>NC_143556.1:151225000-151850000 GCF_054136105.1 Typopeltis vanoorti | reverse complement strand
TAATTTTGTACCTTTGACTAGGCTGTTTAATTTAAGCCTCAGCTACAGCAAAGTCCCAAAAGAGTGGAAGAAGGGGAAAATAATTCCTTTGCATAAAGGAAGCAATTATAGATCAATCAGTATCTCAAAAGTAGTAATAAGTACTGGAAAAGTTGGTCAAAAAGAGAATTCAGGAATGGGTGATAAGAATTTGATACTCTATGAGGGACAGCATGGCTTTGTGAAGGGTTGGACATGCCTTAGTAATCTACTAACTTTTTATAATAGTGATGACAACTGTTGGATAAACAGAAAATAAATGGGGATGAATAGGAAACTGATAATATAGATAAAAGGGTGGCTGATAGATAGATACCAAAAAGTAGTATATGGAGGTGTGGAATCCAAGAGAAGGCAGGTAACTAGTGGTGTGCCACATGGCTTTGTGCTTGGATCACTGTTGTTTAATTTGTACATAAATTATATAAAAAATAATGTGAAGGGAGATATTTAGTTGTTTGCTGATAATGAAAAGTTGGGTAGAGTAATAGTTAAGTAGAGAGGTTACAGTATGATTTGAATAGGCTGACAGTGTGGACAAAGCAATGGATGTCAATTTAATGCAGAAAAGTGTGTAAAGTTATGCATTTTGGGATACAAAGATTACAAGCTGTGTATCACATTGAGGGAACTGTACTCCAGGAAACTGATGAAGCCAGGGATTTGGGGATAGTATTAGAGAACTAAAGTTTAGAGGGCATATTGCTAAAGTAGCCAGGGTAGCTCACAGGATTACTTGGTTATTGAAGAACACACTAACAAGCAGAGATAAAGGATTTATCATTCCTCTTTATAAAGCCTTGATACAACCACATCTGGATTACTGTGCTCAAGCCTGGTCACCTAAGTTTCCTAGAGATGAGGAAGTGTTGGACAGATCCAGATGCGAGTAATAGAGCATGGTTGGCCAAATGAATAACACACCTGCTCCCCAACCAATGGGTTGAGGGTTTGAATCCTGCTATGGGCATGGATTTTTGTAAAAGACTGCTCTGGATAGGCTTATATAGCTACTTGAGTTTATAAGGCTCATCTTTAAAAAGAAAAAAAAATACTGGTTCATCTCGACCAGAATTCCTCTCCACTCAACTAACACACTGGATCTATTTTTAAACTAGTTTTCTTTTCAGGTACAATGTTGAAGTGACTCTCTTTGATAAGTTAGGTCAAAATCTCACCCAAGTTTCAACTTTAGTAGAACACTCTCTCCCATAGCCTTTCATGTATTTTGGCATAACAATGCCAAGTGGAAAGATCTTTTACTCCTCCTTCCCATGGTCAAACTACTGTTTCCATTCTGAAGATCTAGATGCAAGCTATGGTTTTCCTAAAATCATGCCAGGTGACCGAAGAAAACAGCTTAACCTAAGTAACTAAGACAAAAACTCCAGCTTCAATCTAAGCCTAAAGTGAAGCCCACAGTATTTGCAAAACTATCATTAAGGACAAAGTATCACTTTGAAGACTAAATGAAGAAAACTTACCTCCCATGACAATTGCAGTCATGCTTTCTGGTCTGTTCTAAAAACTTCAGGAGTGCAACTTTAATCCATCAGTGCTTACGCCTCTCTCACCCAAATGGTGGTATCACCTAAAGACAAAACTGACCCAGCAGCATTCTTTTCACCCAACTCCTGCAGATATGGCCAAGGCAAATCACCTGCTTCACCAGAAAAGATGCCAAAAAAAGTTCCTGTTCTGATGGAATCCCCAAATGTACTCAAGAAATGTCCTCCAGAACTAACACCTCAATTTATTATCTTCACACTATAATTGACATTCAAGTCTACAATCAGCCAATTAAAAAAATAAAAGGTGGTAAGTATCACACTGCTAACCTAATGGAAAGGGGCAACAGCAGTCAACTTCAATGCCCAAAGAAGTCCAACTAATCATCAATATAATACAGATTTTGCCAATCAAGATTCACAGATCTCCTTGCCTACACACCACTTTAGGTCAAGTGTCACCTGTTCTGTTGCATACTCTTCCTCTTTATACATAAATGATCTGATGTTCACTGACCCAGAGGCATAGCTAGGGAGGGGCAGTCTGTCCCAGGCAGCACTTTGTACTTGTTTTTGAACTTTTGCAGTTAATTCTAAAATACAGTCTCGAGAACTCATTTCCAAATATTGTAATACTACTGCGAATTTTCCTCACAATTGCTGTAAGTTTTGCTAGTTGTAAGAGGAGTTTTCTAAATTAAAACTGATTATGAATTACCTACATTACTATGAAATAGACTTCGAAAATGTCATCGACAATTTTGCTAACAGACAAGCAAGAAAAATAACATTTTAGATTGTTGAAATTAAGGTTTCACTTCAAAAATAAACAGTGTTTTAATTTATTTCCCTATACGTGGTTTGACTTTTTGTAGTATTTTTGGTGTGTATTGAGAGGGATGGCAAACTCGGGTACTACCCCGGACGGCAAAAGCTCTAGCTACACCACTGCACTGGCTTCAAACCCTATTCAGGTTTGCTGGTGATGGCACTATCCATTCATCCTACTCAAACAACAAACTTTGCAGTGTTCAAACATCTCATGCTTCAAGATTATCACACTATGCTTCAATGGAATGATAAACAACCTTGTAACTTGCAATGCTTCCAAAACACAGTATTGTCTTTTTTTTGTGCAAAACACCTTTAGCTCTTAACTGATAATGCTCAACTACTTATTCAGAACAAATCTTTCTTCACATACTGATTCTAACCTAACTTATTCTTAGCCTTTTCTGGTATAACAGCATCACTTCTAGAGAATCTTTGAAAAACTCAGCATTCTTCTATGCTCAACACATTACTTTTCACCTGATCAGTTTATCCTACTTGGTACAAACTGCAAATCTTCTCCTCTCCCAAACCTTGGGGTGGTGCATCTAAAAATTGTTGAAGGTGTTCAGAAGAGAACAGTTCAGTTAACAAGTCTCTCACAGATTCCACATTGTGTCATGTCTACAGCTATTTTCATGGACACTGAACTAACTTTTATAATACCTTCTACTCAGGTTGCAGAAACACAGGAAACAGCTGCTCAACATCCTTTTACAGTTGAACTGCTGACTCATAGAACCTGCTACTTCCATTCATCTTTCATATCAATAGGAATATTAAGTGATCACTTTGCTCTTGATCCCGGCTATACACATTTATTTGCTATAGGCCTTGCAGCCTCTCATGGGAATTGCCTGTCAAGGATTTAGAATGAATTGCAGGAAATCAATGTTCTGCTGATTTCAGCTTACAATTTCCACATGTAATGGGTTTTAAAAAGTTTTACCACTAGGTTACACTTGGTAACCTAGTGGGTAACTTGGTAAAAATATAAAAAATTATATTTTTATTTTAATCCTTTCCCCAAGACGAGCAAGGGAAGCAACTTCATGACAATGGGTTCTGTGAAATGAATGACTTCTTAATATAAGTGGTTTATAACCATTTATATTAAGAAGTCTTAAAACTTAAAAGATGCACAGCATTTCCACTAAGCTTTGCTAAAGTATAAAATAGGAGTTACACAAAACATATTTCAGAAATCAATTATTAGCAGCATTGTTTATAATGTGACCCCACCTGTGAAAGGCCCTAAATGTGCACACATCAATACTGTGAAGGGACTAAGAGTTACAGAAACCAGAAATGCTGCTCTCTATACACTAAATATAGTATTTTTCAACCAACATCATGCCTTCAACAAGAAGGATGACAGTTCCCATAAGACAAGGAACTTCGTCCACCACCTAGTCATTCATAAGCATTCATGTCACAGCAGGATTTAAACCTAGAGCCTGCTGAATGAAGAACAGAGATGCTATTCCAATTATTCGGTTGAACAGAACGAATACAGCACAGAAAAATTAAAATTAAACAAAAATCAAGAAATTAAAATTTTAAAAATTAAACAAGTTTAATGGATCCTATATTTCATCTGTCACAGACATCATCAGGGATACAATTTTAAAATTGGAAAAGCACACAAAACCTAAAGTCCTATGAGCAGAACCTGGGTGCTACTGGTGCCTCCTGAAATAGTAAAAAACATTTAGTTCTCTTCCCCACCCACATACCCACAGATATATGGATTATCTATAATCACACTTAACACTCCCCATCCCATAGTGGATGGAGTGACTCCCAATACACTGGCTCCCTCTCTTTTAAAGTTAGCCAAACAGTTAGATAAATTTTAAACCCCACTTACTGGTGATACTTCATCTTATATTAAAAATTCCACTCATTTCAAATCATTAATCCAAATTTTAGTTTTAAATAATAATGATATCATGGTGAGTTGTGATGTTAGCTCTTTATTTAACAATATCCCCATTTTTGATACTTTAGCTTCACTGAAAAATGCTATTCTCCCTGATTTCATTGATCTTTTCAATTCTACCAACCATGCTGGCTACTTCTCTTGGAAGGATACAGTAAACAGAGAGGACAGCCATAGACTCTCTCCCCCCCTCTAGCCAATTTATAAAGAACATTTTGAAAAACATTCCTTAATACTGCCAATCTCAGGCCTATCTGGCTAAGATATCTCAGTGACATGTTCTCTCTTTGGCTACATTAGAGACAGACTTCTCACTCCTCCTCAACAGCATGAAACCCAGAATCTAGTTCACTAAAGAAAGAAAATAATAATAGCCTGCCTTTCATAGATACTCTAATCATGCATCATCCAATAGCACCCTTTCTTTATCAGTTTACAGAAAACTTACCCACACAGGTAGATACATAAGTTTTCCCATCACCCCCACTCAACAATATGATGCTAACAAAACCCTTGTCGACAGGGCCTCCAACTTCTGTTCCACCCACGCTTCCCTCTCAGCTAAACTATTTTATTCATCAGACCTTTCTGCACAATGGTTACAATGCCAAACAGATTAAAACTGGCTGTTTCTACCATCTCACATCATCACATACAGACTACAGTAATGCTATTCTATTCTCTATATCAGGAACACCTCAGAAAAAATAGAACTCTAAAGAAACAATCTCTATGTTATATGTGAAGCTTGATTACTTCAAATATATTTTTCTCTGCCTATATCCAATTATTACATATTAAAGTAAGTTGTGGAGTTAGATAGCATATTATAATTTTATTTTAGTTGGTTAGAATGTTTCAGATTTGTATTCATGGAAGTGCACTGACTTCAAATCAGAATGTCATGTTTATCCTAAAAATGAAGCCAATATAAAAAAATAAAGAAAAAGAAAAAATTTACTATAAACATATACGATAGATAGACATTCTGTGTACTAAGTAATTCTCTTTATCTCTCTAAAGAGATAACTTCATATTCTCTACAGAAATCTTCTTCTCTTCCATCCTCAAGATGGGTGAAGTCCCATGCAGATAAGACCCTTCCACTGTTCTCTGTCTAAAGCAAGTCCTTTCATATGCCAACAGCTTTGAAAGTCCAATGCATTTTAATCTTAGTCTTCCTGTGGGTCTTGTATCCTCCATAGTGCCCTCAAATAAAGGCAAGGAAGTCTATCCAGTTCCATTTGCACAATGTAACCAAACCAATAAAGTCGATGCTTTTTAACCATGCTAAGAATTGTTGAGTCAAGGATATTCAAATCTTGCAGTACTTGTGCATTTGTCTTATGTTCTGTCGATTTTCCTGAAGCATTTCATTTCAGAAAGCTAATAGTTTCCTCTCTGCTTCTTTTCTGCTGAAGGTCCAAGTTTCTGCACCATAGAGCTGTTAGTAGTATTATATTTTCATATAATTGTAGGAATTTGTTGTTTTTATAAATTTTATTAAGTTTATTCATCACTGACCATGATATGGAGAATGTGTGTGTAACTGTTTGTTGTCATGTAAATTTGAAATCAAATATGCTCCTGTGTAATTAAAACCATTAACCACCTTACCGGCCATTATGGATCAAATACGCATCCTCATACGCTTCGTATCATATATTTCGATATAATATCAATGGTATTACAATTTTAATATGCACTTTGCATCCATGATAACCTGGACGTATATATACGTCTTGGACAGTAGCGTGGTTAACTTGTTCTATAGTTTCCTGATCAAGTGTTATCTGTTTATCTTCTGAGTGTCTTCCAATTTTCATTATCTATGTTTGACTTGAATTTATAATCATACTAGTTGAGCCCTCCTGCTTCGCTGAGGTAACTTATACTGCAAGTAGTTCGCTTTAGGGTATTTACTGGAGTATTTGGTGCTGGTGCTTTCGTCATGGTGTAGAATTGTGAGCATTATAACACTTCTTTGTAAACAATATTAGAAGTTTCATTATCTTCGACAAAAATAATTAAGTTCTCAGGATTGCTAACTCAAGAACATGTTACATATAACTGCCCATGTCCAAAACATTCAACTCTCAAATCAAAACCTGCATATCTAAGGGTCTGTCCTCAGGCTTTAATAACTGTCACTGCAAAGCAGACTTACTGGAGACTAACTGTTTGAATGCAAATGGATAATCTGAAGAAATGAGGGTTTCCAAGGAATGAAGACAATTTCTCTGATACCAAGATGTGTAAATATCACAGCTTCTATCATATTCATTTTCAACGATTTTACATGAAGCCTAGTTCCATTGCAAAGATGGGGGGGGGGTGCTGATTTCGGAGCAACATGATAAGAACACCTTTCAATTTCATGACCAAGCAATTCAGGTGGATTAAACAAATTTAACAATTCCATGGGGAAATGAACTGCATCAGCTACAACCACAGGAGTGTCTACTGATTTGTAAACACTAAAAGATCCATTAACCCTATTAAAAAAAACTCGTTATTGACATGATGTCATTTCGAAGTGCGAGAATGGCTCTCTCCCTGAACCAAGAAGGTGATGACTTTTCTGTTCTGTCCTCAATAGATGGGTAGACACTGCATGACAGTTCATCTGCAGTTCGGACAATTTTCCCAATATTTAGATTAACCAGAGTATGCTAGAGGAGCAGGAATGCATATGGGGGCAGAGATGGAAGTTACAAAGGAAGAGGTAATAGAAGCAATAACAAAAATGAAAAACAACAAAGCACCAGGACCATCAGAAGTAGTAATAGAAATGAAATAAACAGTAGGGGAAGAAGGAGTAGACTGGACCCATGAACTATTTAATAAAGTATGGAGAGAAGAAAAGATACCAGAAGACTAGAAAAGGAGCATTGTAGTACCTGTTTACAAACAAAAAGGTGATATACTGGACTGTGGATACTACAGAGGAATAAAGCTTACAGAACATCTACTAAAGACATTTGAAAGAATAGTGAATAAGAGATTGAGAAATAGTGAATATTAACCAGATACAATGTGATTTCATGAAAGAGAAAGGAGCAACAGTTGCAAACTATAGGATGAGACAACTACAAGAAAAGTATCTCTAGAAAAATAAAAGACTATTATTACATGCCACCTCCAGGGAGTCTCATTGAGGAAGGATACCTAGTCTACAGCTCTCTTTCTCCACCAACTACGACAAACTGCAACTACACGAACGCCATATATCACCACCACTAGTATTTTCATAGACAATCACAAACATCCATATCCACAGCAGGATTCGAACCTGCAGCCTTTTGGCTGGAGCGCGGATACGCTAACCACTCAGCCAACCAAGCCTTAATCCATATATTTGAAGACCTGTGGATACTGTGGATACAAAAGGGATATGACCAAATACCAATGGACCTAAATCTACTGGGCCCCAAAAGAAAGGGTGTAACAGAAAAACTAGTAAGGATTATAAAAGCAATGCATGAAAAAAACTGAGGTGGGCATTGGAACAGATTTATTTATTTAGCGTATGGCATAATAAAGACACATGACATCAGAATATATAAATACATATTTGTGCAGACAATAAAAATGAAACAAAAATTGGAACAGAATTTTTGAACATCAAAGTGGGCTTGCATCAAGGGTCAGCACTGAACCCATTTCTGTTTGTGATTATTTTAGATGCACTCAGTGAAGGACAATTGGAGACAACTGTCTATTGTCCTTGGCTATCACAGGTGAAACTGTAGAAGAGACACAATGAATGTTATAGAGTGACAAAAAAATCTAAACATAAATACTAAGAAAACTGAAGTAAAGGTTAGCGAGAAGGAAGGATAGAGAGGGTGATATCTTGAAAGAAGTTGAAAATTTTAGGTACTTCGGATCAACCATAGAGAGAGATGGCACATGTAACTTGGCAGTCAGAGAGAGAGAGAGAGAGAGAGAGAGAGAGAGAGAGAAAATTAAGGCAGGTTGGATCAAATGGAAGGAGATGTCAGGAGTGATATGCAACAAAAATGCAACAAAAAAAAAAAGTATATATAAATCAGCCATTACACCAGCCTTGTTATATGGAGTAGACATGGAAAACAGAGAATTCAAGAGGAACAATTGGAAAGAAATGAGACGAGGATGCTAAGATGGATAAATGGAACATCAAGTAAAGAACACAGGAGGAATGAAGATATAAGGAAGGAGATGGGAGTTAGAAAAATTAGTGACAAAGTGAGAGAAAGTAGATTGAGGTGGACCAGCTACTTAAATGTATGGAAAGACCGGTAGACCACCAAAATCAGAGTCATAACAATGGAAGTGAAGGGTAAGAGAAGAAAAGAAGGACCAAGGGAAAAGATGATGGGAAACCATCAAATGGGATATGGAAGAAGCTGGAGGGATGCCCAACATAGAAATAAATGGAATTAAACTCCAAGCAGCAGACCCCAGGACTTTCTGGAGCTAAAAAGGGTGGGCAGCCTGTTGCCTAGGTATGACTGTGGTGAGATGAGGCAGAGAACAAGGATTATGAATGATATGCTGGCTGAAATGTGCGAGGAGACGGGAGTGCAGTTTGTTAATGTGTGGAATGAGTTTGAGGGACGAAGTGAGTGGTATGGGAGCGATGGGCTGCATTTGAGTAGTTATGGTGTGAGTCGCTTGGAGAGACTGCTGCTGGAAGGTAGAAAAGTGAGTAGAGTGAGAGAGAATAAATCAGATCAAGCAGGAAATGATGTGGAATAGCAGGAGAGTAAGACAGGAGAGATTGAAGAGGTGGTAGGTGGTTGTGAATGAGGAAATGAGTGGTATGAGTATAGAAAATGAGAGAATGGGTGTGCAAGAGGAACAGGAAAACGGGGAGGCTCAGGATGGACAGGAGTACACAGCATGAGAAAGGTGGATGCTCTGAGAGAAGGTGAGAGCATGTGTAGAAAGGAATGGGATGACCTGGAATCAAGAGGAAACAGCTGGAATTGAAGAGGGTTTCAAAATGAATAAGCAGAAAGGGAAATGGCTCCAGTCGAGCATTGAGAGATCACATCCTGTGGTGATATCAGTGGAACTATCTGTAGATCCAGAAATGAGCTGTTGTATTTCTATACAAATGCTAGAAGTATAAGAAACGAGGCAGATGAAATGGTTGCATTAATTGCGTCTGTTCACCCAAAGATTGTCGGAATAAGTGAGACATGGTTGGAAGAGGACGACATCCCGACAGGAATAGAGATGGAAGAGTATGATGTGTTTCGTGAGGATAGAAAGAGTAAAAAGGGAAGGGGGAGTGCTATTGATGATAGAGAAAGAGTTATGTCCATACAAAGTAAAGATGCAAGAGGGAAATAGTGCTAGTGGCTTTGAGGCAGTATAGTGTGAGACAGAGATGAATGGAATCAAATACTTGGTTGGATGTTGTTATAGACCAGGAAATGTGAGTGGTGGTGGTGATAATGAAATGTATAATCAAATTAGCCAAGAAAATAAGAAAAGGGTGATCATTATGTGTTTATGGCAATATAAACTGGAATGATAAGATAGCAACTGGAAGTAAAGAAAATGAGTTTCTTGAGTTTTTGAGGATTAACTACCTCAGACAGTATGTAACAGAGGGCGCGAGAGGATTGAGAGTCTTGGATTTGGTCATCTCATCAGAGGATGTAATTATAAATGAGGTGTCAAATCATCCACCAATTGGTGAGAGTGACCATGAGGTGATTACCTGGGTGGTTGCCAGCAGTGTGACGACCTCTGTAAGAAAAGAGTATATGTGGAACTACAAAGGGGGGTGATTATGAAGAGCTCAGGCGATAGCTTGTGGGTATAACATGGAATGAGGAGTTAGCTAGAAAAGAGATCAATGCAGCTTGGGGGATTTTCAAAAACTATCTAGTAGATGCAATGTCTAAATATATTCCAAGGGTGAGAAGGTTAAATAAAGTAGGTGTGAGATGGATGAATAAAGAGAATAAGCATGCGATACAGAGAAAGAGGACATTGTGGAGGCAGCATAAGCAAAGAATAACCAATTCCATGAGGTCTACAAAGACCAGGTAAGGCAGGTGACTTGGTTGGTGAAGATAGCTAAAGAGGTATGAACAGCAGTTAGCTAATGAAGCCAAAAAGAATCTTAGGGAGTTCTTTCGATATGTAGTCATCAGAAGAAAGAATAATTATGGAAGGATGACATTGATTGGAGAAAATGGTATAAAGACAGCTGTTGCAGAATGTGTGGTGGAGATACTTAATGAACGGTTCACAGGTCTTTCAATCTTGTGAATGTGACTTCATGGAGAGACTGAGAGCAGTAAATGATGGGGAGGAGAGACTGACTGTAAGTGAGCAAGAGGTGTATGGGGAGTTGAGTAAACTAGATGTTAATAAGGCTGTGGAACTTGATATATATCGCCACGTATTCTGAAGGAATGTGGCAGGGAGTTGACACCTGTCTTGACATATTTTTTTAATAAGAATCTTGCACTCGGTCAAGTCCCAAAGGAGTGGAAGGAGGGCAAGATTGTGCCACTTCATAAAGGAGGTGATCAAACTCAAGCATTAAACTATAGGCCTATCTGTGTGTCAGTTATTGTGGTTAAGTTGTTGGAGAAGCTTGTGAGAACTAGGATCCAGAGTTGGGTTGACAACAATGGTATCATCTTTGATGGACATCATGGATTTGCTAAAGGGAGGTCATGTTTTAGTAATCTACTTACTTATTACAATAAAGTGACTGCTTCCTTGGACAGAGGAGAAGGATACACAGTGATATACTTGGATTTCGCAAAGGCTTTTGATAAAGTACCTCATGATAAATTGATAGTCAAACTGGAGTGGATGGGGTTGGATATTTCATTAGTGCATTGGATTGGAAATTGGCTGTCCAATAGGTATCAACAAATTGTGTATGGGAGAGCGATGTCAAGGAAAAGGAAAGTCACTAGCGGAGTGTCTCAGGGATTTGTTTTAGGGCCATTACTGTTTAACTTGTACGTTAATGATATAGGTGAAGATTTGGATGGAGATATTCAGTAGTTTGCAGATGATGCAAAGTTGGGACGAACCATGAAGAGTAGTGAGGATGTTGTTGGAGAAGCTTTATGGCAATCACTCAATTTATTCAAGTCTTCCTTGCAGGAAGACTTGAATAAATTGAGTGACTGGGCACGGAAATGGGGATGTGAGTTCAATGTTGCAAAACGTAAGGTTTTAAAATTTGGAAAACAAAGATGGGATGCAGAATTTATGCTTGGTGAGGATACATTGTTGGAGGTGGAAGAAATAAGAGATCTGGGGGTGATAGTGGATAAGGATCTAAAATTTAGGGGACACATCGCCAAAATTGTGAAGACAACACAAAGGCTTCTGGGAATGATGCGGAGGACACTGACGTGTAGAAGTAGGGAGATTCTTGTTCCGTTGTATAAGGCTTTGATTAGGCCACACATGGACTATTGTGCTCAGATTTGGTCACCTGGTTTTCAGAAGGATGAAGAGATGTTGGAAAGGGTCCAAAGGAGTCTGACTAAGGTAGTTTCTGACCTCTGGAATGTCGAGTATGAGGAAAGATTGAGAAGATGTAATTTACAGAGTCTGGTGGACAGGAGGAAGAGCTGGGAGATATGATAGAGACCTACAAGTTGGTAAGGGGTTGTTATAGGATCAATGCTGGAGAAGTTATACAGAGAATAGTGGGAGATCAGGGGAGAACCAGAGGTCATCCCTGGAAACTGTATAAAGAGGGTGCGAGTAGGGGAGTGAGAGGCAGGTTTTTTCGTGCAGAGTTGTAAATGATTGGAATGCCTTGCCTGAGAGTGTGGTGTCTGCAGGGAGTTTGAATATGTTCAAAGCATGGTATGATGAGCTGTGTGTGTATGATAAAAGGGCCTCCCAGATGAGTCTTTGACTCCATGAGGTCTTGGGTAATAATAATAAATGCCGAAAAGAAGAATAATTTTTCTGTTTTTTTACTGTACTTCACCACTGCCAATTTTTCACAATTTTGAGGAGAAAGAATGTGCATTAGAGTCTCCATGTAGCTGAACACACATATTAGTTTTGAGAGAAAACTTCTCTATATCATGCCATAGTGATGATTTCTTAAGGCAGGCATTCGCTTCATTCACCCTGGTTCTGTGGGATACGATGGGCAGTGTTTGTAAAAAAAAATCACAGAAAAAAAAATTAGCAAAGAAAACAGTTATTCAACCCATTCTGTGATCATCTGATCGGATATTCCTTAGTGTTCTATAAACCACTTCAACAGATGTTTCATGGGATACTGTAGATTCATCCTAAACAAACAAAGAAACATTTTGTAATAATTTCAAAAAATTACTTTTTGATATATTGCACATGGGTATATCTGTATCATTACTCACATTTGTAAGTGGTACTTTGAAAGTAGAATGAGCAATTCAACCCCCTTGCAAAAGAGTAACTGCTATACCTGAGGATGCCACAGCCAGAGAGATTTTATCTTGGCTTCTCAACTTAATAACTTAACTAATAACAAATTTAGCAAAAATATTTTCACAGTCCACCTGGAGCAAACAAAAAAAACAGTTTCCCTGATTGATTTTCACAGTTTGTTAAAACATTGTGAAAAATTTCAGCTTGATCTGAAGTTAGTAATTGTTCGTGCCAACTTAATAAATCCCAAAGTTCAATGAAATTGTATAAAGTTTCCTGCATCTAGAAGCAAAAGATTGTTCGGTATCAGAAGAGCAAAATCTTTAACACTTTTGTCAGTTATTGACTTAACAATTGATTCAAGTCTCAGTAATGCCTCGTTATATATTGCTTCATTAAACTGAGCCTGAGAATGAACAGAATGTTCTTGATGTAGGATGTCTTCCGAAAAATGATTTTTGTGAGTTGACCATAGTAATAGAGGGTCAGTCATGTTGCAATGAACCAACATTACAACAAACAAAAAGGCACAAAGATGACGGTGACCTTGAAATTACTGCATTACCAAGACAGTCGGACCAGAGAATCGTCTTCTATCAAAGCCATACATGCATCCTGGTATGCTGGATGTACTACACCAGTTTACTGTTCTTAGGTCACGAAATGATTTTGGTCCTTTCACACGCAATTTCATAGCATTCATAAATAAAAGCATTCAGCATTACTGGGATGTACACTATAAACATGATCTAGAGTATCGCTCTTTTTAATAGCAGGATAACAGTTGATGTTGGCACCCTGTCTTCTTCGCTGAAATTTGTTTTATACCAGGTGTAGCATGTAAGTACCTCATCATGGGTCAGTGTCTGGGCAAAATTATCTTCGATGTGTAGCTTAAAAAAATACTGTCAATGTGTGTCCCTTGGTGACTCCACTATGCTGATTGCATTACTTTCTGTGAAGTATACTCTTTGACCATTTTCGAGATGAACTGCAAGATGCGCTACAGTTGGATAGTGCTCATGAATATCAAAAGATAAAATCCACCAAATATATTCAGAGGTACTGATGTACCATCCGATTTGGTATAGATCTACTTAGCTATGTTCATTTTGCAAACAAGTTGTAGCTTGTTCTGATCCCTTGTTGATATACTTGCATACATATTTGACGGATTTCATGGAACTGCATATTTCAACATTTATGAGTGCATTAAAAATTTGTGACAAAACCAGATTTTAAGGCACTATATGGCTACTACAAAATTTGGTGATGAGACAAAAACCTTACTCTATCAATTAATACCCAAATCTATGATAGAGGAGAAATACCAAAGGAGTTTATGAAATCAACTATAATACCAATACCAAAAAAGAATAATGCAAATAAATGCAGCCAATTTCGAATCTGCTAAAAATTATTGAAAATAGAATTTATTCAAAAATAGATTGTCTATTGGATGAAGACCAATTTGGATTCAGAAAGAATAAAGGAACAAGAGAGGCAATACTCTGTTTAAGAACAATAATAGAGAGAAGATTAGACCTTAGTAAAAATACTTACATTTGCTTCCATGATTTAGAGAAAGCGTTTGATAAAGTAAACCAGCAAATACTCCTAAACTGTCTAACTAATATCGGCATAGATTTCAGGGAAAGGAAAATAATTTATCAAATTTACAAAAATCAAAATGGACCGATTAAAATCAATGATAAGGAGAAAATAATTAATATAAGGAGTGGAATAAGATAAGGATGTATACTTTCACCACTTTTATTTAATTTATATATTGAAGACCTTATTCAGGAAACTAAAGATAAAATAAATAGTGGCATAAAGATAAATGGTGAGCAAGTCATGTGTATGAGATTTGCTGATGACATAGCCCTTCTAGCAGAAAACAGAAGAACATTAAAAACAATGCTAGAATTACTAATTAATAACCTTGAAAAATAAAAAATTAACATCAACACAGATAAGACTAAAATCCTTGTTACAGGCAAAATCCCTATTAATATAGAGCATATAGACATCAGCGGGAAACAAATAAAACAAGTGAAAAGCTTTAAATATTTAGGAAGCCTAATAACAGAAGATGGTAGAACAAGAGAAGACATAAGATCAAGAATAAACAATGCAAAAGCCTAATTCCCTAAGATGAAAAGCATTTTAACAGGAAACCTCAACCTACAATTGAAAAAAAAAAAAAAAATTAATCAAGACGTTGATATGGAGCATTGCACTGTATGGATCTGAAATCTGGATTCTAGGCAGAGAAGATGTAAGAAGATTGGAGGCTTTTGAAATGTGGTGCTGGCGCTGTATGAACAAAATAAAATGGACAGGAAAAAAATCAAACAAACAAGTCCTGAGAGAGATAAACAAAACAAGAACTCTAATTAAATCGATCAAAATTAGAAGGGATAGGTAGCATGGACATATACTTCGTTGGACTTGTGAAAAGAATAACTGAAGGCAAAATAGAGGGGGAAAGAAGAAGAGGCAGACCAAGAAAAAGCTTTCTTGACCAAGTCAAAGAAAGTACGGTTTTGAGGAGTTACCAGAAGATTAAGAAGAAAGCCAATGACAAAAAGGAATGGAGGAAATTGCTGCTGTGCTACCAGTCCCAAGACTGATGTAACTGATATGGCAATTATCAATTTCAAAGTTCCTTGGCTATTATTTATGGTAGCAATTCGGTCACCATCTGAAGTAGCACGTCGAAGATATCACAGATATACATCATAAATTTACTTTAATCCTTTATCCAAGTGTAAGCAAACAAAGTTTGTGCCTGAAGTATTTTCAGGACTGAGACAACTCGTGGTAAAGGTGGAACTAGCTCTCATCACTCCTTGTCTCAGTATCTCCTATAATGCAAAGCACATCTCCTTGCAGACATGTATAATGCTATGCATTAAGGGAAGGGCCACTACCCAGACTGGTTTTGACCTTTATTGAGGTCTCGTCAGTGGGAGCCAGACCCAGAAGTGATGATACTTAAAATAAAATAAATAAAATAAAAAATAAAAAAAAACTTCCAACATCTTTCTCTAAATCCAGAGTAATTTAATAATAAGGTGGTACACCTTTTGGCAACTCGTATAGGTAAATATGACTTCTCCATTGCTTCTGTCTTAGTATCAAACACTTCTAGGTCTGGCTCCCACTGACAAGACCTCAATAAAGGTCAAAACCAGTCTGGGTAGTGGCCCTTCCCTTCCCTTAATGCATAGCATTATATGTGTATGCAAGGAGATGTGCTTTGCATTATGGGAGATACTGAGACAAGGAGTGATGAGAGCTAGTTCCACCTTTACTACGAGTTGCCTCAGTCCTGAAGATACTTCAGGCATAAACTTTTGTTTCCTTACACTTGGATAAAGGATTAAAGTAAATTTATTATAGTCTAACCAAGTGGGGAAAAAAAAACTTCCAACAGATATCCATCCTCACCTGTTTGAGTTTCATTGATTTCATTGATCTTGAATATCTCTTCATGCACTTTCCTGACTTCATGTATGGTGAGTTTGGATTAACAGGTCTGCATGGACCGTGCACCATATGTTTTGTTATGATATCAAACAGTTCTTTGCCACATTGAGGAGAAGGTATCTCGGCACTTATAATGGAAACGATTTCATGACTCCTGATTTTATCTTCAAGCCAAATCAATATGTGAGCATGAGGCAATCCACTTTTTTGCCATTCTACTGAATACATATAACACCTCCATGCTCAAAACATTTTGTGCTTTGTGATGAAATTCATCAATTTCTTCAGCTTGCCGTGAAAAACTCTTCCAACAATGTCATTCATGCTTAAGTCTTATCCCGGGTAGCAAATTTTCCAAAATCTCTGTACAATTACTGTTGTATGTAAAGATAATAAAAAAGTCAGCACCACCACAGGCTCTAACATAGACCATTGCATCCTGAGTCAATTCATGGAAATAACTTCCCATGAAAGAAGGCAATATTTGCATTTGGCCAATGTTTGAAGCCTTTTCATCGGTGCACAATGCATCACAGATGTGTATATAATTTTCTACCCAAAATTTACTTTGGTTTAATAATAAATATATGTATGGGAGATGCTCAGACTCAGTTTTAGCATACATTCCCAGTAATGACTGATGAGTTGACTATATCTATGTAGTGGATTTAAATTTTCCACCCACACCATCATGCGATATGCATAAAAATCATTGCTGAAACAGTTTTTCTACTTGTTTGGATTCATTTGTGGTAAATTAATGCAATATCCATCTTCTCCTTTGCAAAATACAAGTGGATATTGGAGTGCATCATAGGCTCTACGAGTCTTGCATACCAATTTCAGCCTATCGTTGCAACCATATAGATTATGTCTCTGCAGTTAAATTCTTGCCCAGTAATGATAATCACTATTTCATTAGCTGTTGGCACATTGAATCTGCCTGCATGATATCGGTACTTGGTTAGCATGTATGGCCAGTCTTAGATCTGTACATTGTTAACATTCTCTATAGATGACTTAAAAGTTTGTATGTATATATATGTTATGCTGATGTAACATTCCTTGTAAATTAAATATAATTTCTGAGTTCAATTCTGTGATCTGTCTACAACAGAAAGTTGCTTGTTCATGTACGTTTGAAATGAAATAAATTTGTAAAAATTTATGATAATTTGGTTCGAATAGCAACTTCTAGCCAAATGGTACACTTGACCATGCACCTTTGAAAGTAGGCACGAACCCCCCCCCCCCCCCCCACACACACACACAACCCCTTTTCAACTATCTGCTTCGCAACAAATGATGTTATTTGAAATGCGGAATTGTAAGCTCAAATAGTTTCAATGAACTGATGAGACCGTGGACGTTTCATTGTAATGAGTGATAACAATGACTCAGGAGGAGCTATGATTATATGTGTTCATGTCCATTCAAACACATTCCAGGATATCCATATTTGTATTTAAGTGCTATACATTGCTGACATACTACAGTCCTAGTACCAATCGCAACTGTTGAATCAGTGGAATACCTAATATTACAACTGTAAGAAGAAAAAGCAGACCTTCCTTATTATTCCAAGAAACTTCACTCTGTATGCATTGCTGCAAGAGTCAAGCAACTTACAGAACTTGCTCTTTGTCATGGCAAATTGGAAAAAAAAATAAAAAATAAAATAGGAGGCGAATATATAGAAGCTTGTCTCCTATAAGGTCTGTTTAGGGCAACTCGTAAAGGGTGGCAAGTGTATTCCCGTAAGCTCTCTGGTCAAATTTCATACAAAAACTTTTATAGTTTCTGCATTTGGCTTTGAAATAATGTTGGATTTAACATCCACTTGATTCATATAATTTTGCATCACCGAAATGAAGCCTTCTGGCTCTTTATTTTAGTAAATAACAATTGTTATATTAGATTTAAGATCCTGGATTACCTATGGTCCTATTTCTAATTACCTCTTAGGGAGAAAGGTTAAGTGGATAGAATATGGAAGGCACATATTCTATCCACTTAACCTTTCTCCCTAAGAGTTAATCAGAAATTGGACAACAGGTAATCCAGGATCTTAAATCTAATATAACAATTGTCATGTTAATTTAGGACATCATTTTTACTGTAACAAAACTATCTATATGAAAGAATGTTTCTCTGATATTATCTTAAATAGAATATAGCTTTGATGTAGTTATTTTATTTCATTTATTTATTGTAATTTTATTTTATTTTCACTAGAGGTCAGGCCAATAAAATAACCATTGATCAATTCATTGGTTCAGAATACTGTGTGAAATGTAATTGGGCTTGTCTCTGTATATATGTATGTGTATACTCCAGATGATGACCTTATATAAAGGTTGAAACGTCAGGAAATTAAAATAATTATTTATAACACGGTTGTAGTATCCATAATTTGTGTAAAATGAATGCTGATCACCATGTAACACTAAAGGAAAGGGAAAAAGAAAGCAACTTGCTCATATTCTATAATAATGTTACCATGGAACTGGACAAGGAGAATGGATACACTATGATACTTTTGAATTTTGCTAAGGCTTTTGACAGAATACAGCATAGAAGAATGTTGCATAAACTGGAGAATATGGGATTGGATTATAAAATATTAGCTTGGATAAGAGGATGGCTGACTGACAAATATCAAAAATTGGTATATGGAGATATGAGTCTGCAAGATTTAAATTATCCAGTGGTGTACCACAAAGATCAGTCCTTGGTTCACTGTTATTCAATTTGTACATTAATGAGATGGGCAGGATTTCACAGGTGACATACAGCCATTTGCTGATGATGCAAAGATAGGTAAGGAAATGAGGAATGCTGCTGATATGAGGGTGGTTCCATATGTTTCCGACATGATTAACTTTTAGAGGTGACAGAAAGAAAACAACTGTGTCACTTTTCAGCATAAACTCCCTTTACTTCAACACATTTTTCACATCTTTGAATTAACATTTTTATGCTCATGAATAGTCTGTACTTTTGTCTACAAAATATCCTAAAATTGCATCTTTCATCTCAACTGCAAATTTTCTTCCTCGAAGGTCTTTCTTCAGTTTCGAGAAGAGGTCTTAGTCACTGGGTTCTAGATCTGGACCGTAGGGTGGATGTTCAATCTCCTGGAAGCTACATTCCCTCAATGAAGCGTTCGCAACAATAGCTGAATAGACTGAAGCATTGTCATGAAAAAGGCAAAGACCATGACTCAGCATTCCTCATCTCTTCTCCTTTATAGCGTCATGCAGTCTGTGCAGGAGTGAAGCATAATATTCTGCATTCCCGCTGGTATTCCTTTCCTTGAAGTCAATCACTTGGCATCCCAAAAGATCATTGCCATGATCTTCTGGGTGGACTGAGTGACCTCGGTTTTTCTCGGCAGTGTTTCACCTGGTTTGCACTATGCCATGGATTCCCTTTTGAAAAGAGGATCATAATAAAGGACCATGATTTCATCTCTTGTGACAATGGATTCCAGAACTTCCCATGCACTGAACATCATGTGAAGCATCTCGTGAATGATGCAAAAGACAGTTGTTATAGAAAGTCCCGACCTTGGTGAGATTTCTTTGAGCTTCAACCATTTGTTATTGAGCAGTTCCTCAACAAGAGACATTTTCCTTAGTCATCACTTCCACAGGCCGACCATTGCGAGGATCATATTCGATGTTCTCTCTTCCTAAGCAAAACTGTTTAGTCCATTCTTCACAGTGGAATGGGAAGGAGATTCTCTCTTCAATTCAGAATCTGCATTGTGTGACCTGTTCCCACAAGTTTTTAGAGCTTTGCTAAGGGAATCAGAGAGAAGTGCTGGAATCCATTGTCACATATCCATAAACATCATCTAATAACTGTTTGATAGCATTTGGAGAAAGCCCTTCTTTGGTGAAAAACTATCAGAGCATAGTACTCAATTTTTAGCATTACAGCCACTCAGTGTGACATGTGTTAATCAAACTACTGCCTCCAACTGAATGATGCAGGTAGACAGTTGAAACTGGTACACTGACCTCCTCATAGATGGGGCTATTTGTCATGCACAGTGTTTTAAAATTTGTATGTCAGGGCGGAAACATTTGGAACCTGCCTCGTATACAGTACTCTCAGAATGATTTGAATGGGCTGGAATTGTGAAGATAGGAAAATGGATGTCAGTTCAATGTCAGTAAATGCAAAGTCATGCACTTTGGCATGATCAGATATGCAATGTCATATTATATATATATATATATATATATATATATATATATATATATATATATGGGATTATGCTAGAAGAAACTGTTCAGGCGAGGGATCTTGGAATGTTAGTAGATAGCAAGTTGAAGTTTAGGGGCCATCTAGTAAAGATTGCAAATATAACTCAAAAGATAATTGTAATGCTGAAACAAACCTTCACATGTAAAGATAAGGATGTCATTTTGCCTCTTTACAAGGCCTCGATAAGACCTCACTTAGAATATTGCATACAGGTCTGGTCTCCTTTTCCGTTGCAATTATGATACAGTGGAGATAGTGAAAAGGAGAATGTTAAGAATTATATCAGGATTGTGGAATACTGATTATGAAGACAGAGTGAGAATTTGTAGACTGTAGAAACAAGCAAAGAGAAGAAAGAAGGGTGATATAAGTCTCAGTCATAAACTTCTGAAAGAGTCATACAGGATTTTGTTTGATGGAATTTTTCATTTTATGGAGGGTGTAGAAAGGATGAGAGGGTATCCTTGTTAGCTAAGAATGTCCCCAAGAAGGGGTGAGATCTAGAGTTTTCTCTCATAGAGTGGTGTATGATTGAAATGGATTGCCACTGGATGTTGTGTGCGCCAGCACTGTGAATGAATTCAAGAAGAAGTATGGCAGTTAGTGCATGTAGTATGTGGCCTACTTCGATGAGTCCCTGACTCATCAGGGCCATATGAGAATTTCCTTTGCAGCATTTATTTTGTTTTCACTCATTCATTCTTCATTACAATACAATCAAAGCTAAAAGGCATCACTTAACTATTATAGTTGCATATATCTTCTTTCAGTAAGCAAGTTTCCTTAAACACATCTTTCATTTTTCTGAAGTAGACATGAAGAATATTCACTCAACCAATAGGAATATATTAACTGAGCAGTCCAAATGCATTTCTAATAAAATGAACAACTCTCCTGCAAATTCCATATTGCTCCATGAAACATATCACTTGCTTCTCATATATGAAGGCTTGATACATTATACTATCCTTCAATTATTAGTTTCACAGTTCCTCCTTGCAGAGTAGTTAGAGATGCACATAAAAACTCTTCCAAGATTAGAGAACTTAACTCAGTAATAGATTAAAACTTTTCAGCTCTCCTCTACTCCATCACCAGAGTTCATGTTAACCAGCAACTGTTCTAAAAACAATTAACACACATATGCCTGTTACCCAGATTCAAAGCAAAACTCAAGTGAGAAAATGGCTGCCATTAATACAGTGGTCACACATTGTACAGTAACAATTACATGTGAACACTATTATAAACAATGTGAATTCTAAGGATTATTTATATGGTAATAAACTGACTACTTAACAACAATAGTCTTCTTTATTACAATACCGCACAACCATGTGGCAGATCAGTAATACTAAGCATATAATTTGCAATTACTACATGCAAACAAATGACATTTTATTTTTAAAGATTGCTTTATCATATAACAAAAACTTATTCCTCATTAACTCCACATGAATGAAATTTTCACTTAGCATACATAACTAACATAAAACGATTATGTAAGATTTTTACATTACATAGCTTCAAACCTCAAGTGAAGCTGGCTGCCCTTATCTGATCTAAGGATCCATTCCTCCCCTCTCTGTTCCAGGTGTTTAGAAGGTTCCTTGTTCTTACAAATAATCTTATGGTCAAACTAGGAGGGATCTGCCAATATCTGCTTAGAAAAACACAAGAAATATTAGCAGACATGACTATGCTCAATCAGGTCTAGCTGACCATGTCTTAGATATCTTGCACAGAATCAAATGGAAAAAACATTACTATGTTTCCATCCAACCATCAGTGGCCCTAACAAGCACTTAAACGTCCACAGCATTCCAAGCATCCTTGGATCTCCCAACCATAATAAGGTGATCACCTCCATGCCTCTAAGAGTCCTATGTCTGTAGATGCATGTGTTCATGAGGCCAGTTTGCCTGTTCTGGGGGATGAAAAACCAGAGTTTCCAGGTGAAAAAACTCCCTACCTCCATAGGAGACCGGCTAATTCACCTTTCGTGGAAAGAGACCAGATAAAGGTTCATCACGTTACTGACGGGAATCGAACCCAGGTCTTTCCGACCAAAGGGCTTCATCTATACTGACTGAGATACGGAGGCTTTATGTTTCACTGCAACAAATATAAACTTTTCTAAGACTTTTCATAGAATCAGCAGCAGATATGAAAAACAACACCAATCTTTATAAATATGACTGAGTTAAATTACCAAGATTTGGGAAACTAACTCAACAACAGTACCCATAGGCTTTTAGTCCACTTATTGTTTTGAGTGTTATTGCATGTTTTTATGACATATTACTCGAATACAATTTGCCCTCACTTTTATATCTCGCACCCCTCCCCTCCCCGATTTTACTTTAAGAAAAAAAAAAAGTTTCACATATACCTAACACACGAAAAAAGTTTAAACCTTTAAGAAATAGTGAATGTTATGACAGTTTCAGATATTTTAGAATTCGGCTGAAGAGAATCGGCATTTCAGCTTAACAATCGTCAGCTTGCCTTTGTCATTAAGTCGCGTAATCTTTTGTTAATACTGCACCAATCATATGCACGTCTTCATAGCTGTGCTATCTTCCAGCCTACCACTGCTGTGCGCTTCGCTTTCACTTCTCATTAGCCATTCAAGAAAAATTGTTCATAAGGCATCACAAGTCTTGTAAATTACTGGTAATTTTTGCTTGAAATATGGAGAAACGTTCAAGTTACAGTACCGATTTTAAACTCACAGTTATGACAAACTCAAAGATCATATGATTCCAAAATGATAAAAGAGCAAGCAATAACAAAACTACTTGTTTTAATTTAATTACAGAAGCATTGTTGCCAAAGATTCAAATATATCGCATGATGAAGGTGAGCAGCCGATCGCATAAACGTTGATAATTAGAATTTAAATGTATTCATTTTATAAATAATGCGAGGAATTATAAATTATAATGAATACTGAGAATTTATTTATAAATGCCGATTTAGTTTTTTCCTGAAAAATTTTGATACTGAACGAACGAGGATGGGCTGGCAATTTGGGATTTAGCCGACCAAATTGTATTCTTATTGGTTAAACCAAAATAAAAAATGATGGTACAACATGACAAAATTTCATGCCGGCTGGGGCGTCGCCCGGTTAAACAAGGCCCCCGTTGTTTTCGCCGGGGAACCAGGGCGAACAGCGAAAAGTCAGCTACTGGAACAAATCTGAAAACAAACCCCAACTCAACATCACCAGAGTTAAAGATCGGTACTATCAACGTAAGAAGCCTGAATGGCAAAGAAATGGAGCTAGCTGAGGAATTAGATAAGTACCAGATCGATATAATAGGGGTGACTGAAACAAAAAAGACAAAAACTGGTGAGATCTTTCTAAGCAATATATACAAAATGTTATATTCAGGCAATGACAATCAAGGAAAAGAAGGAGTAGCCATAGTATTCAACACAAAATACGAGGCTAATCTTCTTGAATGGCAGTCAGTCTCAAGTAGAGTAATGTGGGCAAATATGAGAATGGGGAACTGGACAATGAGACTTATTTGTGCCTATGGTCCCACAGAAGGTTTTACCAAGGTAGAAGTCGAGGAATTTTTTGACTCTCTAGAAAAAGCAACTGACGCAATGAAAAAGGAAAAGTTGGTCCTTGTTGGGGATCTAAATAGCAGAGTAGGAAATGATTGCGAGCCATACCAAAATATTTTGGGAAAATTTGGAGAAAAGAACAAAGCTAATAATAATGGCAAATATCTGTTGGATTATTGCTCAGGACATGGACTAGTTATTACTAACACCATGTTCCAACATAAAAATGTGCACAAATTCACATGGAGAGAAGAGGCTAGGAATAAGAAAAGTCTCATTGACTATGTTATTGTTGATAGTGATGTTTTCTCCCTGGTGAAGGACACCAGAGTGTACAGAGGATTTGAAATTGGAAGTGATCACTATTTAGTCTTGAGCAGGATAAAATTGAATTTCATATTGAAAAGAATAACATATAAGAAAGTTTTAAAGCGAATAAAAGTTCAGCAGCTCTCAGATGTGAACTGTAGACTAAAATACAGAAAGATTATTGAAAAGAAAATGAAAGAGTTTGAGAACAGGAATCGAACCTTGGAGATTCAGTGGACACTCTGAAGAAAACATTGATTGATTGTGCCAGAGAGGCATGTGGTGAGGTTGTGTGCAAGGATAAAAAAATCAGAACTCCCTGGTGGACACAGGAAGTTAGAGGCAGTGAAGGAAAACAAGAAAGCATATCAAAAGTTCCTGGCAAATAAGTCAGCTTTTACTCTTACAGAATACAGAGACAAATGTAAGAAAGCTAAACAGTGTGTAAAACTAGCTAAACAAAAGTCATGGGAGGACTTTGGCAAGAATATAGAAAATAAATATCAAGAAGGTGGCAAAATATTCTGGAGGTTGTTGAAGAAGCTTAGGAATAGAGGAAAGAGTGCTGTAAAAGGAGTTAGAGATGATAAAGGTGACATGAAAACAGGAGAAAAAGATATCCTTGAAGTATGGAGTAATTACTTTAAAAAACTGCTAAATGAAACAAGCAGTGATGACAGCACAGTGATAAAAAACACTGACCAGGCATGCAGTCAGGAATACATATCCATACTTGAAGTAGAAAAAGCCATCAAAGGCTTGAAATGTGGAAAGGCAGCAGGAGTAGATGATATTCGACCAGAAATGCTGAAGTATGGTGGTATAAAAGTCTTACAGTGGCTGCACTGCATAGTTCAGAAAGCCTGGACAGAGGGACGAATTCCTGATGATTGGAGTAGAGCTCTCATAATACCCATATATAAAAAGGGAAATAAAACTGAATGTGAGAATTACAGAGGTATTTCTCTACTGAGTGTTCCTGGCAAGATCTATGCCAGTATACTTGAGAAACGGTTGAGAAGAATTGTGGAAGAAAAGCTTGGTGAAGAACAAGCTGGATTCAGGCCAAATAGAGGCTGTCAGGATCAGATCTTCACTTTACGACAAATAGTCGAGAAAGCATGGGAATATAACAAAGATCTGTATTTAAGTTTTGTCGATCTGGAAAAGGCATATGACAAGGTGCCAAGAGAGAAGCTATTCAATATGCTGCAGTTATATGGTGTCAATGGGGCATTATATCAAGCAATACTTGGTCTTTATTTGAGTTGTAAGTCAGCAGTTAGAATTGAAGGAAGTACAGGAAGATGGTTTAATGTTAAATCTGGTGTGAGACAAGGATGTACATTATCCCCTGTGTTATTTGTTATCTATATGGATCACATTATGAAGGAAAGTGGTATTAAATCTGATATCAAAATTGGAGATGTTAATGTCAGCTCTTTGCTTTATGCGAATGATGTTATACTTCTAAATAAATCCGCTACAAGTCTGCAAGATTCTCTGACTAAATTGAATAACTGTTGTAATAGATATGGCATGAAGGTCAGCAATAAAAAGACAAAGACAATGAAAATAGACAGAATCATTGAAAATGTCAACTGTGTTGTGAATGGAGAACCTGTGGAACAAGTA
Organism: Typopeltis vanoorti; assembly: GCF_054136105.1. Lineage (NCBI taxonomy): Eukaryota > Metazoa > Arthropoda > Arachnida > Uropygi > Thelyphonidae > Typopeltis > Typopeltis vanoorti. The sequence goes on along the minus strand of NC_143556.1, from coordinate 151,823,981 downwards.
AAACATTTCAGCTACTTAGGCACAATTTTTACTGAAGATGGTAAATTAAATATAGAAATAGACAACAGAATCAGCAAAGCTGGTATGGTGGGAAGTCAATTGAATAAATTCATATGGAATAAGAGAGAAATTAGTCGGAACACTAAATTAGCTGTATACAAGACAGTGTTCAAACCAGTTTTAACTTATGGATCTGAGAGCTGGGTCAGAAGTAAAACACTTGACCAAAGACTAGAGACCGCAGATATGAGAGTCTTGAGAAAGATTAGAGGCGTGAACAGATGGCATCAATGGCAATATCATATTAAAAATGAGGATATTAGGAAAGAATTTGACATTGTCAGCATCCAAGAATGCATTAGCAGAACTAATCTCAGGTGGTATGGTCACTTAAATAGAATGGGAGAGGAAAGATTAGCAAAACAAGTGTTCTCTGCCAGGTTGGCAGGAAAACGACCCAGAGGAAGACCAAGATATAGGTGGATTGATACGGTACAAAGTGCCTTAGACGATAGAAATATAAGATATGATAATGTTGGAGTCTTGACAAGTAACAGACTGATTTGGAGGAAAATTGTAGATAGGAAGTTAGTAATGATGTAATTTTTTCATGTAGTACTGTCATATCCTGTACACCCCTTGAGGGTACATAGCAGGAATTTGATGATGATGATGATGATGAAAAACCGAGTTTAAGGGAGAAAAATCCCGCTGCCAGAGATTGACTAACTGGGAACTGGTTAAGAAAAGGCTTAGAAAATGTTCCTCTAGTTGGCGACTAGATTCGAACCAAAGTCTTTCATCATGCGGTCATGCGCCATAGAGTGCAAACACCACTTCTACTAAGTTACACAGGCTCTTGAAGGTGCAATAATAATAATAATAATAATATTCTTCCCAAAAATCTTACACTTTGGTTAAGTTACTTTGATGCATAAATTACCTTTCCTACATTTTTCCCCTACATACTCTGGAAGTATATGCAGTTTAAGCCACAAAATCTGATTTCTTTAATGAAGTTCTCAGTTTTTTTTTTTAATTATTTTTTCTCCACAGACAAACTTCATGTGCATCCCTGGCACACTCATCCTCTAAGATCTGGTTCTTGTTTTAGAACTCCTTCACTGTTTTTGATGAACAGCAATTGTATATTTCAATATGAAGTTAACATTTGAGTTATTTGATTTTTTTTTTTTTTTGAAATTTTAGTATATATGCTTTTGCTTTCAACAGGATACTATTCTTAGCTTGCTCAACAGTATGCAGTAGTCACTTTCTATTTCAAATACTCTGTATTCTTCTATACTGAACTAAACTGAAAAGTTTTCACTGTTCTTTTATTATTCACAATAATCAATGAAAAGATTTTTGTGTCTTTTCTCTCTCTACATGTATTTATACATTTTTATGTTGGAACAATTAGTAATGACCAAGTCACATCACAAACAGAAATCTAGCAAGTAGCTGCCCTTATTATTACCTGCAATTCTGTAAAATGCTTAAATCCGTATAACATTATTTTCATCCATGCCTAAACACACAAGACGCTTCAGGATTCTGGGTATAAGGATTTTATTTAAATTTGCTTAAAAGAATTTGTCAAGCAAATCCAATGTATTTCAATTGGCAATTTGCAGAGACAAAAAACAGCCATATTGAAATTATATATTAGTAGATTTCAGTTAATTGGGGCAGCCATTTTATTGGGACAAGACTGGAAGAACAAAAACAAAATGAGAACATAAGAATTTATTTACTTGGGACACAATACCATTTAAATGGGCCAGCTAGTAACCTTTACCACCACAGAGTTAGAAAAATTAAATAATCTTAATTCAAAAATTTAGGCTTACCATGCCACATCAGATGGTTCCCTGTGTAAACATTATACACTGTTTGGATCAATGAAAGCAAGAGATTGTAAATTGTTATGTTGTTCCATGTCAGAAACTAGTAAAAGTTGTTAGTTATTGGAAAAATAAATCCTTTAAAGCCATATCTGATATGGCTTTAAAGAGATTAGAATGGAAATCTGACCAGTTCAATATCATGTGAACAAAAATGAGTAGATGATATCAGAATTTTTTTTAACAAATGGCTTGATTTGAGACATGGAATTTTACTCGTTCTTGATTAATGCTAAGGAGGGCAGCAGAAAAGTTAATCTTTTACAAGCAATCATGTTTATGGTCAATAGTTGGAAGAATAAGCAATAACAAGATCGTTTAAAATGTTTTTTCTGTGGTTTTAAGCATTCAATCATGAATGTGGCCGAAAACTTAAATCCCATTAGGCATGAACTATATCATGTTTAAGTTAAGGGATATTACATCCCATATTGTTTCTCAGCCGAATAAGAAACTCAAAGAGTTTCATGCCGAATATAGTAAAAACTATATAAAGTTCGGCGATTCCAAGCGTAAGCAAACACCTGGATAGCAGCAACTGACCCTTAAGGCAGTGCAAGCTGAGGCAACTCATAGCAAAGGCAGAGCAAGCTCCGATCACTGTTCTTGATATTTACCCATAATGTGAACTTAGCTCCTAGGAGCTGTATTACTGTTCTACATTATGAGAGAAGGTCACTACCCAGACTGGTTTCAACCTTTATTGAGGTCTCATCAGTGAGTAGGTAGACCTAATAATACTAAGTTTGTAGCGAACAGAACTTACAACCCTTCTATGAGTATTGCCAACAGGTGTCCTAATAAATTATTAGATATATGAAGAGCCAAAGGCTTCAATTCAGCGACATATGACTTGTTTAAGTTAAGGGATATTACATCCCATATCATTTCTCAGCCGAATAAGAAACTCAAAGAGTTCCATGCCGAACATAGTAAAAACTATATAAAGTTCGGCGATGATTATTTTTATGTCAGATACAGTAAAATGCCAATTATCCAGAGCTCAATTATGAGTAGGGTTGGATTCACCATGGTCCTCTTAAGAATTATTACAGAAGAGAAACGTCCTCTTTTATTTTGAAAGTCTAACAATTAATGATGCTATCTATAACTTTCTACAGCCTGGACAGAAGTTAAAAGTGAAACAATTGATAAACCATTCAAAAAAAAAAAAAAAAAGAAAAATATGGCCTGATAACTTGGAAGTGAAAGACTAAAATAATAATGTAGAAATGACGCCGACAGCGGTATCAAGTGTTTCCCTCGACAAGAAGGAACTACAATCAGATTACAAGTTGTAATGAAGCCCTAACAGCCACAGAAACATTACTTAAATTCATGAATAGTGATGATGTTGATTACATTGAAGTTTACAAATTAATGGACATATAAAAAAAATAAAGCAAAAAATAATGCTACAAAGAAATAAAAATCACTGACTTTCCATGTAAACAAGTTTAAAAATGCTCAGCTTCGTATTTACATACTACAACAATGTTTATCTTATATTTTTAGTTTTTTTATGTATTTAACTCAAAATGTAATTTGGATTAACCGTGTTTTACAATCAACTGGCACCCCCAATTACCACTGATTAATTGTTTAAGTTTATCTATTATTATTATATGACACCTACAGGGAGTCCAACTACTAACTGCGCTCAAACTTGCTTAACGTTTTGCGTGAACCATTAGTAGCAGAGGCTCTCCCAATCGACCAACCTTTGCTGGCTTTCCATTCCTTTGTAACCATTCTATACCTTAAAGGAGTATCAGATAAAATAAACAGAATACTGCAGAAATGGAACCTGAACACTATCTTTAAACCTCCTGCAGAATTAAAGAACTTATTCAACTTATCCAAGGATCTAATTCCTCTGCTGCCCACCCTCGAGTATACCGTATTCATTGCACATGCAATTTGTAGTATATAGGTGAAACAGGATGCACAATTCCTATCCAAAAAAAGGAACATACACTACACATTAAATTTAATAACTATGGTAAATAAGGGTCAAAGCTGTATAACTGAGAGGAGAACTCCACATAGCCTTTAAAGGAATGCGGAGAACCAACCAGGGCTTCTGACCTAATGTCCACTCCTCACCTTCTCGTGGTGCACCCTGTTGGGTATCTACTTGGATACTGAACAAACGAGGATGGGCTGGCAATTTGGGATTTAGCCGACCAAATTGTATTCTTATTGGCTTAAACCAATATAGAAAATGATAGTACAATCACAAAATTTCATGCCAGCTGTGGTGTTGCCCAGTTAAACAAGGCCCCAGTTGTTTTCGCCAGAGAACCAGGGCAAACAACGAAAAGTCAGCTACTGAAACAAATCTGAAAGCCCACCCCAACTCAACATCACCAGAGTTAAAGATCGGTACTATCAACATAAGAAGCCTGAATGGCAAAGAAATGGAGCTAGCTGAAGAATTAGATAAGTACCAGATCGACATAATAGGGGTGACTGAAACAAAAAAGGCAAAAACTAGCGAGATCTTTCTGAGCAATAAATACAAAATGTTATATTCAGGAAATGACAATGAAGGAAAAGAAGGAGTAGCCATAGTATTCAACACAAAAAAACGAGGCTAATCTTCTTGAATGGCAGTCAGTCTCAAGTAGAGTAATGTGGGCAAATATCAGAATTGGGAATTGGACAATGAGACTTATTTGTGCCTATGGTTCCACAAAAGGTTCTACTAAGGTAGAAGTGGAGGAATTTTTTGATGCTTTAGAAAAAGCAATTGACACAATGAAAGAGGAGAAGTTGGTCCTTGTTGGGGAGCTAAATAGCAGAGTAGGAAATGATTGTCAGACATACAAAAATATTTTGGGAAAATTTGGAGAAAAGAGCAAAGCTAAAAATAATAGCAAACACCTGTTGCATTTATGCTCAGGACATGGACTGATTATTACTAACACCATGTTCCAACATAAAAATGTGCACAAATTCACATGGAGAGAAGACGCAAGGAATAAGAAAAGTCTCATTGACTATGATACTGTTGATAGTGATGTTTTCTCCCTGGTGCAGGACACCAGAGTGTACAGAGGATTTGAAATTGGAAGTGATCACTATTTAGTCTTGAGCAGGATGAAATTGAATTGCATATTGAAAAGAATAACATGTGAAAAAGTTTTAAAGATAATAAACGTTTAGCAGCACTCAGATGGGAACTGTAGACGAAAACACACAAAGATTATTGAGGAAAAAATAAAAGAGTTTGAGAACAGGAACCGAACCTTGAAGATTCAGTGGCAAGCCTTGAAGAAAACTCTGATTGATTCAGCCAGAGAGGCATGTGGTGAGGTTGTCTTCAAGGATAGAAAAATCAGAACTCCCTGGTGGACACAGGAAGTTAAAGAGGCAGTGAAGGAAAAGAAGAAAGCATATCAAAAGTTCCTGGCAAATAAGTCAGCTTGTGCTCTTAGAGAATACAGAGACAAATGTAAGAAAGCTAAACACTGTGTAAAACTAGCTAAACAAAAGTCATGGGAGAACTTTGGCAAGAACATAGGAAAAAATAAATATCAAGAAGATGGTAAGATATTCTGGAGATTGTTGAAGAAGCTTAGAAATGGAGTTAAGAGTGCTGTAAAAGGAGTTAGAGATGATAAAGGTGAAATGAAAACTGGAGAAAAATATATATGCTTGAAGTATGGAGTAATTACTTTGAAAATTTGCTAAATGAAACAAGCAGTGATGATAGCACAGTAGTAAAAAAACACTGACCATGCATGCAGTCAGGAATACATATCCATACTTGAAGTAGAAAAAGCCATCAAAGGCTTGAAATGTTGAAAGGCAACAGGAGTAGATGATATTTGACCAGAAATGCTGAAGTATGGTGGTATAAAAGTCTTACAGTGGCTGCACTGCATAGTTCAGAAAGCCTGAACAGAGGGACGAATTCCCGATGATTGGAGTAGAGCTCTAATAGTACCCATATATAAAAAGGGAAATAAAACTGAATGTGAGAATCACAGAGGTATTTCCCTACTGAGTGTTCCTGGCAAGATCTATGCAAGTGTACTTGAGAAGCGGTTGAGAAGAATTGTGGAAGAAAAGCTTGGTGAAGAACAAGCTGGATTCAGGTCAAATAGAGGCTGCCAGGATCAGATCTTCACTTTACGACAAATAGTTGAGAAAGCATGGGAATATAACAAAGATCTGTATTTAAGTTTTGTCGATTTGAAAATGGCATATGACAAGGTGCTAAGAGAGAAACTATTCAATATGAGAAGAGAAGCTATTCAAATAAAGACTAAGTAATACTTGGTCTTTATTTGAGTTGTAAGTCAGCAGTTAGAAATGAAGTACGTACACGAAGATGGTTTAATGTTAAATCTATTGTGAAACAAGGATGTACATTATCCCCTCTGTTATTCGTTAGCTATATGGATCACATTATGAAGGAAAGTGGTATTAAACATGATATCAAAATAGGAGATGTTAATGTCAGCTCTTTGCTTTATGCGGATGAGTTATACTTCTAAATAATTCGCTACAAGTTTGCAAGATTCCCTGACTAAATTGAATAACTGTTGTAATAGATATGGTATGAAGGTCAGCATTAAAAAGAAAAAGACAATGAAAATGGGTAGAATTGTTGAAAATGTCAACTGTGTTGTAATCGGGGAACCTGTGGAAGAAGTAAAACATTTCAGCTAATTAGGCATGATTTTTACTGAAGATGATAAATTAAATATGGAAATAGACAACAGAATCAACAAAGCTGGTAGGTAGGAAGTCAATTGAATAAATTCATATAGAATAAGAGAGAAATTAGTCGGAACGGAACACTAAATTAGCTGTATACAAGACAGTGTTCAAACCAATTTTAACTTATGGATCTGAGAGCTGGGTGAGAAGTAAAATACTTGACCAAAGCCCGTAGATATGAGAACCCTGAGAAAGATTAGAGGCGTGAACAGATAGCATCAATGGCAATATCATATTAAAAACAAGGATATTAGGAAAGAACTTGACATTGTCAGCATCCAGGAATGCATTACCAGAGCTAATCTCAGGTGGTATGGTCACTTAAACAGAATGAGTGAGAAAAGATTAGCAAAACAAGTGTTCTCTGCCAGGTTGGCAGGAAAACGACCCAGAGGAAGACCAAGATATAGATGGATTGATACGGTACAAAGTGCCTTAGACGATAGAAATATAAGATGTGATAATGATAATATTGGAGTCTTGACAAGTAACAGACTGATTTGGAGGAAAATTGTAGTTAGGAAGTTAGTAATGATGTAAATTTTTCATGTAGTACTATCATATCCTGTACATGTCAGGAATTTGATGATGGTAAATCAGGCCTTTCTTGATCATGCCCTGAATACTCTACATAGAATGAGTCAGTAATTTTGCTACACACTAAATGAAAAACTTGTACAGTGGCACCTAGCTAATCCAAGCTAATAAAAACCTTGCTCGTTCGGATTAGGGAATTTTCCCCCAAGAGACAACAATAACTAGCGTTTAAGAGAAAAATAATCAAATTCTAAGGTACATCAATTTAATTCTGTAAATAGATGAAGTAACTGATAGAAAAAAAGCTACTGTACTGTAATGTAAAACTTAAAAAATAATACAGTACACAAGTTTGTTTTAGTAAAAAATTTAGTTTGTATGTACCTGTATTGTTGAGGATTCTGATGTAATAAATTTGCATAGTTCAGTACTTAACTTAAAAAATATCACTTTCTTGTACAACACAACGAAAAGTTGCAGAAAATAACACAAAAAATTTTTTTTTAGTATTTCTTTGTAAAAAAGTCACCGATTTTCTTTTGCTTCTTGGAAGCTAAACTTTTTTTTTTTTGAATGCTTCTTCTCGGAGTTGCATTAGCAATAAAATTTTGTGGAATAGCGTATCATTCTGCTTAGCCCATTCTATACACATATTAAAACTGTCAACTGCCTCTTCATGTTTCACTTTTTTTTTTCTTCGAGTTCTTTATCATCATCATATTCATTATGTAGAGTCATATTTATAATTTCAGCATCTGATTTGATTTCCAATTCACTTTCGGTTCTGCCTGTAATCCATTCCATAATATCTGTTTGTGAAATTTCAACATTTGAATTTATATTTTTAACCAAATTATGCACAATTTCCTATTTTTGTGTATCACCGTAGTTATACTACTGTACTGTAATAATAAAATAAATAATATAGTTAAAATAATTATTAAATAAAAATATAGCTTCAAATAATTAAAATAATAAATAAGACGTAATAAATAAAACTTTGTTTTTTCTTTCAAACCGCAGTTCAGATTATTGGAGGGTTCGGATTAAAGAGGTTCGGATTACAAGATACCACTGTATTTTGTCTTATGTATATACTACTTTTAAACTCTTGATGTGCAACTTCATTTGATTGGAGCAGACACATAATTGGGTCAAATTATGCTATTCTCAATGTAGCCAATTAACCAAAATCCACTGTAGTGCAATAACTCCACACTGGCTAGTGGATGGAATTTAATGAAATATGGGGATTTAGAAAGCACGCAAAAAATGACATAAGATTAAATTTCAGTTTTCAGCTGAAATTCCTTTTTTATTAGAAATATTTTGCAGGGTTATTTAAACTACTATTTTTTTTTCTCACTGTCCAAATGAAATTTAATAATAATAACTTTTATTAATCTCAGATTAATCGGTAAATATGCTGTATAAAATAACTAACTTTTCTCTTTTTTAGCCCACCACCCAACCCCAAAGAAAATACGTAGTATTTCCTCTGACATTTTAGAATGCTTGAAGAAATACAGAACACAAAAACTGGGTGGGGGCCACTTCCGCACCACACCTCAAAGTTGGAATTGTTGTGCAATTTGCCTCAGCAATTAATAACTTGTGAGATTACCATCCTGTATCAAAGAGTCGACTCGTTTGAAACAGACTGGATAAAGGCGTAGGTGAAGTGCAAAGATAGCCTGGCACTACCAAGACTTCTGCTAGGCCTTTTTATTAGACCTTGAAAACCAAATTCTCCTTTCTCCAACCACAACAATCAACTGCCAACCACCCTGATACTCTAATTTCTACTGCAACAACGACAGGTTGGTCACCAGGTGACTAACTGTCCCTGGAACCATAACTGTCTTATAATAACAAGAGAGTAAATCACAGGGCCCCGAAATCACAATCCCGCCTTTCATTGAAACATTGAAAATAAGAAATGTTTCATTTGCAAACTTCTAATGGCTTTACTCTGGATAGAATTAAAAATTATTTTGTTTCAAAGAAAGCAAGTCAGAAATAACACCTACTTCATTTCCAGCAAAACTGTACTGTCTCATACGAATTCTTGTATGAAAGACCCTCATAAACAGTTGTCTCCAAATAGCAAAGAAAGCTTGTTATTTCTGACTTGCTTCAAAGAAAGCAAGTCAGAAATAACAAGACTTCACGAGAATATCTCGTGTATTTATTCACGAGAATAAATACACGAGACTTCATAATTAAGAATTATGAAGTCTCGTGTATTAACTCTTATGTGTATGCAACAAAATTGTTGCAGTGCAGCAATTTTTTAAATGTCAAACTAAACTTATTTCAACAAATGCTAAACAAAAAAAAAGAGGTTTTTTGGGGGGGGGGGCTTTTGTTATTTTTCAATTTAATTTTGTTTTTTTAACAAAATGTTTTCATTTTTTACCCCCAATTTCCAATAAATGGGTTAGTTTATGGTGAAATTAGAAAAATAAAATTTTGCCAACATGCCAAATAGTTACATTTGGCATGTTGGCAAATCATTATCAAATATGATAATTTGATAATGTTTTGATGATAATTTGATAATTATAGAAAATTATCAAATATGATAATTTGCTCACTATACATGAATATTATTAAAAATAACAGAAAATAAGAAATAACTAGTGTGACTAAAATTTCTCTACTTCCAATTTAGAAGTCTCCTTACAACCAGAGGCACAAGTCTACAAAAATGAAAATGTCCAATTTTCATTTTGAAATTTGCCACATCAGAATGGCTCTTATTCAATAAATTTATGTTTGGCATTAAAATATTATAGATACTCCCTTTCCCTGATTCCTAGTACGTGAAAAAATCATCTCGTATTTATTACTTAGATCAATCTCATCTGTTCTTCCCTTCTTAGTCACAGTAACCAGTTATGTGTTGACATGATATTTAATTCCTCTACTAGCATCACTTCTTTTCAACTGATGCTTCTCATGTTCATGGTGCCTATTTTCTGTTAAGACTGTTCGAGTAGCTGACTGTTTCCCCCCATCCCTGATGAAAATAGCAATGCCTGTGTAAAATCAGTGACAATCTAGCATATGATATGTTTTATGTTGTACAATCATAATGTATGTGTAACTTTAACACAAATAGCACACAGTTTGATCCATTTTCTTGCATGAATTCAGTAAACAACTAGTAATGGATTAAACAAAAACAAACATATGACACTAGTGTAGAAACCCAAATCAGTCCTCTGCTTTTCTTATAAGATATGTAAAGGATCTCAACCCCAAGTTATCTAGCTTCAATTCTTAAGACGTCCTTATAAATTTCTAATAATATAATAATAAATTTCTGTAAGTTTCTAAAATATGTATATATCTACCACTAGCTTCCAGAAGTGCTTCCAAACGAGCTTGTGTTTCTGGATCAATACTTGTATCAGTACCCTCAGCTGACAACAGGAACTTAGAAGTATCTAAAACTGGTTCATCCAAGTCACCCTGATCTAATATAAAGGATTCTACCTGTAGAATATTCAAAAGATATTCATAGATATTACGGATTAATATTATGTACATAAACTATTATTTTATTTAAGTTTCATAATTGCACAATTATAAAATACAATTTAAAACTAAAATATTCATATTTTTAAAATTAAATTAAAACATTTAAACAATATTTAAATGCAATCCTCATGGAACTTAATTCGATCACTATGAAATATTTAAAGGCAGCTTTTTTTTTTTTTTTTTTTTTTGGAATGCATATCAACTCATTTACTGAAGGAATACAGTGATTTGAAAAATTTTAATTTGTGGTTTCTAGAGAAGGATTCTGGGTTACATTAAAAATAAATAAAAAAATCAATATAAAATAAAATATCCTTAGCCCACCAACTGTATTCAGATACTGTACATTCATAACCTTTAATGTATGGAGTCACATCCCCCCCCCCAGCCAAAAAGCATTTCTATATGAAGTAGCCATCAAACAAATATTCAACATATTCTTCTAAAATACATGAGGCAATCTAAAATACAATACACCATATTCATTCAATCTCCCTCCACACACACACACAAAACCTATAATGAAACAGTGCCCATGCTGGAGATATTGACAGCACTAAGGATTAAAAACTAATTTTAATACTTCCAATATTTCACTTAGTCACTGACACATCTTCAGGGGATACTTGTAGCACATACACACACACAATGACATGTAAAATACTCAATAAAACATGTGGGTGACTAAAGTCCTATTTAGGTAGTGCACCCTCTATGGCCATTTGTAGGTTGGCTAGAATGTAAACTGGGATCTCTGACAAGTATTGTTTCTCAAATTTTGGGAAGTTTAATGCATCTGTATTTGTTTAAAGCAGGTTGATTTCCGAGTGCTGCTGCAGATTCAAAAAAAAAAGTTGTTCCTTTTTAAATTTACTATGGTAGAACATCATGGTTTTCTTCCAGAAGATCCTGTGAGTGGTATCCAATACATGGTCTGCAAGACCAAATTCACCATAGTGGTGATTGCAGATGCCTTGGTTAGACCATGTATTGGATACCACTCACAGGATCTTCTGGAAGAAAACCACTATGTTCTACCATAGTAAATTTAAAAAGGGAAGACTGCAGTGGAATCTGCATTGGCACTCAGAAATCATCATCAAATTCCTGTTATATAACCTCAAGGGGTGTACAGGATATGATAGTACTACATGAAAAATTTACATCATTACTAACTTCCTATCTACAATTTTCCTCCAAATCAGTCTGTTAAATGTCAAGACTCCTATATTATCAGGTCTTATATTTCTGTCTTCTAAGGCACTTTTTACTGTGTCAATCCACCTTTATCTTGGTCTTCCTCTGGGTCTTTTTCCTGCCAACCTTGCAGAGAACACTTATTTTGCTAATCTTTCCTCTCCCATTCCGTTTAAGTGACCATACCACCTGAGATTAGTTTTGCTAATGCATTCCTGGATGCTGACAATATCAAGTTCTTTCCTAATATCCTTGTTTTTAATATGATATTGCCAATGATGTCATCTGTTTATGCCCCTAATATTTCTCAGGATTCTCATATCTGGAGTCTCTAGTCTTTGGTCAAGTGCTTTACTTCTAACCCAACTTTCAGATCCATAAGTTAAAACTGGTTTAAACACTCTTGTATAAGCCTAAGTCTTGTGTAGGCCTAAGTAGCTGAAATGTTTTACTTGTTCTATAAGTTCTCCATTCACAAAGCGGTTGATATTTTCAATGTTTCTGCCTATTTTCATTGTCTTTGCCTTTTTAATGCTGACCTTCATACCATATCTATTACAGCAGTTACTCAATATAGTCAGGGAATCTTACAGACTTATAGCGGATTTATTTAGACGTATAACATCATCCGCATAAAGCAAAGGGCCAAGATTAATACCTCCAATTTTGAAATCAAGTTTAATACCACTTTCCTTCATAATGTGATCCATATAGATAATGAATAACAGAGGGGATAATGTACATCCTTGTCTGACACCAGATTTAACATTAAACCATCTTCGTGTACTTCCTTCAATTCTAACTGCTGACTTACAACTTAAATAAAGACTAATTATTAGCATTGCTTGATATAATGCCCCATTACTACCATATAACTGTAGTGTTTGGAATAAATTCTCTCTTGGCACCTTGTCGTATGCCTTTTCCAGATCTACAAAACTTAAATACAGATCTCTGTTAAATTCCCATGATTTCTCAACTATCTTCATAAAGTGAAAATCTGATCATGGCAGCCTCTATTTGGCCAGAATCCAGCTTGTTCTTCACCAATCCACAATCCTTCTCAACCGTTTCTCAAATATACTTGCATATATCTTACCAGGAACACTCAGTAATGAAATATCTCTGTAATTCTCACATTCAGTTTTATTTCCCATTTTATATATGGGTACTATTAGAGCTCTACTCCAATCATCGGGAATTCGTCCCTCTGTCCAGGCTTTCTGAACTATGCGGTGCAGCCACTGTAAGACTCTTATACCACCATACTTCAGCATTTCTGGTCGAATATCATCTACTCCTGCTGCCTTTCCACATTTCAAGCTTTTTCTACTTCAACTATGGATATGTATTCCTGAATGCATGCCTGGTCAGTGTTTTTTATCACTGTGCTGTCATCACTGCTTGTTTCATTTAGCAGTTTTTCAAAGTAATTACTCCATACTTCAAGGATATCTTTTTCTTCTGTTTTCATGTCATCTTTATCATCTTTAATTCCTTTTACAGCACTCTTTCCTCCATTTCTGAGCTTCAACAACCTCCAGAATATCTTGCCACCTTCGTGATATATATTTTCTTGCCAATGTCCTCCCATGACTTGCTTAGCCAGTTTTTACACAGTGTTTAGCTTTCTTACATTTGTCTCTGTATTCTCTAAGAGCACAAGCTGACTTATTTGCCAGGAGCTTTTGATATTATTATTATGGGCAACTCCAAGGGGTCCTTAGACTCATCAAGGAGGCCCTAAACATCATGTCCAGAACAACTATTCAGCATCCACTCAGTATCTATCATACTTTGCTTTGAACTCACTTGGAGTCATGGTACCCACAACAGACACTGGCAGCTTATTCCACTCATTCACCACTCTCCAAGCATAAAACCTAGTTCTAACAGTCTGGTTGCTAACCAGACTCTTGACCAGTTTCCATGTATGGCCCCTAGTTCGCTTTCTTCTTTTCCTTCACTGCCTCTTTAAGTTCCTGTGTCTGCCATGGGGTTCTGATATTTCTATCCCTGCACACAACCTCACCACAATGCCTCTCTGGTTGAATCAATCAGTGTTTTCTTAGGGGTTTGCCATTAAATCTCCAAAGTTTGGTTCCTGCTCTCACACTCTTTCATTTTTTCTTGAATAATATTTTAGTCAACAGTTCACATCTGAGAGCTGCTTAACTTTTATTCACTTTAAAACTTTCTTACATGTTCTTCTTTTCAATATGAAATTCAATTTTATCTTGCTCAAGATTAACAGTGATCACTTCCAATTTCAAATCCTCTGAACAGGCTGGTGTCCTGCACCAGTGGGAAAACATCACTATCAACAATAACATAGTCAATGAGACTTTTCTTATTCCTTGCCTCTTCTCTCCATGTGAATTTGTGCACATTTTTATGTTGGAAGATTGTGTTAGTAATAACCAGTGTCCATGTCCTGAGCAGAAATCCAACAGGTATTTGCCATTATTATTAGCTTTGCTCTTTTCTCCAAATTTTCCAAATATTTTTGTATATCTGACAATCATTTCCTACTCTGCTATTTAGATCCCCAACAAGGACCAACTTCTCCTCTTTCATTGTGTCAATTGCTTTCTCTAAAGCCCCAAAAAATTCCTCCACTTCTACCTTAGTAGAACCATAGGTACAAATAAGTCTCATTGTCCGGTTTCCCATTCTCATATCTGCCCACATCACTCTACTTGAGACTGCCTGCCATTCAAGATTAGTCTCGTATAATTGAATACTATGGCTTTTCCTTGGTTGTCATTGCCTGAATATAACATTTTATATTTATTGCTCAGAAAGATCTCATCAGGTTTTGTCTTTTTTGCTTCAGTCACCCCTATTATGTCAATCTGGTACTTATTCAATTCCTCAGCTAGCTCCATTTCTTTGCCATTCAGGCTTCTTATGTTGATAGTACTGATCTTGAATTCTGATGTTGAGTTAGGGTTTCTTTTAGGATTTGTTCCAGTAGCTGGCTTTTCGCTGTTTGCCCCGCTTCCCTGGGAAAAAAGAATGGGGGCCTTGTTTAAATGGGCGATGCCCCAGCCAGCATGAAATTCTGTTATGTTGTACCATCATTTGAAATTTTGGTTTAAGCCAATAAGAATACAATTTGGTCAGCTAAATCCCAAATTGCCAGCCCATCCTCATCCGTTCAGTATCCAGGTAGATACTAACTAACAGGGTGCAACACGAGAAGGTGAGAATTGGACATTAGGTCAGAAGCCCTGGTTGGTTCTCCGAATTCCTTTGAAGACTCTGTGGAGGTTTCCTCTCAGTTATATAGCTTTGACCCTTAAGCACTCAGAACTTAATTTAAACAAATACGAATGCATAAAACTTCCCAAAATTTGGGAAACAATCGTGAGAGGTTCCAATCACAAACACCCATAGAGGGCACACCACCTAGATAGGACTTCAGAGTCACCCATGTGTTTCATTGAATATTGTGTGATCTTTGTGTGTATACTACAAGTGTTATTTGTACTACCTGAAGATGTCTCAATGACAGATGAAATATTGGAAGCATTAAAATTAGTTTTTAATCCTTTCTTAGTGCTGTCAATAATCCATTAAACCTCCAACATAATAGAACAGTGCCATGTGTGAGCAAGTGATTGGAAGAAAAGGCATCAATACATTTCTTGGAGAGCCAGGGTGCGAAGTTGGTGCGATAAATTTTTGGGCAGTGTATGGATGTTTACCATACAGCAGCTGCTTGTGTTCGTACAGGATTACAGGGCAGAAAAGGTATGGTGGTGGCAAGAGCAGTGTCCACAAAAATACCTATAAAAAAAAAAAGGAAAAAGCAGCAACAAAATTATTAGAAAGGGATTGGAGGAAGTTAGTGAGGGAGGGTCATTCATCTATTTAACAGAATGCCCTCTTCTGGACATCTCTCAGGAAGTTTTCTGGTGCAACACTAGCTCTCAAAAAGGTTTTTTAGTGCAACATCCAAATGCAGGAAGCATTTCCTAAGGTCAGGCAGGTTTGGGATTCATGACATGTTAGGAATTATGCAGATGAGAAGCAATCTTTTGAGTGAAAGAGAACCGTTTTCTGGAGGTTATAGGATGAAAGGTGCTTGCACCAAGATAAGTGTGTGTGTGAAAGTCAATCCAAGAAGAGAAAACTGATATTGACAAGTTCAGTTTTTATCTTCATATTAATATTATTGAAAGTAAGAAAGAGTGAAGCAAGAACATTCTTCTGAAAAATAATGCAGGATTTTATTTGGATAGTACTGAAATTCATTACATTATTCTTAACCCAGTCAAGAACAAGATGATCATTATGGAAGATATAGATATTTTAATCATTTTAGCATTACGAGCTATCTTAAATAAATTGCACTTTCATCAGCAAAAGTACAGATACGATTTGAGGTTAACTAGAGAAGATCATTAAGGTACAGAAGGAAGAGTATGGATGAAAGCAAAGTTGTGGGATCCCCCAGCAAAAAAACACCATTATGTGCCATGAACAACCAAAAAGGAAACCGGTAACTCAAACACAAAAGGCTGTTTGGAATTATGGCCAAAGCAGCTAAGACTACTAATCAGCATATTGTCTTAACTGTGTCTGTTCTGGATTTTTTTTTCGGTCTTTTCTGGTGTCTGATTTTTATGAATGCTTATCCTCAGTGAAATGCTTAGAAATATCCATGAGTGGTTGCTCCTGATACTTTTCCAAACTCTGCAATGGGTTGCATCCAGAGATATGGAAGGTGTGGATAAGATAACTACTATGAAGCAAGGGTGACAAAATTCAAATTAGTGATCACTAACTGATAGGTTTCTAGGTAGTTAAGAAACTGGTTCTTAATATTATTGAAAGCAATAGAGAAAGTCATTAAGGTAAAGGCAGTGAGATGATAGTTTGTTGGCTGACTTATCCCCCCCCCCCCCACACACACACCTTTTTTTTTTTTTTTTTTTTTTTTTTTTGGAGAAGGCCAGAGATAAAGGCTGCTATGTTGCTGGACAGATAACAGATGAATGACAATGTATATACATCACAAATATTAATTCAAGAGCAAGTTTTAGCACACATGAAGGGATAGACCATCTGAACTAGGACACTTTGTATCAAGATTGAGGATTTTTATGAATGTTTGCTGGCAAAAGATGAGAGGATACAAGAAAAAGTGTTTGTACAGAGCGAAAGGTTTGTACATCTGAAATGAAGAAGACTGATGCCAAGAAGTTAACATTATCTTTAGATCATGTTATTATGGTCATCTAGATGCGAGAGACATGGAAGCATAAGACAGACTTAGAAAGGAACCAGAACCTTGAACTGCTGCTAGAACTGGAGTCAAATGGGTATTTTTTTTTTTAAGCTCTCAAAATGTTTTGTATTGTTGATGAATTTTTACAGATCTTGTGGGCAGCAGTGTAGGCTAAGTGCAAAACTGAAATTTTAAGGCATTTGGCTACTTAAGAATGCTTGTTGGAGAGCTATAGCTGACTGAATAATGGTCAGGAATCCATGTGGAATGGAGAATAAAGGTCCTCAATTCCAGCAAGGATTATTTCAGTTATTTGGTCAGAGCAAGTGTTTGGATCAGTTCAAGTAACACTGTAGTAGTGCTAGGACACAAGGTTGTGATTAGCTGGGGGGGGAAATCAATCAGCAAGAAAGGAAATTGCATTATGAGCAAATGCTGCTAAGAAGAGAGTCTAGTTAAGAAAAGATTCAGGATGTTGGGATAATAAGGATTATCCAATTCTAATTATATGAAGAGCCAAAGGATTCAATTCAGCAACATGGACTTATTTAAGTTAAGAAATATTACATCCCATATTGTTTCTTAGCCGAATATAGAAACTATATAAAGTTCGGCGATTCCAAGCGTAAGCAAATACCTGGATAGTGCAACACCTGACCCATTTGGTAGTGCAAACTGAGGCAACTCATAGTAAAGGTGGAGCAAGTTCTGATCACTATTCTTAGTATTTACCCATAATATGAACTTAGCTCCTAGGAGCTATATTACTGTTCTACATTATGAAAGAAGGTCACTACCCAGACCTTCTTTCATAATGGGTAAATACCAAGAATAGTGGTCAGAGCTTGCTCCACCCTTACTATCAGTTGCCTCAGTTTGCACTACAAAATGGGTCAGGTGTTGCACTATCCAGGTATTTGCTTATGCTTGGAATTGCCGAACTTTATATAGTTTCTATATTTGGCATGAAACTCTCTGATTTTCTTATTCGGC
This sequence comes from Typopeltis vanoorti, assembly GCF_054136105.1. Classification (NCBI taxonomy): domain Eukaryota; kingdom Metazoa; phylum Arthropoda; class Arachnida; order Uropygi; family Thelyphonidae; genus Typopeltis; species Typopeltis vanoorti. The sequence goes on along the minus strand of NC_143556.1, from coordinate 151,805,831 downwards.
TAAGAAACAATATGGAATGTAATATCCCTTAACTTTAAAAAAAAAAAAATTATCCAATTCTGGATCATAGGTGAATAATTTGTGTTAGGTCACTGCTGACAGCAAATAATTTGGTTTCCCTTCTAGCTTGATCTCTGTGAAATTGGAGCAGACATGTTAGTTTAAATTACAAACAGTACAGTCTTCAAGCAAGGTCTTTCGATTTGGGTAAATAGGGTAGGCCTATTTGTCAACAATTTGCCAAATAGATAGGCCTGCAACATGGCAACGTATCACAATGCCTCTTTCAAACTACATCAGTTTACATACATTATGGTGGGAGGTCACTACCCAGACCGGTTTCGATCTTTATTGAGATCTCATCAGTGAGTAGCTAGATCAAAATAATACTAAGGCTATAGCGAAAAGAACTTATATAATCTGCTATACGAGTTGTCAAAAAAGGCGCACCCGTAAATTATTTTAAATAAAGAGAAAATAGGCTTCATTTCGGCATGAAACTCTTTGATTCTGATCTTTGAGTTTCTTATTTGGTTTTAAAACAATGTGGTATTTAATATCCCCTGAATTTAAATAATTTTTAAATCGCCGAAATGAACCCTATTGGCTCTTTATTTTAAATACATTTGTAAAATTTTGTTCAGATTATTAAAAAAAACTATAAACAATTAATAGTAATCACTTCCTGAAAACATGGAAACTGACACAGTCATGGCAGTGGTTCAGACAATTTTTAGCATTTCATGTTTCATGAAAAAGACTATCAAATTTGAACTTACTGGAATGATGATTCTTTGTTCGATGCCAAAGAATCTCTGTGCTTAGTATCACTAGCATGAGAAGCAAGGCCGGACTTAACAAATTACAAAAAATGATATACTCTTGATGTTCTAGGATTCTAACGAAAGCTGAGTAGCTTGTCTGTCCAAAGTCACAAAAATTACATAAGCAAGGTACCTGATTGATACCTGGTAAGGAGAGAGAGATAAAGAGAGGAAGGTGATAATGTAGCATTTGTAGATGGTAAGAGAGAGAACTGTTTCTAAACTGGTTTGCATGAAGTGTATAGATTGAATTTGCAAAGAATCTCAGCAGTTTGTTCAGGTGGTCCTTTAAGGTATAAGGTATGGAAATTCTTTTCACATCATGTAGGAGCCGCCGTAGCTTAATCATTATGCACAAAGTTCTTTGGTCGGAAAGACCTGGGTTCGATTCCCGTCAGTGACGTCAGGAACCTTTATTTGGTCTCTTTCGATGAAAGATGAGTTAGCTGGTCTCATATGGAGGTATGGGTTTTTTTTCACCTGAAAAAAACTCCCTACCACCTAATCCTCGAGACGACCTGTGGTTGCAAGAATAAGGAAACCTAGACACCATAAAAGATAGAAGAGGAGGATTAAGAAAGAAAGAATTAGACTGTAGTCTGTCAACAGATGATAATTATCAATAATTTTCTAAATGGAGTTTGTTGTATCCTTTAGACATCAGATTGCTTTTAATCTTATTTAGTTCATCTCACAAATGGAGTTCAGAAGAGTAGATTACATGAGCTCTGCATGCATGACTTTCAATAATATTTATCTTCTGTGACGAATGAGGATGTGAAGATGAGTGAATGTATCTGCCAGTAAAGGTTGGTTTCAATAAATCAAAAATTCAACATCACCTGTAGGATTTCAAATTATTAAGGTATCCAAAAAGGGAAAATGTTGTTGGATTTAGGTTTTATAGTGAATTTGATATGGGAGTAAAAAGAATTTTTTTTTCAGGAACTGAAGTAATTTTTACTACAAATGGAACCCGACTGCAAAGATATCAACAAAACAAAGCCATGTTCAAAACTGAGTTAAAATAGTGTGGAAAAGATAATTTTCTAGATGCTCCATAAAATATGAAGGTGGTAAGACAGGACTCCCCTTCACTGCTCCTTTAATTCATTAGAACAACTTGTTCCAACACATAAAAGGTCTACTTCATTTGTGAATTTAAATAAGCTAACAATATATTCTGGAAAATAAGACTGCAAAAACGGAAGTCTCTTGTAGTGGATGTTGCTGAATAGAGAGACTACATCAAAAGAAACTATAATTTCATTATTAGAGAGAGATCTTTAATTTTCTCAGAAAAATTCTCTTTAATTTAATAAAGAGGTCTCATTTTCTCAGGCCAGGGACTAGACACTTTACAAAAGTGCTTGGTGTCCAGTCCCCAGTCAATTTGGCCCTCAACAGTGTGCCTTACACACACACTCTACCATATTTGGGAGAAGAAACCAGAACCTTACTCCACATATGAAATATGACAATATTCATGTTACACCTCCAGCAAGCATGGTAGATGACTACTGAAAGTGAAGTTGCAATGCTTCTTCGACATGTAAAAAACTTTATATCCTTTTTCTGTTAAAAAATTTCACACCTATCCAACTACTAATTCACTAAAAATTTGCCCAACATTACATTGCTACTCACTAACAGATGGGTTAACACCTTAACATGCCCCCATCTCCTACCAAGACTAGTTCTCACCAAAATACATGATTTTGCCATTATTCCTAAACATCCTCTTTATACCTCGTCATTCTGCATGACAAATATTGAAAACGCAGCCAATGATGCCAATAAAATTCATTTTGAAGTAGCATCCATATCCAATAGCATCCAAAAGTCTAATTTCTTTAACCTATATGCTACAAATTTCATGTATAAAACTGCTCAGACATAATGGCAATCTAATGGGACAATAATAAAAAAAAAAAAAAAATCAGCTAACGCCTTTTTATTCCCGTATACAGGGAGTAGGCGAGGCCATTTAGCCCTATCTAACTTTTGGAGACTGAGTGGGCAGTTCAATCTCCACTGGTACCAATCAGAGATAGATGGCCCAAGGCTATCCCTAATTAAGCAGTACACAGTGAAGAGAGAAGGCTCAAATGTGCCGCCATCTCGTGGTCCCTAACCCTAACACAATATATTTAATGTCTGAAATAATGTGGGTTCTACGGTCGATTTTCTTGAGTTTCCGGGAGGAAAAACCCGCTTGCCCTTGCCAGAGATCAACTAACTTGGGAACCGGTCGAAAAAAGACTTAGAAAAATTTCCTCTAGTCGCAGACTAGACTCGAAACCAAGTTTTCCTTCGTGCGGCTAAGCGCCGTGGTGTGCAAACGCCACATCCACTGAGCTACACAGGCTCTATGGGACAATAATACAATAAGTAATTTATGTAAGCATTTTAGCAGTCTCTCACTCCTATGACTTAATTCATGAACGTGTCCACTAAGTATAATTATGAACTGCATCAATTTTCCTACTGATCACATTGCTGAGTTCCACAACGAACTACAATGAGATTTTAGCTCATCGTAGAACAATCTCTGAATGTTCTACAAACATTCCATATATACTGCAATCTCTCAGAACATGCTGAATATTTTCTATATCACAGTGAAAACTAGGTTAGTAAATTTGAGTACATTAGACCATGTGTCTGGCCAGTGCTTTAACCACTGGCACCACTACCTCCTTATCCGGACTTATCAATTTACATCTTATCATAAACCCTAGGGGGTTTAATTCAACTCTCAACCATCATCCCTCATACTCAAATCGGGTAACCTAGTTCTCACTGTGTTGAAAACTAGGTTACCCGATATAAGTCCAGAAATAAATGACCAAGGTATTATCAGGACCATGGAATGTGGGTTGTGTGGAGAGTTTCAGAGAATGTAAACTGCAGTTTAATGAACAGGAGGCAATGAGATAATATAATTAGAAACATTTAAGTTACCAAGGAAATTTTACCAGATAATACAGAGGGGAATTATAAAGAGAGTAGAGGGTCAGATGCTACCGTGGGAAGTGGTATAAAGGTGTGGTGAAGAAGAGCACGAGTAGATTTTTTATATGGAAGGTGATGAGTGAGTGGCATGCATTGCTAGAATAAGGGACCTAAATAAATGGTTATAATAAATTTAGTTTAATCCTCCATCCAAGTGTAAACAAACAAAGTTTGCGCTTGAAAATATCTTCAGGACTGAGGTAAGGTGGTACATTCTTGGCAACTCATAGCAAAGGTGAATCAAACTATCATCACTCTCTGTCTCAGTATCTCCCATAATGCAAAGATCATCTCCTTGCAGACATGTATACTGCTATGCATTAAGGGAAGGGCCACTACCCAGACTGGTTTCGACCTTTATTGAGGTTTCGTCAGTGGGAGGCAGACCCAGACTGGCGATACTAAGTCAGAAGCAATTTGAGAGGTCATATATCTATACGAGTTACCAACCGGTTGAGAGCTTGATCCACCTTTGCTACCATTTGCCAAGGGATGTACCACCTTACCTCCGTCCTGAAGATATTTTCAGGTGCAAACTCTGTTTGCTTACACTTGGATAAAGGATTAAACTAAATTTATTATAGTCTAACCAAGTGCAAAATAAACTTCCAATAAATAAATGGTTGTAATGTGGCAGAGATGTTAGTTAAACAGGTCCCCAAGGATAAGGCTGCCTACTTCGTGGAGGTTGCCATAATAATAATATGGAAGTTGCTAGTAACTCAAGTACTGCTAAATCACTTAAGGAATTGACAACATAGATACCAATATAAATTAAATTACACTTTAATAAATATTTCCGATATTTCGGCAACGTCACGTTGCCATCTTCAAAAGGAACTTACAAAAAAAGGAACGTGCACATAGGCACCACAACACAGTAACTGAGAATGAAGTGATGAAACTATTGTTCTTCTAAGAGTCCTGTTGGTGTTCCCTAGCAGGCTAAGTAGGTGTTCTTGGCCATTGGGCTGAAGGTCTGCTGATGTAAGCCTCCCAAATTTGAGGCAGTCTCATACAACCAAATTTGTAGAGGTTTGGAGAGTTTCTTAGGGCTAAGGCTGATTCCATAAATGGTCTTTCGAATTTGTATTTGCTACGGTGTATTACTGTAGCTTTCTTCCTCCATATTCTGTGGCGTGTATCCAGGGCATGGTCTGCAAGACCAGAATGGCTGTACTTGTGAAAACGGATGTAGTCCTTGTGTTCCGAAATTCTGATATTCACTGTCCAGCCTGTTTGGCCAAAGTAAGACAGTTTACAGGCAGGTACATTCACCAACAATCCCCCCCCCCACACACACACACACAACAATATGGAGTGGTGAAAACACGATACAACAGGGCTAAACTAATCTGTTCTAACGACATGGCCCTAAACACTGAACTAAATCACATCCTCAACACTTTCTCAGCCAATGGCTACCCCCCAAAAAATATTGAAACCTACAAACCACAACCCCCCCCCTTGCACAACAAGGATTACTCTATATCTATCACCATTCCCTACATCCAAGGAACCTCCGAAAAAATTACCAAAATCTTAAAAAAACATGACTTGATTTCCTGTTACAGACCATACAGAAAATTGGCATCCGCTCCACTAAAAACCAACCACTTCCCCTAGACCTACCTGGTGTATACCAGGTCCCTTGCAGCTGTAAATTGTCTTACTTTGGCCAAACAGGCAGGACATCGAACATCAGAATTTCGGAACACAAGAACTACATCCATTTTTGGAAAGCTGAAGAGATTCTCAGAAGATAATCTCGATATCTAGCATAATTACTTTGAATGATACTGAATGAAACAAGAAGTGGCAGAACAGCAGTAGAAAATATTCAAAAGGAATGCAATCTGGAATATATTAATACTCAAAGTGGAAATATATATCAATACTCAAGGTGGAAAAAACCAACAAAAACCTGAAAAGGAATCAGAGAAGATGACAATGGACCAATAATGTTCAAATATGGGAGTGTAAAATAATTTACAGTGTCTACACTGAACAATTCAGAAGGCATGGTTAGAAAGTCAAATTCCAGATGATGAGATGCTAATAAACATTATGGAAGAGAAATTTGGAGAAGCCAAGTTCAGATTTTCACTTGAATACAGATAGTTGTGAACTCATGGGAATATAGCAATGATCTGTATTTGAGTTTGGTATATCCAAAAAAGGAGCCTTAATAGCTCAGTCGGTACAGATGAAGCCCTTTGATTGGAAAAACCTGGGTTTGATTCCCATCCGTGATGTGAGGAACCTTAATCTGGTCTGTTTCGATGAATGGGGAGTTTAGCCAGTCTCATATGGAGATAGGGTTTTTTTTTCTGTTTCGTCCCCAGAAACTAGGGTTTCTGGGGACGAAAAACCCCAGAAACTAGGGTTTTTCGTCCCCCAGAACAGAGGCAAACCGGCCCCATGAACACACACATCTAATGATATAGGATACTCCAGGAAGCATAGGGTTAACCACGTTATCCTTGAATTGCAGTTGCGAAGTCCAAGAATTGCCTGTTAGGACTACTGATGATGCTATCTAAAACAGTCATATGACAAGGAACCAAAAGAAAAGTTTCCTAAACAGTACAATTTATATGATTTAAATGGTATATTATATCAAGAATACATAATTTATATTTAAGTTGTAAATCAGTTGTAAGAACTGAATAAGATATAGAAAAATGGTTTGATGTTAAATCATGTTTGAGAAAAGAATGCACATAATCACCACTATTATTCATTCTCTACATGGGTGGTCTGAAAAGTTCTCAGCCTAACAATGAAAAAATGAATTAATAATGCTAAAATTATTTTTATTTTTTCAACATAATCTCACTTCAGACTAACATTTATTCCAGCGATGCTCCAGCACCATTATCCCATTCCTATAGTGGTTCTAAGTAAGATCTGCAAAATACCTCTCCACAGCTGCAATCACCTCTTGATTCGAAGAAAAACGCTGACCAGAGAGGAAGAGTTTTAGTTTTGGGAAGAGATAGAAGTCAGAGGAAGCCAAATCTGGGGAATAGGGTAGATGTTCCAACAATTCATAGTGCAGATCCCTTAATTTTCCCATTGCCAAAACACTTTTGTGAGCAGGTGCATTGTCCTAATGAAAGATGATTTTTTTCTTCTGCAAACTGGGTCTTTTCTCAAATTTTTTCATCTAGTCTGGTTAAAAGATCGGAATAATATTCCTCGGCTATTGTTTTACCCTTTTCAAGATAATTCATAAACAAAATGCCATGACCTTGTCTTCCTTGGCGCTGAACAACCGGCTTCTGTCCTGTTTTGACTGCTGTTTGGATTCTGATGTGTACTGGTGAATCCAAGTTTCATCCATAGTAATAAATCAACATACAAAATCAGTTTCATTCTTGTTAAAACACTCCAAGCACTGTTCAGAGATTTTCATGCAAGTACGTTTTTGATCTGCGTGCACCCATCTTGTGCAAAGCTTTTTCATTTGCAATTTTTCATGCAAAAGGTATCCTACATGTTTTTTTGAAATGCCTATAGTCTCAGCAATTTCATGCACTTTGACTCGCCAGTCAACCAATACCATATCGTGATAGGGTTTTCTGGTGATTTGGATGTCCTTCACGTGGATCATCAAGGCTGGTATGGCAACTTTTAACTCGGCAGCCCATTTCTTAATTGTCGAAAATGAAGGAGAAGAGTGCCCATAAACTTTTATTAACTCTGAACGAATCTTTTCCATTAAACCTTCTTTTACAAAGAATTTTCTAACCACACGATACTCAATTTTATCCATTTCAAGGGATACAGACAACACTTTGGCTTCCGACAGCTGTATAAAAAAAAACTAAGGTTTGATAGAATGACTTGCAATTTCACATGGATACTTATGACAGAGGTATCAACTTAGAAAAAAAAAAAATCTTACTGATAGCGTTGCCATTTATAGTTGAAGCTAAGAACTTTTTCAGACCACCCACATATATCGATCACATGAAGGGAAGAAACATTACACTGAAATATTAATATAAAATATGTGATACTTTTAAATAAATCCAGTATACATCTGTATGATTTCCTAAGAATATTGAATAACTAATGTAATAAATTTGATATGAAAATCAGCAATAAAAAAATATAATGACTAGAAATGGGAAATATCAACTACATGATAAAAGGAGAACCTATAGAACAGGTTAAACATTTCAAGCTATATAATGACAATTTTTAGTGAAGATATGGCAAATTAAATATGAAAATAGACAACAGAATAAGCAAAGGTAATATGATGAGAAGCTAGATTAATAAATTAATATGGAATAAAAGAGAAGTTAACCAAAACACTAAGCTAGCTGTTCACTATCTGCCTTCAGATTTCAAAAATCTTATTAAATCTTGATGTGCCTAGATTCTAATCATAGTCCAAAGTAGCTAAGATCACAAGAATAGGCTATTTGATAAAGACCAGACAAGGATAGGTGATAATATATCTTTAATAGGCAGCAAGAAAGATAACTTTCAGAATGGCTTGAAGGTAGTACACAGATTATATTATTATTATTTTGATAACCTCGATGGAGTCAACAGACTCATTTCTTTCGTAATGGGCTTTGAAGTTATTTAAACTACCTGCATTCACAATGAATTCCACTCACTAACAATTCTCCGTGTAAAAAATCCACTCCTCGCACCCTCCTTCACAACTTCATACAACCTCAACCCTTCACAGTCATATAATCTGTATACCACCTTCAAACTAGCCCAATGTTGTCATCTTTCTTGATGCCTATCAATGATACATTATCACCTCAATCTTGCCTGGTGTTTATCAAATATCCCATTCTTGTGATTTTTGCTACTTTGGACAGAGTGGCCATTTTGCTATGGTTAGAATCCATCAATATTATATACGTTTTGGGAATCTGAAGGTTCAAACCTTGCTACTCATGCCATCTACACTACTCACTAGAACCATACCAAGATGCTGCTGCTGCACTACAGCAGGTTTAAAGCACTGTTTATTTTTTGAATTGCATGAAGTCTTATGTCACCATTCTAATCTTAATTGGATAGATTGTGTACCTATCTTTAAGTTATAGGAAGCGATTGCTATTAACTGTTTATAATTTTTTAAATTAATTATACATCCATACCCAATTCTCAGAATACTGTTAGTGTTTCCTCCTACTTCTACAGATAAAACGAAGACACATGATATTATATACATGCTGCATGCCTCTTTCTTGTATTCATAATTTAGATGTTAACAATTCTTCTACCTTCTCCATGAAAGAAGCTCATGATATATTGAGTGAAATATATAGGAGTAATAAATTCTATTTAGGTTTTTCTTATATTTGTGAAGCTGTTATTTAAAACATTATACTTCTAGTATGCATGTCTATTAAATGTCTAGTAAAAATCAAGTAATCAAAGATCCAACTGGAATGGGTGGTATGCAAAATAAACATGTTACAATAATTGGAGAATGGCAGATTAATCGACAGGAGCAACAGAAAATTACGTATGTGGTGCTGTGCCACTGAGGAGGAATATGACCAATAGCATATTTCAGAGTTCTGTAGTTGGGCTATTGTTGATGAGTTTCAGATTTCAGATTTTTGCTGTTGATGAAACGTCAAAGAGAGTGATGATGAATGTAGATGATACCCCTGCAGACTGCTTTGAACTGACTGGTTATAAGAGCAAATGACAATTAATGCAAGTTCACATGTTGCAAGCATCAAGCTATTAATTCTGAATTAAGGACATTATGAGCAGGGTTTTACGTTAATGGGAATTAGCGAGTTAAAGTTTAGAGGATAATGCTAAAGTAGTTAAATCACCACATCTGATAACTGTGCCATTAAAGAGAATAGGCTATAAGAAAAAGGAAGTTATTTCCCTACTTTACAAGGCTTTGATAACACCACATCTGAATTACTGTGCACAAATACAGTCACCAGAGTTATCACAGCATGTGGTAAGAGTATAAATGTACTACCAGTCATATGCTAGTGTTATTTGGGATTAGAGCAAAAGCAAACTAAGGTTACCAGTCCAGCAGATTAAGTCTCAATTATCTAAATTTTTGTGGTTCCCATGCATGAAAGGATTTTTTTTGTAATCCTATGGTATACATTCAAATCATGGGTGTGTTAAGGGTTTTATAAATCATCATTAGGCCATTTTCTGTCCACTGCTAGACAAAGGCCCTCCCCAAAAGTCCTCCATTCATTCTTATCTTAAGCCTTTCTATGCCAATGAGTTTCAGCAATCCCTTTAATCTCATCCTCCCACCACCTCTTTGGTCTTCCTGTAGCTCTCTTTCCATCTCTAAGATACCATTCCAATATCACTTTGTCAATTTAAGTGTTACTTCTTGCAACCTGACCTGCCCATTGCCATTTGGATCTTTTAATGGCTGTTATAATGTCTCTCACCCAAGTCTGAGCTCTGATTCAAGTATTGTGCTTTCTATCTATAACAGTAATACCGAGTAATGATCTTTCCAATTTCCTCTGGGTAATCCTCAACTTGTTGGTCAATTTTTAGTCAAAGTCTATGTTTCACTTCCATATGTCATGACCAGAAGTATACAACTGTTGAAGATTTTTTTTTTCTTCTTTTAAGGCAGATTGAGATGATTCCTTTGAGTCCTTTCTTTTAAGCTTACACGGTGATCCAAATGCATTTTTGAAAATTATGGAGACAACAACCATGTTTGAATAAAAGCTTTATTTTAATATAACTAAAATCTACGTTCGACGTTTCGACCTTTATGTCAAGGTCATCTTCTGGAGCATCAGAAAACAAGCTACACTAATCAAACTGGTTTGTTAAAGACACTGCCCAACCACTACAACAATTGTTGGAATGACCTCTGGTGGGAAAAAAAAAACATATATATAAAAAAAAAAATAAAATAAAAAATAATACATCAACGCTAGAGTCCTATTATTAGTGTTATCTGTTGGTTGTAGAAATACATTGGGCACAACAACAAGTATCTATCTATATACATATATTAACATCATGTACATTCCAGCCAGTTGGTATGGAATGGTTACTAATACTAGCTGAAGATTGGTTAGCGTTCTGACTTATGCTGGATCTTATATATTACGTAGGCTGAATGTGTGCCATCCAGATCCTTGGAATTTTCATGCCATCTTTGGTATTGATATTTGGGTGGTTTATCAGGATTTTGCAGGCTTCCTTAAATTTCCTTTCATACCAGGTTTTTGTGCAGGTGTAAAGAGCAGGTGCTTTTCCAGTTGATTTGGTGTAAGAGTGCGTGGTCTGAGAGGCCTGCTTCACCATAATGATTATATTTAATGTGTTCTTTCTTGCGTATAGGGATTGTCCATCCTGTTTCACCAATGTACGGTAAGTTACAGGTGCAGCGGATGCAATAGACTCCAGGATGTGCTAATGGGAGGAGAGGATCCTTATAGGAGTTGAATAAGGTTTTAAGTTTAGTGGGTGGTTTAAAGGTGGCATTGAGGTCATAATGTTGTAGGATTCTGTTGATTTTTTCCGATAATCCATTAATGTATGGGATGGCTATGGTTCTGTAATCTACATTCGTTTTTGTTGTTGTTTTATGGAGTATTTTATTAATAGTATTTTTGTTATAGCCATTATTTATAAATGTGTCACTGATGATTTTTAGTTCTTGTTTCAGGGCTTGCTGGTTAGAGCAAATTGTTGTAGCTCTGTTTTTAAGGGTGTTAATGACTCCATATTTTTGTGATGGGTGGTGGTATGAATTAGCATGTATGTATTGGCCAGTGTGTGCCAGTTTATTTTGGTTTTCAATTTCGATGGTAAATTGTATGCGTTCGTGTTGTTTGTTCAGGTGGCTAAAGAATGTGTTTAGCGTTTGTCGCCCGTGCGGCCAGATCGGAACATGTCGTCAACGTATCTAAGCCAGACTGTCGATCTTAGCGTGGCGGAATCAAGAGCCCTTTGCTCAAAGGTTTCCATGTAGAAGTTAGCGATTGGGGGAGATAGTGGTGAGCCCATGGCTGTACCTTCTTTTTGTAGGTAAAATTTGTTTTGCCACACGAAGTAACCGGACCCCGGTTACTTCGTGTTTTTTTTTCTCCCCACCAGAGGTCAGACCAACAATTGTTGTAGCGGTTGGTCAGTGTCTTTAACAAACCAGTTTGATAGTGTAGCTTGTTTTCTGTGTATAGTTGTATGCTCCAGAAGATGACCTTGATATAAAGGTCGAAACGTCGAATGTAGATTTTAGTTATATTAAACTAAAGTTTTTATTCAAACATGGTAGTTATCTCCATAATTTTCAAAAGTGCATTCCTTTGAGTGTTTCACAATGTTTTCCAAAGGCTATCCAACTAAGTTGAATTCTATATATAATTTCTTCTTTACAGTCACCCTTTACTGTGATTTTTTGTCCTAGGTAAAGACAAGAGGTTACTATATTGATTCCTGATGCTCCATTTGTACTGACTTTTTGGCAATGTATTTATTATACATTATTTTTGTTTTGTCTTTAATACTTTCTTTTAACTTTCTGCATTCAATTCAGTGATCATTTTTTAAAGTTCTACAGTTTCCTAAAAGAACATCATCAGATTTATATACACATGCACACTTTTTTTTTACATGTTCTTCATTGCATGTTTTGGCTAGTTTGCCTGATTTGCAAGATGAAAAACCTAAATTTCTTGGAGAAAAAAAATCCCTCTATGTATGTATTCAAGAAAAGATTTAGGTATTTAAAGTATATTTGTCCAAATTGACCCTCCCTCAATGAGTCCTTGAAGGAACTCTATAATAATATCTATAGGAAAAATACTAAGTACTTCACCTAACTTCTGCACTTTCAGCCATTAAATTTTTACATTACACTAAAATGTACTTTTTTTAATGCTGGATAGAGCATGATGTACATATTACAATTATAATAGATCATAGATATACCAACAATATACTTCTTTAAAATATTAACACTTTCTTCTAATTTAGTTGGCATTTCCTGCTGCAAAGAATAAAAGTTTGTATTACTTGAAACAAGAAAAGAATACAATAGTCTTTGTATTCACTCTGGATCATTCAAGCATTCAGGAAGATACATTGAATTTTTCTGCAATATAAACATTCTTCCGAACTCAATTTAAAATAGATATAAGGAAACAGTTCGACCTAAATATTCCAAATAACTAAATTCAGACAAATGAAAAACAGACATATGGGATGGATCCATTTAAAAGCAGGACAGCTTGCAGGAGAGAGATAAGTCACCACATGATTCATAAATCCAGATCATCATAAATCAAATCTGTTTAACCACAGAATCAGAGAGAAAAAATTATTATCTAAGTTAGACAAACATAGGAATGATACAGCATTGGGGAAGTTGCTAAGAATGACAGTAACAGGATATTTTACTACTTACCAAAATTGCTACAATAAAGCAAACAAAGTTTGCACGTGAAGTACCTGCATGATTAGGCTACTTATAGAGATGTTGATTTCACATCAATTTTCATAACATCCCATAATGCAAAGCAGAATACTTTGTTTCAGACGTGTACTGCTATGATCACTACCCAGACCAGTTTTGACTTTCACTGAGGCCTTATCAATCAGTGGGAGTAAGATCAAGGAAGATACCACACCACTGTTGAATTATGCAAAATGCATAAGTTTCTTATTAGTATTATTACGTGACACCTCCAAGGAATCCAAAGACTCATCAAGGGAAGGCACCTACTCTACAACTCTATGTTTAGGTTCACTAACTACAGTGAACTGCCACTACCATCATCACTTACACCAGGGGTCTTCAATGCTTCAAATCTTCAGGGCCCGCAGAGCTCTTTGTCTCTTATCTCTTCCACCTCTTCTAAAATTTGCTCAGGCTGTGCCATAACAAAAGCCTTGTAATGGGCAGGTTCCTGGAGAGTGGGTGGACAAGATAGTACCACTACATAAGAGTGATGGTAGAATCAAACTATAGGCCTCTTTGTAGTTAAGATTTTGAAGAGATTGGTAAGAACTTGTATACAGAATCAGTCAGATGAGAGTAATATTAAGAGTAACATTATTTATGCAAGCCAGCTAAGTTGCATCACACGAGTTTGGACAACAGGTTGGTGGATTGAATTGGCTCTCTGATAGATATCAGAAAGTTGTATATGAGGGAGCAGTATCAGGGTGTAGGAAAGTTAAAAGTGAAATTCTACAAGGTTCAGTCTTGGGACCATTACTGTTCAATCTTTATGTCAATGATATTGTCACAAGACTACAGAGTTCAGTTGTTTGCAGATTATATGAAGCTTGAAAGGGTTATTATTAACAGTGCTGATGTTTAGGCTCTTCAAGATTTGAATAAGCTGGAAGGGTAGACAAAGACATGGGGATGCCAGTTTAATGCAACTAAATGTAAGGTTTTAAAATTTGGGATCTACAGATAGGATGCTTCATACTAACGTGGTAGAGTTATACTGGAAGAAGTGGGAGAAGCAAGGGATCTTGGGTCGATTGTGGATAGAGATTTGAAGTTCTGAGGACATATTGCAAAGGTTGTGAAACATCTCAGAGAATTGTGGAGAATGGCAATGTTAAGAACATTGACCATCAGATAAAAGTGTACTGATCCCACTGTATAAAGATTTGATCAGATCACATCTGGATTTCTGTGCTTAGATCTGTCACCGGGATTTGAGGGGATGAAATAACCTTGGAGCAGGTGAAGAGATGGATAAAAAAGATGATATTGGGACTGTACAACACTGATTAAGGGCATGCAAGACTGCAGAGTTTGGTGGATAGAAGGCAAGAGGGGGTATATGATCTAGACATTTCAGCTGTTGAGAGGTTATTACTGTATTAACACTGAAGTGATTTTTCATATGGTAGAACAAGGAAGAGGGACAAGGACAAGAAGCCATCCATGGAAGCTACAAAATAAGGTGGTGAGTAAAAGGGTAAGAAGCAAGTTTTTGTGGGGGGGGGGAGAGAGAGAGAGAGAGAGAGAGAGAGTGGTAGGTGCATGGAATGCATTGCCTGAGAGCATGGTGAACCTGTAGACTGAATGATTTTAAGGAGTGGTGTGATAGACTTTGTGTTAACCTCCCATGATAAGTCTTATGATTTCCTAACCTCCATAACCCACATGGAGGTTAGGAAATAATAATATTCCAGCAATTGTACATTCTGCATCCCATCTTTGCTTCCCAAATTTTAAAATCTTACACTTTGCTACATTAAACTGTCATTCCCACACACTTGCCCATTCAGACAGTATATTCAAGTCCTCTTGCAAGGCTACAATATCTGCTCATCTGCAAACAATTGTATATCACCATTATTAATGATATGTTCCAATAAATCAATAGGAGTTCCATAATGCGATTACTGGTGTTGCACAGCAGCTGAAGAAATTATTAATATGTTTTTAATTCGATAAATATATATATATATATATATATATATATTTTGTCTAGTCTGCAGCAACTTGCCAGCTAGAAAAATCTAATCACTGTTATGCTAGTAGGTAAGTGCATTTGTTGAGAATTATTCATTATTATTATTATTATTACGTGACACCTCCAGGGAGTCCAAAGACTCATCAAGAGAGGCCACCTACTCTACAATTCTGTCTCCACTACCAACTCTGTCTCAATCTATCAACTACAACAAACTGCAACTACACCAATGCCATCTACTGCACACTACCACCACCACTAGTAATTTCACAGACAACCACAAGCACCCATGGCAGAATTCGAATCGGCAACCTTTTGGTTGGAGAGCAGATACGCTAACCACTTGGCCAACCAGGCCAGCATTGCATATCCTTTTCACAGGGCATGCGAAGAGTTTGATAAAGCATATGCCTGATTCAATCTCATTGAAGATACAAAGAAAGAGAATTTTAAAATGCCTTTCTATCTACTAAAAATAAATTCCTTTTCTCATATCTACTAAAGAGCCCTGTCTCATCGTACATATAAGAAAACTGAAGTTCACAAAATTTAATTCAGTTGTAAAAAGCATACATCAGAGAAAATATTTGAGAATTTGCCAAGAACATTATAAACATAGTGGCTTAAAAAAAAAAATTATAAAATAAAGTAAAATAATCCATATTACTGATACCAGTAGAGAAAAGATATGCTAGCTAAAAAGGCATCGTCTTATTTCCTACCAGTTTTTCAGAGGCAGGTGACATATAAAAACATCACTGAATCTTATAAGGCTGTGATCTTATACTTATGGCCTGAAATGGCTTGGAAAAAGTATATATCATAAGTTGTAATGGATCCTGCAACATAGTAATCACAAGTATAACATATTAGACACAGTAAATAACTTTAATGAAAAGTGGCACAAACATTTCATTCTGAAACTAATCACTGATCGTAAGTGTGGAAAACAAATAATCAATTCAAAGAGAATACAAGATAAATATAACCATCAGTTAAACAATAATGGCAAGTGCCACACACACACATACACTGGAAGGAGTATCAAATATGTAATACAATCATTTCTGATATTTTCATAGGATTAGTCTCCAAAACTTTCGGGGGAGAGAGAGAGAGAAAGGTAATCATTTCAATTTAAGTTCTTTGGAAAAAAAAAAAAAAATGTTCAAGGTTACGAAAACATGCTGCACCAGCCTAGTTTAAATATGAATTGATCGCTCCCACCCCCACCCCCAAATGTGGGAAATTCTTATCCAATATAAACATCAGAAACAGTTTATTATGTTTAATATGATCCTTCAAATGCAAAGAATTTGCTGTTATCGGTTTGCTGATTGTTGTATTTGCCTTATACTTATCGCTTTGAATTGCTTGTTTTTTCCAAACTTATGACATGTTTCAATAAAAAATATCTGTAATACTTTCAACAAAGTTATTAAACTTTCTGGAACAATGCATTACTGTTATGGGAAATTTCATGATTTTGTTACTATATCTTAATAAGAACTATTCAAGATAATGAGATAGTCATTAACAATTAATCAGAATTTAACTGGATAAGGAGGTTCAGTGCCAAATTTGTTTTTACATTTATGGAGTGGAGGAATTAGTAATAAGCAAGTTTTCCCACAAAAAGGAAAGAACCTCTATTGCTAAGACAGAAAAAAAATTTGCATTATCACTATCTAAGAGTGGTGAACATCATTAGTTGGTTGGTTTGTTTGAAACAACCAGACATAAGATAGACAGAATGCTAATTGCTTATGTAATCATCTATTAATTGGATTACCTTCTTCTGGATTCCAATGGATATTTTTACAGATATCTCTGGTGCACCACTACAGCAGCAGCAGTAAAGTCAGGTTGATTTTGGATTTATGAAATGATAAGAGTTGTACAAGCAAGAAGCAGTGTTTTGAATAAAAGAGAATACCAAGTTTTTGGAGGATATATATATATATATATATAGAAAGTATTTTACCTTGGGTATAATAAATGTTAAAGATGCCAAGCTATTTTAAACCTGGTTTTACTCCATTTCCCAAGTAAGCAGACAAACAAGTCAAGTTTGCACCTGCACGTATTTTCGAGTCTAGCTGACCCTCAAAGTAGTGCAAGTCAAGGCAACTCATGGTAAAGGTAGAATTAGCTCTGATCACTATTCTTAATATTAATGCACAGCCCATCTCTTTGAAGAGATGTATGATGCAATGTATTAAAGGCACGGGGCCACTACCCAGACCGGTTTCGACCTTTATTGAGATCTCATCAGTGGGAGCCAGGCTAGAAATATCAAGATTTTAGTAATACAGAGCTTATAAATATTTTACCAGAACAAGTTACCATAACGTGTTTTAAGCTTATTAAATAAAAATCTCAGGATGAGATATAAATGAAAGTATTTTACCTTGGGTACAATAAATGTTAAAGATGCCAAGCTAATTTTAAACCTGGTTTTACTCCATTCCCCCAAGTAAGCAGACAGACAAACAAGTCAAGTTTGCACCTGCACATATTTTCAAGTCTAGCTGATCCTCAAAGTAGTGCAAGTCAAGGCAACTCATGGTAAAGGTAGAATTAGCTCTGATCACTATTCTTAATATTTACCCTTAATGCACAGCCTATCTCCTTGAGGAGATGTACTTAAAACACCTTATGGTAACTTGTTCTGGTAAAATACTTATAAGCTCTGTATTACTAAAATCTTAGTATTTTTTGCCTGGCTCCCACTGATGAGACCTCAATAAAGGTCGAAACCGGTCTGGGTAGTGGCCCCTTGCCTTTAATACATAGCGTCATACATCTCCTCGAAGAGATGGGCTGTACATTAAGGGTAAATAGTAAGAATAGTGATCAGAGCTAATTCTACCTTTACCATGAGTTGCCTTGACTTGCACTACTTTGAGGGTCAGCTACGCTTGAAAATACGTGCAGGCACAAACTTGACTTGTTTGTCTGTTTGCTTACTTGGGAAATAGAGTAAAACCAGGTTTAAAATAGCTTGGCATCTTTAACACACACACACACACACACACACACACACACACACACACACACACACACACACACACACACACACACCAAGTGTTTGCAATTCTTGAAGTTTCTGGAATAAAATTTGTGTAGAACTGGAATGAAAATAATTATAACTAAATGAAATATTTACATGCTAGTGCTTCACCAGCTCAAGCAAACATGATCAAAGGCACTTTAAAGATACACACTCAGCAAAGTGAATGTGCCTTCGATAATGCTAGTTTCAGCCAGTTTTTTCAGCCAATTTCCACAGTTTTTATTGCAGAAACTTCAACATAAATCACTACAATAGCTATGGAAATATAAGGTGCTTGTGCCAGGATAGACAATGTGAAAGTTTATCCATGAAGAGCAAACAGATCTTGACTAGATAAGAATATTATCCAAAGTAGGCAGGGAGTGAAGTACAATCTTTCTTCCACGAAAAAAGATATGATTGAGTTTTGACAGCATTGAAATTTACTAGTTATCTTCATCCCCAAAAATGAAAATGATCTGCTCAGAAGTACTAAAAAATAATAATAATAAATAAAAACATAAAAATCTGCATCCACAATTATGGACACTCAGGTCCAACAGTGCATGTAATGGATCAATGTTTAAAGGCTTTAGTTAAAGAAGAGGAATTTATCTCAGAACTACACACTTTCTTGGAATAAAAAAAATAAAATAATAAAAATTAAAAAAAGGAATGAAGTTCATATCATCCATGAACAAATGACCCCAGAGGAAACTGTGACCCAATTACAAAGGGCAGGTGGGAGACTATGAATGATAGCTTGCTAAGAAAGTCTCTATGCCAAACAATCTACTGCTGGGAAATATCAAAAGTGACCACAAAAGTTTTGTCAACCTTTTCCATAGCTTGAAGCACTAAAGGTAAGCAACAGTTGAAACAAGAATGATAAAACCCATACTGGTAATCATAAATTGGTGAGCCTCACAGTAGTGACTATCAATGATCTCCATTATTTCAATAAAGTACTGAGATGAAGGCAATGAGATAATAGCTTGACAGGTGACTTTTATATCCCTTTTTAGGGATAGGCTAGACAGAGGCTTGGTTCCATACTGTGCTGTTGGGTAGATGCCAGATGAGTATGCCAGCTTAAAGAGATGACAGATCTGGAGCACAAGTTTTTAAACCAACTGGAGGGATGCAATCAGAACCTGGAGATTGATAAGCAATTAGATTATTAAGGATGTTTTCTGCTGTCTTTCTGGTGAATGAAGAGCAGAAGTTGACCAGAAGGCTCAACTGGCCATAATAGTACATCGCATAAGATAAACTATGAGTGCTTACTAAGAAAAGATTAATTAGTCGAGCGTTTTATATCACATTGTTTAGTAGGTGGGTGGGGGGGGAGAACTATTTGTGAATATATCTGTCTATATGAATATGCATTCAAATATATGAAGCAAATGGTGCCAGTGAATGGGAAAATGTCTATTCAAGTGCAAAAGGATTGTAGGATATCAGCTGCTGAGATGGAATAATACACTACACCAGATGCTATTAAGACTAGTTGTGTTGAGAATCATGTTTATTTGGCTTGTTCTTCCCCCCCTCAAAAAAAAAAAAAGTTCCACTGAAAAATTGGCTAGGAGAGTAAGACAGTGGGAAGGCCAATATTTTATCCTTTGAAGTGAACGTTATGGTGGATAACAAAACTGTAGAGTATGTTAGACTACAGCATCCACAAAATAAATAAAATACTAGATGGCCCTTCTAATTACCCTCCCCAAACATGCAAGAACAACATAACACAATTCCTATTCCATATATTCAAGGTATACATCTGAAAAGATAGCAAAAGTACTAATAAAACAATTTGTACTAATAGTACTAATAAAATCATTTAGAAACATATCTTTTGTTTATAGATTACGAAAAAGCATTTAACAAAGTAAAAAGATATATATATATATATATATATATATATATATATATATATATATATATATATATATATATATATATATATATATATATATATATACTGTTTGATATATTACAAAGGATAAATATACTTAATATTTTACTACATGCAATATTGAATATATATAAAGATAATGAAATAAAAATAAAAATAAATTAAAAGTTGTCTGAAAAACAATCTATAAACCAAGGAGTAAGACAGGGATGCCCTCTGTCTCCAACTTCTTCTGCAGCTTTTCCCACTTAAGTAGGGTCGCTATTTGTGGTGAGTCTCCTCCACAACTTCCTGTCTTGGGCTGTAGCCACATCCAAGTTCATCCTCAAGTCCTCTGCCACTATCTCCCTCCATGTCTTCTTTGGCTGTCCATGCTTCCTCCTCCCCTGCACATCTATCTGCATGACCTTTCTTCCCACATACTCTTTCTCCCTCCTCATCACATGACCAAACCATCTCAACTTTGCCTTCTGTATCTTTGCTCCTAAGTTCGTAACTTACACCATTCCCCTTATATAGTAATTTCTCAGATGGTCCTTTCTGGTCACACTGCACATCCCCTAAGCATTCTCATCTCTGCTACCTCCATCCTGCTGATGTTATTTTTCCTCAGGGCCACAGTTTCCATAGCATACTGTCATAGCTGGTCTCACTACTGTCCTGTAGATTTTGCCTTTTAGATTGTTCGGCACCCTCTTATCACATAGCACTCCAGCCATCTCTCCAGTTCCTCCATCCTGCATTGCACTTCCTTCTCAGCCTCACCATCCTCTTTCATTGTTGAACCTAAGTATCTAAAGTCACTGACATTCCTGATGACATTTTCTTCCAGCTCCAGATCTGTCTCCTGGCTGCCATCAACTTTGCAACACATATACTGTCTTACTTCTGCTAAGTCTCATACCTCTCTCTTCCAGTACTTTCCTCCAACTTTCCAGTTTAGCTGCCACCTCTTCTCTTGATTCTGCACACAGCACGATGTCATCTGCATTACAACATAGTCCAAGTCTTCTCTCACCTCCTCCGTCATCATCTCCATCACAATATTAAACGGGAACGGACTTAATGCTGACCCTTGATGCAAGCCTCTGTCTCCAACACTTTTCAATATTTACATTAATGAAATATTAATACAGTGGAACACCTTAAACAATCAAAATATAGAAATTTCCTGGAGTAACAAAATAAATACGCTATTATTTGCAGATGATCAGGTAATAATATCAGATAAGGAAGACAAATTACAAAGAGCAATATATAATTTAAACATTATAGTAGAACCGATTGGAATGAAAATTTCCATAGATAAAACTAAAATGATGGAAGCAAATTAGTTATTAATAACAAAATAATAGAACAGATAAATATTTTCTGTTATCTTGGATGTGAAATATCATATGAAAGAGAAAAAGACAAAATTAAAAACTACAACATTTTTACAGATTATAGGCCTGATAAATAGAACACTCAACCCAAATTTAGTACAAAAAGAAACACGCTTGAAAATATACCCACATTATTATATGGGAGTGAAATTTGGGCAATAAACAAACAAGATAAACAAAGAATAAAAACAAGTGAAATGAGATTTATGAGAAGAACTGCAAAATATACATTATTATATCAAAAAAGGAACAAAGACATTTTAAAAGAAGTAAAAACAAAATCAATAGAAGAAAAACTAAACAATTAAACAAAAAACCGAATGGTCAACACCCAATGATGATATCCTAAACAAATACTAAAATATAAGCCAATTGGAAAGAAAAGACAGAGTAGACCTCAAAAAAGGATATTGGATGAATAATGAGACCGGAACAGACCAATATGGTCTATACCCGTAATTAGTGTTATGATGATGACTAATAAAACATATCCTTCACACCACGTACAAACAACATATCAAACTGGCAACTTTGATCTGCTCTCCTAAGGAAAAACTCCATCCTGTAACATATCCTGGAGCAAATGAAGTTCCCTATGACTTGGCCTGCTATATGGAGAGATAGGAAGATCTGTTAACATAGCAAGTGTCGACTAGCAGACCATGCTTTAGATACTCCCTTCACACAGAATTAGATGGACTACAAATGATATTTCTGACCTGTAACAACTTCTATATGTGTGCTATAAAGTTGTTACAGGTCAGGATGATTATTTTTAGAGTCAGCAATGGCTATGAAGCATTCTCTTAACCTTAACGAGTATGGCTGCATTAATTTGTCAAAAATTTGGGAGACATCCTAAAATTAACTACAACTGTAATACTTCTTTACACCATTAGAGGACATCAAATTAGGACTTCAGATTTTGTTACAATCTGAATTGTTCACTTACTCAATGTCAAGTGTAAATTGCAACAAGTTTGCTATGAAGATGCTGGTTTGAAATCCAGCAAAATAAAAAATCTTTTTATAATTTAGTTTGTTTGGTGTTGTAATACTACTTAAATACATTCTGTGAAAAATGATTCAATAACAGTCTTTAGACAACATGATTTTAAGAACACTTTTGATAATATTAAAAACATTAAATGTTGGTTTAACATCTTAGTGTTACATCACACAACAATTTTTGTATATTTTTGTTTATTATCATCTCTTCTTTATAAATACAATGATCTCTCTCTCTATCTGGCTGCAGATAGAGAGAGAGAGAATGGGAAAATGTCTCACAATATATAGTGACACATCACTTTCAACAAGTCAGATCACACAGTAACTAATTCAAGGACCATTATATTTGTGCGCACACACACACATTCTTCCAGTCTACACATCTGTATACATATATTGTTGATGGCACATGGAAAAGAATATATGTGTGTGTGTTTCGAAGAGTATTATCATACGGAGTCACATCCATTCATGGTACTAGTTAAAACTGTGCATAACCCAAAACTGTGGTAACAATATCAGCTGATGAAAATTAAGAGCACCACCTCAGCCAAGAAACACAGTAAAGTAACACCAAAAGATGCTTGGAAGAGTTGTCAGAAATCTTGGAAGCCCCATAGAAGAGTTGAAGGAAATCTTAGAGAGCCCCATATAGAAACAATCAACAGAGTCCACAAAAATTATACAAAATTTCAGGTTAGTAACAGGATGCTAACAGACTCTATAGTCTGTTTATATAGAAGGGAAGCTGTAAATAAACCAAGTATCAACCATTACAATCAGCAATGTAGTATACATTGGTTTAAAGAATAGTATGACTGGTCCATAGATCATTCAAACACTGTACTGAGGAGCATAAGTCATACTATATCTTTTCTAATGATATACATATGGGTGTAACAGATGCCTGAGCTATATATTCTGCCAGAGGTAATGATGAAGGATGAATGCCAACAGATATGCAACCTTAATGCAATGATTCCAACATTGCTTAAGTTTTACAGAATACCTGACTACATTTTAAACTTTTGTGTTACCATAACATTATTAAATATAAAATGGATGAGGTTTTTTTTTTTAAATATCTCAGTTTATTATTTTTATGGCTATTTAGCCTATCTCAAAGTTTATTGTAAAATACAAACAAACATCATTTGAATAATTAATTGAAGTTTTAAAAAGACTGTCTTATACATTACATTTAACATTATAGAAGAAAAACATTTTAAGAACAATTTTTCTTTTTCAAATAGTCATCTTACAGATAACTCCTCAAATGCAAGAAATCGATATAGAATCAGTCTTATTCAGATTGGTCTAATGGAGGAAGCCTTTGCAAAATTATCTGAATAATTTAACAAAGAAACTGTGAAAAAGAAGTTTCATTTCTTGCGAACTTGATATGCTCAGCACATATGCCACAGTTAACTGTCCTGCTTTCAGAACAAATGTGTCAAATCCTTAATAAAATCCAAATAATCTATAATAAAAAATTAATGAAGGAAAAAATATATATATAAACAAGCAGTTCATGTATTATTGTCAGAGTTGAAAATATGTTACAGAGCCTTCAGCAGCAATGAATTAAAACTGCTTAAAGAAGCAATTAGTTATAGGTGCAAGGTCCATTAATTAAGATTAAATGATATATGATAGAAAACTTCACTGCATTCTGAATAGTAATCCTATAGAACAAGTGAAATATTTCAGCTATTTAGGCACAGTTTTTAGTGATGATGGCAGGTTAAATCTGGAAACAGACAACAGAATAAGCAAAGCTGGTATGGAGGGTAACCAGGTGAATAAATTTATATGGAATAAGAGAAAAATTAGCCAAAACAGTGTTTAAACCAATTTTAAGTTATGGATTAGAAATAAAGCACTTGATCAAAGACTAGACCACAGATATGAGGGTTCTGAGAAATATTGAGAGAGTTAACCAATGGCAGAAGATATTAAATAGGATTCATGTTAGAGGTTTAATGGAATATTAACAGCACTGAGAAAGTATTAAAACTAATTTTAATTACTTCCAATAATTCGTCTCCATCACAGAGACATCTTCTAGGATTACAAAAACGTATATTAAATAGGAATTTAATATAGGTATATCAACACACGTACATTAAATAGGAATATGACATTATTGGCATTCAAGAATGTGTCAGCAGAGCTAATCTATTCTTGAATGCTAATAATGTCAAATTCCTATTTAATATCTTCATTTTTAATAATTCTGCCATTGATGCCATTGGTTAACTCCCTCAATTTTTCTCAGAACCCTCATATCTGTGACAAAACAGGTGTTTGATGCCAAAATGGCAAGAAAGGACCCAGAGGAAGACCAAGGTCTAGGTGAATTAATTCGGTCAGAAGACCTTTCCTATCCTATTCAAGTGCCATCTCCTATTTAGGTCATGGACTACCATAATGTGACTCATGGTTAACTAAGGGTATTATAACAAATGATGAGGACCCTATCTCTTCCACATATTGTCAAGTATTCATGGCTGTAAATCCACACGTGTTCACTGGGCCGGTTTGTCTATTTTGGTGGATGAACCCCCCCCCCTCTGTATGAGACCAGCTAACTCACCTTTAGTCAAAAGAGAGACCAGATAATGGTTCCTGATATAATGGACAGGAACCAAACCCAGGTCTTTCCAACCAAAGGACTTCATCTATATTGAAAGCTACGGAGGCTCAGAAATGCATTAGAAGCATGAAATGCTAGATACGATAATATTGGAGTGCTCACAAGTAACAGATTGATTTGGAGGAAAATTGAGGATTAATAATAATGTAAACTTAGTCATGTAGTGCTGTCATAGTAATAGTAACCTGAACATCCCTTGAGGATGCATATCATGAAATTGATGATGATGATGCTGATATATAATTAATATATGTAATGTGGCATGAATATCAGTATGTATATATATATATATAAAATTAATTGCAACTTTTGTTAAACTTTGTTAAAGTGGTAAATAATCATACTCTTATTCAACATTCAGAGGTCGACTCCCTGTTCTTCATATACTGAAAATTTCTTCTTTATCTGCTAACTCTTTGCTACTTAACAAAGTTTTGTAAACCATAAACCTATCTTCACAAGGAGTAAATTCCACAGACTTGACATTATCTTGGTCAACAATTGTCATGGAATCCAAACTAACACTTCCTCATCCCCCAAGAAATCTATATAACCAAATCTGAACATACCAGATTAATATCTGAACATAGATGAAATCATATCAAGTCTTTATAAAAAGGAATGCTGGCCTACTTATCCCTACTTGTTAAGGTGTTTTTCAGCAGCCAATAGATCATTTGTTCCATTTTACCCACCTTTGCAATACGTATCCGTCATCACACCAAATCTGTAACCTCAATTTCTTGCAGCACAATCCAGTCAATATATGTAGCTCGAATTTAGCTTTATAATTTTTAATTAATTTACTTAAATTAATGCTTTCAAATTCACTCTCAGCCTCATAATCTGCTTTAAAATAATAATAATGATGATAATAAAATTCTAAACTTGCTACTTTCTGATCTTTCTCCATAATTTTAATCCTCCTATTAAGATTTAATGATAAATTCCAGAGTGTTAGTAGACAGATGGTATAGTCAACTCTTAATTTCTCTGTTATTATTAAATTAAAGTTCTTACTGCTCCTAATATGTTCATATGTGTATTAATAAACTGCAAATTATTCTAAAAAGTTGTTACTGATTCTATTTGCATTTCATTCTCACAGTGATGGCACAAATATTAAGTGTCTATTAATACTTGGCTTTTTCTTAATATACTGAATAAATGTCCCATAACATTATTACTACACTCTTAAATTTACCATACCTCCATTCTTTATTTTAAAGCTCCATGGTTACCAATGGTTAAAGATTAGGCTGATCAACACTTTTCCAAATTTTGTGAATTTAATGAATCATCAACAACATAGTTTAGATGCTTCTTTGTGGGCAATAGTACTGATTAACAAAAAGAGGGCAATACTCCCCTTTTTGTTAATCAGGAGTTCTGAAAACATAATTTATCCCATGTGCATCTTAATCAAGAACCTCATGGTTAAGCTATGTTTCAGAAATCGTTCCAGTACACATCTGAATGTTTCTACTTATTAATCTAAAAAAAGATTAAATTTTTAATCATGCAGGTTAATACACAGAAACATTATATCCTTCTTCACTCTTCAAAACTTTTAAAATCATCCATATACAGTACATGGGAGAAATTTAAGTCAAACTGCACAACAAAGATATAACTTCCGAAACTAGATTGACGGGAAACATACCAAAAAAACTGAAAGCAATTATTATGGATGAAAAAAACATTCCATTTCATTAATTAGGGATTATTGTTTAATAGCACTTATGCATTATATTGCAAAAGCAATTACACTTGGTTCAAGTATAATTAATTTAAGCAGACACACACACACATATATATATAGATAGATAATGCATTATGTGTATGCTGTGTGCAGACGTTTGTATGAATATTCACACACGTTTACATAACTGCTTTTATGTAAGGACGTCTACGTTTATACCTGTATCTATGTACGTGCGTATATATACATACACACATTTATATATGAAAATATGTATATATGTATTATATTAATAAAAACCCGGGTCAAATACACGCTCATGACGTCACAGTTGAGAATCACAAGGTTTAGGCCTAAGTCACTCCTCTCAAACACTTTGTTCAGAAAATAGCTTATATTTTATTAACAATTTAATAAAATTCTCACCTCCGATACATCATCATCATCACTTTCAGACAAATCAGCCATGAAATTTGACTGTAGAGAAGCAAGACTTTGTCCTCTCTCAACACTCAAGTTACCACTCAATGGTGACGAAGCGCCTGAACGCTCTTTGCCAACTTCATTTGGCTCACTCTCTCTATCACATTTTGTATTGTGCACTACATTCTGCATCTTTTTTTTATTTTTAATAGCATAGACACTTTCTTCTGTGATTATTTAAATTACAGTATAATACAAAGAATAAAGAAACAGTCCGTGACCGCCTAGAAATAATTTTAATAGCTACATTTACCACCTATCGTCGCCATATCTAAAGTGCCTTATGGAGTGTCCCGGATGCGAATACTGCGGTCCTAATAATGCTTAAATTTTACCGGAATTGAACAGCGACATTTAATGTCCAGAACCTTCAGTGATATACATATAATCTCCACAGATGCTTATGGAAGAAGGGGAACAGCATAGGTTGAATACTGTTTTTACTATTATTTCATTGCGGAATTAATTTGTAATACTTTATGGTATTAATTTTAAACTTGCCTGTTATTAAACTTATTATCATAGGAAAGAAAAAAAAAGCACAGATCTTAAGTTACTGTAAACAATTAAACTAGCGAATAAAGAAAGGTGTATTTTTTTTACTGCATCCCACCCATAAAAAGTGTCAACTTATCGTATATTTAGTATCTTGAGTATGTATGAAGAATAAAATAAATCTCAACAATAAAACTGACAAAAGAAATGTCATCAACAACAACAGGTGTATGCGTAAATCGCTAGTTATTTATATTTGTATTAATGCCCCACTTCCCTAAAATTGCAATCTCTAAATACAGAAACTTAAATTTCATTGGCAACGATCACTCTTAATTTTTTAATATTAGCATTTACTAATAGCTATAGTATCCCTTCGTATAGTATTCAAATATTGCGAATTTTAACAACTTGTAGCAGACGACTATATTTTGTGAATTGAATTAATTCCTTAGATAAGACAAGGCAAGGCTTTATCGTAACCGAAATAAATCGTCACACAAAATGCTCCGTTTCGGGAGCTCCTGAAACGTGGTTAATAAATAAGGAATCAAGAAAAAGAATTAGAGCCTGTAGTGGCGTTTGCAGTCTACGGCGCTTGACCGCACGAAGAAAGGATTTGGTGGTTCAAATCTAGTCGCCGACTAGAGGAAATTTTTCTAAGCCTTTTTTTCGACCGGTTCCCGAGTAGTCGATCGCTGGAACGGAGTAGAGGGGTTTTTCTCCCAGAAACTCTGGTTTTTCGTCCCGTAAACTCAAGAAAATCGACCGTCGAACCCACACTACTTTCAGACATTAAAAATATTGTGTTACGGTTATGGACCACGAGATGGCGGCACTAGTTTGCCGCCTTCTTCACTGGGTACCGATGAATCAGTGATAGCCTTGGCTCAGCTATCTCTCTGATTGGCTACCAGTGGAGATTGAACTGCTCACTCAGTCTCCAAACGTTAGATAGGGTAAACGGCCCCACCTACTCCCTATACGGGAACAAATAGGCGTTAGCTGATTTTTTTTTTTTTTTTTTGAAAAAGAATTTTGGCATTTGAAAGAACTTGTTACAGGAAGATTCTAAGAATAGGATGGGTACAGAAAGTTACAAATGAAGAGCTCTATTGGAAGATACAACCAAAGGAGAATCTAATGCAGAAGATTATAAAACTGAAGCTGCAATTATTTGGACACATCTGCAGAATGAGTGAGGACCAGTAGATAAAGATATTCATGTTTGATATTATGGATGGTGCGAACAGAAGAGGTAGACCATACAGAGAATGAATAGATGACATAAAGGATTGGTGTGAAATGGGTGTACAGAAACTGCGACACTGTGCACTGCACAAAGAAAGGTGGAAAAAGATAGTGAAAGAGGCATCGGACACCAACAGGCAGTGAGCCCTTGGTTTGTGATGATGATGATGGGAGCTCCTGCAACTGCCAGCTTGTAACCATGGATGTTGTAATCTCTATGGTTGCTCCACTTCATTGGAGAAAGTATAATTTTTAAGACCCTGCAAAATACTTTCGATGCACCCTTTGAGACCTTAAAATTTCTAATGGACATATCACAGAGACTTCAGAGAAACCTCATGAACTATCATCCCACTCCATTGCTGGATTTCACAGGATAAAAATTACGTCTCTACTTTTAGTAAATAACACAGTTTTATGCAGTAATTTACCCTATGTTGTCAAAAGTATTTGAACACCTTTATAGTTGTAAAAAATGCGTTTTGATTTTGAGTAACGTGCCATACTGCGTTTTGACAAAATGCAGTAGGGCATGTTACATTCTCATTCTGAAACATGCAAGGGTTCTTATGCCGAAGAGCTTCCACACTGTCAGAAACATTGAGTTGTCCAGGGAGCCATCAGACATCAAGGATTTGGGGATGTCCACCAATGGACTAAGACCTATCCAATTGAAACACCCTGATACGAATACCGAGCCTCCACCAAACTTGACATTTAGGATGATCCAGTCCTGCCAGAGCAGTTCCCCAGTTAATCTCCACATCCAACATGACCATCAAGGTGAAACATTTGAAAGCATAATTCGTCGCTCCACAGAATCCTTTTCCAATCATCGACCATTCAGAAATTGTGTGAAAGACACCACCAAAAATGTCATTTAGCATTGAAGAGGGTGATGTGTTCCTTGTCTGCAGCAGCACATCACCACCTCCCCCTTTCAATGCCAAGGTAATCAACGGCATGCAACTCTCTGCAGACAGCTTTAGTGCTGAAAGATATTCCCACAGCATTTTCCAGGTTGACTGCAAGGTTCGCCACTGCAGGATACTCCAACATTTCAAGACAGAGCTCGTCGTTCTCAGTCAGTGTTCACCTAAGATATTTATTATCTACTGTTATAGCACCATAAACTTTCAAATTATGAATGACATAAGCAAAGCTGTATTTTGATATAATGAAACAAGTATCAATGTCGCAAATGTCAGTTCAGCTGAAATTGGCATAGTGACAGCAAGTGCAGTGTAAAACATGCACCACAACCCACCTTTTCGTACCAGACTTGCAAACACACTCCCTGAATATTTGCATATGGTAGGATCCGAAATTTGCATGACACTTAAGATGTGAAATGCTTCTGTTAACATAGTGTATGTGGTTACGATTTAAGAATTTCCAATAATAAGAAACATCTCGTATAAAAATGTCTTAGTTGACCAACTTTTCATTACACAAGTCATGTGACTTTTCTTAATTTAAAACTTGAGTCAGGAGCCTTCACATCTCGGCCATTTTCCACAAAGTATTTTTGTTAGAAACACCTGAACTTATTACGGATCTGGATCTGTTCTTTGACGTTTTCCATGTCAAATTGGCGATTTCCTGCTAGCAGAAATTGGTTAATAGCAGTATAAATAATCCAGCAGGGCCAGGGGCCTGCCAGCGAAGTATCATGAAGACCTAGACGGACTACTAGCAGTGTATAATCCGACAGGGCTTGAAGCCTGCTAGCAAGTGTCCTGTAGACTGAGTTGGTCTACTAGCAAAGTCTTGCTTCAACCTACTAATTGGGGAAAAGGAGTATCAATATCTCACTTGGCCACAGTTTAGAAACCTACCTCCCTATAAAACCTTAATTCCACCACTAGTCCTCATTGTGGGTGGGGCCTGCTGGCCATTTGACCTCTGCCACATTTCGTGCAGAGGGGAAGACAGTAAGAATCATACTGTGTTAGCACCAGTGCAATGTGAGATTACTGAGAAACCTTGTATGCAATGTAATCAAGCTCAGTCTAAAATAACACGTCCGTTCTCATCAAAATCGCCATTCATCCTATTCCCTAATAGAGCGAGGCCTATATACCCTATCTAGCTTTTGGAGACTGAGTGGGCAGTTCAATCTCCATCGGTAGCCAATAAGAGATAGCTAGCCCATGTCTATCAATAATTATAGGTGGCTACTGGTGAAGAGACTAGCAACCAAGTGCTGCCATCTCTTGGTGCCTAACCCTAACAGGATATGTTATCGTTGAAAAACGACTTCAATAATATCCTCTATTCGGAGGCAATATTCTACACTGAACGTGCTTTCTCTTGTGACTGACACTCTACGACAATAAAAGAAAGATATTGCGATCACGATCGGCTGTCTCCTTAATCACTTCTTATTTATTTCAAAATTATAGTTTCCATTGTTGACAAGCATTTCCTTTGAACTTGGAAAGAGATTCCATTGTTGTCAATTTCTGTTCCAAGAAAAATACCAGGCTTCAAAGAATAAAGCATCTGTTGTGCACTTTCTTTCTTTTCCAGTTTTAGTCACAATGTTATACCATGCTTGAGTAAGAAAACACTGAGCAGAAATTCAATAATTGATTGGTTCCAAATTAAAATGTGGAGTTACATCAGTGAGAAATCTAATATAGGTCATAGATGAACAAAACAGAAACCACGCTACTGGCCAAGACGTCTAAAGGCGTTCACGTTATCATGGATGCGAAGTACATATTAAAATTGTAATACCATTGATATTACATTGAAATATATGATGGATACTAAGGTATGCGGATGCGTATTTGATCCATAATGGCCGGTAAGGTGATTAAAAGCGAGATATTATCGATCAAAATTTCTCTTCAGATGATCTACAGAGAATGTTAAAAGAAATGCGGTGAAATCTCTTTAAGAAATATTATTGGATTTTGTATTACAACACCAGGCAGGATTTTTTTTTCCTTAGGAAAGGAAACTTTCTCAGAGAGATCGATATATATATATATATATATAAACAAAAATGGATAGAACATGTAAACCGAATGGTCAGCACTCGATATCCTAAACAAATATTAAAATATAAGCCAATTGGAAAGTGAAGGCAAGGTAGACCTAAAAAAAGATATTGGATGGATAATGAGACCGGAACAGACCAATATGGTCTATACTCGTAATTAGCGTAATGATGATATATATATATATATATATATATATATATATATTTCGACTATGCCAGGTGCAACAGTCATTGAGACCATACTGAGCTGGAAGCGCCGGGAGTCTACTGCGAGTGCTACAGCAGTGGACGACTCACCACACTCAATGAACGAGACGGTAGGGTGATAGGAAGGATAATATGTAAAAACTGCCATTCGTAGGCTGAAACATTGAATGCGAAGTTCCGGACATTGACTGAAACGCTAGTGTGTACAAAAATGTTCATAACCGACACTCAAAACATGGGCTTCCATGGTAGCAATATATGAGTCAAACATTACCCGAACCAAAACGCTGAGACCGATGTTGTTTTCAATTGTTTGATGTATGAATTTACAACTGAATTTTCTTATTTCTTCTGTGAAACGTTTTCTGATCGATTTGCACAATTCAGTATATTCAATTTTATTCTCTAGGTTAATTGATTAATCTAAGAAAAATGGAAAAAACACATACTAAGAATGAATAGAAGCAGAATACCTATTCTAAATTACCACCCAAAAGATACTCGATGCAGAGGAAGACCATTAAAAAGATGGAATTGAGTCCGGAACAGGCCACCTGGCCTACAAGCTTGGAAAGGAAGAAGAAGTTAATTGATTGTTTCATTTCTCTTCGGTTCTTCATAAGCTGTTTTGTTTCTTCAGAGATTTTGTCTTCTTTCTGTTCTGTGGTACCAGCTCTTTCAAGTGAGCATTGTAAAATGTTTTGGGTAATAATGTCATTACTCTCTGATAGATCAGCATTGTCATCCATAATAAGATCTTTAAACCTACTGTTTAGTTTATGTTGGAATATATCTTTCTTTAATGTTGAGTTTGTGTACATCTATGTTTTGCTTCGAACTCTGAAACATTTTTCTCTTTCTTTTTGGCAGTTTATTTGGATTTTAATGCGTGCCATGCAGTGGTCACTTCCAATGTCGAAGGTGTTTATAACAGAGCAGTCTCGTAGGATGTTTTTTTTTTATTGTGAGGATAAAGTCAATTTCACTAGTTTTTCCATTTGGACTTTTCCATGTCCACTTTTTGTGTTTCTTTCTTGAAAAAGGAATTCATGATATAGAGGTTTTCTTTTTCAACAAATTCTAGGAGAGCAACAAATTGCTCTCCGCTGTCGTCTCTCATGCCATATCCAAAATTTCCCATTGAGCTTTCATCTAAATGTTGAATACCGATTCTAGCATTATATATATACCTGGTGATTATAAAATAACGTCAAGGTCAAGTGTTCAGAGCCCTCTAACGAGTAATGTATTGGACGAAACACGCCAATATTCGGTAGACGTATACAGTGGAACATGAGGATTCGATTTAACAAAAAAAAAAAAAAAAAAAAAAATAGTACCAAAAGTTGCCAACAAGGGAAATTCATTAATTTCCCTTGTTGCCAAATTAATTTTAGTAGGTGTGACTAATTGATGACTCAATGGCTAATGAGAGACAGCACATATCAATTTCATGACGTTTATTGTTAATTACAAATGAGGTTAAATATGACTAC
Organism: Typopeltis vanoorti; assembly: GCF_054136105.1. Classification (NCBI taxonomy): domain Eukaryota; kingdom Metazoa; phylum Arthropoda; class Arachnida; order Uropygi; family Thelyphonidae; genus Typopeltis; species Typopeltis vanoorti. The sequence goes on along the minus strand of NC_143556.1, from coordinate 151,771,879 downwards.
CATTCTGATGTTCCAGGAAATGCATACTGTGCACGACATTTTCCACAGTGGCTTGCAACATATCGGAATTGATTTGTCTCACGTGTAACGTTATTTGATCTTTCAAAGTTCGAATATCGGGTACATGTCCTTGATACACAATGATTTTAAGAAATCGCCAAAGCCAAAAGTCACAAGGATTGAGATCAGGCGATCTCCGTGGCCATGGCGTGGGAAATGCACGACTAATCATTCTTCTGTCAGAGAAATGTTGTCGCAAAACATGCTATACCTGAAATCCTATGTGGGGTGCACCATTCTGCATGAAGATGGTCGAATCGAGACATCCTCTTTGCTGCAGTTTTGGAACCACAAAGTTCTGTAGCATATTGGCATTCCTGTTAGCATTGATGGAACAGGTCACTGGTCCATTTTGGCGATTTTCCTCGTAAAAGTATGGACTGATGATAAAAGATGCCGTAAATCCGCACCACACTGTGACTTTGGTCGAGTGGATAGGCATCTGCAGACACACGTGCGGATTAGTTGCAGCCCAAATATGGCAGTTGAGTTTGTTAATATCGCCGTTCAAATAAAAGTGCGCTTCGTAATAAAATCTACATAAAATCTGCCACGGCCATGCATCATCCACTTCCATGCGTGCTAAGAATCTCAAAGATAAGTCGATTCGTGTGGTCACATCACCGGGGCGCAATTCTTGAACATGACTGATTTTATAGGGGTAAAACTTCAACATCTGATGTAGGATTTTCCACACCGTTGTGTATGCGATATCCGTTTGCGCGGGTATTGCTCGTGCACTGCTGGTACCCTGCACATTTGTCATCTCCTGTTCCACAATAGCAGTTGCAACTTTTTCAACTTGTTGGTCATTGATTGGTTTGCGTCCCCTACCTACCTGCACTGCTACAGTTCCAGTAGTTTCAAATCGCCGAATCAGTTTTTGTAAGTTTGTTACTAATCGGTCCTTTTCGTAAATTTTTCATACGCCGAAAATCACTAAGACAAGCACTGGCATTATTGTTCCGCTGATAATAGAGTTTGACTAACAAAGCATGCTCACGTAAGGTAAGAGGCATCGAAAAGCAGCTCGTCTACGAAAGATAAGAAATCTCACAGGCTCTCCTTTTATTGCATAATCGTTCACAAGAAACGCGATAATACAAATTAATGCATTTTACTCGGTAAAAAGCTCCAAAATTTCCTCTGCCGGCGACTTTTAGTACTATTTTTTTTTCTTTCGTTAAATCGAATCCTCATGTTCCACTGTGTACGTCTACCGAATATTGGTGTATTTCGTCCAATACATTACTCGCTAGAGGATTCTGAACACAAGTGTTCAGAGCCCTCTAGACGTCATTTTATAATCACCCGGTATATACGACGAAGCTGTGAAAAGTTCTCGGCCTCGACCATATATGGCAACACAATCAGCAAGATTTTTTTCTGAGTTGGTACATCTGTCATAAGCATCGATGTGAAATTACAAGTCATTCTATCGAGTAGTTTGATTTACACAGCTGTCTGAAGCAAGAGTGTTATCTGTATCCCTTGAAATGAATAAAATTGAGTATCGTGTGGTTAGAAAATTTTTTGTAAAAGAAGGTTTAACGCCAAAAGAAATTCTATCGAAATTCATAAAAGTTTATGGGGACTCTTCTCCTTCGTTTTTGACAATTAAGAAATGGGCTGCAGCGTTTAATCGTGGACAGTGAAACTTGGACTCGTGGTGAGTGATAAAGCTGGTGAAAGTGCTGATCATTACGCAGAATGAATGCTCACTGAGATTAGCTGCTAAACCTTTATTGACATGAAACACATAGCAGCACAGAACAAACGAATAACAAAAACATACATTCACAACTAAACGTCGCCATACTACAGAGCGCCCACACTCCGCACATTTCTTACAGAAAACTCACTAACTGTTTATATCTTTCCTTCTCACCGACGCTCCCCTCCGCAAAAACAAATGACGTCAGCCTCGCCGCCAGTGCACAATTTGAAGGAAATTCACAAGCATTCGTTACAAAAGTCCTTATAACTCCCTTTGGGGGAAGCACATTCGTCACAGGAGTGTCGATGTTGCATCTAAAAGAAAACTCAGGGCGAGTAATTGACTCTAAAATACAAGAAATGAGGTGAGAGCTTCATGGTGCGATGCAGCTCCCACAAAAAACAAACTATGCAATCATCATTAACTAAACATCAAGAAAATATACAATCATTATTAAGAAACAAGTCAATAACATTAATTAATTATATCAGTTTTTAATCTGGAAAGGGCATCGGCGTTACCATGACGACTACCTTTACTATATGTAACGGTCATGTTATAACGTTGTAGGGACAACTTGGCACCGTGAGGGGCACGTTTAGTTAGATAGGTCAGATGGTTATGATCTGAAATTATCTGTATTTCAGCACTAAATACCCATATGTCAAACTTTTTCAACGCTTGCAAGATGCAAAAAGCTTCCCTTTCAATGGTTGACCATTTCATTTGACCGGAAGTTAGTTTCTTACTGAAGAAAGCAATGGGCAATACTTTCCCTTGTTCGTTGTTTTGAGCTAAGCATGCGCCAACTGCTGTTGCTGATGCATCCGTATACAACTGGAACGGTTTGTCGAGATCTGGATTATGCAAAGAAGGCATTTTTATAAGCTCTTCCTTGAGTTTCGTAAACGCTTCATCAGCATCAGTAGTCCAAGGAATATTGTTTGGGACACTTTTCTTGGTCAGATTTGTCAGCAGTAATACAATTTGGGAGAATCGTGGTATGTAGTCACGGTAGTAGCTAGTCAGCCCAAGTAGACTTCTTACTTCCTTCTTTGTAGCTGGTTTCGCTAAACCTTTTATAACCTTAACCTTCTCTGGGTCCAGGGAATGTTGACCGGATCCAATCAAATGACCTAAGAATTTCACTTGACTTTTCCCGAATTCGCGTTTTTCTAGGTTTACTGTTAACCCCACCTCTCTTAATGTTTTGAAGACTTCATCTATATGGACGAGATGTTCAGACCATGTTTTAGAAAATATAGCCAAATCGTCGATATACGATCGGCAGTATGCCTTAAGAGGAGCTAGTGCTTTATCTAATGATTTCTGGAATGTGCTTCCAGCGTTCTTCATTCCAAACGGTAATACGTTCGATTGATAGTGACCAGAATGCGTCACGAATGCAGTGAAGGGCTTTGCTTCCTTTTCCATGGGGATTTGCCAATATCCTTTGGTGAGGTCAACAATAGTGATAAATCTTGCTTGTCCTACCTCAAATAATAAATCTCTAGCTATTTTCATTGGATAAGCATCTGGAATAGTAAAACTATTTAGCAATCTAAAGTCAATGCATAATCTGACACTTCCATTTTCTTAGCCACACAAACCGCGGGATGAGTCCATTCACTGACACTTGGCTCAATGAGACCCATATCTAACAGTTCTTTGATTTGTTGATCTACTTCCTTTTGTAGAGTGATTGGCACCCTATAGGGTTTGAGTCTTTTAGTGGAGCAGTTCTCTATAACTTTGATGGAGTGTCCGTCAATTTTGACGTGACCAGGTTTGGAACTAAAAACATCTACATATTTCCGGAGGATGTCAAAAAGTTCTTGTTTTTGTTCTCCCGTCAAGAGAGCTTTCATATCCTTAAGGTGTTTCCTAATATCTTCAACTGATTTATTCATTTTGTCAGCGGATGCATAGTGGAGTGTTCCGAAATCTTCATCTAGTTCGAAAACTAGACCGACATGATTAATTCTTTGAATATATGGTCGAAGCTTATTTATGTGGGGCTCCCTGATACTTCCATCCTCCATCTTAACCTTCGCAGAATGTGGTCTAGTAAGTTGGACGACTGTAGCAGGTCCTGTCCAAGTATTTAGAAGCTTATGAGAGGATGAAGGTAACAATACTAAAACCTTTTTACCAAGAATGAAGGATTTTTCTTTGGAACAAAGATTATATCTGGAGGAGTATTGTTCTTGAGACCCTTTGGCATTCTGGGATGCAATATCATGAGCTTTTCTTAGATTTTCAAGAAGCTCTTGTAAATAATTTTCAATCGAGCAAGAGGCAGCGGTTGGAATGCCTCGTTCACCAGTCCAAATTTCCTTTAACAAAGATAATGGGCCTGGAGGTAATCTTCCATATAGCAACTGGGAAGGTGATAACCCAGTAGTGCTATGTGGTACTTCTCGGTATGCGAATAAAAGATAGGGAAGATGTAAATCCCAGTTTCTTCCATGTTCCTGTATATTCTTATTCATCATATCTTTTAAAGTTCTGTTCCAACGTTCAACAGTGCCCATACTCTCAGGATGTCCTGGAGTGGAAAAACGTGGAGCTATGCCTAGCAGATCTTCAAAAGCTTGAGTGAGTTTAGATGTAAAATTCGTACCTTGGTCGGTACAGACCATTTTAGGAAATCCAGTCTGAGTAAAAATCCTCATCAAAACGTTACATGTAGTTTTAGCACTTATTTCCTTGACAGGTATGGCTTTGGCCCATCTAGTGCATAAATCAACAGCACATAGTATGAATCGATGTCCTCTTCCCGATGGAGGTTCTAACGGTCCGATACAATCCACGCTCCATACCTCAAACGGAGTTTCTGGTCTGACGATAGGTCGTATGAGGATTCTATCTCTATATGTAGCAGTTCTTCTAATTTGACATTCTTTGCAACTTTCGCAGTATTTTTTCACATCTTGTTTAATGGTAGGCCAAAAGAATGAGTACTTGATTCGCTGACGGGTTTTCTTTTCGCCGAGATGGCCAGCAAGCGGATTTCATGTGACATCTTTAAGACATTTTCTCGTTTCACACTGGGTAGCACTACTTATCTAATATTCTCGCCACAAATATGTTCGTTATGAAGCAGAATCCCATTGTCAAAACGCATAAGAATTTTCCGGCCTTTCTGCCCATTCAAAACACCTTCGAAGCGTCTCATCATCCTTTTGAAGTTTGCCGAATTCAAATTTTGTTTTATCTGGTATACACTCATTTTCTGCACCTGGTTGAGACTCTATCGTACTTACTGCCAATACTGTACTGGTTATTTTCGAAGGCATGTCTTCGTCTTCATCATCTTCTGACCGTTTATCACTTAAATCTTTTGATTTCAAAACCGGTGTCTCCCAATGGTGACTACTCTCATGTAGCTCGACACTCTCGGCCAACATTTCATAGGCAGAGGAGCTCAGTAGCAGATTGGTAACAGTCTTCTTGAGATGGCACAGGTGACTGGAACATTACCATGTAAATTATCATCAATTTTCATTTCAAAAATCCTTAGGGGTGTTGTTTCATTTTCTCAGAAAGCAGAAGATATTTCTATCTTACTTTCTCCATCATGAGGCGTATCTGCCACTAAATCTTCACGCACTACCGATATTTGCGCTCCCGTATCTATTATTCCATTTAACACCTTACTTCCACATTTGATTTTTACGACCTTCAAATCATCTAGGTTTCGATCAATATCCACTGATTTAGATACTGGAACGGAAATTTTGGCAGTCAACACACCTGGTTTATCGTCATCCCCAGTGGTAGACGTCCGGACTAGGTTACTGTGTGCTGTAGCAGGAGTACCTTTTGATTGACTATTTTTCATACAAAACTTGGCGATATGCCCTTCCTTTCTACAAGTAAAACAAGTTGGTTTGTAGTGAGGCTTGTATGAATCATCATTTCGCCGCGGCTGGTACCATTTCGGTGGACTTTGAGAGGGAGATAATGACTTATTCTTGAATGTTCGCTCAGGAGGTGGAGTATAAGGTCTAAACTTTTCAGTAACTTTGTCTTTCGGGATAGCTCCGATGGGCTATCCCGAAAGTACATACTCGATGTACTACGAACACTGTCGTGTTCTTCCAGTCTGTCAGCTAACTTGGTTGGAGAAACGAATTTTGCCCAGTCGTCTAAGAGATGTTCTCTCACTTCATGTGGTACTTTCTTCTTCAGTTGATCCGTAATAATTAGATCTTTTAACCCTTCAAAATCCTTGATATCAAGGTCACCAATCCACTCTTCTAAATAATTAGTTATTTCGTAACAGAAATCCCTCCAAGATTTTTTAGCAACCTTTTGGTGCATCACAAACTTTTTCTGAAACTTTCAGGATTCAGTTTAAATCTCTTTAGGCGAATTGTTTTAATATATTCATAATCTTCGCAATTTTCTTCTGACTCTCTGCTAATTAACTGGACAATCTGGAATGGTAACAAAGTCAAGAGACATGATATCCAGTCTTTAACATCTATTTTGGTTCTCTTAGCTTGTCTTTCAAACAGAGATAGGTATATCACGATGTCATCCTCTTGTAATCTAAACCTAAGCATTAGCTTAATTAGTTCAAGACAATATGGTTTATTGTCACTGGATACTGGAGTTGAGGTTGGTTGAACACGCGCTTCAATTTCCAGTTTCTTCAACTCGAACTCCATTTGTTCTCTTTTCTCTTGAGCTCCCAATTCATCTTTCCGGCATTGGGCTTCTAGTTCTTCTTTCCGCCGTTGAGCTTCTAATTCTTCTTTCTTCGTCAACTCTTGCTCGAGTCTGGTACTAATAATCGTCTCTAACATCCCTTTAACAAATTCTTCTTCATAAAATTTACTTTCCGTAATAATCATTTTAAGATCTATCACTTTCATTTCAACAGTTGGCTTCTCTCCCAATTCTTTAGCCAATGTACGTAAATCTTCCTTTCTACCTTTGGTTAAATAGGCCATGGTGCTTAACAACAACTCTCTTTACTGATAAAAAAAAAATCACCCTTTAAAAAAGAATCAATTGCAATTTTTTTTTTTTTTTTAAATGCCCAAAAAGAGATGTTTGGCGATTATGGGACGCATAATTAAATTCAACATATCATTTGTAAACATAGATAAATCTTACAATATTATCAGATAAAACTTCAACTACACAATTTACTCAATTTCAAATGCACAAATATATATATATATATATATGTGTGTGTGTGTGTGTGTGTGTCAGTGGCGCACTCAGGATTTAATCTTGGAGAGGGCCGAGCGCTCAAGATTTAACCTTGGGGGGGGGGGGGGGTTGAGTAGACGTTTAGCGAATACACCCAACACATCGCATACGACCTATAACTGAGCATCTGCAGTGATCGCTAATTCATAAGTAGCACACAACATAAATAAAAAAAATGAATTTTAATTAGGAGAAGATTTTTGGAAATTTTCCTAGTGTTTTTTCCTTTTCTTTGGGGGGTGCCCGTGCCCCTTTCCCCCCTCTGGGTGCGCCACTGGTGTGTGTGTGTGGGGGGGATATATTAAAAAAAAAAAAAAAACAGTTTCGATGTTACACCACTACTATATAATAACTTAAATCTCAAAACAGAACTATCAAAACAGTATGCAAACATGAACTATAATAATACTGTCGTGTTCTTTCTCTGGCGAGAAATCAAAAGTACTGACTGTTCCAAGATGGAACAAACACGCAAAACAGGACAAAATGGTAAATGCAAAACCGAACAAAATAAATTTAAAATGAGAAAAAAAAAAAAAAAAAACTATTTTGAATTATCTGGGACGAAAATATGGCTTGAACACTGGCGTGTTTTTCTTTTATCCATATTATTGTGCTACTGTTCCAGGATGGAACAAAACTTGAATACTGATGTATTCTTTCTCTGGCGAGAAATCAAACTACTACTGTTCCAGGATGGAACAACCTCCGAACACCATTTATTTTGTATTAAAACAGATTTTCGCCCAAACAATCAAAATAGAACTTTAAAACATGGGAGCATGTATTTGCATAACGAATTGCTCTCACCTTGTAGATCCTACCGACTGCGCCAGTAAAACTCGGACTCGTGGTGAGTGGTAAAACTGGTGAAAGTGCTGATCATTGCGCAGAATGAATGCTCACTGAGATCAGCTGCTAAAACTTTATTGACATGAAACACATAGCAGCACAGAACAAACGAAGAACAAAAACATACATTCACAACTAAACGTCGCCATACTACAGAGCGCCCACACTCCGCACACTTACAGAAAACTCACCAACTGTTTATATCTTTCCTTCTCACCGACGCTCCCCTCCGCAATTGTTGCGGAGGGGAGCGTCGGTGAGAAGGAAATTCTTGATAACTAAAAGTATTAGTTATCAAGAATTGAAAATTGAACTTGAAAAAAGATTTTTTTTTCGACCAGTTTGAAAATGAATTATTATTATTCAGTTCACATTTTTTAATTAATATTGCAAATGTTTGATATAGATTGAAAGTAATTGAACTCCAGTGCAATACTAAAATAAAAAAATAAATATAACGAAGTTGGCATACCAAATTTTGATAAATACCTCGGCATTAAATATTCCAAATATAAAATTTATTGTTTAAAAATGTTGTCATTCTTTGGAAGCACCTGTGTATGTGAGCAATTATTTTCAATTATGAAACTTATAAGTCAAAGTTCCCCTCGTGGATAAAAGATTCTAGATTAAATGCAATACTTCATATTGCAACACGAAACGAAAAAGCAGATATTAACATGTTAGTAGAGAGGAAAAGATGTCAGATTTCAGGATCAAAATCAAATTAAAAAAATGACTCGTAGATAAAAATCTTTATTTTTGTAACTCAAAATTACGTATTTAAATAATTTTTTTAAAGTATGAATAAAATGTAATTGAACTTAAATTTTGTAAAGTTGATATATTTTTAAATTTAAAAAATAAAAATTGTTATAAATTTAAATGTTAAATTTATAAATTTAAATTTGTTTACCCTGATTATAACATTTTTGAGCCTGTGTAGCTCAGTGGATGTGGCGTTTGCACACCACCGCGCTTGGCCGCAAGAAGGAAGGCTTGGTTTCGAGTCTAGTTGGCGACTAGAGGAAATTTTTTAAGCCTTTTTTCGACCGGTTCCCGAGTTAGTCAATCTCTGGCACGGGCAGGCAGGTTTTTCCTCCCGGAAACTCGGATTTTTCGTCCTGTAAACTCAAGAAAATCGACCGTAGAACCCACATTATTTCAGACATTAAATATATTGTGGTAGGGTTAGGGACCACGAGATGGCGGCACATTTGAGCCGTCTCTCTTCACTGCGTACCGCTTAATTAGTGATAGCCTTGGGCCATCTATCTCTGATTGGGTACCAGTGGAGATTGAACTGCCCACTCAGTCTCCAAAAGTTAGATAGGGCTAAATGGCCTCGCCTACTCCCGTATATACGGGAATAAAAAGGCGTTAGCTGATTTTTTTTTTTTTTGATTATAATATATTATAACTCTTCAGCTATAATATATTATAACTGAAGTTATAATATATTATTCCTTGAAATGAAACACAAAGTTAAATTTCAATGCATAACATATAAAAAAAAAAAGTCACGAGACTAATGAGGGGGGCTCCGTCCTGTTGAAAGATAACATTTGGTTGCATCTCCTGTAGCTGGGGAATGGCATAATTATTAAGCATGTCTAAGCACACATTTAATTAATTTTTTTTTTGAAGAAAGCTCCAATTACTCGATCAAGCATTAGCCCATACCACACATAAAATGTAATTAAACTTAAATTTTGTAAATTTATTATATTTTTAAATTTTAAAATAAAAATGGTTATAAATTTAATTGTTAAATTTATAAATTTAAATTTGTTTACCCTGATTATAATATATTATAACTCTTCAGTGGATACTTGAAATGGAACACAAAGTTAAATTTCAATGTATAACATATAGAAAAAAAGTCACGAGACTAATGAGTGGGGCTCCGTCCTGTTAAAAGATAACATTTGGTTGCATCTCCTGTAGCTGGGGAATGGCGTAATTATTGAGCATGTGTAAGCACACATTTCCATTATTTTTTTTTTTTTTCAAGAAAGTTCCAATCACTCGATCATGCATTAGTCCATTCCACACATTGAGTTTTGGACTAGCTAGAATGTGTTCTCTTACGACATGTGGGTTTTCAGATCCCGAGAATCTTACATTGTGCCTGTTGACTACTCCACTCAGGTGAAAGTTGCCTCATCACAGAAACAAACACACTGCACAAAATAATAATAATTATTATTATTATTCTCATCGATGCGGTTCAAAATGAGGTTAGCAAATTCTTCACGCCTTGGAAAATTATCCGGCTTTATCTCCTGGATAATTTGGACTTTGTATGCAAACAATTTCAAACGTTTGCGTACCACTTTGTGGACTGTACTCCTTGGCATTTGAAGTTCTAGTAAAGCTCTTCTGATTGACTTCTGAGGTGACCGGGTGAAGGCAGTTTGAACTGCCTCAACTGTCTCCTCGGAAACCGATGGTCTGCCTCTGCTTGTACCCTTATGAACTGAACTTGTTTCTAAAACCTTTGTCTTTCATGACTTAATGAGCTTGACATCAGGTGGGGTCTTTCCATTCTGTGCCCTAACTATTTGCTGCATTGTAACTGGAGAGTTTGTTTCTGCTAACCACAGAAAACATTGGGCTTTTTCCAGTACTGAAGCCATTTTAAAAGAAATTCAGCGGCAGCGCTCCTAGTGGCAAAAGAAGTATATTGAAGATACTAGTATGGAAACTTTATGAGTGCCCAAGTTTACCTGCAACAAAATTTATTCAGTCAGTGTCATTGTTAAAATATTATAGCCAGGGCCGGTTTTATCATAAGGCGAACCTAGACAATCGCTTAAGGGCACTAAGCTTTGGGGAACCAGATTTTGCTACATAGTTCAGGGGAAAATATATAGAGTCGATGTGTAGGGGCGCCTAAATTTTCTTTGCCTAGGGGTATCGGTTGCTCTCGGACCTGCCCTGATTATAGCCAGTTGAAATCAAGGTAAATATTTGTGGACACCCTGTATATCTAATTGACTGGCCCTTTGCTGCGTTTAAATTTGATACTCCGCCCCCCTACTCTAGGGGGTGACTGAGCGACCTTGCTTCCATCCTCCTAGTCCTACAATAGCAAAAATCATTTCCATAGGATTAAACAGGTAACTCAATTGCTTTTCATTCCAAAATTTTGATCTCTCAAAATAATAATAATAATAATATTTTTTATCACAGAAACTTTATTATCCATATCTATTATTTACATTATAGACATATGTGCATACAAGAACATAAGCATAAATTATATGCATTCACATTGTAATCTTGTGTATATGAACAATGAAAATTAAGGTAAAATTCTACTGTTTACAACTACTGTGCTAAACACGATTTGATATTGCTTATTATTATTATTATTATTATTATTATTATTATTATTATTATTATTATTATTATTATTATTGTTGTTGTTGTTGTTGTTGTTGTTGACATGATTATACCTGACATGATAAACAAACTGCAGTTCGACAACAAAAACCTACGAACATACAGAGAGCTGAAACAGGCGCTATATAAATATCATAGCGAGAATGATAATTAGAGCAATTCCTGTTTCTCTCCCCCACACACACAAACCTATGACAAACCCCCTCTCAAAAACCATCACTACAAGAACACAAAGAAACAAACACACCATGTCTAAATACAACCCTATTTGCACAAAAAAAAAAAAAAGTTAAACTATAATAGCAGTCGAAGTCTTCCAAGCACGTACCAACAAACAGTAAAATCAACACCTGGCTTGTGACCAGTATAGGAACATAACCATGAAACAACCACCATCTATCATCTATTATCTTCCTCAGATAAGCTCTGCTAAGCTTCGAGGAAAAAAATTATTAACTTGCAAGTATCTGTTATTCACAGTTGTAATGTATTATAAATATTATATATATATATATATATAATTATTTCAGCATCTATGTATGCAATTTGTGTGAGACAAAAATAAATAAATAAATAAATAAAATAAATAAATAAATTGGGGTATAAAGGCCTCTCCTACTCCCTATGAAGGGAATAAAAGGGGTTAGCTGATTTTTTTTTTTTTTTATTATTAATTCATCACCATCATCATCATGCGTATCAAGGATTTAGGCCTAGTATGGCCTGTTCCGGCCTTAGAAGTCATTGTTGAATCGTTTAAGAGGACGTCCTGGTTTTCTTTTTCCTAATGGCTTGTACTTTAAGGCTTGTTTTGGTAATCTTTCTGTTTTCATTCTTTGAACGTGTTCCATCCATTTATGTTTATATTTTTTAATTTTTTCTATTACTGGTTCTTGGTTTAATTCTTTCATAATTTCTTCGTTTCTTTTTGTGATCAAATAGGGTATACTTTGCAGTTTTTCTCATAAACTTCATTTCTGTTGTTATTAATCTTCGTTTGTCTTTTTGTTTTATTGTCCAGATTTCGCTTCCTTACATTAAGACCGGTAGGGCTAATGTATTGTATACTATTAGTCTGGTTTGTTTTTGAACTAGGTTTGGTTTAAATATAGAGTTAATTACACCTGTTATTTTTAAATATTTTGCAATTTTTAGGTTTATATCTTTTTCATTTTCATACGCGATCATACATCCTAAGTAGTTAAATGAATTCACCTGTTCTAAGATCTTGTTATCTATTACTATTTTAGTTCTTGCTGGATCTTGTCCTTTAAAGGCAATAGTTTTTGATTTTTCCATTGATATTATCATACCATAATCTTTGGATATCTCATTTAGATCTAAAATAGCTTTCTGTAAGTTATCTTCAGAATTTGTAATTATTATTTGGTCGTCGGCAAAGAGGAGAGTGTTTAAGTTAACTGTAGGAGAAAGTTTAATTCCTTGATGTAAATTTTTATTCCATTTTATTATTATTTCATTTAAGTAGATATTAAAAAGAGTTGCTGAGAGGGGACATCCCTGTCGGACCCCTTGGTTTATCTCTCTTGTATATGATAGCTAGTGATTTAATCTTATTTGTATTTGATTATTTTCATATATACTTGTGATAGCTTTTAGGATATTATTTGGTATTTGTCTTTCTTTTAATATGTTAAATAATATGTTTCTTTTAGCTTTGTCAAATGCTTTTTCAAAGTCAATAAACGCAATATGTGTTTCTAAATTATATTCTCTTCTTTTCTCTATTATTAATTTTAGGCAAAGGCTGGGTCTATACATGATCATCCTTTTCTAAATCCATTCTGTACTTCTAGAATAAAGTTTTCGGAATATTTCATTAGTTTGTTATTTAAAATTCTGCTATATATTTTTTAACAGGAATTTAGTATACTGATACCTCTATAGTTTTTAGGGTCATCTCTATTACCTTTCTTAAAGATAGGAATCACAATTGCTTTTTCCATTCTATTGGGGGATACCAGTTGAGTAAATTTTATTTAAAAATAATAAGAGTCTTTCTTTGAATCTTGTTCCTGCGTATTTATATAGTTCTGAACCTAGCTTATCTTCTGCAGGTGATTTTCCGTTTCTTGTTTCTTTCAGGCTGATTTCTAATTCTTCTTCAGTTATTTCCTTTTCATTTTCGTTAATTGTTTGCCAGTTATCTTTTTTAAAATATTTGTCTGTCCACAGTTCTGTGTAGTAATTTAGAAATTCTTCTCATTTCAATTCAGTGTTTCATTTTATGTTTTCTTTGGTACCTGCATTTAAGTGTTTCAAAATCTTATATACATTGGGTCTTATTTTATATAAATCATGTTATAAATTAGAAACAAATTTATTCCATGATTCTCTATGTCTTTTTCTGACTTCTCTTTTAGCTATGGCTCTTATTCTTTTATATTCTATTTCATCTTCTAATCTTTTACTGCTTAATCATTTGTGATAGGCTTCTTTTTTCTTTTTTTGATTATTTCTTTGATTGTATCATCCCAGATCTTCAGTTTTTTTCTTTTATTGAATTTTTTGGTCTTTCCTAAGCTTTCATTTGCTGCTGCATTTAGTATCGTTTTTATATTAAGCCATTCTATTTCTATTTCTTCATTTTGTTTTATTATATCTAGCTATTGGTTAATTCTTTGTTCATATAGCCATTGTACATTTGTGTCATTCAATGGTCTAGTTTTATAAAAATATGTTTCAATTTTTCTTTCTGTTCTTGTTACTTGTAGCCATTTAGGTGGTAATATTAATTTTATTTTAACAAGAAGTGGTCACTGCTTATTTCATATCCTCTGTGAACTCTAACATCTAGTGAAAATTTTGATGTCTTTTCATTTAATATGAAGTAATCTAATATCGATTTCCATCCTCTTGCTGCCCAAGTATATTTATGTATGTCTTTATGTTTAGAGAAGGAATTCATTATTTTTAGGTTATTATAAACTACAAAGTCAATCAATTTTTTACCATTTCTGTTTAGAGTGTGTTCTCCATGTATTCCTATATTATTATTAATTTTCGTCCAATTCTTGCATTTAAGTCTCCTGCTAAAATTATGTAATAATTTTTATTTATTTTATTATATATGATTTGTAGCTGATTATAAAAATCAATATTATCCTGTTCTCTTCGTTCTTCTGGGGCATATAAACCAATTATTGTTAAATAGCCTCTATCTATTTTATTCTAGCTTCTATTATTCTTTCATTCCATAATTTATAATGTTTTAACTGTTTTGAAAGGGAGTTATGAATCCAAATCATGACTCCTGCTTCTGCTCTTTGGTCTCTGTCGACTCCACTGTACATCACATTAAAATTTTCAGTTCTCATAGTTCCTTTTAATTTCTTTTTGTTTCAGTGATTACTGCTATTTTAAATTTTCTTTCATTTAATAACTGGTCTAATTCTATTTCTTTATATGCTATTCCTCTTACATTCTAGTTTGCTATGTGTATTACATTTTGTCGTTTCCATTTTCGTTTTACCTGTTCTATTCCAGGGTCGTTTCCCATAGATTCAATCCGATTATCTTTTTCTGTCAGCTTACAAGTAGGATTATGTTCTCCATGTCAGGGGACTAGCCTGACGATGGAATAGTTCAGTGGTAGGGCTGCTACCTTAAGGCTTCTGAAATAGCCTTCTTCCGAATTTAAACCCAGAGGAGGAATAGGGTATATCGAAGGGGAAAGAGTAGATTATAGAAGAATTATAGATTTTTATATAAATTTTTAATTTTTTTATAAATTATCAAATCAGCTGACGCCTATTTGTTCCCGTATAGGGAGTAGGCGGGGCCGTTTACCCTATCTAACGTTTGGAGATTGAGTGGATAGTCAATCTCAACTGGCAGCCAATCAGAGAGATAGCTGGCCCAAGGCTATCACTGATTCATCGGTACGCAGTGAAGAAGGCGGCAAGCTAGTGCCGCCATCTCGTGGTCCCTAACTCTAACACAATATTTTTAATGTCTGAAAATAGTGTGGGCTCGACGGTCGATTTTCTTGAGTTTATGGGACGAAAAACCATAGTTTCCGGGAGAAAAACCCCGCTAGTCCGTTCCAGAGATCGAATACTCGGGAACCGGTCGAAAAAAGGCTTAGAAAAATTTCCTCTAGTCGGCGACTAGATTTGAACCACCAAATCCTTTCTTCGTGCGGTCAAGCACCGTAGAGTGCAAACGCCACTTCTACTGAGCTACAGGCTCATTATTATTATTATGTATATTCTATATTCAAAAATTCTGTATAATCTTTATTGTAAATATTAGAAGAACATGTGTTGCAAATACATAATATAGAGGCAAAATTGTATTTTTAAAAATTTTAATTGACATCCAATGTTGAAAATGTAGCACTTTGTGCTGAATTCTGTAAAATTATAAGTTGCCATGTCACTCAAGATATTTATTGTATGTGTAAATATTTCAGCAGATCAATAAAAATATTATCATATCAAAAAAAATTATTATTATTATTATTATTATTATTATTATTATTATTATTATTATTTCTAGAGAATATTCGGAAATACTCTCACCGCTTCCTGCCTAGATCATATAAACATCCGAGTACCACCAAACAGTTACACAGCATCAGTCATAAAATGGAAAGTAACAGATTATTACTTCATGGCTCGAAACCTGCATACTAAGACAATATCCATGCAACCCCACAGAAGAAAAGCAACACAAAACAATAACAGACGAAGAAATAGTCAACCACAAAATAAGAAAAACCGACTGGGAACACTTGGCATCAGATATAGCAGATATCTTATACAACAACATTAAACTCACACTGGAAGAAATGTATAAGAAAGCTGCAAAGAAAGTCAGAATTCGTTCAAGAACAACTCAAAATCCTTGGATAACACAAAACTTAATCCTAGAAATACACAGACAGGACGCTCTATGGAAAGAATTAAAGCCAATTAAAGTTATCTAAATAACGCAGCTATAAAAACTGAATATAAGATAACAAGGAATCGCTTTGCAACACAAATAAGAAATGCAAAAAGAAACTACTACAGAGACAAATTAACCTCTGCACAAAATAACGTGAAACAAACCTGGCATCTGATCAACGAGATGCTAGATTGTGCTCCCAACACCGTCGATTCTGAAACCATAAAACACAGTTTCATGAAAGACGCAAAACCTATCGAACAACTAGCAAATGTCTTTAACCAATACTTTGCAGACTTTATCCAAGAACTGCACAGAAATATTCCCCCATCTGGACAACAATCAAAACAGACATTATGGTTCGCAACCATAAAAGAAGCAGAACTCCTCTCTGCAATACATCAAATCAAACACAACAAAGGCCCAGGAATTGATGGTACAAGACCTAAAGATATAAAGCAACATGCAACCAGCGTAAGCCCTATCCTACTAAAATTACTAAATAAAATATTTAAAACAGGACAGATACCAAGTATGCTAAAGACCGCCATAATCACATTCATATACAAACATGGAAAAAGAAATTTAATAAGCAATTAAAGACTCATAGCAACATTACCAATTATCAATCAAATTATGGAGCAGATCATACTGAAGAAACTCACAGCATACACAGAGACCTTTCATATTACTCCAAAAACACAATATGGTTTCAGAAAAAAAAGGGAACAACATCTCTCATTGAAGACTTTACAGACGTAATTAATACCGCCTTAGACAAAAACAAAATTACCATGGTAGTCATTATTGATCTAACTAAAGCATTCAATACACTCACACATCAAACCGTGTTAGAAAAGCTGAGGCATGTTGGAATAGACGGGCCTCTGCACAGTTTGAAGGTTGTTTACAAACTACCTTCAAAATAGAAAGCATATCATACGTATCGGGTGAAACTGAAGCAGAGAGCTACCAGAAACCTGTGGAGTATCACAGGGAGCTGTACTCTCCCCAACTCTATTCAACATTTACACGCACGATATTAATCAGCTACCACTCAAAGGTAAGATATTCCAATACGCACACGTTACACTATAATATCCATCCATAATAACGCAAGCATAGCCCAAACAAATATGCAATATGACATAAATCTGAAAATTAATGATATTCAGAAATCCACTGACTCGACCAGTTGATAACAAATATATAGCCATCCAACATGTCTGTGTTCTTAAGTGCAACAAATATATTTTGAAAGTTATTCGCAACGTAATTGATGTACTAGGAACTGTTTCTGGTAAGCACTGACATATTGATCATTTTCAATGTATGAAGAATTGAATGTTAGTTATGCTACGTTTACCTAACTTTAACTGTGGAAATTCTTTGCGAATGAGAATTTGAAAATAAGAATTGTTGAGAGATATTTACAGCAATTAGTGCCTGCGGTGTTCTTTAAGCGTATAGCATAGCTGAGAACTGTGTGGAAACCATTCAGATGTGAAGTTCTATTGTATTTAATTAAATGTAGGAATTTTGTGACTCAGAAACTGAGAAAGTGTATGTAATGTTTGGAAGATTGAACTAATGTGATTGACTTGACCTAATATTTAACTTTATTCTATTGTTTAAAATTAGAGGTAGAATTTATGTATGTGTCATATAGCTTATATTAAATGTTTTATTTTGGTAATCTAATTATTGTGTTTGCCTGAATTCCTTTTTATTGCACCGTTCATAAAAATTCGAATCTAGCGGGAATCGCAGAAGGAAAATAAATACTTCGGCCTGATTGAATGAAAGGACTGCTAACTAACTTTTAATTGATCGTACTGTTTCATATAGACTTATCTAAGGATAGAGTGGCGCAGTATAATAGAAATTTCTCTACCCTTGGATTAGTGATCAATTTACAATTAGTTGTGTTTTATTTTATGAAAGTGACTAGTAACAAGATGGCGGATTCGAACATCAAGAGAACAACGTCACAACATAATGGCGCAGTCGGCAGGATTTGATTTCACTAAAATAGATTGTAATATTAAGTATTAAAATTTGTAATAGTAAAGGAATTTGAAGGTAAATTGAGTGAATCAAGTGAATTGGTTGTAAACTAGAATCAGGCAGACATAGAAGTTATTTTAGAATTCTAATTTTTTTAAAGTTGTTGTTAATAGAATAATATGGCTGTTTCATCAAGTTCTAAAATGGAAGATAGTGAATTTTTTCGTACAGTGAACCCACAACAGGTTTTTCCCCAGTTTTCAGGTGAAGAATCAGATAATGTACTGTTTTTTTTACTTATGTTGAAAAACTTAGAGAAATAGCAAATTGGACGGATTTTCAACTGTTAATTTTACTCAGAAGTAAATTAATAGGCAAGGCTAAAGCATATTTTAACTCATCTCCAATTCTCAAGGATACATTTGATTATCAAATATTTAAGGACAATCTTATTTCTCAGTTCTCAAAATTAAGAAGTATTGGCCCAAATTTATGGAAGTTACAGAGAGTTTTACAAAAAGATAAAGAAACTGTTACTGATTTTCACAATCGTTTGTTGACACTAGCCAACAGTTTATATGTGACTAATGATGATAAACCACACTTAGATTGGGCTGTATTCCAACAATTTAGACAAGGTGTTAGGCAAGAATTAAGAGAAACAGCTTATAAGAAGAAAATTTCCACCTTAGAAGAGTGTCTCAAAAATGTCAAGGAAAAAGAACAAATGTTAGGAGATCTTTATCCCTCAACCAGTGTAGGTCTTGTAAATGTTGTAAATAAGACTGGTTGTTCCTTGAACCAATCTGAAGTTGAAAAGAAAAATAAGGATGGAAAGGGAAAGAATATTGGAGAAAATCCAAGTAGTATTAATTGCATAACTGAAGGTAAAGAGCAATTTGACAAAAGGCTGATGACAGAAGTAAAAACCCTAATTCACCAGGAAGTAAATAGGTTAAATCAGCCAATAATGGATAGTCTTAATGAGGTTGTGAGGCAATTATCAGCTATTACTTTGAAGTCTGAAGAAAACCAAAACCCCACAACTGATAAAATTAATGAGATAATTAAACATGAAGTGGAAAAACAAAATCAACCCATTTTAGCTAGTCTAGATAAAGTAATTCAAGGACTAGATAATGTCTATTATCCCTCAATCTAAGACAGAGACAAAACAAAGAGATCCTCCAAAATGTTATAATTGCAAGAAAGTTGGACATTATGCCAGGAATTGTTTCTATAACAAAGGAAACTACTCTAATAACGGATGGGACTCAAAATTTGGATACATACCCCACAGAGGATACACCAAGGACCTAATGAAAGAATAATTATTATTATTATTTTGACACCTCCAGGGAGTCCAAAGACTCATCGAGGGAGAGTGTGCCGACAGCATCGAACGATTGGCGCCCTTCCAACTACTAACCGCGCTCAAACTTACTTAACTGAGCCATTAGTAGCAGAGGCTCTACCAATCGACCAACCTTTGCCGGTCGATTGGTAGAGCTAGAGGAGAGTTAGAGGAGAAATCCTAGGTTCTAAGTGTAATATTTTATTAGATACAGGATGTAATGCTTCAACTATTAGAAAATACTGTCTCCAAGGTATAAGACATAAATTAAGGAATAATATTACCAAACTTAGACAACCTGTAAGAATTACTTCTCTTTCAGATTCAAACTTTGTAGCATATGAAAAGGTTCGAGCAAGAATCTACCTACCAGAATTTAAACTAAGTGTCTGGCAAGACTTACTTATCATCCCCTCAACTGCTGACATAAGCTCCCACATGATATTGGGAACAAATTTCTTAGAAAGATATCAGTTCTCCTGTGATTTTTTTAAAAGGGAAGTATGCCTAATGGGCAGGAAAATAAGTGTCAGAACAAATGGCAATTATATGCATAATAGAACAAGGAGGTAGAGAGAAAAGTTTCATGTACCTGAGAAAGGATTTGCCCCAAATAAAGTGGAGCTGTCTGTAATTGAACCAACTGTGGAGAATAGTAATACACGGTCTGTTATGCCTTATCTACCAAAATCAAAATGTAATACTGATGAACATTCTCAACAACTAATAGCCACACCTGAACCTGAAGTTATCGATAAGGAACAAACAACAGTTGAGGTAAATTGTGCCAGGGTGACTAGTCTATATAACAGAACTAGGACAAAAGAAACAAATTACCAAAATGATAGACAACTGAGGATAAAAGTTAGTAACAGAGAACAGAACTTCTACCCTGAAAGGACAATATCACGTTATAAGTGTAGCAATCAGAATTCTCCTTATGATAAAAACAACAAGAACTCAAGTGGAGAGATGCAGAAAAGCATATACAACTGTAATAAAATATCCAATTATATTCAAACTAAGTACTACTTAAGATCTTGGAAGGAAGATAAGAAGTCAATTTTCTCCACTTGTGAGTCTAGTGTGAAAAATTTTTATTTAAAGAAAAATTTTTCAAAGGAAGAGTAAGCCTTTGTTGGATTCTGATTATGTAGATATTAGAGTAATTATTATTTGCTTCAGAATCCAACATGATCTTCCATCATAAAGGCTACATTTGTAAATATTATTTAATGTAAATAACTTAAATTATAATTTGATATCATGTAATTACCTTAATTATATCTAATATTTAATTGTTTAATCAAAGATATGTGTTAATAGTAATAAGATTCTGTATTAAATATTATTAAGCTATTTTATTTATTGTTATGTCAATATTATAAGAACTTGTATTTGCAATTTAACTACGCACATATTGAAATGCAAATATTCTATTTATTCTTGTTTGTGAAAGTTTAACGTTATGTAATAACTGAATGTAGTTGTATAACCTTATGTGACGTTAGCTAAAATGTTTACGTTTATTTATTGTCATGGAAACGCGTGAAATAAACGAGCATGAGTGGAATAGAGTGAGGACTGGAAAAAAGAATAAAAAAAAATATAAGAGGTAACAAGAGAGAGTCGGAACGGAATTTTGGAACTAAAAGGTAGCAAGGAGATAAACTAGAGAAGTAGAAGTAAATAAAAGGTTCTTAAGGGTAGGAGCTGAGTGGATATTTTTTTATAAGTGAGCAAGGACGAAACGAGCTTTATAGTTAGCTGAAAGTATAATCAGCAGTAATAATGAAAAGGAAATTAATACTACAATCGGATAAAATAAAAAGCTGGATGTTTAAGGAAGAATTCTGAATGAACCCGGCTATTCTAGAATTGTGGCTTATTTCCGATTTGCCCTAAAAAGAACCTCACGGTGTTTAATTAGTTTATGAGTGGTAACGACGATAGTTGAAGTACCCTGTAATTGAAGTCTAGAATTCTGAAGTGCGTTTGATAGTGCTTTAAGTATAACCGTGGATAAGTCTTGTAGATGTGTTTTTATTAAGTAAGATAAATAAGTTCCAAAGGTTTGCTCACAACATAATTGATGTATTAGGAACTATTTCCGGTAAGGTTTATCATAGTGTATTATTTCTATGCTTGAAGAATTGTGTGTTAATTACGCTATGTTTAACGCTACTTTAACTGTGGAAACTCTTTGTGAATGAGAGTTGGAGATAAGAATTGTTTGAAAGATATTTTCAGCTATTAGTGCTTGTAATATTTTGAACTTATAGCATGACTGAGAATTGTGTGAAAACTGATTAGATTGGATGTTCCATTATATTAATTTAAGTGTAGAAACTTTGTAACCCAGAAGCTGAGAAAGTACATGTGAAGACTTGGAAGATTGTGCTATTGAGATTATCTTGACTTAATGTTTGACTTGTTTCTAGTATAAGGAAATTAGAAGTAATATTTATGTATGTGTTATATGACCTATATTAAATGTTTTATTTGTTAATCTAACTATTGTATTTGCCTGAATTTCTTTTTACTGCACCGTTCACAAAAATTCGAATCTAGCGGGAATCACAGAAAGAAAATAAATACTTCTGCCTAAATGAATGAAAGGACTGCTAACTAACTTTGAATTGATCCTTCTATTTCATATAGACTTATCTAAGGATAGAGTGGCGCAATATAATAAAAATTTCTCTACCCTTGGATTAGTGATCAATTTACAATTAGTTGTGTTTTATTTTATGAAAGTGACTTGTAACAAGATGGCGGATTCGAACTCAACATGAAGAAACAACGTCACAATAATATCATATGTAAACAAATGTATGTCATGTTGTATCATATGTAATGATAAGGATTTAATGTATGTATCATATGTTATAAATTATTATAATTATTATTGCGAAAAAAATTATTATTATTATCAGAATACATGAATGTATCAAATGTAAACAAATGTAAGTAATGTTGTATTATATGTATCATATGTAATAATAATAATAATAATAATAATTATTATTATTATTATTATTATTATTATTATTAGAGAGAGAGAGGGCTCTGTGTAGGCATACGAAGGGTTGTATTGTTGTATCGCTGATCCCGTTTTTTATAGTTTTAATGTGGTTCTAACTCCAGTTTTTAATTTAAAAGTGTCATAAAGTAACTCCACTTGTCACGCTGAAGAGAGTGATATATAATTCATCGAAATCGGCCAAGTGGAATCCAAAATCTGAGTGTGCTAAAAATTGAAGCGTACACGCGGTTGCTAACGAGCATAGAACAAAGGACGTCGCCATCTTTACAGCTGTCCAAAGGAAGAAAGGTGAGTCATGAAGTGCAACAAGTGTCAGAAGGAATTACCGTCTGATGGATGTTATATAACCTGCAGGATATGCCATAGGAATCTTCACTTTACATGTTCCAGACTTTCAGAAACAACCTGGCAACGCAAATCCAATGCCAAATGAGAAGAAATGGAAGTGCCTAAACTGTAGAGAGAACAAAGAACTGATTATGCCGGAGGCAGAATCAGGCGATCAACTGAACAGACAACAAAATACCAGTGAGTCTTATAATTTGAGTTCCGTAAATTTATTACTAGCAAAAGGTTTAGAAAATATATAAGCCAGCTTGGTAGATCTTGTCCAAGAACTATTTGATAAACAGAATAAAAAAAAATAGCGAATATGAAGAGTTTGTTAAATTTAATAATTCAAAAGTCAAAGAAGTCTTACAAACGGTAAAAGACATTAAAACCAGCATTAATGCATTAACTGACAGGCAGCACACATTGATAAAAGACACATCGGAATTACGTCAAGAATTTAATTCCCTGAAACTACAATACGAAGTTTTAAACCAACAACAACATAAAGAAGACCTTGTCATAAACGGTCTTCCAGAAACTGAATCCACAGAAAATCTCAGAGACGTAGTTTTAAAGTTAGGCCATGCAATTGACATCCCCCTACAGCATAATGATATTCAGACCATAAATCGGTTTCCCAGTAAGAACAATAAACAAGGCTCGCCATGACCCGCACCAGTCATAGTTCATCTGACAAGCAAGGCTACAAGAGACAAATCTCATAAAAGCCAGCAGACTGAAAAAACCAGTAGTCAAGGATTCAAATGCATCGCAAGACAATACGCCAATCTTTCTATCTGAGTATTTAACACCTTTCAATCAGAATCATTTGAACCAAGCAAGAAAAGAAAAAACAGAAAAAAAGTATCAATGTTGATGGATCAAAGACGGTAAAATATTCTTGAGAAAGTCACAGACTTCAAAGTCTATACAAATAAAAAGCTCGGAAGATATAGACAGGTTGCCAGAGTGAAACAAAAGACTCCAACTTAGTTCAATAAGAAGATCTCAACACAACAAAAATGCACGTGAACCATCAGATAGATAATTACACCAGAATACATCAGTAATTGTACTTTCGAATCGCTTGATGCATGGAAACAACATACAGTACAAGCGAGAGGTCACTCAATCTTGCATATTAATCAGAAGCATCCGAAAACATTGGTTATTGTTACAGGCTTATCTGAGGAAATACACTCATATTATTGATATATTGATTCTTACAGAAGTATTCTTAACTATTGACGAAGCGACTGCTTTCCAAATTCCAGGCTTCCAACAACATAGATCATGCCGCCAAAAAAAAAGAGGGGGTGGAATATTAATATTTATCAAACAAACATTAATAGCAAAAGAAACCGCTTATCAATTTGGGCATTGTGAAACCCTTTGCATCGAAATCACTAATACCACCACTACACAGCAGACCTATCCAACAACTAGCAAATGTCTTTAACCAATACTTTGCTGACTCCATTCAAGAACTGCACAGAAATATTCCCCAAATCACAAAACGAGACCCTCCACTTGGACCACAATCAAAACAGACATTATGGTTCGCAACCATAAAAGAAGCAGAACTTCTCTCAGCAATACATCAAATCAAACCAAACAAAGGCCCAGGAATAGATGGTATCAGACCTAAAGATATAAAGCAACATTCAACTAGTGTAAGTCCTATCCTACTAAAACTAATAAATAAAATATTTAAAACAAGACAGATACCAAGTATGCTAAAGACCCCCATAATCACACCCATATACAAACATGGAAAAAGAAGTTTAATCAGCAATTACAGACCCATAGCAACCTTACCAATTATCAAATTATGGAGCGGATCATACTGAAGAAACTCACAGCATACACTGAGATCTTTCATATTATCCCCAAAACACAATATGGTTTTCAGAAAAAGAAGGGAACAACATCTCTCTTGGAAGACCTTACAGACGTAATTAATACCGCCTTAGACAAGAACAAAATTGCCATGGTAGTCTTTATTGATCTAACTAAAGCATTCAATACACTCGCACATCAAACCTTGTTAGAAACGCTGAGGCATGTTGGAATAGACGGGCCTGTTCACAGGTGGTTTACAAACTACCTTCAAAATAGAAAGCATATATCCGGTGAAACCGAAGCAGAGAGCTACCAGTAACCTGTGGAGTACCACATGGAGCTGTATTCTTCCCAACTCTATTCAATATTTACACGCACGATATTAATCAGCTACCACTCAAAGGTAAGATATTCCAATACGCAGACGATACAGCAAAAATATCCATCCATAATAACGCACGCATAGCCCATACAAATATGCAACATGACATAAATCTGATCATAGACTGGCTCACGAAAAACGCCATACACCTAAACTCAGAAAAGACAAAATTAATGATATTCAGAAATCCACTGACTCGACAGTTGATAACAAATACAGGGTGTTCGGGATAAATTTGACATATTTATAATTAATTATATTTTTCCGTAAGTTACATGTATTAACACACACTTCTCTTCATTTAAAAGTTTGGACCCTTCTTCATTCATATACAGGATGTCAGAAAGGATGGATAGCTGGAACCCACCTGAATCATGGAAGAGAATAACTTGTATCATGATGATTCGTGCCCGCCATCAAAATAAGGATATTACGACTGCTGCCCAATGCTCCCTGAATACAGTAAAAACAATCAGGCATGAACTAGAGACTTGCAATGGTGACTACGAGGATGTAGCAAGAAGAAAGATCCCTAGCAGACGATCTGATTGCGTTCGTACAGCAGAATTCCTCGCAAATCTGCAGGAACAGGTGTTGAAGAACCCTGGCATTGGAATTCGGGCTTTGTTCGTGGAGTTGCTAACTGTAGTCAAGCCCTGGATAACAAGGGTAGCCAATGGTAGGCCGTATGTATGGCAGCAGGATTCGGCCCCTTGCCACACCTCTGGGAAAAGTCAAAAATGGTTGTCTGAAAATTTCTACGACTTCACCAGTCCAAATGTTTGGCCTCCAAACTCCCCAGACCTTAACCCCATGGATTATTTTGTATGGGGCGCAGTTGAAAAAGACACCAATCGCACTTCCAGTAATACAAAAGCCCAGTTAATGGATAAAATTAAAACAGTTTTTGCGGCCCTTCCCAGGGAGACTGTAGCATCAGCTTGTTCGAGGTTCCGAAGCAGAATTGAAGCTGTGATCGATGCTAATGGTGGTTATTTTGAGTAAATCTTGTTGATAGTATTGTAATTAACTCTGCCTGTAATGTTTTTTTGTCAATTCATTAAATTTAATAGATACAAAGAAGATTTTCTTTTTCCTTACGAAACTGTCAAATTTATCCCGAACACCCTGTATATAACTATCCAACATAAAAAACACACAGAACAGCAAAACCACTACAATCACTCAGGTTGAAACAATACGATACCTTGGAATTTACTTCGATGCAGATATGAACTGGAATAGCCACATAAACCATCTACACAACAAACTCTGAACAATAAGTGGCAAACTTTACATGTTAAAAGACATAGTTCCCACACGCCTAAAAACACTAATATACAAAGCACTATGCCAAAATATACTAAGGTACGCTATAACAACGTATGCCTTCTGTGCACCCTACAAACTAAATAGATTAATGTCGCTACAATACAAAATGATAAAACTGATCTTTTGTGAACAAAGAGACAATAATGACTTTATTTACATTGCAATGTCAGAACACAAAATACTGACAGCAAAATATTTGTCACTATGCAGCTTTGCTAAAACATTATTTCGATGCCAACTACAGGACAGTTAGAAATACATACCGCATAACAAGACCTCAGACAACTACTTATATCACATATAAATACAATAATCACTACGGAAAGGCCACGTGAAACTTCTACATCCCAGACATGATAAACATATTACCTTTTGAATACAGAAACCTTACAAACGACAATAGCCTGAAAAGAGCTCTAAGGACATACTATGAACAAGAAACACGCACCCAAAATACCATACAAACGCAATGAAATACAATATATTCGTTCAGGCTTCCAGTTCAGCGACGCATCAATACATTCCAGGTTATTGTGTGTGTGTGTGTGTGTGTGTGCGTGCGTGCGTGCGTGCGAATTTCTCAATCACACATTTCGTAGCTTCCCAACACAGGAAAAAAAATATAAATAAAAATAAAATAAATAAATAACAACCAACTGGTGTCATCCTCAGATAAGCTTACATATAAGCTTAGAGGATGAAAGCAGAGAAATTAGTTCTCATCCAAGATGTATCATATGTAACCAAGTGCATGTAATGTACGTATCACATGTAAACCAATGTATGTAATGTAAGTATCATATGTAAACAAATGTAAGTAATGTATCATATGTAATCAAATGTATGTAGTGTATGTAATAACTGTAACAAAAGTATTATATCCATTGATATTGTATATATAGTGTGTAAAATTTGCAAAGAAACATCTGTAATAATCATCATTATGAATATTATAATAATATATGTCGTAAACAGTTATTGTTATTATTATTATTTTAAAAAAAAAATAAGTACGGGTTCTTCATATAATGTATGTAATTTATCTGAGAAATAATAATAAAAAAAATAAAAAAATTATTATTATTATTATTATTATTACTACAGTATTACAATGTATTATTATTGACACATATGAGCCATTATAGTATTGTTATTATTATTGTTACTGCATGTGCTCTGTTCATCAGGGATCCGAGTTACGTTCAAATCCGTCTTAAAGACGTTCTCAGGAACATATCTCGTTCGTAACCCGGGGACTACCTGTATTTAACTATTAAAATTTTTATTCACTCTTTCAAAAAAAAAAAAAATTATTATTATTATTATTATTGTGTGACACCTCCAGGGAGTCCAAAGACTTATCAAGGAATAGTGCCAACGGCTTCGAACGATTGATCCCTTTCCAACTACTGCATTTACGGCATATATTTTTCAACGTGTAATGTTAAAATATCAATAATGATAATTATACAGATTGTTTTACAAGTTTCAGTGCTGAGTGCTACTTATTTTTACGAGTAACTAATAAGAATACAAATAATATAATTTCTTTATAATATACATACGTTACTTATAGATTTTTTTTTTTTTTTTTTTACACCTTTTGGATGAAACGTTTAGTAGTTGTTTATTTATTTTAATGAGTTGAAGTGCTGTTGTTGTAATAAATGGATTTTTTTTTTTTTTGATATTGATGCAATTTCAGATGTAATGTCTCAAATTGCATCCTGGAAGCTTTTATTAAATTAGCGGAAGATGACACCAGTTAATTATTGCTTATCGTTTTGATTGCTCTCTTGGAAGTAGATATTTGCATAAATATTTGTAATATTCATGTTTATACTATTAGGTATTCAGTTAAACATACGTCTGCATGACAGCCAATAATTTAGTTCACCATATGCAAGTTTGGTGGCCTATAAATAGCATTTAGTGTTAGGTGATTCTTCTGATAGGCAGCATTATTTCCCTACAAAAGTTTTCAGCCTGCTCAAACTATATGCAGTTCGTCTTCTAAAAAATCGAAACGTAAGAGGAAGAATCTATAATAAAATGTTATTACCAGAATCGCTTACGTTTAATTTTAATGTCTTTATTTGCAAAATTATTATTATTATTATTATTTGATACCTCCAGGGAGTCCTAAGACTCATCGAGGGAGGGAACCTACTCTACAACTCTCCGTCTCCACCATTCAACCTCATCCACAAACTGCCTCATCTACACCAACGCCCTCTACTGTCCAACATCACCACTATTATTTTCACAGACAATCACAAACATCCATGCCCACGGCAGGACACCTACATCTCTTTGTCTCCACGAACTATAACTAACCGCAACTACACCAACGTCATCTACAGCCCGCCATCACCACTAGTATTTCCACAGACAATCACTAAAATCCAAGCCCACAGTGGGAATTGTTATACTGCCATTGACATCTTGTGATGCACCCATCGGCGTCCGCAGAAAATTTTCCGGGGGGAGGAAGAAGCTTGGAGACAAATAATTACATCAATAAATTTTAATTTAATTATTTAATATTTGTTTGTTTTTTTCACAAGTAGAACCCGGGGGGAGAAGTCCCCCCCCTCTGCAGGACATCCATGGCTGCATCTGCCTGGAAATATACACTAAAATCAAAGAAAATCAAACAAAGGCTAAACAGAGTTCAACGCCTTATAGCCACACGTATAATTAAATGATAAAGGACAATATCTTTCGAGGCCGCTTGCGTTATTGCATCTCTAACACCGATTGCATGAAAATGCCGGCTTGGTTGGCCGAGCCATTAGCGTATCTGCTCTCCAGCAAAAGGCTGCGGGTTCAATTGCCACAGTGGGCATGGATTTTCGTGATTGTCTGTGAAAATACTAGTGGTGGTGGTGGTGGCGGCGGCGGGCTGTAGATGACGTTGGTGTAGTTGCGGTTAGTTATAGTTCGTGGAGACAAAGAGATGTAGGTGTCCTCCCTCGATGAGTCTTTGGACTCCCTGGAGCTGTCACGTAATAATAATAATAATCTCATCTCATCTTCCTTTTACCCTCTTTTATCTTGCGGTGTCGAGAGTTTATTAATCATCGGACCTTAAACCGTTCACAAGATAATGTAGTGCATCCTATGTCCGTAATATTCAGTTCTCAAGGTCGGTTTGTCTGCTTTGCGGGATGAAAAACCCCAAGATAAACTGAGAAAAAACCCTACTGTTCACACCCAAGACCGGCTAACTTCACCATGGCTGAGAAAGATCCTTCAGCTCCTCACGTCACCGACGGTAATCGAACCTAGGACACCCCTTCCCCAGGCATATGGTTGCGAAGCACGCAACCACTAGGCTAACCGCTCGGACGACGACAACAACAACAACATAATAATAATAAGAAGAAGAAGAAATACAAGAATTCTCTCTTATATATGAAGTCACTTCATGAAGATATAAATGAAAATTACAACATTGATCTAAATTACTATGAACGTCCGCTTCACTATCAGAACCAATCAAAGAGAACATGTACTAAGGACAAGGAAAGCTCTGAAAGTGACGAATTCGATATATACACTGACGGAAGCAAAACCTGAAGAAACGTCGGTTGTTCTTTCGTTGCATATAACAGGAAGTCCATTATAGAAGAACGCTGCTGTAGACTGCATCCTCTCTATTCCAACAACTTGCTGTAGTTCATACACTCACATACCTCTCATCAAAAGACAGCAACAATTTACAGTGATAGTAGAAGCACTATAGACGGCATAAAAAGCAGAGCATATAGCGTAAATAGAACAGGCAAGCAATATAGTTTGGAATCCCACTATCGAGATGGGAAATCAAGTTCTGTTGGGTGAACGCGCATACTGGGGTAGCAGGAAACGAGAGAGCGGATCAGCTGGCAACGAAGCGGCTAAAAACAAGTTGTCAAAAGTACTCGAATCTGCTATAAAAACACTTGCAGGAGAAAGAAGCTTAGACTTGGGTTGGAGAAGAATGGAAAACATCAAAAAATCGGATCAACAACAAAAGAATTCTTGCCAAGCATCAAAAGCAGATTCCAACTGAAAAAACATGCCATTTCTCCAGGTTTAACCACGCTACTAACGGGACATGGAAAACTAAGATACTACTTACACAGATTCCATATCCTAAAATCATCATGCATTTGTAGTCCACACCTTCAACAGACTATTGACCACATACATTATAACTGTCAGTTACTGGACTCCATCCGGATGCCCCTAATACAACACGTCATCACTTCGGGAGACAATTGGTCAGTGTCAAAACAGAGACTTATCGAAAAGTATTACACAGAATTAATTAAATTTGCTAATAAGATCAACTTCCAGTCGTTGTAAAGTAACATGTATATATATAAAAATATAAACATGGATGTAGAGGTGAGAATATATAGATGTAGAAATATAAATGTAAATATGAATACAGCAATCTCTCGATTAATGCGTTCTTTAAAACAGGCACATCAATCGAAAACGCACTGATCAAATACATTAACCTATGCGGAAATAATATAATTCGCTCCTCAAATTTCTTTTTTGACCCTTAATTTTTTTTTTTTTTTTTTTTTTTTTTTTTTTTTGAGAATTAGGGTATATCTCAGGGCCTATTTAAAGGAAAACTATGAAGCTGAAAGACTAAAACATATTCAGAATATAAATTTATTATTCTACTTCTTAACAATGAATTGGGCTAATGTAGTTTGAATTAAAAAAGAAACTTTTTGTTTCTTTTTTTCATACAACTGACGGTTTGGTCCTATTACCTCATCCACTACTTTTACACATGTTACTGCATCTCTCTTCATCAGGGTCAGTCTTTAAGAATTGCTGCTTAAAAACTTCGATTGTACGACAAATATTTTAAAATTATTTCTGTGAAATCTCTTTGGGCTTGTCAGTGATTAAATTTTCTTCATATTCTTCAGGATCATCCCGCTGTGCATCATAAATTTAGCATGTCGGAATCACTCAATTTCTCAGAAAGATTTAATTAACTTAGATTCATTTGAAAAGCCTCTAAAATCATTTGCACAATGTGGATGAATATACTTTCAAACGGTTCGCATATTGCTAGCAGTAATTTCATTCCACTTTATAACCAGACTGAGATTTCTCTGATTTGGTCATAAAAGTCATTGAAGCATTCGCTTCCAAAAGAGGCCAGTTTCATCGATATTAAACATTTGTTGGTCACAATAGCCCCATTCTTCCACAATTTTCTTCAAAATCTCTGGAATAATTTGTGGCCAACCTCCTTATCTGCACTTGCAGTTTCGCCTATGATTAGAACATCATGTAAGCTATTTCTCTTTTTGAAACGCTCAAACCACCCACTAACGTGGAATTCTCTTCTTTTCCATCATTGATAGCGCTTTCTTTCAAGGAGACTTTCTTGCAAAAGAGACTTAATGCCTTTGATTTAATAAGGTCACTGCATAGTAGGATCCGTTTTCGGTTACAATCTTCGATCCATGTGGAAAGAAGTCTCGTCAATCTTTAT
This sequence comes from Typopeltis vanoorti, assembly GCF_054136105.1. Taxonomy (NCBI): domain Eukaryota; kingdom Metazoa; phylum Arthropoda; class Arachnida; order Uropygi; family Thelyphonidae; genus Typopeltis; species Typopeltis vanoorti. The sequence goes on along the minus strand of NC_143556.1, from coordinate 151,739,894 downwards.
AATTCTTTGATTTCGAGTGTATACATGATGAACTTGAAGTAGCCTTATCTTTCTCTTTGTATTTAGCAGTCTTGCTTAAAATTGCTCTTATAGTTGTTTCACCTATTTTTCTGTTCTTGTCGTATCTTTGCTCTGAACACGCCTTGTTCATTTTCTTTATTATTTCAAGTTTTTCTTCCAGTGAGATTACTTTTCAAATCATTTTCACACTTTAAAAGAATTAGTGAGCAATTTGTTTCTCACTAATTCTTTTACTCATAATTAAATGTTGGAAAACAATTGCAAAGGAGACATGATAATCAAAATGCTACGTAATTAGCAGACGAATTTGGAACATGGTACATGGAAATAGTGTAGTATGCCATTAAAAATTAACTTTGTAAAATGTTTTAAATCGGTAACTAAATTATTTCATCCTGGTGAGTGATTTTTTTGAAATAGTTAGCCATACAAAATGTATAGATAGAAAATTTTTTAAAATCTGTAGCATTTATTTTAAGATGTATAGAAGCACTAATCGAATTTGGGTATACAACAATAATGATAATAATAATAATAATAATAATAATAATAATAATAATAATAATAATAATAATAATAATAATAATAATAATAATAATAATAATTATTATTATTATTATTATTATTATTATTATTATTATTATTATTACAGGCAAACTGGCAGACCACTACTTCACAGCATTACAGTTACACACTGAACCAGAACACATAAAAACTCACTGAGACTTACAAAACAGTACTATAGCATTCTAAAGGAAACAATAGTAAATGACGAAGTCAGAAAAACTGGATGCAGATAGCATCTTCAGATTCTGCTGAAGCTGTATATAATAATCTTAAACTTGCATTTAAAAAAATATTTAACAAAAATAAAAATACGCTCCCAAACAAAACAGAATCCACGGATAACAGACAACATATTAACAGACATACAAAGAAAAGATACCCCATGGAAACAACTTAATAAGTCGCCAAACAATATCGCTTTACAAGCTGAATTCAAACGAAAACGGAATCTTCTAAAAACACAGATTAGAACGGCAAAAGGAACTGCTACAGCAACAAATTAACAACAGCTCAGAACGACATAAAGGAAACCTGGCACCTGATTAATGAAATGCTGGACAATATACACAGAATCAGAAACAATAAAACACAGCTTTACTTGCGACCCCAAATCCATCAAACAGTTGGCAAACCACTTTAGTCAGCACTTCGTGAACTCTGTCCAAAATCTACAAGAAACAACCTTTCCTCACATAAACGAATATTCTCCACTAGGTCCACGAGCAACCCAGTCGATGTGGTTCCCCACAGTAACAAAAGAAGAACTATCACTGGCAATTCAACAAATTAATTCTAACAAAGGACCAGGGATAGACGGAATCAGACCAAAAGACATCAAGAAACACTCAACCAACCATCGCCACGTTGTCTGTAATCAACCAAATCATGGAGTGCATCGTGCACTGCAAACTCGCCACATAAGTGAAAAATTTCAAATCATACCCAAAACACAATATGGCTTTCAAAAAAAAAAAAAAAAAAAGGAACAACAACACTCCTGGAAGATTTCACAGACCTAATAAACGCTGCATTAAATAAAAACAGAATAACATTAGTCGTATTCATTGACCTAACAAAAGCATTTGACACACTGACACACAAAAACTTATTAACGAAACTAATGCATATCGGAATTGGAGATCGTCTATTCCAGTGGTTTAAAACATACATGGAAAACAGGAAGCACATCAGACGTATAGGATCAGCGTACAGCAAAGAGGTACTGGTAACCTGTGGAGTACCGCAAGGAGCTGTCCTATCTAACATACACACACGACATGAACCATCTTCCCTTAAAAAGTAAAATCTTCCAGTATGCAGATGACACGGCCATAGTATCCATTCACAACAACGCAAATATCGCTTACACTAATATGCAACACGACATCAAACAAATCACTAACTGGTTAACGGAAAACGGCATATATATAAACTCCGGAAAAACAAAGCTAATGATATTCAAAAAACCCCCAAATCCTGCCCATAGGAACAAAATATCTCAGTATCCGACATTCACCCACCTATACACAAAGCGCTGAACCTGAAACCACAACCATCACACAGGTGAAAACAACACGCTATCTCGGACTTCACTTCGATGCTGATCAAAGTTGGAATAGCCATAGAAACTACCTACACAACAAGCTCAGGATAATAGCAAGCAAACTATACTGATTAAAAGACACAGCCCCGAGACACATAAAAATACTAATCTATAAAGCATTATGTGAAAACATTTTAAAATACGCAATCACACCATATGCATTCTGCACAGACTAAAGACTTAACAGGTTACAACGATTGCAAGATAAAATGGTAAAACTGATATTCTGGGAACAACCCACACTTATGCAGGAAGCACGGACACAACACATAATATTTAAGGTGAAACACTTATGCCACTGTCATGTTAAAACATTACTTCAGCCCAACCTATAGAGTAACCAGAACAACATATCAGATAAGAAGATTACAGTCAACAAACTACATAGCATATAAGTACAACAATCACCATGGCAAAGCCACCCAAATCTTCTATCTAACTGACATGATAAACAAACTGCCGTTCGACGACAGAAACCTAGGGACATACAGAGAACTGAAACAGGCGCTGTATAAATATTACAGCGAGAATGAAAATTAGAGAAATTCCTGTTTCTCTCTCTCTCTCTCTCTCTCTCTCTCTCACACACACACACACACACACACACACACACACACACACACACACACACACACACACACACACACACACACACACACACACACACACACACACACACACACACACAAAAAAAAACCTATGACAAACCCCTCTCAAAAAACACCACTACAAGGACACAGACAAACACATCATGTCCAAATCCAACCCTACTTGTGAAAAAAAAAAAAAAAAAGAAAAAGAAAAGTTAAACTATAATAGCAGTCGAAGCCTTCCAAGCACGTACCAACAAACAGTAAAATCAACACCTGGCTTGCGACCAGTATGGAAACATGACGACGAAACCACCACCATCTATTACCTTCTTCAGATGAGCTCTGCAAAGCTTCGAGGAAGAAATCAGAAATGCTCCCCAAACTATTATTATTATATTACTTATTCACTCAAAAAAAAAAAAATCTGTATAATCATCACTGTTAATATTAGAACATGCGTTGTATATACACAATACAGAGGGAAAGAGTGTTAAAATTCTTAACTGAAATCCAATGTAGAAAACGTTTGTAAAATTATACTCAAGATAACTATTGTATATATATATATATATATATATATATATATATATATATATATATATATATATATATATATATATATATATATATATATATATATATATATATATATATATATATATATATATATATTAGCAATGAACAAAAATATTGCTTATTGAAAAAAATTATTATTATTTAGAAATAATAACGGCACTTGGACCACAATCAAAACAGACATTATGGTTCCAACCATAAAAGAAGCAGAACTTCTCTCAGCAATACATCAAATCAAACCAAACTAAGGCCCAGGAATAGATGGTATCAGACCTAAAGATATAAAGCAACATGCAACTAGTGTAAGTCCTATCCTACTAAAACTAATAAATAAAATATTTAAAACAGGACAGATACCAAGTATGCTAAAGACCGCCATAATCACACCCATATACAAACAAGGAAAAAGAAATTTAATCAGCAATTACAGACCCATAGCAACATTACCAATTATCAATCAAATTATGGAGCGGGTCATACTGAAGAAACTCACAGCATACACTGAGATCTTTCATATTATCCCCAAAACACAATATGGTTTTCAGAAAAAGAAGGGAACAACATCTCTCTTGGAAGACCTTACAGACCTAATTAATACCGCCTTAGACAAAAATAAAATTGCCATGGTAGTCTTTATAGATCTAACTAAAGCATTCGATACACTTACACATCAAACCTTGTTAGAAAAGCTGAGGCATGTTGGAATAGACAGGCCTCTGCACAGTTTGAAGGTTGTTTACAAACTACCTTCAAAATAGAAAGCATATCACACGTATCCGGTGAAATCGAAGCAGAGAGCTACCAGTAACCTGTGCAATGCCATAGGGAGCTGTACTCTCCCCAACTCTATTCAACATTTACACGCATGATATTAATCAGTTACCACTCAAAGGTAAGATATTCCAATTCGCAGACGATACAGCAATAATATCCATCCATAAGAACGCAAGCATAGCCCAAACAAATATGCAACATGATATAAATCTGATCATAGACTGGCTCACGAAAAACTCCATACACCTAAACTCAGAAAAGACAAAATTAATGATATTCAGAAATCCACTGACTCGACCAGTTGACAACAAATATATAACCATCCAACATCCACTTTCCAACACAAAAAACACACAGAACAGCAAAACCGCTACAATCACTCAGGTTGAAACAATACGATACCTTGGAATTTACTTCGATGCAGATATGAACTGGAATAGCCATATAAACCATCTACACAACAAACTCCAAACAATAAGTGGCAAACTCTGCAGGATAAAAGACATAGTTCCCATACGCCTAAAAACACTAATATACAAAGCACTATGCCAAAATATACTAAGATACGCTATAACAACGTATGCTTTCTGCGCACCCTACAAATTAAATAGATTAATGTCGCTACAGTACAAAATGACAAAACTGATCTTTTGGGAACAAAGAGAAAATCACTACCTTATAAACATTGCAATGGCAGAACACAAAATACTGACAGCAAAACATTTATGTCACCTTGCTAAAACATTATTTCGATGCCAAATACAGGACAGTTAGAAATACATACCGCATAACAAGACCTCAGACTACTAATTATATCACATATAAATACAATAATCACTACGGAAAGGCCACGCGAAACTTCTACATCCCAGACGCACCCAAAATACCATACAAACTTAATGAAACACAATATATTCGCTCAGGCTTCCAGTTCAGCGACGCATCAATACATTCCAAGTTAATGTGTGTGTGTGTGTGTGTGTGTGTGTGTGTGTGTGTGTGTGTGTGTGTGTGTGTGTGTGTGTGTGTGTGTGTGTGTGTGTGTGTGTGTGTGTGTGTGTGTGTGTGTGTGTGTGTGTGTGTGTGTGTGTGTGTGTGTGTGTGTGTGTGTGTGTGTGTGTGTGTGTGTGTGTGTGTGTGTGTGTGTGTGTGTGTGTGTGTGTGTGTGTGTGTGTGCGTGCGTCTGAGTGCGCGCGCGCGAATTCCTTAATCATAGATTTCGTAGCATCCCAACACAGCAAAAAAAAAAAAAAAAAAAAAAAAAACCAATACATAATTACCAACTGGTGTCATCCTCAGATAATCTTACATATAAGCTTCGAGGATGAAAGCAAAAAAAATTAGTTCTCATCCAAGATGTATCATATGTAACCAAATGCATGTAATGTACGTATCACATGAAACCAATGTATGTAATGTATGTATTATATATAAACCAATGTACGTAATGTAAATATCACATGTAAACAAATGTAAGTAATGTATCATACGTAAAAACAAATGAATGTAATGTATATAATAATTGTAACAAATGTATGCAATGTAAAAAACAAAAAAATTCTTTTAAATCACGAGTTTACATCGCATGTTTTGTGAAAATAAGGAAAGATAATATTTAGATTGCATATGTGTAAATACTGTTGTATAATTACACCTTTTCAAACTTGAAAAAAAAAAAAATAGTAAACCAGAACATGTAATATTATACAACTTATGTAACTCTGAACAATATAATTGTAAATTATTATTATGATTGTTATATATATATATATATATAAACTGTTATCATCATAACTATTTAAATCTCATTATATGTAGCACAAAGTGCTGAACCTTGTAAAATAATATACCGAATAGATGATAATTGTACATATGTAAATATTTGAAAGAACAATAAAAAAAAAAAAAAACAGGCAACTCCAAGGAGTCCTTAGACTCTTCGAGGGAGGCGCTAAACATCATATCAAAAATAACTATTCGACATTCGCACAGTATCTATCATACTTTACTTTGAATTCATTTATAGTCATGGCACCCATAACAAACTCTGGCAGCTTATTCCACTCAATCACCACTCTCCAAGTAAAAAATCTAGTTCTAACACCGTTGCTAACTACATTCTTGCTCAGTTTCCATGTATGGCTCCTAGTTCTCCCATCACCAGACCTGTTCTGAAAAATTTCCTCTAAATTAATCTTGTAAAAACCCTTCAATAATTTGAATGTCTCAATCATATCACCCTCTTTTCCACCTATCAACAAATGTCTGTAACCCAGAGATCTGCAACCTGTTCTCGTAAAGTTCATTCCATAGACCAGCTATCATCTTGGTCACTCACCTCTGGATCCTCTCTACCTCCTCCCCATCAAGAAGAAACTCAAGGGCCCAGATTTGGGCACATTATTTAAGATGGGGTCTTATCAAGGCTCGATAAAGAGGAACAATAACTTGCTTATCTCTGCTCGTCAAAGTAATCTTCAGTAACCAAGTAATCTGATGGGCTGATTTAGCCACTTTTGGTATGTGCCCCTAAACTTCAACTCCCTATCCACCAACACACAAATCTCTGGCTTCATCAACCTCCTGGAGTACAGTTCCACCAATGTGATATACTGCTGCTAATTTTTTCACCCCAAAATGCATAACTTTACACTTTGCAACATTAAACTGATATCCATTCTCATTAGCCCAGACTGTCAATCTATCCAAATCATCCACAAAATTTTGACATCATGTGCATTCACTATTGCTCTACCCAACTTGGCATCATCAACAAATTAATGAACAGTTCCTCTCAGATCCTTCCTTATATCATTAATGAACAAATTCAATAGCAGTGGTCCAAGAACTGAATCTTGCAGCACACCACTAGTAACAGTTCTTTTGGACACCACTCCTGAATAAACCACTCTCTGATATATCTCCATCATCCACCCTCATATCCATCTCACCAAACCTATATCCATCTCCATATGCTGCTGCATTTTATTGATTAGAGTTCCGTGTGGTATCCGTTCAAAGGCCTTAGCAAGGTCCAGTAGAATCACTGTAAACTCATTACCCTTATCCAGTTGAGCCGTCACTGTATTTTAAAACGTGAGCAAGGTTACTGAGGCATGATCTACCCTTCACAAAACCATACAGTCCCCCATACAGTATCCCATTTTCATCTATTCATTCCTGTATTTTGCTCTTGACTAATATCTATCTGATATGACTAATATCTATCATATATCTGAGAGTATACCATCCAATCCCACAGATGTATTTACACAACCGGCCGAGACGTATATATACCTCCAAGTTACCACGGATGCGAAGTGCATATAAAATTGTAATACCATTGATATTACATTGAAATATATGATGGATACCAAGTGTAGAGGAGTGATGTATTTTATCCATATTGGCGGCGACGTGGTTAAGGTTCTGTAATATACTATTCACCTCCATTTTATTCACTTCAATTCCAGTATCACCCATTCGTTCTTTCATTACTGCAATATCACAGCTATACTTTTGTAGTGTTCGCTTAGTAATTCTACTATTTCAGCGATTCAGTTACCTCCCTGCTATTGGCATTCCTAAGAATCATTTTGCCGTATACATTTTTCTTTTACTTGCAGCATATCGAACGAACTCCTTGGGATTCACTTTAGCTTGCATTGCTAATTTCCTTTCATAATCTGCTTTTGCTTTTCTTACAACGCTAGTTACTCTTCTGACCTGTGCTTTGTACTGTTCGTGTGTCGGCAGGCCACCTTTCTCCTTAAATTTCATTCACAATTATTTCTTTTTCTTTTTTTTTTTTTTGCAGCTCAAGCTTAATGGTGTTGATCATCCATTTAACTCCCACTTGATTTACTCTCCGGACTAGGTATTCAGTATGCCGTTACCTCCCTCAAACCCTCCTTAACCACTTGCCATGCACTATCAACATCCAGTTCTTGCAGTTTAATATTCCATGGCACTGATCCAAGCAATCTCCTAAGCTTGTCATATTTACCAGCCCAGTAATTCCACATGTACCCTGTCTTAATTGAAAATTCCACACATTTAGCCACTTCCCAGATCAAGACATTATGATCACTCTCACTATTTGGTGGCAATATGGTCATATTTATAATAGTCAATTTCTCAGATGCAATTACTAGGTCAAGGAAGGACTCTCGAATCCCTAGTGTATTCCATTACATGCTGTCTCAGGTAGTTATCCCTTAGTAACTGCATAAAATTCATTTCCTTCCTTCCATTTGTCCTCCCTCCCCCCTCCAATCAATGTTACGATAGTTGAAATCCCCGATAATAATTACCTGTCCTCCACTCATTGAGTCAATTTGCCTATGCATACTGTCTCCATCATCTATTCCATCGCCTGGTCTATAGCAGCACCCAACTGTAAATTTTGTTCTGCTGACCTCAATCTCACACCAGATAGCCTCAATTGTGCTATTTTCACTATCCTGCAGTTGAACTTCTATTCTCTTTGGCTGCAATTCATCAGCTGTGATCAATAACACTCTTCCACCCATTCTTTTCTCTCTTTCTTTCCTGAACACACTATACCCAATGACGCACTAATTGGAGGCACATTAATCGAGGGATTGCTGTACTGATACAAAATTGGAAATATAAATGTTAATCAGTACTTGGAAGCTGCATGTAATATATGCATTGTATGCAGTGGAGCACGTAGTAATAAATTACCTCCTGGTAGGGTTACTATTGGGAGGATAATGACAAAAAAAAAAAAGAAAAAAGAGAACAATTCAGTTGAAAGCGCGTGGTATTATGTGCAATATAAACTGCAGGAGAATAAATAAAATAATTTAGTTATTAAGTTTTTTTATATATAAACAAAAAGTTAATTACAAATAAAACACGTGCATGGTGAGTATTAATCAGTATAACTTCCCAAAACTGAGAAAGTTCAGACCATCGTTTTTTTTTTTTAATGTTCGGGTAGCGAATGTGTGCTTCACAGCTTTCCTTGTACAATCTGTCCAGAAGAAAATCTTTTGTTGAACACTTGTTTTGTTCCAACGAATCATGTGTTTGTAGATCATGGGTAGCATGCTGGTTCTTTAAGTGAAATGTATTCCTGATGTTCTTCAAGACGAATTTGTGCAGAACGACCAGTTTGTCCGTCATCATGATGTCACCGCTTGTACTTGATGCCAAGGTAGCAACGAAATATTTTGCAGGCCATTTGACATCTTCTAATGCGTCTACTGTTTTGCCTGTTTTATTTGACTCGTATAAACACCGAAGTATTCGTGAGATATATGATGACACATCTAGATTGTCTGCTGTTTTCAGTTTAAGTGAACATCAAGACTTCACATTTAAGTGCGAGTAATCTCATTAGGAAGCATATCTTCTTTATGCAACCACATCCCAATGTAACTGATAGCAACATGCGGAGCAAATTGTACTCTACATTTCTTTCTCCTGAAAGAAAGGAACTGTGATTTTTAAATGGCTGCAATATATATTTCATAATTTTGAACTGATCAATCTGAACAGCCTATCTTGCAGATCCAATATTTTCTTATGTTCTTTTTTTTTAATGGAATAGAAAGTATGAAGGAATTGAGAATGATAACCAATGAGAATGGTGATTAATTGGTAACGGATTAAGTGAGTGTGTATGTGGAATTAAAAGAAAATACAGAGACATTACTAAGTGATGTACAAAAATTGTGAGATAAGAACAGGGACAAAAACAAGCACTGAAGGGTATAAAGATTAAAAGGAGGAAAAAAGGTATTGTGCTGTGTATGGATTCTATGATTAAAGGTATGAAAGATGGGGAGAGTCATTATAGCATATTATCCAAGGTCAAATTAGGGATTAGCTAGCCCGGTTGGCCGAGCGGTTCGCGTATCCGCTCTGGTGGGTTCGAATCCCGCCGTGAGTATGGATGTTTGTGATTGTCTCTGGAAATACTAGTGGTGGACGGTAGATGGCGATGGTGTAGTTGGTAGATTGAGTGGTGGAGACAGAGCTGTAGAGTAGATGCTCTCCCTCGATGACTCTGTGAATTCTCTGAAGGTGCATGTAATAATAATAATAATAATAATATATAATTTTTAAAAATATTTTTATTATTATTATTATTACATATGATACATACAATACATATATTTGTTTACACATGATACATACATTTGATTACATATGATACATACCAGGGGCGAATATTCCGGGTGTGCGGTGCTCATCCACGAAATATCAGTATCGCCGATATTATATTTTTGCATTTATTCCCGTTAAAGACTCCCCGAGTTGTTTGAGACTTCGACGCGATTCCTAAAATTGAACACAATATACTATACTAATGCTTCGTTGTCCTCTTCAGGAGGGTAATAAAGCATGAAGAAGGCGCGTTTCGCAGCGTAAACATTGCATCACATTCACGTTAATAACCCGGGTGTGCTTTCAAAATGCACACACCTTTGAGCCATTCGAAAATTTGTAAAGAGGGCCCAGCGTCTCAAATTCTTAGCGTTGTATTATTTTTAAACCGCTGAGAAGGTGTGTCTAGGTGAGCTAAAATTTTGAGCTAACTCAGCACCTAGCGGCTGTGATTGGTTATTGTGTCAACCAATCCAATTGAATGTTGTCACTTGTCACTTACTCTATCCAATGGCTTTATTACAAACAGATGTTACACATGTTTTCTGGAACTGAAAATTTGAAAGTGAATGTTAGAAGAAAAATGCTAATTGCTTGTGCAGTATAGCATCTGTTGAGGTTGCAAAGTTTTTTAACGGTATGGAGACATTTTTATTCTAGTCTTTGGAAACAACAGACATTGAAAAATATCTATTCCTGAATAAAAATGAATATTCTGTGTATTATAAGACGTTGTTGATCTACAACAAAATAAAAGCATATGTGAGATTGATAAGACAGAAGAACCGCTGATACTAAAATAAATAATAGTAATAATAATAATGAATTTAGGATTCCCGAAAGTGTGGATAATTCCGATAGTGATCGGATGTCATGCATACTGGGTCTCAGTAAACAAAATAAAATTCTTGGAAAACAGAGGGAAATACTGTATACACAAACACGAGAAATACACATAACATGTGCAATAAATTTTACGAGTTGATTTGCTGCTCCATCAAACCATATTTATTCCTGCAATACTCTCTCTCATAATTTTTTTTTTAAATTTTGCCATCATAAATTCACTTATTCATGTTTACAATTTGTAGGATCGTGCTATTCGCTCTACTCAGCAACTTATAGGACACACACACATATCACAAATGATAATTATTAATTATTCTTTACCCTTAACGAAAGTGTTTCAACTCACACTTATTCTTTCCTATTCTCGCATGTCTTATAAATGATGGTTCACATATTTTCATCTTTGAGTATTTCAGATATACCAACCAAATATAGCATTCTCCTTCATTGTTGTTTTCTAATCAATCCTAAAACAGATTGTTCCCCCACTCTACGCAGAAGTATTCAAAGTTATCTTGCAATTAATTGCATTGGATCAATTAAGATGAGTGCTGATGCGCTATGCCCTCTCAAAACATCGATAAAATGCAATCACACGGTCATGGGCGTCCGCAGGGGGTTGGAACTGGACACTTCCCCCGGGATCAATTAAAAAATTCCACAAATTATAATCGTAAACTTGATTGAGATATGTAATCTTACATCCTCCACCCTGGGAACGCTTTGTCTGTCTTAAAATTTTATTATGGGTTGGCCTTTTATTGCTAGAATAGAACTTGGTTACAACAACCGTTGTAACCAAGTTCTATTCTAGCAATAAAACATGTCTTCTGTTATTGGATCATCTTTTTCTGATTTGTGTACAGTGACTAGCAGTATAGTAACGAGGCTATGAAGTGCCTGTGACAAGTGTCTAACTTGTGTCCCTCCAACCCAAAAATGGCAAAAATTTAAATATAACAACTTAAATTTTACTAAATGCAATATGTTAAATACTTACTATTAACCCATCAAAATGAGGTGCAGTGTGTTGCAGAATTTGTGTGTCTAAAGCGGCGTATTGCTGAAACTTAAAAATACAATATAAAATAGGATTTATTTTTATTTTTTACATTTTGCACCCCAAACCTAGTTGCACCCGTGGCGGGCACCTGTTTCGCCATGTCCTCCTTACGGCACTGGTGACCGGTTAGTTTGCCATCTGTGTCTAGTGAGTTAAGAGTGAAGTGTGAATTGTAAATTTATGGTGAAACAAATTTAAACAAAAAAAATACATTTTTAAAAGGTAAGTTATGTAATTTAATATTATTTTACTTGTTAGTTTTATGTTTTTAAACTGAAGTAATTTAATTTAGGATTAATTAATTAGTTGATTTTTAATAAAATATGCCATCAATTTTTTAATATATGAAATTGCGCTAAAACCTATTAATTCTGAATACCCCCCCCCCAGAATTAAAGATCATTAAAATCTATGCAAAATGTAATTAATGTATTTAGTTTACATCAACAAATAATTACATCAACAAAAGCTAAAAGACGTTTATTGATGTAGTTATTTAATTAAATCAATAATTATAAAAATTTATTGATGTAATTATTTGTATCCAAGGCCTCCCCCCCCCCCCCCCCAGAAAGTTTTCTGCGGTTGCACGCCCATGCATACGGTCAAATTGACCTGAAATTTGTAGTGCGGTTTGCATGACCCACATGCAACCGAAATGGGCATGCGACGCCACTGATACATACCTACATTACATGCATTTGATTACATATGATACATACTTGATTACATATTTTATTATTATTATTATTATTTTAACGGTGTCTCAATGGAGTCAAAAGACTCATCGCGGGAGACCCGACATTGATACACTAACCATTATTTACACAATATCTGTCATACCTCTCCTTAAATTCATTCACAGATGAAGCATTCACAACCACCTCTGGCAAAGCATTCCACCCATTCACAACCCTCCAACTAAAAAATCTAGTCCTAACACCCTTGTTAACCACACTCTTACACAATCTCCAGGGATGGTCCCTAGTTCTCTCACATCCTGCACTGGTCTTAAGAATATCATCAGTATCAATCCTATAAAATCCCTTTAACAATTTAAATACCTCTATCATATCTCCTCCCCTACGTCTACCAGCTAGTTTTTGGAGCCCACAGATCATCAATCTATCCTCATAGGCAACATCCCACAGACCTGCAACAATCGTTGTAACCCACCTCTGAGTCCTCTCTACCACTTCCGCATCACCAAGAAATCCTGGTGACCAGATCTGTGCACAATAGTCCAAATGCGGCCTTATTAATGCCTTATAGAGTGGAACAATAACTTCCCTATCCCTGCTTGTTAGTGTGTTCCTCAACAACCATGGAATTTGATGTGATGTTTTGGCAATCTTTGCAATATGCCCTTTAAACTTAAGTTCTCTGTCCACAATGACTCCCAGGTCTCTTGTCTCATCAACTTCCTGCAGTTTAGTTCCATTAATATAGTAAACAGCATGCGATGTCATCCTCCCAAAGTGTAACCCACCTTACACTTAGCCATGTTGAACTGACAGCCATTTACCTCAGTCCATACCATCAACCTATTTAAGTCATCCTGTAAATATCCACATCTTTTGAATTGATTATCGCTCTTACCAATTTTGCATCATCAGCAAACAAGTGAATATTTTCATTCAAGGTATTTCCAATATCATTGATGTACAAATTAAACAACAGAGGACCAAGAACTGAGCCCTGAGGTACACCACTAGTCACTTGCCTTTTCCTGGACTTCAGCTCCTCCGTAAACCACTCTTTGATATCTGTCCACCAGCCATCCTTTAATCGAAATCATCATCTTCGGATCCATACCCATTTGCTCTATTTTTCTTTTAAAAATATTCAATCTTTTTTTATTATTAAAATTATGATTACATATTGTGATTACCTATTTAGAACAGTTTTAATTCTGTTTTTTTTTTGTTTTTTTGTAACAATGAAATTCGTAGATTTTTTTCTTTCTTTTCTTTTTCCTGTATAATGTATTAATAATAATAATAATACAGCATTTCTTGATTTAACAATGAGTTACATATATTTACAATTTTGATTTTTTTTAGTATATTTAAAAGTTGTTACTACAGCATTTAAATGTGATACAGGGTGTTCGGGATAAATTTGACAGTTTCGTAAGGAAAAAGAAAATCTTCTTTGTATCTATTAAATTTAATGAATTGACAAAAAAACATTACAGGCAGAGTTAATTACAATACTATCAACAAGATTTACTCAAAATAACCACCATTAGCATCGATCACAGCTTCAATTCTGCTTCGGAACCTCGAACAAGCTGATGCTACAGTCTCCCTGGGAAGGGCTGCAAAAACTGTTTTAATTTTATCCATTAACTGGGCTTTTGTATTACTGGAAGTGCGATTGGTGTCTTTTTCAACTGCGCCCCATACAAAATAATCCATGGGGTTAAGGTCTGGGGAGTTTGGAGGCCAAACATTTGGACTGGTGAAGTCGTAGAAATTTTCAGACAACCATTTTTGACTTTTCCCAGAGGTGTGGCAAGGGGCCGAATCCTGCTGCCATACATACGGCCTACCATTGGCTACCCTTGTTATCCAGGGCTTGACTACAGTTAGCAGCTCCACGAACAAAGCCCGAATTCCAATGCCAGGGTTCTTCAACACCTGTTCCTGCAGATTTGTGAGGAATTCTGCTGTACGAACGCAATCAGATCGTCTGCTAGGGATCTTTCTTTTTGCTACATCCTCGTAGTCACCATTGCAAGTCTCTAGTTCATGCCTGATTGTTTTTACTGTATTCAGGGAGCATTGGGCAGCAGTCGTAATATCCTTATTTTGATGGCGGGCAGGAATCATCATGATACAAGTTATTCTCTTCCATGATTCAGGTGGGTTCCAGCTATCCATCCTTTTTGACATCTTGTATATGAATGAAGAAGGGTCCAAACTTTTAAATGAAGAGAAGTGTGTGTTAATACATGTAACTTACGGAAAAATATAATTAATTATAAATATGTCAAATTTATCCCGAACACCCTGTATATGGATTTTTTTAAAAAAAATTTTTATTAATCATCAATGAGATGTCATTTCTGAACTTTCATCCACGAAATTTATTTGTTAAGCTTATCTGAGGATGACACCAGTTAGTTATTATTTATTGGTTTGATTCTGTGTTGGAAAGTAGACTGATGTTTAATAGGTTTGATTTCCACTGCAGCCGTTGACTGAGAAATTCTCACACTCACACACACAAATAATAATAATAATAATAATAATATATATATATATATACTGTATCTGTATATTTTTTTATTGATATCTCAAATATTTACATCAGAAGCCTCAGTAGAAGTGGCGTTTGCACTTTACGGCGCTTGACTGCAAGACGAAAGGCGTTCGAATCTAGTAGCGGACTAGAGGAACTTTTTCTAATCCTTTTCTCGACCGGTTCCAGAGTTAGTCGATCTCTGGCACGGGCTAGCGGGTTTTTCCTCCAGGAAACTCAGGTTTTTCGTCCTGTAAACCCAAGAAAATCGGCCATCGAACCATTAAATTCTCAGACATTAAATATATTGTGTTAGAGTTAGAGACCACCAGATGGCAGCTCTTATTAGCCTTCTTCACTGAGTGCAGATTAATTAGTGATAGCCTTGGGAAAGCTATCTCTGATTGGCTGCCAGTAGAGATTGAACTGCCTACTCAGTCTCAGTTAGATACGGCTAAAAAACGGCCTCGCCTACTCCCTATAGGGACCAAAAAGGCATTGACTGATTTTTTTTTTGACAATGATCATCTTGAGTAACGTTCAGTATATTATTTTACAAGGTTCAGCACTGCGTGCTACATATAATGAGATTTCAATAATAATGATGATAACAGATTTTTTGCTATTTTTTAAAATAACAATCACAGTAATGATTTACAATTATCTAGTTCAGAGTTACGCAAGTTATATAATATTTCATATTTTTAAAAATATATTTACTATATATTACAGTTAATTCTCACCTGCCAGGCACAATCTTGGGTAGTGATGACAACAATCCTTTCATAAATTCAGGTGAATGTGTGCATAACAGTGTATTGTCAGTTTCTGATGCTACAGTTAATTCTCACCTGCCAGTCACAATCTTGGGTAGTGATGACATCGATCCTTTATTTTCTAGTTTTGTTATGTCGAGTCAACCTTTTCTTCTGTAGTTGCTAGGGATGTCAATCCAGATTACTTAACATCTTTATCATTCGTGTTTCTATGGTATCACCTCTTGAATCTGATGTCAAGGTAGAAATGAAAGATTGTACAGTCCATTTCACATATTCTAATATATCAAATGTTTTGCCTGTATTAATTGACTCGTATAATCGATTGTAAATTTTTAGAAGTTTTTAGGGAGGAATCTTTATCTGGTCGATTTCAATCGAAGGTGACTTAGCCGATCTCATATGGAGGTAGCAGCGTTTTTTCTCCCGGAAACTCGGGTTTTTCATCCCGCATACATACAAATCGGCCCTTCAGAACACACGCAATTTACAGACAAAAATTACTAGTTGTGGTGGTGTTGGAAGTTGGCGGTAGATGGCGTTGATGGAGATGATTCGTAGTAGAGGTTAGGTGTAGAGACAGTTGTAGATGTCCTCCCACGATGAGTCTTCGGACTCCTTGGAGGAATCAGGAATAATAATAATAATAATATATGATAATACATCTGGTTTGTCTAATATCCCAAGTTTAAGTGATCATCAAGACTTCGCAGTTAGGTGCCATCAGTCTCATAGGGAACATACATGTTTTATACAGCCATATCCCAATGTATCTGATAGAAGCATGTGGAGTAGACTGTGTTGTGCAAGTTCTCCTGAAACAAAGGAACGGACAATTTTAAATGACTCATATATTTTATAATTTTGATCGGACCAAATTGTATAGTCTATCTTTCAGAATTCCAATATGTTCTAATGTTTTTTATGGAATAGAAAGTATGGGGGAATTAAGAATGACAAGGTATGAGAATGACAGAAGTGAATATGTGCATGGAATAAATAGTGCAGAAATAGATACACAGAGATTGCTGAGTGATATACTAAAGAATGTGAGAGAAGATCAGGGACAAAAACAACCATCAGTGGGAGTAAACGATGTCAAGTTAAGAAGCAAAAAAGATGTTGTGCTCTATGGGAATTCTATAATTAAGGGTGTGAAGGATGGTAGAGTAATTAAAACATGTTATCCAGGGTCAAAGATTAAGGAATATAACTGGGGCTGTGAAATTGCAGAAAGATAAAGTGAGTGAAATTATTGCAATTATAGGGACAAATGATCTAGATAGCAAAAGATTTTCTGTAAGACAGGATTTGAAGGATTTAATGATAGCAATGAATGCAAAGAGTGAGAGTGGAAGGATTGAGTGTGCTACCATGATTTGATAGTGATGAATTGAACAGAAGAGCAATTATAGTAAATGGAATGGTGTCTAGATTGTGTAAAAGGTTTTGCAAAGAAATGAAACTGAATATTCATTTTATGAATGTCTGGGATGAGTTTGATAAAAGGAAGGAGTATTTTAAGAGAGATGGTTTGCACTTAAATGGATTAGAAGCTTGGCATTTAGAACATTTATTGATAAAGGATAGAATAAAGGGTCAAAAACAGGGAAATGGGATTTGCTAGGGAGGCAGGTGATAGAGTCAGCTGTAAATAGTACTAAGGTCATTAATCGCTGTGAATTTGGGATTAATTGTTCGCAGAATATTAACAGTATACAGAGTGGGCTAATTCGCACACAGGGAGATTATGGGAGGAAGGGATTATTGCAGTTTATGTATACTAATGCTCAGAGTATTAGGAATAAGTGTGAAGAATTTTTGTCATTACTTAGTACAACATGGCCAAAAATTATAGGAATTAGCGAAACTTGGTTAACTAAGAATGATATAGTTATTGGGATTGAATGTAAGGGATACAGTATTTTCAGGCAGGACAGAGATGACAGAATGGGGGGGGGGGTTATTAATGATAGACGAAGCATTAAAGCCAAAAAGATAGAGGTATCTCACCGTGACAGGTATGTAGAGGGCAGTTCATTCGAGGCTGTTTGGTGTGAGATAGAGATTAACAAGGCGAAGTATGTAATTGGTTGTTGCTATAATCCAAGGGGAATAAGGGAGAATGTAGATAGCATGTATTGGCAAATTAACACGATGAGTGAAAGTCAAGTAATTATTATAGGGGATTTTAACTTTGGGGACATAGATTGGGGGAAGGAATGGTCACAAGGAACAAAGGAAATGGAGTTTATACAGTTGTTAAGAGATAATTACCTGAGACAGCATGTGATGAAAGGGACAAGAGATTCTAGAGTGTTAGATCTGGTCATAACATCGGAGAACATATCAATAAGTAATTTAGTTACAATGTCTCCACTTGGGGAAAGCAATCATGTGGTCTTGACCTGGGAGATTGGAAGATATGCTGAATATTCTATTAAGAATGGGTATATGTGGAATTACAAGGCTGGTGATTATGAAAAGCTGAGAAGTCAGCTTTCAGCTGTACTATGGCATGAGAATTTCAAGGGGAGAGATGTTGATGGTGCATGGGAGATTCTCAAGGAGTATTTGAAGAAAGCTGTATCAGACTGTATTCTCAGAGTCAGAAGGAGAAATCAAGTAGGAGTAAAATGGATGAATAATACTATTAAATAGGAGTTGCAGATAAAGAAAAGGTTGTGGAGGACGTATAAAGAAAAAGGTGATGAGCGTTCCAATGAGCAATACACGATACAGGCAAAGAGAGTAACCTGTATGATAAGGAAAGCCAAAGCTAATTATGAGAAGAAACTAGCTGATGAATCCAAAAGAAACCCTAAAGAGTTCTTTCGCTATGTGGCTAGTAAAAGGAAGAATATCCATGAAAAGATTACTTTAAAACGTATTGATGGTAGGGAAATTACAGAAGCTAATCAAATAGTTGAGTTGCTTAGGGATCATTTTGCAAAAGCGTACCATCTTGGCAGTGGCAGTGCAGTGTCAAATGTGCCATTGACTGATGAGAGTCTAGAGATAGACGAAATTGAGGTGCTAAATATATTAAAGAATCTTAATGCTAACACCACCATAGGGTTAGATGGCATGTTGGCCCATGTGTTACGAGAATGTGCAAGAGAATTAGCAACTCCTCTAACCAGGATGTTTAATTTAAGCCTCAGTTCTGGTAAAGTGCCAATAGAGTGGAAAGAGGGGAAAATAGTTCCATTGCACAAGGGAGGCTCTAAGACTGAGGTTGCAAATTATAGACCAATCAATATATCTGGAGTGGTAGTTAAGATTTTGGAGAAATTGGTAAAAATTAGAATTCAGTACTGGGTGGACAGCAGTATGATACTTTATAAGGGGCAACATGGTTTTGTGAAGGGTAGGTCTTGCCTAAGTAATTTGCTTACTTTCTATAATAAAGTAACAGTGGAGTTGGATAAAGGAAATCCTTACTCAGTGATACTGCTTGACTTTTCAAAGGCTTTTGACAGGATTCCACATGGAACTCTGTTACATAAATTAGAGCAAATGGGCATGGATCCGAAGATGGTGATTTGGATTAAAGGATGGCTGGTGGATAGATATCAAAGAGTGGTTTACGGAGGAGCTGAGTCCAGGAAAAGGCAAGTGACTAGTGGTGTACCTCAGGGCTCAGTGCTTGGTCCTCTATTGTTTAATTTGTACATCAATGATACTGGAAATACCTTGAATGGAAATATCCACTTGTTTGCTGATGATGCAAAATTATGAAGAGCGATAATCAATTCAAATGATGTAAATATCGTACAGGATGACTTTAATAGGCTGACGGTATGGACTAAGGAAATGGCTGTCAGTTCAGCATGGCTAAGTGTAAGGTGATGCACTTCGGGAGGATGACATCGCATGCTGTTTACTATATTAATGGAACTGAACTGCAAGAAGTTGATGAGACAAGAGACTTGGGAGTTATTGTGGACAGAGAACTTAAGTTTAAAGGGCATATTGCAAAGATTGCCAAAACATCACATCAAATTACACGGTTGTTGAGGAACCCACTAACAAGCAGGGATAGGGAGGTTATTGTTCCACTCTATAAGTCATTAATAAGGCTGCATTTGGAAGATTGTGCACAGCTCTGGTCGTCAGGATTTCTTGGTGATGTGGAAGTGGTGGAGAGGATTCAGAGGCGGGTTACAAAGATTGTTGTGGGTCTGTGGGATGTTCCCTATGAGGATAGATTGATGATCTGTGGGCTCCAAAAACTAGCTGATAGACGTAGGAGAGGAGATATGATAGAGGTATTTAAATTGTTAAAGGGATTTTATAGGATTGATACTGATGATATTTTTAAGACCAGTGCAGGAAGTGAGAGAACGAGGGGCCATCCCTGGAGATTGTGTAAGAATGTGGTTAACAAAGGTATTAGGACTAGATTTTTTACTTGGAGGGTTGTGAATGGGTGGAATGCTTTGCCAGAGGTGGTTGTGAATGCTTCATCTGTGAATGAATTTAAGGAGGTATGACAGGTATTGTGTAAATAATGGTAAGTGTGTCAATGTTGGGTCTCCCGCAATGAGTCTTTTGGATCCATGGAGACACCGTAATAATAATAATAATAATAATATATATTTTTTTTTCCAAAGTTTGAGAAGTACTTACACATATGCAATTAAAATATTATATTACCTAATTCTCACAAACATACAATGTAAACTCATTATTTACATAATTTTTAATAAGAATAATTTAGTACATTATTTTTTCATGTTACATAGTAATATTATATTAATGATATTATCACATAATAATCAGTATCTTCTTTATTGTTATATACTTTACTGACTGTTTTGTTACATAATCTGCATTCTTTGATTATAAGGATTACATGTAGATGAAATCCTTATAAGGATTACATGTAGATGAGTGGGGCAGGTTAATCCCACCTACTTTGAAGCCTGGGTTAGCTTTTATGAAGAGAGTGGGTTTTAGCCTTCACTATTTATGTTGTTGTTACTGTTTATGCATGGGATGTAGGCATTGGATGCTAGTGATTTGTGATGTGTATATTAGTGTTAATGGTATATTAATTTTGTCGATATGTTTTCCAGAGTTCGTGTTTTAATGTTCTGTAGTTATCTATGTGTTTTAAATTTCTTGGTAGGTTGTTGAGTTGCGTGGATATCTGATGTGATCACACAAAAGAACCGTATAAGTTGTTGAAGGATGTAGAGAGTTGCTGTAGGTCATGTTATACGATACGTGTCTGTTGTTTCGATAGGTGATGTTGAAGTGATTCCTTGTTAATGTCCTGTAGTGTTTCAGGTTTTTAATGCTCAGGATTCTGTGTGTCGCCATGTGCTGGTCGGATATTGATTGTTGAGTGTAAGGTGTCCAAATCACTGTTGACACAATTTTCCCATTTAATGTTTCTAATTTTGTAAAATGGCTGTTTGATGCGTTTGCATAGACTGTTATACCGTATCTGAGTAGGGATTCGCAGATACCATGACATAGGAGTTTTTTTATGTTGAATGGAATAATGTCTTTTACTTGGAAGAGTTTTGCTGCGATGATCTGAAGTTTGGTATGTAGGTATTCTATATGTTTTGTCCATTCAAGGTGGCAATCAATATAGAGACCAAGGTATTTTGCATGTGTTATAGGTTTTATTTTTGGGACATTGGCAGGTATTTTTGTTGTTAATGCAGCGGTATGTGTGACGGTGTATCGATAGTGGTGCTGGGTGCACGATTCTTGGGTTGCGTATTATTAACATCAGTGTTTTGATGCCGTTGATTACAATTGTCGTTTTGGTAAAAGTATGTTGTGATTTCGTTTAGGTCTTGTTGTGCTTTGGAGAGCCGTGTTGATGTCTGTGTGGATTGCTAGTGGTGCAGTGTCATCTGCGTACTGAAATATTTGACTTCTTATGGCCATGTTGTGAATATCGGTAATATATATGTTGAATAGAGTAGGTGATAATATGGCGCATTGAGGGACACCGTGTTTCATTTGTATACCCCGGCTGTGACATGTATCTATTTTTGTTACTTGTGTTCTGTTTGAGAGGTAGTTCCTGAACCATGTATGCAGTGTTCCTCTTATACCTATTGAGTATAGTTTGGTGAGTAGTATGTCATGTTCAAGTGTATCAAATGCTATGGTTAAGTCAAGCAGTATAAGGATGGCATACTTGTTTTTGTGGAGAGCTTTGTTTATTGCGTCGGCGATATCTTCTAATAAAGTGATCGTGCTTTTTGTTTTCTGAAAGCCGTATTGGTTTTGTGCGATGATGTTGCACTTCTGTAAATAGTTCTGAATTCTGGTGTGTGTTATTTTTTCTAGAATTTTTGAAATGACTGGTAGGGCAGTTATTGGTCTGTAGTTCTGAGTATCGTTTCTTTTACCGTGTTTGTGCAGCGTAATTATTGAAGTGTTTAGTTGTTGTGGAATATCATGTTCATGAGTCTCAAAAGTATTAGATTTATTTGTTCAACGTGTGTTATAAGGTCTGTGAGTCTTATTTTGTCTATTCCTGGAGTGGTCTTTGGTTTTAGTTGTAAAAGTGCTTCTTGCAGTTCCTGTTTTGTTATGGGTGGAAAGCACATAGTTTGTTGTTGACTTTGTATCGGTATTTTTTTTGTTGATCGTTGGTAGATTGTCTTTTTGAGTTGCGTGATATTATTTGTGAAGGGATGGTTGATTGAGTCTGCTAGTTCCTTTCGGTTTGTGTCTTGACTGAATCTTTTTGCAATAAAATCTTGTGCTTAAGTTTTCTTTTTTCGAGTTACTAATTCATTAAGTGTAGCCCATGTTTGCTTCATGTTGTTGTTATATTCCATGAATTTTCAGAAGTAGTAGTAGTGTCTTTTTGCCCTACGAATTTTTTGTTAGTTGATTTCTTGTGTTTTTGTATAAGTTTGTAAATGTGTGTTACTGGGTGACTGTTTTAGTTTTTTCTATGGATTTTCTTTTACAGTAATACTATTTAGTATGCCATCATTTATCCATGGATTGTTGTCTGTTTGTCACCTCGTTTGTGTAGGCTTAGTTGCTTTTTTTTGTATATTTCTGTGAAATTTAGTTGAAAATTCTATTATACTGTTACAGGATCATTTATTTTAAGTAGCCCATTCCAGTCTGTATTTTTTACATGGTTATCGACAATGCTCTTTAATATGATCGAGTTTTGTTGAATTTTGTGGTGTTGGGAAGTGGGGGGGGGTAGGTAACTTAACAAAATGAAGTTGAGACAAAGTAGTGATCGGCAATTTTGACGTTAATTACTGATGATGAATCAACAGATATACTTCCTCATTTATTAAGAATAAAAATGCATGTTAATTCTAAACGATTTATGCATAGAAAAATGAGCTAAATTTTGCAAAGAAAAGAGAATGATTTAAAAACCTCAATAAACACTGATATGGTATATGCCTACCGGTAAAATAAGTCATGGGACCATAGGAAAAGACTTGATTATGCTTTGCATATTGGATACATACTGTACTATATAATGAGAGAAATTCACTAAGAAAATAAAAGCAATATGATTTTCTTACACATTTCTTATGATTTTCTTATTATTATCATTTAGCAATATAATTATGATGAAGGAAGTATTCATCAACCAAAATGCCAATGATTTACACTCTTCAATCTGATGAGTCGACAAACATGGTTGCAATGATCTTGTTACTTATCTTTGTTTAGGTATGTAGATTGGAAGAAAAATGAAATTAAATAAGAATTTTTGAACTGCTTGGATTTGAAGTGTCATACAACCAGCAATAAATTTATTTATTTGGTATTCTTAGGTTATTTCTTGTGATTGACTCAAATTGACTTGTGTTTTAGTTTGTACTCGTGAAGCAGCTAATATTATTATTATTTTACGACATCTCCATGGAGTCTGAAGATTCATCGCAGGAGACACAAATCAACCATCATACCTCTCCTAGAATACATTCACCATCAGGGAACTCACAACTAATTCTGGAAATCCATTCCACTCATTCACCACTCTTCATGCAAAAAATCTGGTCCACACACATCCTACTAACCAAACTTTTACACAATTTCCACGGATGGCCCCTAGTTCTCTATTTTGTCATATACTGAAAATTTTCACTTGCATTAATTTTATAAAACTTTAATATCTTAAAAATTTTCCATCATGTTCCCTCTTTTCCACCTATCAATTTAATTTAATCCACAAGCATTCACCTACCTCATAGGGAGTATTCCACAGACCAGTCTCTATCTTGGTCACTCGTCTCTGAATTCTTTCTACTACCTTCTGATCCTCAAGAAACCTGGGTGACAAAATCTGTGTGCAGTAGTGAAGATGTGGCCAAATCAAAGCCTTACAAACAGGGATAATAACTTTCCTTATCTTTACTTGCTAGATTATTTTTTAACATGCTTTTAACTTTGTCCACCATTATTCCCAAGCCTCATCAATTTCCAGCAAACCTATACCACCAATACGATATATTATATGCAACCTTTTCAACCTGAAGTGCATAACCTTACATTTTGCAACATTAAATTGACAATCATTATCCTTTGCCTACAATACCAATTTATTTTAATCATCCTGCAGGATATCTACATCACCTTTATTGACTATTGCTCTCCCCAAGTTTGCATCATCAGCAAACAACTGAATACCCCCCTCTTAAATCTTTT
Source organism: Typopeltis vanoorti (assembly GCF_054136105.1). Lineage (NCBI taxonomy): Eukaryota > Metazoa > Arthropoda > Arachnida > Uropygi > Thelyphonidae > Typopeltis > Typopeltis vanoorti. Next base: position 151,715,024 of record NC_143556.1, on the reverse strand, counting down.
CCTATGTCACTGATATACAAATTAAAGAGTAGTGGCCCTAGTACTGAAACCTGAGGTACTCCACTCCACCATATACTACTCTGGTGTCTGTACAACAGCCTCTCTCTCCCCCCCCCCCCCATCCATACCACTAGCCTCATATCCATTCACATCCCCTCAAGTTTTTGTAATAGTTTTCCATGTGGTGGAAAACTATTACAATAATTAATATGATACTGCTCGACTTGCCAAGGCATCTGTCAGATGCCTTGGCAAGTCGAGCAGTATCATGGTGTAGCCATTACCTTTATCTAATTCTACTGTCACTTGATTATAAAATGTGAATAAGTTACTATGACAGGACCTACCCTTTACAGAGCCATGCTGCCCACTCTAGAGTACTGCATCCATCCCTATCCACCCAATGTTTTATTTTACCTTTCACCAGCATTTCCAATACTTTAGCAACCACTCCTGATATATTAATTGGTCTGTAGTTTGCTACGTCTCTCTTGGAGCCACCTTTATGCAATGGTACTATCTTACCCTCTTTGTACTCCCTTTGAACTCTACCAGAGCTGAGACAGATTGAACAATTTTATAACGGGCAATCCCAATTCTCTTGCACATTCATGTAGTACAGGCTGATATGCTATCCAGTCCCATTTCTATGTGAAATGGGACTGGATATGGATGGATGGGGGGGGGGGGGGGGGGCAGATGCACTGACACCAGATATATTTTTAATATGTTGAACACCTCCTGGTCATCTACCTCAATGTTGATATCTCTTTATAACATCAGCAACTGTAAAATCACCTTTGCAAAATGATCACTCAGCAACTCAATTCCTTTTGGTTCAGTAACCATCCTACCATGAACATTGTTTAAAGTCATCCTACCATAGTAATTTTTCCTCTTGCTTGTTATATAATGAAAAAAAAACTTTTTTGAGTTTACTTTGGCCTTTCTCATCATACTAGTCAGCCTTCTTGCTTGCACTTTGTATACTGCTCATGAGTATGCTGATCACTTTTTTCTTTATATTTTCTCCATAATGTTTTCTTTTTTGCAGCTCTTGCTTTATATCCCTACTCATCCACTTAATCCTAACTTGGTTTATCCTCCTGACCTTGAGTATGTGGTCTGATACTGCTACTCTTAAGTAATCTCTAACCACTTGCCATGCACTACTGACATTTTCATGAGTGACATGAAGTGACGTCACATGCAAACTTTATTTGCTTACACTTTTTTTTATTTTTTATGTTGGGTGTATATACAAGAGGTTGGCTGGTCAACCTATAGTACTTTAGTACTGTATATGGGTAGTGGGATGGGAAAGGAGAAACTTATTGACATTTGATTTAAAAGCCTGCATATTGTATTCCTTGGGAAATACATCAGGGGTAAGACTGTTCCACAGTAGCAGGGATGGAGGAGGAGGAAAAGAAACTTGTTCTGTGAGTTTCAAGGTGTACTGTGAAAGGATGTTGGGCGGTGACTGTATGTGCTCCAATGGGCTTAGTACAGAGTGGGGGAATTATTGATACTATTAACAGGTCCCCTTCATAACGTTTCATGTAATTATTCCTTAGCAACTGTATAAATCCCACTTCCATCTTGCCATGCCCCCTTTCCTCTCTCCATGAAATATTTATAGAATATACAAATTGCAGAGACTAAACGTCTATGTGAAAGTAGGAGGAGTGAGTTGGTAAGAGATGGATCATTTATCAGTCTAATTGCTCTCTTCTGTATTGAGTCCAGCAATTTGAGGGAGCTTTTAGGAGCCCCACTCCAAATGTGAGAACAGTATTCAATAGCTGGGTGGATTTGTGATTTGTATAAGGTTAACAGCTGTTTTGAGGTGAAGTAACGTCTGCAGCAAAAGAGAAAGTAGTTTTTTTGGAAGCTGAGGATGCAATGGTTGTGATGTATTTATCCCAGGAGAGGCCTGATGTCAAGGTAATTACAAGAAGATAAATTTCATGTTGTCTGGAAATTTGAGTGTTATCAAAAATAATACAGGGAGAAAATGGTTCTTTTTTGTGGGAAATAAGATAGAACTGGGTTTTACTAGCGTTGAAGTTGACAAGGTTATCTGAGTCCCATTAGAGGATGGCTTGGAGGTCCGAATTAAGGGAAGTTGTGGTTGATGTTCTGTGGGTTGAAGTGAGTTGTGTAGGGTAAGGTTTATCAAATGAAAGGGAGGGGTGCAATGTGCTGTCATCTGTAAAACTGTGTATTGGTTGGAGGTCAACTTCAGTTGACCTCCAACCAATACACATGGTGGTTTTTTTCCATGAGATCCTGTGGGTTACAACCCACAGGATCTCGTGGAAAAAAACCACCATGTGTATTGGTCAATCAAATCTTAACCATGTATCCAAGACATGGTCAGCCAGGCCTGACTGACCATAGTCATGGTTGCAGATGTATTGACTTATGTTCCCCCAGGCGTATAGTAGCTGATCTGCCTGTCTGTCCAAAGTATGCCAGTTTACAGGAACAGGGTACTTTATAGACTCCAGGCACTGAGAGAGGAGGGAGCTGATCTTTTGTAGAGCGGATAAGGGTAGCAAGTTTGCGGTGGGGGCTTAAATGCCGTGTGTAGGTTCTACTTTTTAAAATCTTGGCTATTTTTTCAGATGTGCCACGGATGTAGGGTATGGTGAAAAATTGCAAATAACAGCTGTAATATGTTTAATGCTTGACTAAAGAAATGAATGAGGCAGAAAGAGGAATGAAGATTACATTTCTAACAAACTAAACCAACACCATACCCTACATCCGTGGCACATCTGAAAAAATAGCCAAGATTTTATAAAAGTACAACCTACACACAGCATTTAAGCCCCACTGCAAACTTGCTACCCTTATCCGCTCTACAAAAGATCAGCTCCCTCTTCTCTCTCTGTGCCTGGAGTCTATAAAGTACCCTGTTCCTGTAAACTGGCTTACTTTGGACAGACAAGCAGATCAGCTACTATCCACCTGGAGGAACATAAGTCATACATCTGCAGCCATGACTATGGCTCAGTCAAGCCTGGCTGACCATGTCTTGGATGCAACCCACAGGATCTCATGGAAAAATCCACCATGCTCCACCATAGCAAATTCAAAGAGAAAGACTATTCTTAGAATCAGCAGCAGCTCTCAGGAATCAATCAAATCTTAACAAATATGGTTGCATTAAGCTTCCTAAGATTTGGGAAATGCTTATCACCAGAGGTCCCACTTTACATTTCAGGCCACCTACAATCGCCCTTAGAGGGTGCTCCACCTAGATAGGACTTTAGTGTCACCCACGTGGTTGGGCTTTATTGTTTGTTATTTGTTTTTATGTTACATTAGTTTTTTTGTAATCCCTGAAGATGTCTCATTGACTGAGATGAAATATAGGAAGAATTAAATTCTGTTTTTAATCCTTTCTGAGTGCTGTTTACAACCCATTAAGACTCCAACATGATTCTCTCCTTATAAAAGGTTAGTTACTTGCATGAGCTGAGAGAAGAAATAATTATATTTCTGTCAAACAGAAACTGACCATGTACAGTTCTTATCTGCAAGATAACATGAAATCATGTTATCTTGCAGATATATTTCATCTTCTGAATGAGTTTATTATCTCTTCATTGAATGCAGAAAATGAGATTTGACAGTTATAATAAAATACTTACTTACTGCCCTCTTCCGTCGGGGACGGTTGAGTCTTCCATGTTTCCACAACCTCCAGGAGTCGCGGTTTCTTGCGTGGCTGGTGAGCTGTCTATATGTTTGTAATCCAGAGTTGACCTTTATTGTTGTTGTTATCCATTTAGTTCTTGGTCTTCCTTTTTTTCTTTTATTCTTGCATACAGAGCAAGGTTGGGTAGTCTTTTTGATGGCATTCTCTCGACATGTCCGTACCACTGAAGTTGTCTTCTTTTGATCTTTTCGATTAATGAGTCTGTATATTTTAGGTCTTGTCTTACAGTTTCATTTGTTTTCTTTTCTGTCCATTTTGTTTTATTTATTTTTCTGAGACATTTCATCTCGAAAGCCTCCAGTTTTCGTATCTGTCTTCTTGAGTGTCCAGTTTCTGAAGCATATAGCACAGTAGATATTATAATTGCATTATATAATTTTATTTTTAGAGGTTTGGAAATTTTATTATTCCAGATTTACCTAACTTATGAAATGATGACCATGCAGTCAATATTCTATTTTTAATAGTGGTCATGGTATCATGACCACTATAATAAAATTATAAATAATAAAGATATGACCACTATAATAAAATAGAGGAACAAAAACCTTGGATCCAAAAAAATTGAAAATAAATGCTGTAATATGTTTAATGCTTGACTAAAGAAACGAATGAGGCAGAAAGAGGAATGAAGATTACATTTCTAACCAACTAAACTGATCAACTTGAAAATGTTATTACTTAAATTTGGTGACTAATTTCCTTCAAACTAGAAACTATGATAAAGTTTATTTTTGTGGGCTGGAGATGCATTTAGTCCTGTGACACAACAAATGTTCTAGCTATGAAGGAAGATATGCTGGAAGATCTTTCCATGGACATAACACTGGAAAATGTAAGAACAATTTGTCACTTGATAAATTTTGGGTAAAAATTCACTGTAAGTGAAAAAGCATTAGGATACCTACTCTTTTCCTCCAATGTACTTAATGCAAAAGTGGATTCATAACAGTTGTTGTAACTCTAACAAAACATTGAAAGAGGATGAATCTGAAGACTAATTAAGACTATCTCTAACAACATTGATAATTTATTCTTCATTTTAGAGGCCTGATTCAGGCTTGAAAAAGTTCCATGTTTGATTTCTAGAGGAGAGTTTCTAGACTATGTAAGAAATTAATAAAAATACAAAACTTTTGTAAATCATTGTACTTACATCAGGGGTATGAGACATAAAAAAAATGAATGAAGATTTGCTAAACCAGAGAAATATTGGTCGTCATTGATAATTTATGCCGTTCAATACAAGTGCACATTTTTCATTAAGATTTGTGCATTTAGTGAATAAATTTTTTTAAAATTAAATTAACTTATTTCTAGAACAGTAATAACTTTAATGAAACACATGTACTAGACATATTAAAATAACTTTCATAGTGTACACATGTAACAAAAATAATTTCATCCAACGTTACATGATCATCAAGGAGATAGACTGTTAACTATATTTAAAAGATGAATCAAAATAATGAGTTGTAAATCATGTGTATATTACTTTGTGTCTTGGTCACAGCTAGTATATATGCTATTACAATATTAAAGTTCAAAGGAACCATTGTAGTAAGTGATGTAGATAAAAATTATTTAAAATAATTAATAAAAAAATATACAAAAAACTTATGAACAATTAATATTGATCACTTCCCAAAACCTGGATATTGGCATACAGTCTGATTGGTTTAGGTTGGACAATTTCTTAGAATTTCACATTTCAAGCTAATAAAAATTATATAGAATTTATTTTTCCTTGAAACATGAAATGCTAAGAAATCATCTGTACCAGAAATTATCAGTTTTTTTTTTTTTAAATAATTATTTTAAATAATTTTTACCTGCACAACTTACTACAATGTTTCTTTGAACTCTAATAGTATAATATCATATATTTCAACTCTAACTGAGATACGAACTAATACACATGATTTATGCTCATTTTTATTAATCTTTTAACAGTATCTCCCTGATGATGTCCACATAACATTGGATGAAATATAATTTTTGTTACACGTGTAAGATGTGAAAGTTATTTTAATAAGTTATATTACTTTATTATTTGGAATATTATGTATCATAAGTTATTAAAATAACTTACGTACATATTCATATTATTATTATTATAATCAAAATATTTTGCATGCAATCATTTAGGGCTTCTGCAAAAAATGAAATATTTTAATGCACGGTCTAAAGTCTCAAAAAAGTATAAGAAACACTTATCTAGGGAATGATTTCAGGCGAGATGGGAGGAATATCCAACTGTTTGCAGAATACTTAAGTTGATGTAGAGATACTGTAAGATGATTAAGGTGAGAAGTTCATGATATGAGGCTAGGATTTGGGGAAGAGGTGATGGTGGATACTAAATCAAAGTTCAGAGAGCATATTGCAAAACTGAGTAAAGCAGCTCACTTGATGTTGATGATGAACATACTGACAAGTAAAGATGAGTTTATTATTCCTTTTTATAAGGATATGATATGACCACATCTAGACCTGAACGCTGCTATGAGTCTTCAGAGTTCATGGAAGTTCCCACATAATAGTATGTAAAATCAAAAATTACACAGTAGAAAACTTGTTTCCTCTCTTTTTTGTGGATAGAAGTCATAACCTTTTGTGACTTTCACCCATGAAATTTTTTCTAACCACTTCAGGTAATAAGGGATAATGGTCTGATACTAGGCAACAACATTCATCTACGACTTAAAGATATTAAGGAACATCCATACCCAATGGTGGGATTTGAACCCATGACATAGTTGTTGAATAGTAAGTATATCTGACTGGCATAATATGCACCCAAGCCATCTTCTCCTATCAGCTGATATTTTATTTTTTCTCGACTATTTTTATCTTTTAGTTATAACATTGCTTATAATTTTTCAGTAAATTCTCAAAGTTCTTTAGATGTATTTAAGTTAGAATAACACTCCAAATCCATAGCATTTCCCTCTTATTTTTGTTTACATTAATGATCACCAAAAGAGCATTATAGTGGAATAACTAAAAAAAAAACCTTAGTAGAGGACGTACATGTTTATAGATAACTGATGAATCAAAAACTGGCTGGAAAAGTGGTATTTTCCTTGGGAATTTAAATGGTACAACTTCCTCTCACACTATTGCAAAATATATGACTAAGTACTAAATGTATTCATTTTAGACATACTTGTTTCCTCAAGAAAAATTTTCTGTTGTGTGCTCCTTATTCAGAAGGGCAAGAAATTTGCAAATTTATGCACCCAAAGAATTAAATTATGACTATTATAGTTTTACAAAGTGGATATACTTGTAATCACTACTGCCCAATTATATACTTTTTTTCAGATGCATTTCACAAAACTGTACACACCTATTAGCTTCATTTTGCTTACATAACTTGTGGACAAAATGCATGAATTTTATCAAAATTTGGTTTCTTTAAAAATTGTTTGCATCACCTTTATTTCTATTTCCATCAATCCATTTGCAGGGCAAAATGGTTTGGATTATTTGATTTATTTATTTTTTTTAACAAAATTATCCAAATATAGTAAGAATTCCACACTGGCCAGATTGTTTTCAGATATGGTGTTTTAATCTGACTACAAGTAATGGCAAGGCAAAACAAAATTATATGTCTGTAGCATGAACCAAAAATGAGTTGACATTTTATATTGTATGTAACATTTGAAACCTTCACTGGATATTTATAGAGGTAGTATAAATCAGAAATGTTAATAATTTTTGCCAAAATATTGACAATGAACATTCACTGCTAACTTGATGCTAATGTGGCCATTAAATAATTCAAATAATAATTCCTGCCTGGGTTGATGGAATATAAGGAAGTTTGGTATTTAAGATTACTATTAAAATGTACTGCGTCATTTCAATTTGGGTTTTAATCAGATCATTTTAGTGGCAGAAGAAAATCATGTCTATCACACACACACATGTCAAAACTGAGGAATGGTGTCACTAGAGAAAATAATTTTTTTATTTTTATTTTTAAACATAAAATGCTCTTCAACAAACGTTTTCTTACTTGATTTTTGATATCATCATTATATGGCATGGCTGGCATTGCTTGGGAGCACAAGCAACATAAAAATTTTCTTCCAAGAAATTTGTATGCTGCGTGCTCCCAAATCAAAGGGAAGAAAGTTTTCACATTTATGGGAAAAGTACTGATGCTGAAGCTTTACGTAGTGGGTATGAATGTAATCACCTCTGTTAAATTATATGCATGGCTATATTATTATGTAACACCTCCAAGGACTCACTGTGGGAAGACACACCACCCCACTACAACTCATTGTTTCCCTTAATTAATTAATCCTCCAACTACATGACACTACTATCAATGCAGTGGCATCTGCTATGAAAAACCTAAGTTTTCAGGAGAAAAATCCTGCTCCTTCCATATGAGATCAGTTAACTTACCTTCAATTCAAAAGGCCTATATAAAGATTCCTTTCATCATGACAAGAATTTTACTTATTTTTCTACATCCGTTTCAGCTCATTTAATATCATCCGAATAATATTTACACTCTGCTACTTTCTACTATCAACATGTAAGATGAAATCCAAACATGAAGCAACCCAATTATAAACAAACATGTTTATTCATTATATGTTTTTTTTTTAATGTTTCATTTTAACCATAATAATACAACAACAAAAAAACAAACAAAAAAAAAACATTCTTGATTTGCCAACAGTCACTCAGTTCAGATGCAGTTTGACATCTTGGTCAAGATTTTATTATTTTTATTTTTTTTAAATCAGTTCCAGCTCATTCATTATGTGTTTGTGAGCTTTATTATTCTCAATCTCAGAGGAGAGAGATGATAAAATAATAACTAAATGGGAACTGTCAATTTTCAAAACTTGCATATAATTATAATACCATAAAATTTACAAAACATGATTATAGTAAGAAAAGCATGTTTCTTCTGATAAATCACTAAAATATGCATTATTTATACAAGAAAACAAGAACTGGATTAATGTATAATTACATAAAAGCATACAGGAAAATATACAATGCATGTTTGCCAAACAACCATGACATCTAAAATAACAATTATCAATTGTCCTGGTTTAAATCTTGGCAATAACACTGGCAACCAAGGTCATAAAAAGCACCATGTTTCTTGCAGTGGCAGAAAATGGTCATACATCCATTGGAAATTGAGGTTCTTCATGGTGTTCTCCTAAATGGTGGATTATGGGAAAAACATTAATATGAGAAAATATTGAAAGATCAAATTTTTATAAATGGATTTAAGTTTCATAATAATGCTTAAATACTTTTTGATGCAAAAGGAATTGAAAAAGGTTTTAAAATAACGAAGCAGAAAGGGAAATGGCCCCAGTTGAGCATGGAGAGATCACATCGAGTGAGTGGTATCAGTGGAACTAGCTGTAGATCCAGAAATGAGCTGTTGTGTTTGTATACAAATGCTAGAAGTATAAGAAACAAGGCAGATGAAATGGTTGCACTAATTGTGTCTGTTCACCCAAAAACTGTCAGAATAAGTGAGCCATGGTTGGAAGAGGATGACATCCTGACAGGAATAGAGATGGAAGGGTATGATGTGTTTTGTGAGGACAGAAGGGATAAAAAGGGAGGAGGAAGTGCTATTGATGATAGAGAAAGAGTTATGTCCATATAAAGTAGAGATGCAAGAGGGAAATAGTGCCAGTGGTTTTGAGGCAGTATGGTGTGAGATAGAGGTGAATGGAATCAAATACTTGGTGGGATGTTGTTATAGACCAGGTGATGTGGATGGTGGTGATAATGAAATGTACAATCAAATTAGCCAAGTAAATAAGAAAAGGGTGATCATTATGGATGATTTTAATTATGGCAATATAGATTGGAATGATGAGATTGCAACTGGAAGTAAAGAAAATGAGTTTCTTGAGTTTTTGAGGGATAATTACCTCAGACAGTATGTAATAGAGGGCACACGAGGATTGAGGGTCTTGGATTTGGTCATAAGAGGATGTAATTATAAATGAGGTGTCAAATCATCCACCAATTGGTGAGAGTGACCATGAGGTGATTACCTTGGTGGTTGCCAGCAGTGTGAGGACCTCTGTGAGAAAAGGGTATATGTGGAACTACAAGGGGGGGGGGTGATTATGAAGAGCTCAGGAGACAGCTTGCAGGTGTAGCGTGGAATGAGGAGTTAGCTGGAAGAGAGATCAATGCAGCTTGGGGGATTTTCAAAAACTGTTTAGTAGATGCAATATCTAAATGTATTCCAAGGTGAGAAGGTTAAATAAGGTGGGTGTGAGATGGATGAATAAAGAGATTAAGCATGCAATACAGAGAAAAAGGGCATTGTGGAGGCAACATAAGAGAAGTGGAAATAACCAATTCCATTAGGTCTACAAAGACCAAGCAAGGAGGGTGACTTGGTTGGTGAGGGTAGCTAAAGAGAGGTATAAACAGCAGTTGGCTAATGAAGCCAAAAAGAATCCTAAATAATTCTTTCGATATGTAGCCAGCAAAAGAAAGAATAATTATGGAAGGATGACACTGATTGGAGAAAATGGTATAAAGACAGCTGATGCAGAATGTGTGGTGGAGATACTTAATGAACAGTTCATAAAGATCTTTCAATCTTGTGAATGTGACTTCATGGAGGGATTGAAAGCAGTTGATGATAGGGAGGAGAGACTGACTGTAGGTGAGCAAGAGGAGTATGGGGAGTTGAGTAAACTAGATGTTAATAAGGCTGTGGGACTTGATAATATATTGCCACGTATTCTGAAGGAATGTGGCAGGGAGTTGACACCTGTCTTGACATATTTTTTTAATACGAATCTTGCACTCGGTCAAGTCCCTAAGGAGTGGAAGGAGGGCAAGATTGTGCCACTTCATAAAGGAGGTGATCGAACTCAAGCATCAAACTATAGGCCTATCTGTGTGTCAGTTATTGTGGTTAAGTTGTTGGCGAAGCTTGTGAGAACTAGGATCCAGAGTTGGGTTGATAACAATGGTATTAGCTTTGATGGACAGCATGGATTTGCTAAAGGGAGGTCATGTTTTAGTAATCTACTTACTTATTACAATAAAGTGACTGTTTCCTTGGACAGAGGAAAAGGATATACAGTAATATACTTGGATTTTGCAAAGGCTTTTGATAGAGTACTTCATGATGGGTTGACAGTCAAACTAGAGCAGATGGGATTGGATATTAGATTGGTGCATTGGATTGGAGACTGGCTATCTGATAGGTATCAAGAAGTTGTGTATGGGGGAGCGATATCCAGGAAAAAGAAAGTCACTAGTGGAGTGCCTCAGGGGTCTGTTTTAGGTCCATTACTGTTTAACTTGTATATTAATGATATAGGTGAAGATTTGGATGGAGATATTCAGTTGTTTGCAGATGAGGCAAAGTTGGGATGAACCATGAAGTGTAGTGAAGATGTTGTGGCCTTACAGGAAGACTTGAATAGACTGAGTGATTGGGCACAGAAATGGGGATGTGAATTCAATGTTGCAAAATGTAAGGTTTTAAAATATGGAAAACAAAGTTGGGATGCAGAATTTATGCTTGGTGAGAATATATTGTTGGACGTAGAGGAAATAAGAGATCTGGGGGTGATAGTGGATAAGGATCTAAAATTTAGGGGACACATCGCCAAAATTGTGAAGACAACACAAAGGCTTCTGGGAATGATGCGGAGGACACTGACGTGCAGAAGTAGGGAGATTCTTGTTCCTTGTATAAGGCTTTGATTAGGCCACACATGGACTATTGTGCCCAGATTTGGTCACCAGGTTTTCAAAAGGATGAAGAGATGTTGGAAAGGGTCCAAAGGAGACTGACTAAGGTAGTTTCTGACCTCTGGAATGTCGAGTATGAGGAAAGATTGAGAAGATGTAATTTACAGAGTCTGGTGGACAGGAGGAAGAGGGGAGATATGATAGAGACCTATAAGTTGGTAAGGGGTTGTTATAGGATCAATGCTGGAGAAGTTATACAGAGAATAGTGGGAGATCAGGGGAGAACCAGCGGTCATCCCTGGAAACTGTATAAAGAGGGTGTGAGTAGGGGAGTGAGAGGCAGGTTTTTTCGTGCAGAGTTGTGAATGATTGGAATGCCTTGCCTGAGAATGTGGTGTCTGCAAAGAGTTTGAATGTGTTTAAAACACGGTATGATGAGCTGTGTGTGTGATAAAAGGACCTCCCAGATGAGTCTTTCACTCCATGAGGTCTTGGGCTGGTAATAATAATAATAAGAAGAAGAAAATGAAGCAAGATTAAAATACAGCTTACCTAATAGTAAATATCAGCTATTAACTGCAAGTTAATGCCATCTCTGGATATCAGAATGATTATGGAAAGAAATAATACTCTCTTTCCATAATGACCAATGCTATTTAAATATGACTATGTGGCTGTCTACACTCACAGCCACCAAAGGCAATCCATTCCAATCATGCAACATTCTGAGAGTAAAATCTAGTTGCTCTTCTTCACTGCATTCACATTCTCAACTTTTATAGATGCTCTTGTGCTTTTGCCACCCTCCATAAAATGACAAATTCCATATACTGGTATTCTGCATGACACCTTTTCAGAAGTTTGTAAGTCTCGATCATATCATCCCTCTTTCACCTATTTGCTAGCGTTCGTAGTCCACAAATTTTCAATTTGTCTTCAAAAATCTGTATTCCGCATTGCAATATAATCTTTAACATCATCTTTTGCACTCTCTCTCCCTACTCTATCTGCATTACTATATACAAACAGGAGATCAAACCTGTGCACAACAGTCCAAGTGATGTTGTATCGAGCTTGTAAAGAGGCAAAATGGCTTCCTTATCTTTACATGTCAATTTTTGTTTCAACATTGCAATTTTCCTCTGAGTTATATTTTTAAGCACTGTATATGTCCTTGAAGTTCAGCTTCCTATCTATTAAAACTCAAAGATCCCTAGCCTGATCAGTTCCTTCTAGAATAATATCACCAATATAATATGCCAATGGATATCTCATGACACCAAAGTGGATGACTTTACTAACATTGAACTCGCACCCTTTTCATATGCCCATAATTCCAGCCAGCCTAATCAAATCATTCTGCAAGTACTGCATTCATAATAAACAAAAAAGCTATATGCCACCTGTGAAATCTTCCCAGCATCAATAATGTAAAGACTGAATACAATGGACCAAGGACGGATCTCTGTGGTACACCACCAATCACATCAAAACTTGCAGACTCTCATCCCCCATATACCACTTTTTGATATCTGTCAGTTGGCCATCCTCTTATCCAAGCTAATATCATATAATCCAAACCTCATACTCTCCAAGTCTAAAAATATCATGGTATATCCATCCTCCCTGTTTAAGTCAATGGTAACATTATTATGAAATGTGAAGAAGTTGCTCAAACATGACCATCCTTTAGTAAACCTATAGTGTTCAATGCAGAAGTTAGCTTTACATTAGGAACATTCACCTAATAAGAGTTGGTCCACCTCTCTGTGCAATCGGCTTGCAGATGCCTAGGAACAGATTCCACAAGGTGTCGAACACCCTCCATGCATAACTTCACTCATGTCCATTGCAACAACTCTGTCAGTTCATGCTTATCCTGGGAGAAGGAGCAGCAATTCTCACCCCCATTCTAGCATATCTCACACATATTCAATTGGGTTACAGTCAGAGGAGCATGGGGGGGGGGGTCCAAGGCAATGTGGCAAATTCACTGCTATGTTCTTTGAATTACTCAATAATTGCATGAGCTCAATGATAAGGCGTACTATCCTGTTGAAAGATAGCACTATGGTCAGATTAGACCTGCACATATGGATAGAGATGGTCGGCTAACAAGTCCCTGTAGCGTTCACCATTCAGTGTTTGTGGGATGATAACCAGCCCTAGGGCATGTCAGGAAAAAGCTCCCCAGACCATAATACCACCTCCACCAGCCTATTGAACCACAACTGTGCAACTGGGAAGGGGTTCAACATTTTGGCATAAACAGCTTCATGCTGTTTATGCCAAATGTGAACCTAGCCATTAGCATGATGCAGCAGGAAATGGAACTCATCACTCCAGACGACCTTATTCCATTTGTCGAGAATCCATTTCCGAAGTTCCTTGGCCCATGTGAGGCGTTTACGATGCCTGGCCGTCATCATGGTACCCTTGTCTCCAGCTGTGGAACCTCAGGCAAAGCAGGTATGGCACATGGTGCATGTGGAAATGCCCTGCTGTTTTACTGGTGGGTGAGTTGTGTAACTGTTGCATGTCATTGCTGAGATACCAGTCATGACACCCGACACTTACCCCTAGGTTCAACCATGCATGGCTGACCAATGTAAACCCTTCTGCTGGATGTCTGTTCATGGTTAATCCCATCCAAATACACCCTTGATAGAGTAGTATGGGAGCAACCAACAAGTGCAGCTGTTTCCAAAATACTGGGATCTGCAATCTGGGCCCTTAACTGTCTACGGTCAGATTGGCTTATGTTGCCACATTTTCCCATTACTGGCAAATGTTTACTGATTAGATACAGAGGATAGGTGTGCCCATTTATAGTAGCTACGGGTGATGTTGATATCACATGGTACTTTGTTATCATGCTGAATATGTAAATGAGGGGGGTTCCTAATGCAAAGCTAGCTCAGTATAGATTCTCTGTCAAACCATTTCTGTATATGAGTTTTTACTAACTTCACCAAAATCTTTACTGCCTACTCCAAAGAAACTGATAGGTTGATAGTTAGACACATGTCTTTGTAGAACCTTTGTGCAATGGGATTATCATACATTCTTTCCACTCCTGTGGAATCTTCCCTGTTCCTAGGCTCAAATTATATAACCTGATCACAGGAACAGCCAGTTCACTGAACTCTTTTAGCATTATTGCTGATTTCCTATAAATCCCTATTGTCAAATTCTTATTCAGTTTGTGCAACAGCTCTAGTACTTCTTCCTCATGTACAAGAGTTTCCTCATCCAGTGAAGAGGTAGCAGTGAGCTCAATGTTGCATGCCATGTTGGTAACTTGTAGCAAAATGGGCACTCATTAGTTGAACAATCTCTTCTGCATCTGTCATGTATACCATCTACATTCAACACAGTTATTTTTTCATGATGATTCTTTCTTTTACTTGCAGCATAACAATAAAATTCTTTTGGGTTTTTCTTTAGATTGCAGAGCCTGTTTCTTTCCAGACTCAGCTTTCCTTACAAGCGTTGTGGGGAACTTACAACTTTTCTGGCCTGCTTCTTACAATTTTCATAACTGACATCATCCTTCTGCATACAGCATTCCTTCCGATCTGTTGAAGTAATGCCAAAGACATCGGCATTACTTCAACCTTAGTATCATCTCTGGGTCTGGCTCCCACCGACAAGACCTCAATAAAGGCCGAAACTGGTCTGGGTAGTGACCCTTCATACAATGCATAGCATTATTACATACCCATAAGGATATGTGCTTTGCATTATGGGATGCTAAGGCAGGTGATGTGAAGTCATTAGCTTCTATGTATACAAGTTGTCCCAGCCCTGATTATATTTCAGGTGCAAACTTTGTTTGCTTACACTTGGAAAAAGGATTAAACCAAGTGGAAAAACTTCAACAATTATTTAGAAGTGTTTTGCCTGTCTGTTTATCTTGTAACATCAATCATGATGGTATTTCTGTAATTCTTATGCTGTCCTCTTTTCCATTGTTGTTTCTAATACTCATGCTTGTGATTGTTTTAAAATGATTTGAAAAAGTTATTGTCTCAGTGGCCTGACTTTTCACTGTTTGTTCCCTATTGAAAACAGCAGGGAGCATCAACTTTACTCATGTAATTGAGTATAGAAAGAATTAACAAGATAGAGAGAGATCACTGTTTAGGTGAATTTTTTTTCTCTCTTCTAAACAGATTCAATGATTTTGTGGAGGAAAATGGGAAATGGTAGCCAATATAATGTGCTAATACTGGTAAAGACAGGAGTTTGTGTTAATCCAGAAGAGAGATATCTATTACTGGAAACTGAGTAATGAAGTGAAGTTATGTGAAGAGGGATCCATTTTGTTAAGAAACAAGGTAAAACTACATTTAGTTTGCTTTGGAGTGGAGTTGCAACTAAGGCAATGCCTAGGGGCAGAAACAATTGACGCTTTTTAAAAACTAATAATTGGATAGACATGTATTATTTTATATTTGATTTCTTATTTTAAACATTCAGATTGGTTTAACCAAGCAATCATTGTAATATAGACACTTCTGATAAAACATTCAGACAGTTTTCACAAGCAGTCATAACAACTGATGATTGTGTATTTGATCAATGAGTAACATGGCATTTATTTATGTATGATTTTATCTTCTCTGGTGTATTGACAGAAAAAGAATAATAAATTCAGCAATACATAATGAAACTCATTTGTATTCGAAGATATTCATTTGGTGAATAGCTCTTATGAACTTTGCATGTGAATTTGATTATTAATACAAATCTAATTCATAGACATGATGATGGGCTGGCAATTTGGGATTTAGCCGACCAAATTGTATTCTTATTGGATAAACCAAAATAAAAAAATGATGGTACAACATGACAAAATTTCATGCCGGCTGGGGCGTCGCCCGGTCAAACAAGGCCCCCGTTGTTTTCGCCAGGGAACCAGGGCGAACAGCGAAAAGTCAGCTACTGGAACAAATCTGAAAACAAACCCCAACTCAATATCACCAGAGTTAAAGATCGGTACTATCAATGTAAGAAGCCTGAATGGCAAAGAAATGGAGCTAGGCTGAGGAATTAGATAAGTACCAGATCGACATAATAGGGGTGACTGAAACAAAAAACGACCAAAACTGGTGAGATCTTTCTGAGCAATAAATACAAAATGTTATATTCAGGCAATGACAATCAAGGAAAAGAAGGAGTAGCTATAATATTCAACACAAAATACGAGGCTAATCTTCTTGAATGGCAGTCAGTCTCAAGTAGAGTAATGTGGGCAAATATGAGAATGGGGAACTGGACAATGAGACTTATTTGTGCCTATGGTCCCACAGAAGGTTCTACTAAGGTAGAAGTAGAGGAATTTTTTGATGCTTTAGAAAAAGCAACTGACACAATGAAAAAGGAAAAGTTGGTCCTTGTTGGGGATCTAAACAGCAGAGTAGGAAATGATTGTGAGACATACAAAAATATTTTGGGAAAATTTGGAGAAAAGAGCAAAGCTAATAATAATGGCAAATATCTGTTGGATTTCTGCTCACGACATGGACTGGTTATTACTAACACCATGTTCCAACATAAAAATGTGCACAAATTCACATGGAGAGAAGAGGCTAGGAATAATTAAAGTCTCATTGACTATGTTATTGTTGTTAGTGATGTTTTCTCCCTGGTGCAGGACACCAGAGTGTACAGAGGATTTGAAATTGGAAGTGATCACTATTTAGTCTTGAGCAGAATAAAATTGAATTTCATACTGAAAAGAATAACATTTAAGAAAGTTTTAAAGCGAATAAAAGTTGAGCAGCTCTCAGATGTGAACTGTAGACTAAAATACAGAAAGATTATTGAAAAGAAAATGAAAGAGTTTGAGAACAGGAATCAAACCTTGGAGATTCAGTGGCAAACTCTGAAGAAAACATTGATTGATTCTGCCAGAGAGGCATGTGGAGAGGTTGTGTGCAAGGATAAAAAAATCAGAACTCTCTGGTGGACACAGGAAGTTAAAGAGGCAGTAAATGAAAAGAAGAAAGCATATCAAAAGTTCCTGGCAAATAAGTCAGCTTTTACTCTTACAGAATACAGAGACAAATGTAAGAAAGCTAAACAGTGTGTAAAACTAGCTACACAAAAGTCATGGAAGGACTTTGGCAAGAATATAGAAAATAAATATCAAGAAGGTGGCAAAATATTCTGGAGGTTGTTGAAGAAACTTAGGAATGGAGGAAAGAGTGCTGTAAAAGGAGTTAGAGATGATAAAGGTGCCATGAAAACAGGAGAAAAAGATATCCTTGAAGTATGGAGTAATTACTTTGAAAAACTGCTAAATGAAACAAGCAGTGATGACAGCACAGTGATAAAAAACACTGACCAGGCATGCAGTCAGGAATACATATCCATACTTGAAGTAGAAAAAGCCATCAAAGGCTTAAAATGTGGAAAGGCAGCAGGAGTAGATGATATTCGACCAGAAATGCTGAAGTATGGTGGTATAAAAGTTTTACAGTGGCTGCACTGCATAGTTCAGAAAGCCTGGACAGAGGGACGAATTCCTGATGATTGGAGTAGAGCTCTCATAGTACCCATATATAAAAAGGGAAATAAAACTGAATGTGAGAATTACAGAGGTATTTCCCTACTGAGTGTTCCTGGCAAGATCTATGCAAGTATACTTGAGAAACGGTTGAGAAGAATTGTGGAAGAAAAGCTTGGTGAAGAACAAGCTGGATTCAGGCCAAACAGAGGCTGTCAAGATCAGATCTTCACTTTACGACAAATAGTCGAGAAAGCATGGGAATATAACAAAGATCTGTATTTAAGCTTTGTCGATTTGGAAAAGGCATATGATAAGGTGCCAAGAGAGAAGCTATTCAATACGCTGCAGTTATATGGTGTCAATTATATCAAGCAATACTTAGTCTTTATTTGAGTTGTAAGTCAGCAGTTAGAATTGAAGGAAGTACAGGAAGATGGTTTAATGTTAAATCTGGTGCGAGACAAGGATGTACATTATCCCCTCTGTTATTCATTATCTATATGGATCACATTATGAAGGAAAGTGGTATTAAACCTGATATCAAAATTGGAGATGTTAATGTCAGCTCTTTGCTTTATGCAGATGATGTTATACTTCTAAATAAATCCGCTACAAGTCTGCAAGATTCTCTGACTAAATTGAATAACTGTTGTAATAGATATAGTATGAAGGTCAGCAATAAAAAGACAAAGACAATGAAAATAGGCAGAATCATTGAAAATGTCAACTGTGTTGTGAATGGAGAACCTGTGGAACAAGTAAAACATTTCAGCTACTTAGGCATGATTTTTACCGAAGACGGTAAATTAAATATAGAAATAGACAACAGAATCAGCAAAGCTGGTATGGTGGGAAGTCAATTGAATAAATTCATATGGAATAAGAGAGAAATTAGTCGGAACACTAAATTAACTGTATACTAGACAGTGTTCAAACCAGTTTTAACTTATGGATCTGAGAGCTGGGTCAGAAGTAAAACACTTGACCAAAGACTAGGGACTGCAGATATGAGAGTCCTGAGAAAGATTAGAGGCGTGAACAGATGGCATCAATGGTAATATCATAATAAAAAACAAGAATATTAGGAAAGAACTTGACATTGTCAGCATCCAGGAATGCATTAGCAGAGCTAATCTCAGGTGGTATGGTCACTTAAATAGAATGGGAGAGGAAAGATTAGCAAAACAAGTGTTCTCTGCCAGGGTGGCAGGAAAACGACCCAGAGGAAGACCAAGATATAGGTGGGTTGATACGGTACAAAGTGCCTTAGACGATAGAAATATAAGATCTGATAATGTTGGAGTCTTGACAAGTAACAGACTGATTTGGAGGAAAATTGTAGATAGGAAGTTAGTAATGATGTAATTTTTTCATGTAGTACTGTCATATCCTGTACACCCCTTGAGGGTACATGGCAGGAAGTTGATGATGATGATGATGATGGTTAAGTAAAAAAACTAAAGCACTTATTATTTGTGATTGAGTATCTCATCACATCATCAGAGTGAAGACACAACACATGTAATAGAGTGGAATCTTTCTATCACTTTCTGGCCAGTGACATAATATTAAGAACCTGTGGGAGAACTAGATTTTTTGCACTTGCAAATTCTTCTTATTATTATTTTGGTAACCACTGTGGAGCCAATAGACTGATCATGGGAGACCCACTCAATTAATAACATGTCAATCATAATGAACTTTGAAGTTATTTACACTCCTGGCATTCACAATGCATTCCACTCACCAACAATTCTCAACATAAAAAATTCACTCCTCATACTATTCTTCACATCTTTATGCAACTTCCAGGATGGCCTCTCATCCTTCCCATTTTAACATCCACTCTTTTTTATAATTCCTTCTGTATTAATCTGGTAGAATCCCTTAACTAATTTGAAGTTCTCTATCATATCTCCTCTTTTCTTCCAACTCTGTAATCAACATTCCCTCAAACGCTCTATGTGTGATTGGACTAATCCTTATACAGATGTACCACCACCTCCTTATCCTTGCATGTCAAGTCAATGTACTTTTTATCACACCATCAACACAACAGGCAGTCTTTGCAACACATGCAACATGCCCTCAGAACTTCATTTCACTGTCTACCTTCACTCCAAGATCCCCAATCTCATCCATTTCCTGAAGTACAGCTCCACCAATACAGTATGTAGTCATATCTCAAAGTGTAACACCTTGCCTTTATTAATAATTAATATTAAAATTACAACTCCACTCATCTGTCCAAGCTAAAAAACATATTATTATTATTATTATTACATGACACCTCCAAGGAGTCCAAGAGGTACTGAGGGAGAGCACCTACTCTACAACTCTTTATCTCCACCACTCAAGTCCACCAACTACAGTGAACTGCATCATCTCCACCAATGCCATCTACTGTCCACCACCATTATTAGTATTTTCACAGACAATCACAAATATCCATGACACAGTGGGATTCAAACTCGGTCAACCAGGCCGTCATATATATATTTATTTATGTAAGATTCAAATAAGTATAGTTATTTATTGATATTTATATTTTTCACCATGTCTATTGTTAAGATATTTGTTATATAAATTTTTTCTTAACATTATTGTATGCATTTTATTTATTTTTTTATGTACTTATATAATAAATTTATGCTTAATAAACTGTATGTTATAAATTTAATTTGCTGTTCATATTCCAAAAACCTTATTATGATATGAAGTAAAAATGTCAGTAATTATTATTATTTAATAATTATAACGCGTCTTGGTGGCTAATTCGTACATCACCTTATACCTTTCTCTCTTTCAACATGAACTGACAGTTTGAGGGCAGATGGTCCAAGATTTTTTGTCCTTTTATAAGTTTGTCCAAGGGAACACTCGTCTGATCGGACATTTCGTCCAATCTCAATTTGTCCCATCGGACATTTCATCTAAGAAGGAATGTTATATCTTGTTCATTCTGCCTCTGTTCCTCCTTCAGGGAATCGATGAACCTCCAATGGATGTTCATCGATTCCACCATCAACTTTTATTCATGTACACCACCATCAACTTTTATGAACATCAATTTGTACTAACGGTCATTTTGTCCAACTTAAATTTGTCACTATATGTATCACACCTATATATCACTATGTCCAAACTAGATTTTTCCACTCAGCAGTGAAATCACATGAGTGATTCTGAGCCACTTGTTTTAATTTGTACAAATTTCTACAAGATATGTATGTGAGCATTTAATTATAACAAATCAAATAAGGAAACAAAAGAATTAATTGGAAATTGATGTGAAAACAAGATAATGGATTTTGAAATCTGCGGAGTTTGGAGAATTTAGTCTTCCCCGTTGACTTCCTTGGCTGGATTCACCTTCAAATGATAAGCGATTGACCACAGGTATATGCTGGTAATTAGTTTATGGAATTAATTAATAGAAGTTATTCATTAAAGTTACCTTTAATTAATATACTTTATATGCGTTGTTAATTCCGTAAACTAATTACCAGTTATGTATGACCAACGTATAAGCGCCTTGCTACTAGAAACAGGTATATGCTGAGTCTGTTTTCAGCCTTGTATTGAGTTTATATTGCTGTACTAGGGAGAAAATGCGTTCTTGGTTATGTAGGTACCAGCTATTCACAGGAGCCCTGATATTTCTTTGACCTCCAAGAAGGTGTGTTATATCTCGTTCGTTCTGCCTCTGTTCCTCCTTCAGGGAATCGATGAACCTCCAAAGTGATCGATGGTACACTACCATCAACTTTTGGAATTTGCTATGCCAACCTTGTACAGAATTGTTGGTTCTCTGTGTCCCACTGATGACCAAATCATGGACATTCCATACCGTGGAATGAAAAAGACCAAGATATAGGTGGATTGATACGGTAAAAAGTGCCTTAGAAGATAGATATAAGATCTGATAATGTTTTAGTCTTGGCAGGTAACAGATTGATTTGGAGGAAAATTGTACATAGGAAGTTAGTAATGATGCAAATTTTGATGTAGTACTATCATATCCTGTACATCCCTTGAGGGTAAATGGCAGAAATTTGATCATGATGAATAAATTTCCATTTTGTGAACGGTCGCAGGAAACAATTAATTCATAAAGGCAGGAACTGCTTGATTTTGTTTAGATTTTGTTTAATTATTAAAAAAAATATTGTATATAAACCTTAAAGCACCAATTTTTTTTTTTTTTTTTTTTTTTTCATATATATATATCTTCTTTGAATTTAGGGGTGGCATATATCTTAATGACAGACCTGCTTGTTGTCCCTTAACTAGATAACTATGGGTGGTTTTTACTAACATTTGATCGTAATTCTTGTAGATAAACATTATACGTTGGTTACACATGACTTTAAAATTATACTGACTGGTCGTGGGATTACCACACATTTTTTCCACTTCTACAGAATCTTTCCTGTTCTGAAGCTCAAATTATATAGACTGGTCAAAGGAATAACCAGTTCAGATGAACACTCTTTTAGCATCCATGTTGATATCCCATCGGTCCCTATTGCTGTATTCTTATTCAGTTTATGCAACAGTGCTAATATTTTCTCATGCACCTGAGATTCTTAATCCAGTGAAGAGGTAGCAATGAGATCAATGTTATATACACCAGGTTGATAGCTTTTAACAAAATGGGCACTCATAGTTGAACAACTTCTTCTGCATTTGTCACCCTCACACTATTTGCATTAAGTAGTTATTCTTTCATATTCATTCTTTCTTTTACTTACAGCATAATGATAAAATTCTTTCGGGTTGTGTTTAGCTTGCAGAGCCAGTTTCTTTTCCTATTCAGACTTAACTTCCCATTTTCAGGAAATGAAAACGTATGAGGTTGGTCTGAAAAGTTCTCGGCCTCGACCATAGATGACAACACTATCGGGAATGTTTTTTTTTTTTTTTTTTTCCTAAATTGGTACATCTGTCATAAGCATCCATGTGAAATTGCAAGTCATTCTATCAAGTAGTTTGTTTTATACAGCTGTCTGAAGCAAAAGTGTTGTCTGTATTCCTTGAAATGGATAAAATTGAGTGTTGTGCAGTTATGAAATTCTTTGTAAAAGAAGGTCTAATGCCAAAAGAAATTCATTCGAAGTTCATAAAAGTTTATGGGCACTCTTCTCCTTCATTTCTGAAAATTAAGAAATGGGCTGCCGAATTTTAAACATGGCCTTACTTGAAGATGATCCACGTGAAGGACGTCCAAAAAGTAACACCACCAGAAATCACTGATCAAGTGCACGATATGGTATTGGATGACCAGCAAGTCAAAGTGCGTGAAATTGCTGCGATTACAGGCTTTAAAAAAGAAGTGTCACATATATTTTGCATGAAGAATTGCAAATGAAAAAGCTTTGCGCAAGATGGGTGCTGTGCTTGCTCACAACAGATCAAAGATGCACTCGCATGAAAATCTCTGAACAGTGGTTGGAGCATTTTAACAAGAATAAAACTGATTTTGTGCACTGATTTATTACTATGGATGAGACAAAGTCAGTTCCATCAGCAGGAAAGTTCATGGCATCGGTATTTTGGGATGCTAAAGGCATTTTGTTTATTAATTATCTTGAAAAGGGTAAAACAATAACTGGGGAATATTATTCTGATCTTTTAACCTGACTAGATGAAAAAATTTGTGAGAAAAGACCCGGTTTACAGAAGAAAAAAAATCTTTCAAGACAGTGTACCTGCCCACAAAGGAGTTTCGGCAATGGGAAAATTAAGGGATCTGCACTATGAATTGATGGAACATCCATCCTATTCGCCAGATTTGGCTCCCTCTGACTTCTATCTCTTCCCCAAAATAAAACTATTCCTTGCTGGTCAGTATTTTTCTTTGAATCAAGAGGTGATTGCAGCTGTACGCAGCAGATGGACTGAGATGAGAGAGAGAGAGAGCGAGAGAGAAAAAAAGGTCAAAATAAACTTGGATAGAAGTTGCAATCAAGGGGCTTGAACAAGAAATCAGGAAAAAAAAAAACTGTTTAGAAATGAGATATATTTTGGCCTTCTGCCTTTTTGAATTCAGATATGGATTTAATGATAACTTTTTTGTAGCTCATGCAAAATAGTCTCAGAAGTGAATAAAATTCAAGATTTTGTTTTGAATAACTAGGTTTGGCTTCCAATTAAAATGATAAAAAAAAAAGCATGTTATCAGAAATACTATCCAAGAATTACATAGGAGAGTAATAAAGCCTAATCAGAAAAAGGATAGATAAAAGTTACAATGATTATCTTATAGAGAGCACTGGATTGGAGCCACATAAAAATGACTTTTTAAACTCACTGCCATGAATGTCAACAGATCTTAAATAGACCTTGTGATGAATGCAAAAATGCTGTTGATGCAATGAACAGTTTGATGTGTTGTGAATATAATCAACCAGTTGGTTACGCTTCTGGCTGCCCCAACTTCATTTCACCATTGCAGTTATCTCGTATTTGAGTTGTATTTGCAATCTTTGCTACATGGTAGCTGAACTTCAACTTCCTATCTACTAACACTTCAAGATCCCTAGCCTGATGGATTTCTTCTAGCATAATCACACCAATATAATACAACGTCCACGCAGTTAGCCTTGTGGCTGTGTGCTTCGCAACCATATGACTGGTGAAGGAGTATCCCAGGTTTGATTCCCGTCGAAGACGTGAGGAATTTGAGGATCTTCCTCAGCCATAGCCAAGTTAGCCGGTCTTGGGCGCGGGTAGTAGGGTTTTTCCCACCAGTTTACCTAGCATTTTTCATCCTGCAAGGCAAACCGGCCCTGTGAACACACACATGGATCTACAGCCATAAATACTGAACCCCCCATTAGGGGGCTCAACTCGCCCCAATAGGGATGGGGGAGAAAAAGGGAGGAAACTCCATACGAATAAATAAATACAATATTGGATATTTAATCATGCCACAGTGCATGACTTCACATTTAGTGTCACTGAACAGACATCCATTTTCCCATGACCACAATTTCAGCATATTCAAATCATCCTGCAAGTGCTGCGTATCAACAGCATTCCTGATTATTCTACCTATCTTTGCATCATTAGTGAATATCTGAATGTTGCTCAAATCCTTCCCATTGTCATTAATAAACAAACTGAATATCAGTGAACCAAGGACTGATCCTTGTGGCACACCACTGGATACCTTAAATCTTGCAGACTCACATTCCCATATACCACTCTTTGATATCTGTCAGTCAGCCAACTTCTTATCCACGATAATATTTTATAATCCAATCCCATATTCTCCAGTTTATGCAACAGTCTTCCATGCAATATTCTGTCAAAAGCGTTAGCAAAATTCAAATGTATCATGGTACCATTCCCTTTGTCTAGCTCAATTGTGATATGATAGAATATGAGCAAGTTGCTAAAACATGACCTTCTCTTAGTAAACCCACGCTGTTCATTACAAAGTACAGATTCTCTGTCAACTCATTTTTGATAACAAGCTCTAATTAACTATTTCAAAATCTTCACCACCACTACTGAGATGCTGATTGGTCAATAGTTGGATACCCTTGAGAAAATGGGATTGCCATACATTTTTTCCACTTCTACAGAATCTTCCCTGTTCTGAAACTCAAATTATATAGCCTGGTCAAAGGAATAGCCAGTTCAAATGAACACTCTTTTAGCATCCATACTGATATCCCATTGGTCCCTATTGCTGTATTCTTATTCAGTTTATGCAACAGCGCTAATATCTTCTTATACACCTGAGATTCTTCATCCAGTGAAGAGGTAGCAGCGAGATCAATGTTGCATACATCAGGTTGATAGCTTTTAACAAATGGGCACTCATAGTTGAGCAACTTCTGCATTTGTCACCCTCACATTAGTTTTGCATTAAGTAATTATTCTTTCATATTCATTCTTTCTTTTACTTGCAGCATAATGATAAAATTCTTTCAGGTTGTCTTTAGCTTGCAGAGCCAGTTTCTTTTCCTACTCAGACTTAAGTTCCCATACAACAGTTGTGACTCTTCTGGCCTGCTGCTTATAATTTTCATAATGGACATCATCTTTATGCACATGGTATTCCTTCCACATCATCCTTTTACGAATCTCTTCCCTGATAAGATTACGCATCCATTTGACTCCTACCTTATTTATTCTTTGAACTCTTGGGACATATTCTGATATTGCATGATTTAAGTATTTTTTAAATGCTTCCCTCTGCACTGCTGATATTCTTCCCATCCTACAACCAATACTATTGTGCTGAACCCATATACTCCTCAGTTGGTCATAATTTCCACTTTTGTAGTTCAAGCATGTAACCTTTTCTGAATGGAACGTTCATAAACTTAGCCACTTCCCAAGTGAGTACTGCATGATCACTGTCACCAACCAGAGACAATATAGTTATGTCTTTAACCGTAACACCCTCTGACACTGTAATCAAATTCCTTCTGTTACATGCTGCTTGAGGAAGATGTCTCGCAACAGCTCAATGAATTCAGTTTCATTCTTCTCTTGAGATTTTACTGCTACCCAATCAGTGTTTGGATAATTAAAGTTCCCCATTATGATTACTCTTTTTGCACCCATTTTGTCTTTTTTTAGTGATGCATTTCTTCATCACTAGCAATCTATCTACCAGGTCTGGTAGATAGATTGCTAGTGATGAAGAAATGCATCACTAAAAAAAGACAAATGGGTGCAAAAAGAGTAATCATAATGGGTCTGGTAGATAGATTGCTAGTGATGAAGAAAT
Organism: Typopeltis vanoorti; assembly: GCF_054136105.1. Lineage (NCBI taxonomy): Eukaryota > Metazoa > Arthropoda > Arachnida > Uropygi > Thelyphonidae > Typopeltis > Typopeltis vanoorti. The sequence goes on along the minus strand of NC_143556.1, from coordinate 151,688,300 downwards.
GCATCACTAAAAAAAGACAAAATGGGTGCAAAAAGAGTAATCATAATGGGGAACTTTAATGAAGAAACAACACCCCGCTATGTATTTGATCTTATTAGATTCCATCTCACACCACATGGCTTCAAACTTACTGCCACATGAAAAAACTGTTACTAGTATTACAATCATATGTCTCAACACTAACTGGATTCAAGTCATTCGATATCATTAGCAGTATAACTCCTCCCTCATCCTGCCTATCCTTCATAAAAATACTGCACCCTTTACAGTTGATACCAGTTAGTGTGTCTGATTTTGTTAGCAAGGTCTCACTAATGATTACAATCTGAGGTCCTAACATACTGATCAAGGCAAAATCTCTGCTCCTTTGTTTCTAATACTCCTAGCATTCATGTACAGACAAGCTACCAGCATGTTCTTTTGTATACGCTTGTCTGTAGTCTGCATGACATAGTTGGACAACTTGCAGATCTCTATTCTTCTCTAGTGTTTTATAAATCTTTGCACATGTTTGATGGGTCCAAACCAGACAAATACAAAATTGAAATCATTCTCTCCTCATAATCATTTCCATGATAATGCCCATTCCTGCCATTAACATATTTACATAAAATTGCCACTCTTACACAGATACTCACCATTCTTCCCATTATGTGCAACATTATTTCACCTTTATGTTTCAAACTTATAATCCCACAGCAACATGGAAGATCTATCACTACTAATTATTCTTTTCTTCCACCTGGGTTTCTTGGGAATCAGGAGGTGGTAGAGAGGACTCAGAGATGAGTGACTAAACTGGTGATATGTTTGTGGAATGCTCCCCATGACGATAGGTTGAAGGCATGTGGGTTATAAAGTTTAGTTGATAGGCAAAATAAGAGGGGACATGATAGAAACTTATAAGATATTAAAGGGGATTATAAAATTGACACATAAGCAAAGGAAGTTTTTCAATATATGATTTTAAGGAGAGGCATGATAGGTTTTTGTGTGTGTAGAAGTTAGTATGGGTCTCCTACAATGAGGCTCTGGACTCTGTGGAGATACTGCATAATAATAATCTTTACGCTTACTTAGGTCTAACAGTTCTTATTTCAAGGACTATGTACTCTCATCCATTGATGATAATAACAAGGTAGATGTCAACTACAGTAACTTCTTTAAAGGCCTTTAGCAGTATAAATATCTTTATCCATATTCACAAACTTCAACATCTTAATTTCTAAGAAAACAATGTGGAATAGCCTGAGTTCTTTTTTTTTTTCTCCCACAATAATTAATCTGAGTGTAAGCAAACAAAATTTGCATCTGAAATATAATCAGGACAGGGCAACTGTATAGTATAGCCAAGTGGAAAAAATTAAGTTTGTTGAGCAAATAGTTTGAAAATGGAAACTCTCTTTTACTATATATATCTGATGCTACATCTGGGTAAAATAGAGCTCTCCAATGTGGTTGTTTAATGTTTCTCAACGATATCCTCCAACCTTTCCAACACATTTACAAATGTAATCTAGAACATGGAATAAAACCAATGACCTTAAATTGAACACAGAGAATTGTATTCAATTTAGAACACATTTTTCTAATTGCAGAATTACCAATAAACAGTTTAAAAAAATATTATGACCAGACCATCCTATTTGATACTTTTCTGTTTTTTGAGTCTCATGCTGGGGTGAGACATGATATGGCACTCAGATCTCTTGGCTTTATTTTTTGGAATATCCAATCCTTCAAAAATATCTTTGTCCTTAATAGGAGTGATCACTTTGTCTACTTCACTGTGGTCACTTGATTTTAAAACTTTATTCAGATAAAGTCAAGTGTTCAAAAAAATTTCTTAGGCACCGCTTTCAAGAAATCAAGTATACTATCTACTGATTTTGTTCTTCTGGATAGTTTACCCTTGGCAAATTCATAGCTATGTGCTGTTTTTCAGCATGACAATTTTTATAACTAGTAAAATATTCCATCACTAGAGTCCTCCTGACATTGGCTTCATTTACAACTGCTCCAGTGTTATAGGATTTTTATGTCACTGACCCTTAATCTTGGATGTAAAAAGTTTTTTTTTCATGTGACTTTCTACACACAAAAGCTTGTAACTATAGCAACTCAGTATTGTGTGTGAGCTAAGGATCAGTTAATCCTGAAACTCTTTCTCTAAAGATCACACACAAAACTTTTTCCAGACACTTCAGAGCTCCAATAATTAGGTTGGTCTCATAACGAGCAAATGAAATTCACCTACCACCTGCACCTGAAGACATTCATGAGTAATCTATGTTACAGTGAAAATCAAACCCACAGCATAATGGTTGGAGAGCAGACCTCTCAGCCAACCAGCCAGAGCTGACTTCATATCATACAACATAATTAATTACAATATTCATTTTCTACAGCTTCCTTTTCCAGTTCCATTTAATGCTCTCTCCTGCTTTTTTGCAATCTCAAACAACCTGGAAGAGGAATTAATAGACAAGATCACTCTGCCAGAATTCCTAGGATTACCAAAAATCCATAAAGCCAACATCTATGGAGACCATTAACGGATTGTATACATGGTATTTATACTACTAAAACTACTATCATAACATCCCCCCCCCCCCATCATTATCATCTGTTCATTGGATATCCACAGATGCGATGTACTACACCAGTCCTCCAGTCCTGTTGTATGCTTTTCTGGAGGCTTCCTCTCTGAAGATCAGTCACTCACTCTCTCTCTCTCTCTCTCACTCACACACACACACACACACAATCCATCCATCCATCTCACTGACAGCCTATCCCTTCCTCTTTTTCCAGGAACTTTAACCTTCTATTACTGTTCTAAGAAGTCCTCCTTCCATCCTTTCAATGTGTCCAAAATATTTTAACTTTCTTCTGTCAGTATCCTTAAGGAGTCTTAAAGTTCTACTGATCTTTTCTCCCCTTCCCACCAGTATAAATGCAGAAGACTTCAAAAACAAGATAGCATTGGCTTGTTACCTTCCAATGTTCCCATCAAGTCTGACATTATTTCTCTCTTTACTAATGTTCTGTTCAATATCAGAATTATTGAAAATTTTTTCGCCAGAGATATTTTAAAAACTCTTTGAATCTGAAATTAATGCAAATGCAAGTGTAGGTAAGTCCTCTGTAAATGCAGAGTACTAGCAGGGAAGCCTCATCACTATCCTGTTCAAAAATAACATCAAAACCTATTGAGGTTTTGATGTTATTCACAACCTTTGTTCCAAAGAAGCACTTTTCACAAGACCAGAATTGCATTAAATCCACATTTTGTTCTAAGTATGATATGCATTTTAAAGAAAAAAAAAAAAAAACAATGAGAACTTTAACCACCATTCTCTATTTTCTCAAGAAGATTGTCTGCAAAGTTCCATTCTTTCCTTCTTACATTCTTCTAATGACAAATCTAACTGACTGTTGTATCAGAAGTTTACCAGGTACCTTACTCATATGACCTCTCTTATTTCAAACAAATTAGGATGGTCAGCATTTGCAAAAAAAGAACATTATATCAGATATCCAGAGTGTAAACAATCTGGTCTTGCTCTCTTTGATAGATACAGGGGTCAATGGAATAAAGCCAAATAATTCACAAAAGCTATTAATTAATGGAAAAATTAAAGATAGCTGTAAAACTGTAATTTGTAAATCAAATTTAAATAGCAACAGCTGTCTCTCAGGATTTGCTAGTGTATTATTATTATTACATAACACCTCCAGGGAGTCCAAAGACTCATCGAGGGAGGGTACCTACTCTACAACTCTCCATCTCCACCACTCCACCAACCGCAACTACCTTCATCATTTACACCAACGCCATCTACCGCCACTAGTATTTTCACTGACAAACATCCATGCCCACAGTGGGATTTGAACCCGCAGGCTTTGGCTGAAGAACAGATATGCTAACCACTCAGCCAACCAGGCTGGCAGGGAAGTTATTCTGTTAATCACCAAACATAACTGATATTTAATTATTTATTTTTAAATCTAGTAATAAACTATGAACTCCAATGGTTTTAGACACAACTCATTACATGTAATGTCACAAGAATTACATCATGTGGCTTATGGTTATACCATGCCTCAGATTTAAACACACTATTCACCTGACTGTTAGTTTTAATTTAATGGTTAATGTAACCTATAACATAATATGGATACTAAGCCAAGAATTCTACCTCTAATATTGATAATAATAATAAAATAAACCTTAATGATATGTATGTTTTAACATCTATATCATTAATATCTTCACAAACCGGTTACCTCATGCCTAGTCTTTATCAAGTTTCATGTTCATGCAACTTGGTCAGCAAAGAAGCAGAAGGTTTATAAAACCACTCTGCTTCTTTGCTGACCACATAACTCCTGTCTGTTTAGCACAGAGTTGAAGTTAGCCATAATGATCCTTGGACTAACTTGAGACAACTGCAAATATTCATGTCAGCATCTACTAACACGAATTAGAATAAATTTCCAAAGCTTTGTAACTCTATTGGTCCAATCTGAATTGCAACGATAGAATTAACATACTCTAATCTGGAAAAGCATAAAGTTAAATTATCAATTTCTTTTCTAACCTTATAGCTCTTAATATACTCAAATGCATTTTTAATCCCATAATTCCTCATTGTGTCTGGAATCTTCACTATGCTAATAATAATAGCAGAAGGAAGATAGCCACTGTTATCATGAACAGTTGTTTTTAAACCCAGTTTTTTTACCATACGCTGATAATACTATAAGAAAATTACAGCAAAATGCTTGTATTTAAATGTACTTAGTTAATTAACTGTTGTTCATTTTACTTTACCCTGATTTATAGCTATTTGTTGAATACGTTTGTGTGTGATAACAGAAATCAGGACTAACTGAAAGTGGAGATAGACTTTAAGAAGTTAGCAGTGTGAATCACTCAATTTGAATGTCTGCACGTGGGTTTTGCGAACAGAGAATTTAAGTTTGACATTTTTGATGACAGTTTAAAAGGAAGAAAAGGGAAGTGGTAATTGAAAGGAGATAATAATTTAAAAAGTGGAAGAAATTTCAAATAGTTAATCTTTCAAATTGTACAGGAAAAAAAAATTACTGCATTAACCAAGAGGTTAATAGAACAGCTATGGGTATAAGCTAGTTCTCAAAGAAAGGCTTCTGCTGAAAAGTATTAGCAAAGATTCAATGACTAAAATTATTCTTCACTTTTATTGAAAAACAGCTGACTAATAAGCTAGGCATTAGCACCATTCTAATTTATGAAACTGTGGGTTATTTAATTTTGAAAGTTATTAACCTAAGAAGTGTGCAGAAATTGAAATGATGAGTACTTCTTGAGCATTCTAAAGATCATAAATGGAATATAACTAATTTCACAAAGCAGGATGATTTAATTTTTTTTTTTAAAGAAAGAATAAATCATATAAATGAGGAAATATGCTGAAGTATATTGAAAATTTCACTGTTATTGCCATCTACAATTCTCAGATTTATATGATAAGCAAAAAACTTTTCATTGCAGTTCTCAATACAATATTGGGAACTGCAATGAAAAGTTTTTTGCTTATCATATAAATCTGAGAATTGTAGATGGCAATAACAGTGAAATTTTCAATATACTTGATTAAGGTAATGAATACTCAAGAGACATAAATGACATTTTTAGCATTTTTATTTTAGTTACTTTTTTGCTGCATTTGAGTGTACAATTACCTTTTACTACACACAGGGACCACTAGAATGGTTTCTTATACTGGATAGTTGGCTAGAGTGAATTAACTTTGGAATAACATTGAGCCTAAAGGCATAGGTGTAATGGTTAACAAAAGTCAACTGCACATCCACTAAAGTCAAGAATTTGTTTATTAACATACATACATACACAATTCAAGTTTAAGAGAAAATGAAAAGTTAATGCTTATTTTGAAGTGTACATAACTATGTTTATATTTATTATTTGTCAAAGATGCTCATATTACAATTATTGATTATCTATAATTAGTTGCCTTCAGGTAAAAATTTTGATCTTAAAATTTGAATTCATTTGATTAACACTCAAGATTATTTAAATCTATCTTAATAGAACTCTTCCGACCTAAGAATTATATTTCATAATAGAAAAATCTTACAAAACAGTAGTGCTTATGGTAAACTACTTATCAACTTCAGTGTCTATGAATTTTCTGCCTACCATCAAAGTGGATTTGTTCTAAATCTATTCTTTTAAAAATAACAAAATGATGAAAACTGCAGTATGTTTATGTTGGGGACTGCTAAATATACAATAGCAAAAAATAAAGTACACGAGTTTACCACTGAGTTTCAAACAACCAAACTTTAGAGAATCAGTGGCAAACATTGCTGATTCAGTTAGGGAGAAATGTGGTGAATCTGCTGGCAGGAAGAGAAAACTCAGACCTCTATAGTGGAACAAAAAGTTCAAGAGGTGCTCCTAGAAAATAAAACACACAAAAAATTCCAAATTACCCTAGCAGGTAATTTGGTACATGCCTTAAGAAATACAGAGAAAAATGTGTAAAATGCATAAAAGTCATGGGAGGACTCTGATAAGAACACAGAAGATACATATTAGGAAGATAGCAAGATGCTCCAGAGACTATTGAAAAACCTTAGAAATGTTAATGCAGTGCTCCTAAATAAACATTTAGGAGCACTGCATTATCTGCACTCTATCTCCACTCTTATTCATCTTCTGTATGGATCATATTATGAAAGAAAGCAGCATTAATTCCACTATAATAATGTGCTAAATCCCACATTTGAATTGGTGACAAACTTAGCTCATTCCTTTATGCAGATAGCAGTGCTCTTAAATAAACATAGAGTAAGTCTCTGGGATTCTTTAACTAAACAGAAAAACAAATTTGGCCCAAAAAGACTAAAAATATGAAAACAGATAGGAACATGGAAAACTTCAACTGCATCCTTGATGGAGAACCCACAACACAAGTTAAATATTTCAACTATGTAGGAACAAAAAAATTTTCTAATTAAATGCAGAAATGAGCAAGAGAATAAACAAAGCTGGTATGGTAAGAAGCCAGCTGAACAAATTTATTTGGCATAAGAGAAAAATTAGCCAAAATGCTAAACTAGCAGTATACAAGACAGTGTTCAAACCACTTTTAACTTATGGATCTGAGAGCTGGGTTAGAAATAAAGTAGTTGATCTGACTGGAGACCACAAATGTGAACATTCTGAGAAAAATTAGAAGAGTGAACAAATGGCATCAATGGAAGAATCATATTAAAATTAAAAATATTGGGAAGGAACATGACATCTTAGCATTCAAAATGAGTGAGGAAAGGTTAGTGAAATGGATGTTTAATGCAAAGATGGTACAAAAGCAATCCAGAGGAAGCCCAAGATCTAGGTGGATTGATGCGGTTAGAAGTGCTGAAAGTGACAGACTAATCTAGAGGAAAATTCTTCACACGACATTAGTAATAATTCTTCTTTCTTCTTTTTCTTCCTCTTCTCATCTGTATGGTGATTGGTTGAGTCCCCTTTGCTTGAGAAGCTATTCAATATGCTACAGTTATATGGTGTCAATGGTGCATTATATCAAGCAATACTTAATCTTTATTTGAGTTGTAAATCAGCAGTTAGGATTGAAAGAAGTACAGAAAGATGGTTTAATGTTAAATCTGATGTGAGACAAGGATGTATATTATCCCCTCTGTTATTCATTATCTATATGGATCATATTATGAAGGAAAGTGGTATTAAATCTGATATCAAAATTGGAAATGTTAATATCAGCTCTTTGCTTTATGCAGATGATGTTATACTTCTAAATAAATCTGCTACAAGTCTGCAAGATTCCCTGACTAAATTGAATAACTGTTGTAATAGATATGGTATGAAGGTCAGCAATAAAAAGACAAAGACAATGAAAATAGGCAGAATTGTTGAAAATGTCAGCTGCGTTGTGAATGGAGAACACGTGGAACAGGTAAAACATTGGTAAATTAAATATGGAAATAGACAACAGAATCATAGCTGGTATGGAGGGAGTCAACTGAATAAATTCATTTGGAATAAGAGAGAAATTAGTCAGAGCACTAAATTAGCTGTATACAAGACAGTGTTCAAACCAGTTTTAACTTATGGATCTGAGAGCTGGGTCAGAAGTAAAACACTTGACCAAAGACTAGAGACTGCAGATATGAGAGTCCTGAGAAAGATTAGAGGCGTGAACAGATGGCATCAATGGCAATATCATATTAAAAATGAGGATATTAGGAAAGAACTTGACATTGTCAGCATCCAGGAATGCGTTAGTAGAGCTAATCTCAGGTGGTATGGTCACTTAAACAGAATGGGCGAGGAAAGATTAGCAAAAGAAGTGTTTTCCTCCAGGTTGGCAGGAAAACGACCCAGAGGAAGACCAAGATATAGATGGATTGATAAGGTATAAAGTGCCTTAGATGATAGAAATATAAGATCTGATAATGTTGGAGTCTTGACAAGTAACAGACTGATTTGGAGGAAAATTGTAGATTAGGAAGTTAGTAATGATGTAAATTTTTCATGTAATACTATCATATCCTGTACACCCCTTGAGGGTACATGGCAGGAATTTGATGATGATGATGATGATGTAACTTATTTCCATATTTAAACAACCACCACAGAGCCAACAGACTATGTGGTGGTTTCATGGAAGGATTCATTCAGTGAGGAATATATTTATCTAAACTCATTTATGCTTTGAGCATTCATATGACCTGTACACCCCTTGAGGGTAAATGGCAGGAATTTGATGATGATGATGTAACTTATTTCCATATTTAAACAACCACCACAGAGCCAACAGACTATGTGGTGGTTTCATGGAAGGATTCATTCAGTGAGGAATATATTTATCTAAACTCATTTATGCTTTGAGCATTCATAACACATTCTACTCTCCATGTAAAAAAAATCTGTTCCTCACTCCACTCTTCACAACATCTTTATAAAACATCCAGAGATAGCTACTCATTCTTATTCCAACTCTGCTCTAAATATAACCGCTTCTGTATCAAACCTATAAAATCCCAGCAGCAACTCTAACATCTCTATCTTATCACCTCTTTTCTTCTTATAAATATTAAAGATGCCAAGAAATTACATTCTTGGTTTAATCCATTATCCAAGTGGGAGCAAACAAAGTTTACACATGAAGTAACTTCATGACAGGGAACATCGTATATATACAGGCTGATGACCTCACATCAATTGCTTTAATATCCCATAATGCAAAGCACATATCTTATGGACATGTATAATGTTATACATTATGGGAAGGGTCACCCACTATCCAGACAGAATTCAACCTTAATTGAGGTCTCATCAGTAGGAGCCAGGACCGGAAGTGATACCAAGGTTGAAGTAATGCAGAAGTCATATTTCCGTATACAAGCAGAGATAGATGTTGAAAGTTTTTCCACGTGGTTATATTATAAAATAATAAATTGTTTGCTTACACTTGGATAATGGATTAAACCAAGAATATGATTTCTTGACATCTTTAATTTATAATATAACAAGTGGAAAAATTTTCAACATCTATCTCTAATCCAGAGTATTTTAATAATAAGGTGTGACACCTTTTGTCTACTTGTATATGGAAATATGACTTCTACATCACTTAAACCATGGTATCACTTGGAAATCAATTGACTGTGAGATGCGGTGATTAATACCCTTGGAGGGTAATGGATGACAATGCTGTAGCCAATGAAGTTCTAACTGAGGCTTGGCTATTGGTGTTACCCTCCTGCCATGATCAGAGCTTTAATAGCTCAACAACACCTTATCCCTACACTGTCCTCTACAGATAACGGGGAAGATGAAAAGCATCCTTGCTTCACCCCTTTAAGCCAGTCCTTATAAAGACTATAAGGACATGGTATCACTTCTGGTTCCCACTGATGATACCTCAATAAAGGTCGAAACCAGCCTGGGTAGTGGCCCTTCCCTCAATGCATAGCATTTTACATGTCAGTAAGGATATGTGCTTTGCATTATGGGATACTAAGGCCACCAATGTGAAGTCATTAACTTTTATATATATATGAGGTGTCCTGTCAAGAAGTTACTTCATGTGCAAACTTTGTTTACTTACACTTGGATAATGGATTAAATCCAGAATATAATTTCTTGGCATCTTTAATTTATAATACAGTAATCCCTCGATTAATGCGTCATTTTTTTTCGATACCCAAATTCGATTAGTGTGCCTCTAAAATTTGATTAGTGCACCTATATACATCTTAAAAATAAATGCTACAGATTTTAAAAATTTTCTATCTATACATTTTTATGGCTAACTATTTAAAAAATCACTCACCAGAATGAAATAATTTAATTACCGATTTAAAACATTTTACAAAGTTATTTTTAATGGCATATTGCACTACTTCCATGCACACTATGTTCCAAATTTTTACCGCCAAAATTTATGTCGTCTGCTATAGTACGCCCACAGATTCGAGACCCTTCGATACTTCTGTGCATGTCACAAAAACGAGAATCCATTCAAATAATAGGGTAATCAATCCATCTTCTGGGATGAGTTGTTTATTATTACACGTTGGAAAATTAACTTTTATGATCATTGTAGTTTTTAAAGTGGTAACTATTTTTCTTGTATAACAGTTGGGAAATTTTATCTATGAAGCATGTGATTTCATAGAAATTTGTTGGTGACCAATTTGTATGTCCTTCATTTCTTTCTCCCCTTCAATGATAACTTCCAAAAGTTAATTAAATCTCATTCTTCTGAAGAATTGAGTGATTCCGACCTGCTAAATTTAGATGCACAGATCCCGAAGATCCAGAAGAATATGAAGAAAATTTAACCACTGATAGTCAGCCAAAAGAGATTTCACAGAAACAATTTGAAAATATTTTTTGTACAATCGAAGTTTTTAAGCAGTAATGCTTAGAGGTTGATCCTGATGAAGAGAGAAGCAGTGAAATTTGCAGAAAAGTAAAAGAGGCAATAGGTCCATACCATCGGTTGTATGAAAATAAGAAACAAAATGCCCGCCAAACTACGTTAGTTCAATTCTTTGTTAAGAAGTAGAATAATAAAATTTATATTCTGAATATGTTTTATTATCTTTCAGCTTCATGGTTTTCCTTTAACTAGGCCCTGAGACATACCTTAATTCTTTTATAAAAAAATTAATTCAAAAAAGAAATTTGAGGAACGAATTATACTTTTCCCCATAGGTTATTATATTCGATTAGTGCATTTTCGATTAATGTGCCTGTTTTAAAGAACGCATTAGGCGCACTAATCGAGGGATTGCTGTATAACCAAGCGGAAAAACTTTCAATACTCTTTTCTTCTTATCTACTCATTTCTGAAATTTAGATTTCTTCAACCTCTCCTCACCATCAACATTCCAGAGTGCTGACACTGCCTTATCAGATCTTGGTCCTCTCCTGAGTTTCTACATCTGGATGACTATATTTCAGCACAACAAGTCATATGTAGTCTGATGAATGCCATAACACACCAGTGCAGCAAATATATTGTGTAGCTCATCCACCTTCTGAATCACAATTCCACTAATACAGTACATAGCTCTGTATTTCTGCACTTCAAAGTGCAACATCTTACACTAATTAACATTAAAATTGCTACTGCACTTATTTGTCAAAATGATGCCGATGTTAACTCTCTTTAGGAAGATAGACCTAACAGCCTATCTTCCCAAAGTAAGTTAATATCAGCATCATTTTTTATAAGTCTCCTTAACATTTTCTCATCAGCAAATAACTTGAATATCTGCTCTCAAACCATATGAGATATCATTAATCAATAAATTGAACAACAGAGAAAAATTAGAACCCAGCAGCAATTATCCATTTTTTTCTGGGACAATGCCCACCTTACCAAGTCATTCAGAGATCCAATCTCCTATCCATCCACAACTTCCCTAGCCTAACGCACACTTGTCATGCAGCTATCCATTATATGCCTCTGCAAAGTCTAAGAATATTACTATATATGAATCCCTTATACATAGGCTGACCATATTTCCTTGAGACAAAAACAGGATGGGGGTTATGTAATATTCTGTATTCATGAAAAAGTAAGACGAAAAAAAAAGTTTTATTACATAAGCATTTGAGCTTACCATTATTCTTCAGTGACAGAACCTACAAAAATTTAGGTAGACGAAGGGGGGGGGGGGGGGAATGTATTTCACCACGATTGTACCGTGCATATTTCTCTGATGAGGTGATCTTACGCAGCAAATTTCAGTCTTTCAACATCTTATCATAAAATTTCTCACACTTCATGACACAATTTTGTCTTGCAACTTACATAGCTTTCATTGTCTCAACACTTAATCTAGATTTCTCCTTTGACCATGTACTGTTCATAATAGAAAATATTCTCTCAACAGGTGCTGTACTTCCTAGAAGACAAAGAATAAACTGTACAATATTACAAAAGACTTGAAATTCTAGTCTAAGCGTTTTTTGCTCATTTCAGAAAAAATCTGTACTTTTGTTCCATCACTTGTACACAGCTTGTCCAGTTAAATAAATTTGAATTCTTTCTGGAGATTGTCATTAAAACTGCAGTTTTGCCTCTTTGACATTGCAAGGATAGACTTAAAGCTTTAAAAAATATGAAATTTAAACCACCGGCATTGAAAACAAAGATTAGCATACAGGCAAAACAAAAACTAATGCTAAAGCAGAACAGATACTGCGTCTGAGACATGCAATTGTTGCCAACATGCATTTTTTTTATTTTGTGGACACTGCATATATCGATATTTAGTATAGAACAATGCGACTTCATGGTTATACAAATTACTGGTATCCATGATATTGATACACGATTATAGGTTATGAATAATAATCATTTATGATTGACCAATATTAAAGTATATTTATAGTTTTTATTAAAAATGAGACAAAATTGACATTTTTATTAAAATGATGGGATGGAAAAATACAAAGAAAAAAACAATACGTATGGTCAGCTTACACAACACCATCACTTTATAATCAGAAAATGAAAGTAGACTGTTAAAGCATTTTGCCTTCTTCCCACTTCCTTAGAGACCCCCCCCTTCCATCTCATTGTGAGATTCTCAATAAACAACAACCATTAAATTCCAAGAGCATATAAACTAAAGAAAGCAATACCTGGCTTGTTACCAGCTCCAACTGTTCCATTCTCTTTGGGCTTATCTTTATGTGCAGGACTAGTTACCCCAGGGATGAAAGGCAAATTTTTAGGAGGTGTTCTGGCAACTGGAGAATTTCTCATCTGCATCAAGAATGCACGATCATATATAATTCTTGTGCCTGTAAAAAAGACAGTGGACATGCTATCAGCAATATCACATGTTTATTTAATTATTACTAAAGATATTAACCTGGTAAAAGTCTTAACATAATATTAACATTATTGAAGTAAGTAGTGCTGTTAATTAGATGAGCATTTGAAAAGTTTTATTATGATTATATAACCGAAGTAAAATACAGGCAGTCCCTGACTTATGTAAATTTTGACTTACACAAATTATCCTGAAAAGGCTAGAAAGTGCTGAATTATAACAACTGTACTTATCTAGCCTACATCACTGATACTGATAATGAAATAATTTGATATGCCATCTAACGGTGTTGTCTCTGGTAAGGCATGCATGTACTTTCCTCAGTCTTGCTTTCAACATGGTGGTGATATATTTTTAGTGTTTTAGCACTGCATATTTTTAATGTTTGTGTGAATCCTAATGCTCCTCATGATTCTTAAAAGAGAAACATATGATGTGTTAGTCTGTTATGAAGAGATTTATAAAGAGAAAAATATGCTATATTCAGTCATATCTTGATAATTTCATAAGACAAATCAAACAGTGAAATGAAGCATTTAAAATTTTTTTTTTTTTTTTCTACTTTCTCATATTGTATTATTGAAATTGAATTTGTGTACAAATTATGTCACTGAAATTAACAAAAATAACCTATAAAACATTTTAATGTGGTACCGTATATACATACTCTAAACTCGTAAGCAGTAGGACCTGATTAATGGGTATACAGGGATTAAACTAAAAATATTACATTAAAATCGAGTTACATAAGGTTTCAGAACTTAACTCTTATGTAAGTCAAAGACTACCCATATATTCAAGAAAATTAACTAGATAAAATAAAAATCATTTTGAAAAAAGAGAGTGAAAAGGCTTCACTTCGGCGATGCCAAATTATTCAAATTAAGGTGGTGTAAGCTCTGATCACTATCCTTAGTATTTCCCATAATGTAACACACATCTCCTATCGGATATGTATGATGTTATACATTATGGGGGGGGGGGGTCACTACCTAGACCGGTTTCGACCTTTGTTGAGGTCTCGTCAGTGGGAGCCAAACCTAGATGTAAATACTCAGGTTAGTGATGCAGAACTTATACTTTATTATATGAGTTGCCAAAAAAGGTGTCACATCACAAAAGGCACCAAGAATTACTGAAAAAAAAGAGCCAAAAGGCTTCACTTCGGCGATGCAAAATTATTCAAATTAGGTGGATATTGAATCGAATATTATTTCAAAGCCGAATAGAGAAACTACAAGAGTTTCATGCCGAATACACAAATTATAAAAGTTTTGGCAGATCCAAGCGTAAGTAAACCTTTCATGACAGGGGACTCTCGTAGTAAAGGTGGAGTAAGCTCTGATCACTATCCTTAGTATTTCCCATAATGTAAAACACATCTCCTAGTGGACATGTATGATGTTATACATTATGGGGGGGTCACTACCCAGACTGGTTTAAACTTTTGTTGAATGTTCAAGTACAGGTCAAACTCCAAAAACTCAGTGTTGTTCCACTCGGTAACAGGCTCACCCCACCACCGAGTAGAGCCGCTTATTTGCTCATATGTCATCTGAGGGGTAACAGTAACAGCCGTGCCTCAGTTAACTTCATGGGCTACAGCATTGCCATTCATTACCCCCCCCCAACACACACCCAGGATCTGTTTGACAGCAACAGCCAAGCCTCAGTTAAAACTTCATTAATACAGCATTGCCATTCATCACCCAAGCTTCCAACCGGTTTTGACCTTTGTTGAAGTCTCATCTGTGAGAGCCAGACCCAGATGTAAATACTCAGGTTGAAGTGATGCAGAACTTATACTTTACCATACGAGTTGCCAAAAAAGGTGTCACATCACAAAAGGCACCAAGAATTACTGAAAAAAAGAGAGCCAAAAAGCTTCACTTTGGTGCCTTTTGTGATGTGACACCTTTTTTTGGCAACTCGTATAGTAAAGTATAAGTTCTGCATCACTTCAACCTGAGCATTTACATCTGGGTCTGGCTCTCACTGACGAGATGTCAACAAAGGTCGAAACTGGTCTGGGTAGTGAACCCCCCCCTCCCACTATATGTATAACATTATACATGTCCGCTAGGAGATGTGTTTTACATTATGGGAAATACTAAGGATAGTGATCAGATCTTACTCCACCTTTACTACAAGTTGTCCCTGTCATGAAAGGTTTGCTTACACTTGGATCTGCTGAAACTTTTACAGTTTCTATATTCGGCACAAAACTCTTGTAGTTTCTCTATTTGGCTTTAAAATAATGTTGGATTCAATATCCACTTAATTTGAAAAATCATTCTTACTAACAGGTGCTCTTACATTATTTGGCATTTTGTTTTCAACTTGGAAATAACAAAAACTTCTATAATAACTTTTGGAGTTCAATAAAGAAAAACAAAAGTAACATTTAAGGAATTTTTTAAGCATGTTCAATCATGAACATACTTAAAACACTAAATGAACACCAAAAGTGAATTAGATATTACATACTAACTCACACAATATCTTGGTTTGTTAGGACTTCAAATAACTCAGATGACAGATTGATTCAGGTATATCCACATCCCAAAGTAAGTATTGATAAAATTATTTTTTCTGTATAAAATATCAAGAGAAAATAAATGATTTAAAAAAAAAAAAAAAAAAAAAAAAAATCACTTTTTGTTATTCAGATTGTCTTTAGGGAATTTAATCCCCCCCCCCATTCTTTGCCAGGATATATCAGAAATTTGGAATATCCATGCCATTGATATTAAAAAAAAAAAAAAAAACCTATCAGCATTTCCTTCAGTTTTGACTTGCTCATTCTTGCTTTTTTCATTCTCAGTGATGGAGTTTTCCAGTGCATCGATTGTCTCTTTGTTTCTGGATTGTACTGGAAAATCCACGTCTCATCACATGTAATGATCTTCTCTTGCAAGTCTGACTCTGCTGTCAGCCATTCCATGATGTCAGTGCAAATTTGTTTCCAGATGCCTTTCTGCTCCTAACAAAAACTTCTATATTGCTCCTAACACAAGTTTTTGGGAACCATTTTGGCACAGATTTTGTTCATGTTCAATTGCTCATGCAAACTTTGTCATAGTCTCCTTATCAATGTACACTATGTCTGCTATCATCCAAATGATTAATTGGTGATCGTTGCAGACAATTCCATTAATTTTTGCAACATTTTGTTCGGTTGCTGCTGTGACAGGGCGACAAGGTCGTTCGTCATCATCAACATTTTCTTGATCTTCGGCAAAGCGTTTGTGCCATTCGAACATTTGTGCACATGACATTACTTTATCACCGTGCACCTCCTGCAACAGTTTCAAACACTCGGTCGGTGAGTTCTTTAATTTCACAAAGAATTTGAGATTAATGCGCTGCTTGAGTTTAACGTTAGACATTATCCCAGCAAAGTGACTTCACACGTGTTTCTTTTATAACTGCCTACAGACTAACTACAAGCAACAGCGAACAATGCTTATCTCAACTGCTTCTAGAACCTTTAAGGTCATTCATGGCACAGGCGCATCTCACTGCTAAGAGTACACGATTCACATTATTTAATAGCCTCACCTCATATAATTATTATTAATTTTAATAATAAGTAATAAAAATATATAATATAATATAAAGATATAATAATAAAAATAATTACACACACACACACACATGAGGACATGGATTTTTGTGATTTGGGATCTGAACCCCCAGCTTGGTTGTTGGAGTGTGGATATGCTAACAGTGATGAGAAGGTTTCATTCATTGTGGATATGCTAACAACTTAGCCATGCCTCCGTAGTTCAGCTGGTACAGACGAACCCTTTGGTCAGAAAGACCTGGGTTCGATTTCCGCCCGTCACATGAGGAACCTTTATCTGGTCTCTTATGGAGGTAGGGGTTTTTTCACCCAGAAACTCGGGTGTTTCATCCCCCAGAACAGGTAAACTGACCCAGTGAACACACACACACTGATTACAGTCAGGAATATTTAAACACAGTCCCTCCGGCCATAGGTCTGATTCGTCAGCTATGCCGGTCCGAGCACAAATAAAAATAGAGGAGAATGAGATGGTGCTATAACTCCCTGTAAAAGGGGCTCATGGCTGTTGTATCATCATCTAAAATAAAAAAAAAATAATAATATGAAAACCTTAGTATATCTTATTGAAGAAATGAGTATTTAGAATCCATCAACAGGATGAAGAAATACTATTAATATACTATGCATGACTAAGATTAATTCTTACATTGTTTTATTTCTTTTTTTTTAAATTTTTTTTTTTTTATTGATCAGTACTGTGAGCTCTATTCCAATCATGTGTGTGTGGGGGGAAAGTGTATATATATATATATATATATATATATATATACACTCTGAAAACGAAGTACGTAATCCAGAAACAGCTGTTTCCTCCCCCTCTCTAGAATGCAAAAGTTGGAACTTAAAGTCTGAAGGAAAAGGATAACTGCTTTTGATATGGTATTATAGTGGAAACTACTAATGAAGGTTTCATTCATTGAAAGGTGGACAAACAGATGCATTATAGGGAGGCTGGTAGGACTTTTAGACTCCTTAGGAGTAAGAACAGAAGAAAGCAGATGTAATGCATGCATGCGTACATAAAAAAATGGAAAGAAAGGGGAGGATGTTAATTTTTAACATCCTCCCTTTAAAGAAAGTTGTTAATTTTTATACATCAGCCATCAATCTGAGACTTCTAGAAAACTCAGCGCAGGGCCACTTGGCAAGAATTTGCGTGTGGACACATCCCAGTGGTTTGGAGTTAGATGACGAATTTAATTTAAATTAACTTTTAATTAGTTTTTCATTGTTTTTATCTTTTCTTACTGTTACCTACTTTGTTTCAATAAATAATGACGTGTAGAAGGCCTAATAAAACTCTAGCCATGTGCATGACGGTTTGTTTACACCATATTATCGCTCACGATGCTTTCTGGCACTACCATTGCATCAAATGAGGTAATTTTTTATAATTAATGTAACTATTTTATTTTTTATTTTCCTATTTGTTTTAGGTCTTGTTTTAATAAATTATGTCCTATAAAAGGCTGAAGCAAATATAAAACAAATCACATGGTTGTTTCAGAAACGTGTCTCCGGTAAAAGGCCTAGCTGTCGCAGAAGTGTGACTCCGGTAAAATAAGAGTTAATTGAAGCACAAGATTCAGCTGCAAGCCGAAAATTAAATTGTTCGTATGATTTTTCCTGTGATGTGTGTAACTGTGTTGATCGCCACATAATATTCAACAAAATAATCTTTTTATTTCTGTATTTAACAGATCCCAAGAACCAAGATGAAACGTGTTCAGTTAAGTGGTGCACAAAAGCGAAAATTATCAAAAAAAGAAACAAGAGGAGACTTTGGAATTAGATTCCAAGACTGCAAAACTGACTGATTTCTTCACACAAGTTCCACAACATGATATACCAATTCCTGATCAGAGCCAATCTCCGTCATCAGAAGTGGACACAAATACCACTTTGATCACTTCAAAATCAAAATATGATGATGTTGGAATCATCAAGGTGTCACAAGCAGGTTCATCTAGCAAGTCTCACTACTGACCTCACTTTGTCTGTAAATTCTCTTGATATCTCTACTGCAAATGTTGATGCAAATTGCTTTACAAAACATTCTGAGGTTGAAATAATTGCTGTAAATGAAAGTTTAGTGGGCCATGGTGATGGTGGTGAAATGATTCAGTCTGCAAAAGATCCAGGGTTGTGGCTTGATTTCTCTGTTGATGACATTGCTTATTGGACTGTTTGTGGACCCAGTGACTGTCAACACCATAATAGGCCATTTGACAAATCTTACCGACATTTCAGTAGTGGCAAACTAGTAAGATACTGTTCGCAGAAACTTTTTGTTGGGACAAAAGCCAATGGTGAGGAATACAAGAGAGAGTGGTTATTGTATTCACCATCAACGGAATCAGTTTATTGTTTTGTTTGTAAACTGTTTGCTCCTAAAAATTTCTCACATTTTGTTACAAGAGAAGGGTTCAGTGACTGATGAAATACTATTGTAATTGATCAACATGAAAAAAAGCACTATTCACCGAAACTCTATGCTAACATACTTAACTCGCAGACAAGGTGTAGGGTTGGGACAACAGTTGGAAAAACAAATTCAGGAAGAGTGTGATTACTGGGAACATGTCCTGAGGCATGTCATGGCTGTTATTCGTACGTTAGCTGAAAGTGGCTTTGCTTTTCGAGGAACAGAAGAAAGATTTGGATCATTGCAAAATGGGAACTTTTTAGGGCTGCTTGAGCTCATAAGTTAGTTTGATCCATTTTTAGCAGGTCACATTTCAAAATATGGAAATTGTGGCAAAGGAAGTCATTATCTGTCCAAAGCCACCTGTGAGGAACTCATTCAACTGATGGCTCAAAAGGTCCATGTGCTTATTGTCGTTGAAGTAAAATCTTCTGGTTATTTTAGTTTGTCAGTTGATTCAACACCAGATCTGTCACATATCGACAAGTTAAGTGTTGTACTTAGGTACTTAAAAGATGGACAGCCTATTGAATGCTTTTTAACCTTTCTGGAAACGAAAAGCCATACCAGTGAGGAAATGGCAAATCAGGTGTTGCAGTACTTATGTAAAGTTTGTCAGCTAAACTTTTCAAAATGACAACACTGCTAACATGTCTGGGCGTTATAAGGGGATGCAGCAAAAAATTTTAGAAACAAACAAGTTTACTATACATGTGCCGTGTGAAGCTCATTCACTAAATTCGGTAGGCCGAAGTGCTCTTGACTGTTGTCAAGAGGCGGTTAATTTCTTCTCTACAGTGTGGTTGCTCTATACCTTTTTTTCAACCTCAACCAGCCGGTGGACAATTCTTAAAGGTTGTATTGGAAATGAAAATGTCTTAAAATCCCTCTCTGATACCAGATGGGAGGCACATGCTATGGCAACTGCAGCAATTTTGAAATCTTTCCTTCAAATTTTAGAAGCGTTAGACTGTATAGCCAAAGACCAGTCACAAAAGGGAGACACTAGAAGAGAAGCAGATAATATTACAAATAAGATGGAAGAGCTAGAATTCGTTTTTATGTTGAATTTTTGGGATGAGATTTTGCAAAATTTTCATAGAGTAAGCCAAGTTCTACAGAATTAGGATGTCAACTTAAAAAAAAGTGCAGATCTGTATGGATCATTAGCTGACCAATTTTGCACTTCATGAAATGAATTTGAAAGATATGAAGCAGCTACAAAGGAAGTACTACCAGTTGATTACAAGGCAGCTCAAACTCGCAAACGTATCAGAAAGAAGGTACCCAATGACGGAGATGCTCCAGAAGTATATCTGAATGCCAGAGATAAATTTCGTATCACCACCTTTTACACAATTGTTGACAAACTTGAAACCGAGATGAGAAGAAGAGGAGAGATATACAAAGAAATATCAGAGAGATTTTCTTTTCTAAGTGATGTGCCACATAATGCTACTTCAGTGACTTCACCATCTACTGAAATTGAAGGGTATTCTCAGTGTTGTCAAAAGCTGATTGATGCTTACCCAGAGGACTTGAACATTAATTTCTCAGCTGAGCTTTAGCAGTTTCATTCATATGTGCGCCATAAGTTCAGTGCAACAAAAAATGTAAAAACAAGATTCAGTCATGCTGAACTTTATAAAATAATTGTAGAAGACAATTTTGAGTGTGCCTTTCCAAATGTAGACATTGCCTTTAGTATATTTTTAACATTAATGGTCACAAATAGTTCAGCTGAGCATTCATTTTTTCAGTTGAAGTATATTAAAAATCCCATCAGAACAACTATGCAACAAGGCAGGTTGAATGCCTTATCTCTACTAAGTATAGAAGCAGATGTGTTATAAGATTAATTTTGAGGATCTGATCAAAGACTTTGCAATTAAAAAAAGTAGGAGAAAACTTTTCAAATCTTAATAAAGTTGAAGTATACAAAAATAAACATTATTTTCCATCTTACTATAAGTTTTGTTTCATTTTGAAAAATAAAAATTTATTTTATGGTTTATTATTGTTTATATTTTGAATTACATATATATGGGACACTAAAATCTTTTAAGTGCTTAGGGCCTCTATGGGTCTTAATCCGGTCCTGATGATAGCAGGTAATGCAGTTATCATATGGGCAGTTGAGACCGCCATTTGAGGATCCATTAAGGATAGCAGATCAGATTTTGATGACTGCAAGTTTTCAATCATGTTACTAAGTTCATATAAATGATGAGAAAGCAGTATGGGCTGCATTTTTTTAATTTTTTACTGGATATATCATATCACTGATGTTTGTATTTTTTTTTTTTGTGTGTGTGTGAATTTTTATTGTGTTTTTTTGTTAGTGTTTGTTAGTAGTAGATTTTTCTGATCTACAGAATAACTCTTCTTTACTGTCTTTCATATTCAATGTTGCAGTGGTGAAACCTTGTTTTAATCAAACATGGAACTTTTATTAAGGCCCATGTAGTACTATTCTGAAGCTGGCCTGCAGAAATGTTTTACCTGCTGTAGATTCAAAAGTTCTGGTTCCTACAGTATGCCCTGGGTGTAACCCACAATGCATGTGGAAGAGGTATAGGGACATGGGAGACAAACTAGGGATCATGTCTTGAGGACAAACATGGGAATAGCCACATCAAGACTGAAAAGAGGTCATTGTGTTTCACCAAGTCAGTCGTTTAACATCTATAGGTCCAGTTGTCATTTCCTCCAATTAGTTTGAAGGTATGCATTTCTAGCAACAAGGAGCATCAGGCACATGTGGGATAATTATCTAGAAAACATAGATAAAATATTTTTTTCTTTTTCTAGGCTAGTTATTTGATGATCTGGGCTGTTTAAATACACCAAAGAAGTTTGTGTGGTAGAGAAATGAAGCCAAATGGTGAAGAAGTTAATGCAAGCAGTCAATGGAAGGTGAACCTGCTCAGACTTTCTAGATGCTTATTCTATCCTATTCCCTCAGCCATACAACTGGTGGGGGTAGCTCTATCCTACCCTACCAGGGAGATGATTATGAGCAAGATGGTTTCCAGTTGCCTGGTTTGCTGTAGTACATTTATGACTGTAGTCATGTGTGTTCACAAGACCGGTTTGCCTGGTTTGAAGGATGGAAAACCTGAGTTATTGAGAGAAAAAATCCTCTACCTCTGTATGAGACTGGTTAACTCACCTTTAGTCGAAAGACCAGATAAAGGTCACTGACAGGAATCGAACCCAGGTCTTTCTGATCAAAGAGCTTCATCTATACTGAAATAGCTACGGAGACGCCTTCTAGATGCTTGATAAAAACAAATTTGCAGTGGGACAATGATGGTCAGAGCTGTACATCTGATTTGTTTATAAGCATTTCCTCTCACTGTGGGAAGTAACTACAGTAAATGTTATTTGAAGGGAAATGAGGATGAGATCAAGACTAATTAAGGGATACATATTTGTAAATAATATACCAAAACAATAATTACATGTTTGATACTGATATTCTGTACCTGTTTTCAAGGTGAAGTTCCTTAGGATGGAGTATTATCAATGCAAGCACTCCTCTCTGTACACCATGAATCATCAAATCTCCATACATGACACTCCAAATAAATTCATTCATCCTTCTCTCACTGGCATCCTTGACCTTATCCCTTGCTTCCCCACTCTATTGTCTTTCTGCAATTTTCTCTCTTTTAATGTCTTTCCCATTCTCTTGCCTTCCTTTCTCCCTTACTTTGATGCTGTTTTCTTACACTTACTCTTGCACCTCCCACACTAGCCAATCTTTCTATGCTCTGAAGATCTTTACTCCCCTTCTCCTCAATTGAGTCTTCTTCATTCCTTCCAACACCTTTCTCAGCAGTTCTATTTCTCTCTCTCCAACATTTTGCTTTCAACTGCCATTCACAAACACAATTATGACCATACCCTATTCATCTGCTAAATCACCAAAAACAAAAATCTATATGTAGGCCTTTAATATTCTCTCCATCCTCCAACATGCTACTGGCATCCACAAACTGAAAATCACCCATTTCCAAAGCACAATCTCCAGCATTGCTAAATCCTTAGATCAAGACATTCATGTCTCCCAGTGCCTTCCACTTGCTGCATGTTTAAACAACGTGATGCGTACATACCGCATGCTTAGCAAGCTACAAAATCTTCAATTAGGTTACGAACAGTCTTTAAATGGGGAGGGCTAGGGCTGTTACTGAAACTGGTAGTCGCCATGTTGAATATAACCACTCTCACATGAAGACAATATTGAGATTGTAAAATCCTAACTAAATACTAAACAAATGCCACACAATTATACAAAAATCTTCAATTCAAATAGTGCAAACTTAAATACCAGTACTGTCACAAAATAAACAATAATATCTTTTCTTACTACTAATACTTATCTTTTTTAAAGAGCTCACATCACTCATTGTATCCATCTTTGCATGTGGATTCTGTATGAATTACAGAAACTATCAAATCTCTGGATGTGCATCTAATTTCTTTAAATGTCAGTAAATCCTTGCTTGCTTGCTAACCAGATCCACTATTCCAAACTTGGCTTATTGAAAGTTATTAGTGATTTAGATATTGTTTTCTATGTAACTTAAATCTCAGAATTATATACTATTAATTCATATACTTCAAGAATTAGGTAGGAAAGAATTTCTGAGATTCAACTGAACTATTCAAAAGTCTAAAAATGTTGTTAGAAGATAGTATAATTCTTCTGCAATTAAACCTTCCACTGAGAAAAATCTTCTCTTTGTTCCAGAAGTTATTAGATTCTTTATCTATGCAATTTCTCCTATTCTGGCTAGGTCAACCGTACTAAAAGCATTTATACTGAAAATATCTTTCATTCAGAATTGAAATGTATCTATTTTTCTCCAACCTGCGAACTGTGGTCTTTTGGAACATGGAGTTTTTTTTTGTAACTAGCTACAGGATGCTTCAGGGCAAAAAGAGAAATCCTATACATATCACTTCTTTGAATGTGAGAACCTGTTCTAACAATGTTATGAAATACAAGGCATCTGAAAAGAGTTTGGCACTGAGAGTTTCTTAGCAGATTGTCATCTTGTGTTCTGTTGATTTTATCTCTCAGTTGTTCACTGAACATAAGGTGAAGGATGTTCTCTCTTCAGATTTTCAAATGCATACAGGTGTTTACCAGACTTAATTCACCTGCCATATTTTTCATATAGATAACATTTGCTCACCGACTTCAACCCCCCCCCCCCCCATCAATTCAAAGTATTGCTGATGATAGCCCTCTCCACTTGGGATACTTTTGCACTGCACAAGTACCTCAAGCTTTCAATATCACTTACAATAATTTCATCTAAAAATCGACATGTAACAGGAAGAATTCATCATAAAATATTATTATTGTTATCCTAAGACACCATGGAGTCAAAGACTCATCTAGGAGGTCCTTTCGTCATACAGACAGCTCATCATATCATACCTTAAACACACTCAAATTCTCTGCAGACATGCAAAAAACCTGCTTCTCACTCCTCTGCTCACACCTTCCTTATATAGCTTCTGGGGAGGACCTCTGGCTCTCCCCTGATTTCCCACCATTTTCTGTAAAACCTCTTGATCATTTATCCTATAACAACCCCTTACTAACTTGTAGGTTTCTATCATATCACATCTCTTCCTCCAATCCACTAGACTCAGTAAATTGCATTTCTCAACCTTTCCTCATATTCGACACTCTAGAGATCAGAAACTACTTTAGTCAGTCGTCTCTGAACCCTTTCCAGCATGCAAAGGGTTCAGAGGCGACTGACTAAAGTAGTTAAAGGAGACCAAATCTGTGCACAGTAGTCCAGGTGTTGCCTAATCAGAGTTCAGAGCCTTATACAATGGAACGAGAATCTCCTTATTTCTACAAGTCAATGTCCCTCGCATCATTCCCAGAAGTTGTTGTGGTGTCCTCACAATTTTGGCAATGTGTCCCATAAATTTCAGATCCTTATCCATTACCACTCCAAGATCTCTTATGTCCTCCTCCAACAATATATCCCCACAAAGTGTAAATTCTACATCCCATCTTTGTTTCCTAAATTTCAAAACCTTACATTTTGCAACATTGAACAGGCATCCCCATTCACTCAATCTATTCAAGTCTTCTCGTAAGGCCACATCTCTACTCTTCATAGTTAATCTCCACTTTACATCATCTGCAGAGTGAATATCTCCATCCAAATCTTTTCCAATATCATTAACATACAGTTTAAAGAGCAATGGCCCTAAAACAGATCCCTGAGGCATGCCACTAGTGACTATCCTCTTCTGGGATATTGCTCCCCCCATATAATAGCTCCCCTATTAATAACTGAGATGACATCTTTCTCCCCAGTTGGGGAGAGTGACCATATGGTTTTGACTTGGAAAATGAATAGACATGCAGGAGTATCAAAGAGACGGGAACGTATGTGGAATTATAAACCAGGTGATTATAATAGTCTTAGATGTCAACTTGGGGCAGTTTCGTGGAGGGAGGAACTGGAAGGCCGGGATATCATTAGTGCTTGGGAAATTGTGAAGGAATATTTGTTAGCAGCAATGGTAAGCAATGGTATTCCACGAGTGAAGAAGAAGACACAATTTGGAGTAAAGTAGATGACAAACAATATTAAACAGGAGCTACGTGCAAAAAAGAGGCTATGGAAGAGATATAAGGAGACAGCTGAAGAGAAGATGCATGAAGAATATAAGACACAGGCCAAAAGAGTGACTAGTATGGTAAGGAAGGCAAAATTGGAATATGAGAAAAGATTGGCCCTTAGATCCAAGGAAAATCCTTGGGAATTTTTTAGCTATGTGGCCAGTAGGAGGAGAAATGACTGTGGAAGAATGACATTGTGGGATAAAAACGGGAATAGAGTGACTGATATAGAGGACATAGTGGAATTGTTCAATGAACACTTTATTGGAATATTTCATCCTGGAGGAGTCAATTTGAATACTAGAGGGATAGAGCATGTTCGAGGTTTAGAGGAGAGTGTTCCACATACTGAGTACTCTGGATGTTAGTAAAGCTGTGGAACTGGATGGTATTTCACCATGAGTTTTGAGAGAATGTGATAAGGAACTAACAGTGCCCTTGACCTGGCTTCTCGATGAAAGTCTGGCTGCGGGAAAGGTGCCCATGAAATGGAAGGAAGATAAGATAGTGGCATTGCATAAGGATGGTAGCAGACTGGAAGTGTCTAATTATAGGCCAGTTTGGGTGTCATCAGTAGTTCGTAAGATCTTGGAGAAAGTAGTGAGGGACAATATACAGCATTGGGCAGATGAGGGTAATGTTATCAGTGAGAGTCAACATGGATTTGCGAAGGGGCATCCTTGTTTTAGCAATATGCTAGCCTTTTATGATAAAGTACAAGAGCATTAGATGAGAGAAAGGCATATACTGCAATTTTTCCTGGACTTAACAAAGGCATTTGATAGGGTGCCACATGATAAGCTAATATTCAAGTTGCAGCACATGGGTCTGGATGTCAGATTGGTCAATTGGATTCAGGATTGGCTGTCTGATAGGTATCAGAAAGTTGTGTATGGTGGAGCAATATGAAAGAGGCAGAAGGTTACAAGTGGGGTTCCACAGGGCTCAGTACGGGACCTATATTGTTTAACATTTATATCAATGACATTGTGGATTGCAAGGCGATATTTGTTGTTTGCAAATGATGCAAAGCTGGGAAGGTTTATTAGTAATACTGCAGATGTGGTAGCCCTGCAAGAGGATTTGAATAAGCTAGATATATGGGCAAATGAATGGGGGTGTCAGTTTGATGCAGCAAAATGTAAGGTCTTCAGGTTTGGGAAACATCGATGGGATACTACATACTCTATGGGAGGAGTTTTAACTGGAGGAAGTAGGACAGATCTGGGTTTGATGATTGATAGAAACCTGAAATTTATGGGACATATTGCAAAGGTAACACAGTGAAGGTAACACAGAGGATTGCTGTAATTATGAGAAGGACACTGACCTGTAGAGATAAAATGGTTATTATTCCGTTGTATAAGACTGATCAGACCACACTAAGACTATTGTTCTCAAATCTGGTCCTCAGGATTTGAAGAGGATAAATTAGCTGTGGAAAGCGTACAAAGGTGGATAACAAAGATGGTGTCGGGACTGTACAATGTTAGTTATGAGGATCGGCTGAGGGCGTGTGGACTGCAGAGTTTGGTGGATAGAAGAAGGAGGGGGTGATATGATTGAGACTTTTAAACTGTTGAGAGGTGGTTACAGTGTTGACACTGGGGAGTTCTTTTGCTTGGTTGAACAGCGGGAAGGAGTCATGACAAGGGGCCATCCCTGGAAGTTACGAAAGGAAACTGTGAGAAAGACGGTGAGGAGTGGTTTCATTGCATGTAGGGTGGTTGAACAATGGAACGCATTGCCTGATGGAGTGGTGAGAGAGAGAACGGTCAATGCATTTAAGAAGTGGTATGATAGACTTTGTGTTTCCTAGGAGGGACCTCCATCAATGAGTCTTGATAGACTTGTGTTTCTTAGAAAGAACCTCCCACGATGAGTCTTTTGACTCCATGAAGGCCTGAATAATAATAATAATAATATGCAACTTGCTGATACCTATCAGATAACCTGTCTCCAATCCATTGCACTAATCTAATATCCAACCCCATCCTCTCTAGTTTGACTATCAACTTATCATGTGGTAATTTATCAAAAGCTTTTGCAAAAGCTAAGTGTACCACTGTGCATCCCTCTCCTCTGTCCAAGAAAGCTGTCACCTTATTGTAAAAAGTAAGGAGATTACTAAAACATGACCTCCCTTTAGCAAATCCATGCTGTCCATCAAAGATAATACCATTGTTTTCAACACAATTCTGGATTCTAGTTCTCACTAGCTTCTCCAATACCTTAACTGCAACATCTGACACACAGATAATGTGTCAGATGATAGATGGTATAATTTGATGCTTGTGTTCTATTACTTCCCTTATGAAGTGGCACAATCTTATCCTCCCTCCACTCCTTTGGAACTCAACAAGAATTATTACCAGAATCACTTATGTTTCATTTTAATGTCTTTATTTGTAAAATTTTCAGTTAGGTTTCAAAACTACTGTCAATACAGTTATAAGAAAACACTAAAAAGAACAATTAAATTGAAAGCAAGTGATATTATGCACACTATAGGCTGCAGGAAAATAATAACCATTATGAAATTACTATGTGTATATTTCAACTTCCAATTCCGACATCTTTAATTTCTGAATTTTTAGTTCCCACATATCTTTATCTCCATATTCCCCCCCCCTTCTTTTTGAAAAAAGCCTAGATGTATTTATCCAAATAACAGCCCTAAATGGTTATAGTCATTCATCCAGAGTTCATTCAAAAGGTCTAATGTTCAAATTATATAATTTCTATCAATATATTTCTGATGCTGCTCCAAAAAAAAGAGTCTCGAGGATTCTACAAAGGTTGTCAAAAAAATTATTCCTTCCACCTCATCTCATCTTCCTTTTACCCTCTTTTACCTTGCGGTGTCGAAGGTTTATTAATCATCGGACCTCAAGTCAGCCCTATGCCCCACTGTATCCTATGTCTGTAGTGTTGAGTTCTCAAGGCCGGTTTGCCAGCTTCGCAAGATGAAAACCCCAGGATAAACTGAGGAAAAAAAGCCTATTGTTCATGACCAAGAATGGCTAACTTAGCTGTGGCTGAGGAAGATCCTTCAGCTCCTCACGTCACTGATGGGAATCGAACCTAGGACACTCCTTTCCCAGGCATATGGTTGCGAAGCGCACAGCCACTAAGCTAACGTGCAGACATAATAATAATAAATACAAGAATTCTCTCTTATATATATATATATATATATATGAAGTCACTTCAAGAAAATATAAATGAAAATTACAACCTTGATCTAAATTGCTATGAACGTCCGCTTCACTATCAGAACCCAGCAAAGAGAACATGTACTAAGGAGAAGGAAAGCTCTGAAAGTGACGAATTCCATATATACACTGACGAAAGCAAAACCGGAAGGAATGTCGGTTGTTCTTTCGTTGCATATAACACGAAGTCCATTATAGAAGAACGCTGCTCTAGACTGCATCATCTCTGTTCCAACAAAGCAGAACAACTTGTTATATAGTTCATACACTTACATACCTCTCACCAAAAGACAGCAACAATTTACAGTGATAGTAGAAGCACTATAGATGGCATAAAAAGATTCTCGTTCCTATTCCTTCAATATATTTTTCATTTATGTCTTTAAAATACCATTAATGTTTTAAGTAAATTGGAGTAAAAAGCCAATAATACAAGATGCACTCCTTAACCCTGCAGAGGTTGTGGCTGATCTGACTAATACAAACAAACTGTTTAATATAAATATTCTTACACATATCCAGTGTATAGCTTGGAGGTCATGACTGGCTGTGCACGTATATATTACAAGTGATATTCCACACTGTTTATGTGGTCAGTTTTGATTTAACATGTGTTATGTAAAGGTTTGTGATATTTGATAGTAAATTGTATCTGAGAGATATCGCGAACTCTGACGTCAATAAATTATTGGTTTAGTTGTTTGTTTATTTTTTTATTTACCATTGAAAATGGATGGAAAAATATATCGATTGGATAATCCATCAAATGTTGAAGAGATTCAGTGAATGTCACTCGAGTCCAATGATGAGAATGAATGCGAAAGCGATATTTGATAGTAAATTGTATCTGATGTCAGTATAGTATTGGTTTAGTTGGGTTTTGTTTTTTTCCTTTGTTTCTTTGTTCAGTAATTTCTATATTGTAACTGAAAATAAATAAACCATCATGTATTATATTTGCAGTTTTTTTTTTTTTTTTTTTTAAGTTTTATCGCATTTTAGCACATACTAGTAATGAATGTATTGCTCAGATACACAAGATATACGCTGCAATTTTTTCGACTGCAATCTCCGCATGGTTAATTCGTTCTTGAAGGCTGTTCAGAAAACAAATTGGTCGAAAACTGAAACCATTTTCCCATAAGAATTAATGTGAAATGGATTAATCCGAACTCCCCAGATGATTATTTATTTATAAACCTTTACAATAGTACTTCATGCATAAGATAGTATACAAACATAATGAAAATGCATAAAATCTTACATAAAAAAGAATAAACACAATAAATAGATAAAATATTGACGAAAATTGATCACCTCTTTATTTTTGAGTATTGTACATATCGTTGATTTCACCATACCAAACTGCATAGCAAGATCCAAGACATGAACGCCATTTTCGTGTTTGGATATAATTTCTTTTTTTTTTCATTTCTATCATGGTGGTTCTAACAACTTTTCTTTTTGCTTTGCTGCTATCACTATTCTTCTGCGGCCCCATGGTGGCTTAATTAATAATAATTTATGAAAAAAATATAACAACACACAAAGAAAACTCACTGCAAATTCGAGTAGGTGTCTGCACTGAACGAAGGCTGCCGTGTAACTGATGCTTTCCCGCCTTACAGCTCAGCACGCGGTTGCCGTTTGCCTGTTCGGGAACTGGATTGTTTGAGAACAGAGGCGTTCAACAACTGAGGTTCAACTGTATTTTATTAGCAACATTGATTACCCATCATCTCCAAAACTTTCTCTTCTTCTACATCTATGATCTTCAGTACATCCACATCTCAAAAGTGTCAATTCATCTATCTTGTGTATTGTGTTTCAATTTCATAAAGAAAAACAGGCTAAATAAAGTTTATTTAACCATTCCATTCTTAATCAAGTTTTTTTTCTTCTTCACGTTAGTGTGTTTTTAATTCTGTTACAGGTTGATTTTGTTATTATTCTAATCTCTCTCATGTGCATTTTCCATCCTCTGTAATAAAATATTGTAAATAAGTGTAACATTTGACTTGTTCTATAATTTGGTTTTCTACTTTGATTTTTAACTTTAGGGTATACTTTTCTCTGCTTACTATAATAAACATTCACTTTTTTGGAATTTAATGTAAGGTAATATCTTTTACTCTGTGTATTTATTTGCTCTTTTAATGTTTGCAAGTCTTCCTTGGTCGGAAATCAATACAGTACATCTGTATAGCAAAGATTATTTATGGAGATAGTTTTTGGTATTGAGGCCACATGTTCATTAAACAATAAAAAATAAAAGAGTAAAAAACCCGACAAGTTTCGTTCGTCGTAAGACTTACATCATAAGGGGTAATGGTGTATAAAAGTGTAACACAACGACTAAAGATTAATTGATAATTAATAGTCCATTACATGTGTTTTTAGACTTCACAACTGTTCATTAATTGAGAACCCAAATACAAAATAATGCATTCGTTACTGTATGCTTGTTGGAACTGGCATTGTTTGGTTGTGTTGAACTTTTATATACCATTACCCCTACGAACAGAACTTGATGGGTTTTTTTACTCTTTTATTTTTTATTGTTTAATAAAAATGTGGCCTCAATACCGAAAACTATCTCCAGAACTGCTAACCCCCAGAAACCTTCGCTTACATAAAGATTATTTATGTTCCTTCCTCCTATTTTCACACACTACAATTATTTAAGTATAATTTATTACATGACTTTCATTGGTCTGTACTTTTTTTACATTCAACTTTCCCAGTCTTTTGTGCAATTATATAAGTCAAGTGGATATTAATTCCAACATTATTTCAAAGCCGAATTCAGAAACTATGACAGTTTCGTAAGATAAGTTGACCAGAGAGCTTACGGGAATACATTCCCAGGCATTCACGAGTTGCCTTACTATGGACCATATAGAAGACATAGACACTACTCAAGCATCTATATATTCACCTTTTATTGGTCCATTTTGTTAAGGTTTCACTGACCTGACAGCCATTTCGAACTGGCTGATTCTCCTCAGAGATCAGGAAGAAACCTTAAGAGAGCAAAAACTCTCATTCAGTACTAAGGAACTTGGAATGTTAGAGAGATGTATTTTTCATAAGCGAACACTCAGTTGGTGTGTAAAAGTAATTACTAAAATAAGGAGCCAAAAGGCTTCAGTTCGGCGATGCAAAATTATATGTGACTTATAATTTTACATTGCCAAACTGAAGCCTTTTGGCTCTTTATTTAAATAATTACTTTTTTGGAATGTTTATAAAGGCAGAATTCATGAGTTCATCAGGAATATATCCATTTTCATACATAAATTAAACTTGCTAAAAATTTAAGTGGAAGCAAATAAAGTTCGTGTGTGAAGCATGTATCTTCATGACTAGACTATTTGTATATAGAGGCTGATGACTTCAAATCAATTGCTTTAGTGTCCTATAAATGCAAGTTGCTATGCTTTGGGGTGTAAAGACATAGGCTACATACTATACTGATGTAGCTGAAAAATATCAAGTCCAATGAAAATGTTGTAAAAATAACTTGTTTGTCTCTGTATATTTTGTACTAGATATTTTTGTAAATAACCCTTTGGAAATTAACTGTATATACTCCTTTAATAAGAATATGTTAGTGTGTTAAAAACAAAGGCAATTTTGCCACCGGGTGGCTTTGGCAGTTAAGAGAGGTGAAAGGGTGGATGACATGATTGTGATGGTGGGAACAAATGACTTGAGTGGTGGTGTAAATAGGGCAGCAAGAGATACGAGATTCTTGCTTGAGGTGGTATGAAAGAAGACACAGAGAGGAAAGATAGTGTGTGTGTGTGTGTGTGTTGCCTAGGTATGATAATGACGAACTGAGCAGAAGTGCGGTAATATTGAATGACATAATAGCTAGAATGTGTGATAAGAGAGGACTGGAATATGTGGATGCTTGGAGTGCGTTTGAGGACAGAGAGGAATTGTACGCAAGAGACCACTTACATTTGAATGAGGAACAATGTAGCCATCTGGAGAGATTGCTGTTCTGAAAAAGTCAGTGTGTCTCAGGGAGGATGGCAGCAGGGGTATCCTCTTGTGGGAATGGGTACTTGGGAGAAGGGGGGGGGGGACGATATCAGGAACACTGAGCTCAGTGGAGTCTAGAGGGGATAATGCTGGGTATAGAAACAACAGCATTTATATGCTATATAGTAATGCCAGGAGTATCCGGAATAAGGGAGAGGAATTGGTGGCGCAGATAGCATCAGCCTGGCCAAAAATTATTGGGATCACTGAGACGTGGTTGACAGAAGAGGATATAATAATAGGAATAGAAGTCGTTGGGTACAGCATTTTTCGGCCGGATAGGAAAGGAAAGCGTGGTGGTGGAGTACTGCTTATGATAAGTGATGACCTATGTCCTCTAAAAGTGGAGACTTTGGAAGGCAGTGACACTAATGATTTTGAAAGCATATGGTGTGAGGTAGAAGTGGGCAAGACAGGATATTTAGTGGGGTGTTGCTACAGACCCAGGAGTACAGAGGGTGGGGACCAGGAAATGTTTAGACAGTTGGGTTTGGCAAGTGCAAGAAGAATGATTGTTATGGGAGAATTTAACTACAGTAGTATAAACTGGGAGAGGAAGATGCATGTAGCAATAAGGATATGGAATTTCTAGAATTCTTGAGGGGAAAATGTCTTAGGCAACATATAATAGAGGGAACAAGAGGTTTAAGAGTTTTGGATTTGGATATAGCATCAGAAGAGTTGATAATAACTGAGATGACATCTCTCCCACCAGTTGGAGAGAGTGACCATATGGTTTTGACTTGGAAAATGAATAGACATACAGGAGTCTCAAAGAGATGAGAACATATGTGGAATTATAAGGCAGGTGATTATAATAGTCTAAGGCATCAACTTGGGGAAGTTTCATGGAGGGAGGAATTGGAAAGCTGGGATATCATTAGTGCTTGGGAAATTATGAAAGAATATTTGTTAGCAGCAATGGTTAGTTGTATACCACGAGTGAACAAGAGGACACAATTTGGAGTAAAGTGGATGACAAACAATATTAAACAGGAATTGCATGCGAAAAAGAGCCCGTGGAAGAGATATAAGGAGACAGGAGAAGAGAAGATGCATGAAGAGTATAAGACACAGGCCAGAAGAGTGACTAGTATGGTAAGGAAGATGAAACTGGAATATGAGAGGAGATCAGCCCTAAGATCCAAAGAAAATCCTAGGGAATTTTTTAGATATGTGGGCAGTAGGAGGAGAAATGACTGTGGAAGAATGATATTGTAGGATAAAAATGGGAACAGAGTGACTGATGCAGAGAATATAGTAGAATTATTCAATGACCATTTTATTGGCGTATTTCATCCTGGAGGAGTCAGTTTTAATGCTAGAGGGATAGGGCAGGTTCGAGGTTTAGAGGTACAGGAGGAGAGTGTGTTTCAAATACTGAGTACTCTGGATGTCAGTAAAGCTGTAGGACCGGATGGTATTTCACCACGAGTTTTGAGAGAATGAGCTAGGGAACTGACAGTGCCTTTGACCTGGCTTTTCAATGAAAGTCTGGCTACTGGAAAAATGCCCATGGAATGGAAGGAAGATAGGATAGTGCCATTGCATAAGGGTGGTAGCAGACTGGAAGTGTCTAATTATAGACCAGTTTGTGTGTCATGAGTAGTTAGTAAGATCTTGGAGAAAGTAGTGAAGGACCGTATACAGCATTGGGCAGATGAGGGTAATGTTATCTGTGAGAGTCAACATGGATTTGTGAAGGGGCGCTCTTGTTTTAGCAATATGCCAACCTTTTATGATAAAGTTACAAGAGCATTAGATGAGGGAAAGGCATATACTGCCATTTTCTTAGACTTAGCGAAGGCATTTGACAGGGTGCCACATGATAAGCTGATATTTAATTTGCAGCACATGGGTCTGGATGTCCGATTGGTCAACTGGTTCAGGATTGGCTGTCTGATAAGTATCAGAGAGTTGTGTATGGTGGGGAAGTTTCAAGGAAGCAGAGGGTTACAAGTGGGGTCCCACAGGGCTCAGTGCTGGGACCTATATTGTTTAACCTTTATATCAATGACATTGTTAGTGTGATTGCAAGGGGATATTCAGATGTTTGCGGATGATGCGAAGCTGGGAAGGATTATTAGTAATAGTGCAGATGTGGTAGCCCTGAAAGTGAATTTGAATAAGCTAGATACGTGGGAAAATGAATGAGGGTGTCAGTTTAATGCAGCAAAATGTAAGGTCTTGAGGTTTGAGAAACATCGATGGGATGCTGCATACTCTATGGGAGGAGTTAAACTGGAGGAAGTAGGGGGGACAAGAGATCTGGGATTGATGATTGATAGAAACCCGAAATTTATGGGACATATTGCAAAGGTGGTGAAGGTAACACGGAGGATTGCTGCAATTATGAGAAGGACACTGATCTGCAGAGATATAACAGTTATCATTCCGTTGTATAAGACCCTGATCAGACCGCACTTGGACTATTGTTCTTAGATTTGGTCCCCAGGATTTGAAGGGGATAAATTAACTGTGGAAAGGGTACAAAGGTGGATAACAAAGATGGTGTCGGGACTGTACAATGATAGTTATGAGGATCGACTTAGGGAATGGGGACTGCAGAGTTTGGTGGATAGAAGAAGGAGAGGTGATATGACTGAGACTTTTAAGCTGTTGAGAGGTGGATACAGGGTTGACATTGGGGAGTTCTTTCGTGTGGTTGAACAGTGGGAAGGAGTGATGACAAGAGACCATCCCTGGAAGTTACGAAAGGAAACTGTGAGCAAGAGGGTGAGGAGTGTTTTTTTTGCATGGAGGGTGGTTGAACCATGGAATGCATTGCCTGATGGAGTGGTGAGAGTGAGAACGGTTAATGAGTTTAAGGAGTGGTATGATAGACTTTGTGTTTCTTAGGGGGAGACCCCCCCTTGTTGAGTCATGATAGACTTTGTGTTTCTTAGGAAGGACCTCCCACGATGAGTCTTTTGACTCCATGGAGGCCGGAATAATAATAATAACTGTAAGTAATAGATCTACATGGCGGCATAAGAAAGGTTGTTTATGAAATTTTTGTGTGTATGTGAAAGGCTTACAAGCTATGCACCTCCGAAGTCTGTCAGAAAGATTCAAACAACTTTCCGATTGCCAGCAACTTACAATCAAAAGCAAGCGGGCCGAACTTGAAACTTAAGATGAAAGAATCATGCTGAATTCTTCGGGGGTTACAAACTTCGTGCGAAGGATAATAAAAAGGGATTGAGCCAAGCATAAAGAGCTTCCCGGATCCAGAAGTAGCTAGAGAGAGTAGGCTACCCAGTTCCAGCCGCCACCGGAGATGAAGTTTTGAGTCACCAGAGAGCTTCCAATCATCCAGGCATTTCGGCGATCCCAAGCCAGAGGAGAAAAGCCGATATAAGTTCCCAAATCAGACAGTTGGCAGCAGTTTCAGTTTTTGGAAGAGCTTCCAGTCACCGAGAAGAGAAAAGGATCCCATTTGAGAGTCAAAAGAGAGTTGGCGGCAATTACAGTTTCTGAGAGGCAGGAGTTCAAGCTACTTGAGACGGCAGTCGTTCAGGCATTTTCGGCGAGCCAAAGCAGAGGAGAAAAGGCGAATTAAATCACCCAAAATTTATATAAAATAAGACCCAATGTATATACGATTTTGAAACACCTAAATGCAGATACCAAAGAAAACATAAAATTAAACACTGAATTGAAATTAGAAGAATTTCTAAATTACTACACAGAACTGTGGACAGACAAATATTTTAAAAAAGACAACTGGCAAACAATTAACGAAAATGAAAAGGAAATAACTGAAGAAGAACTAGAAATCAGCCTGAAAGAAAGAAGAAACGGAAAATCACCTGGAGAAGAAAAGCTAGGTGCAGAACTATATAAATATGCAGGAACAAGATTCAAAGGAAGACTCTTATTATTTTTAAATAAAATTTACTCAACTGGTATCCCCCCAATAGAATGGAAAAAAGCAATTGTGATTCCTATCTTTAAGAAAGGTAATAGAGATGACCCTAAAAACTATAGAGGTATCAGTATACTAAATTCATGTTACAAAATATACAGCAGAATCTTAAATAACAAACTAATGAAATATTCCGAAAACTTTATTCTAGAGGTACAAAATGGATTTAGAAAAGGACGATCATGTATAGACCCAGCCTTCTGCCTAAAATTAATAATAGAGAAAAGAAGAGAATATAATTTAGAAACACATATTGCATTTATTGACTTTGAAAAAGCATTTGACAAAGTTAAAAGAAACATATTATTTAACATATTAAAAGAAAGACAACTACCAAATAATATCCTAAAAGCTGTCACAAGTATATATGAAAATAATCAAATACAAATAAGATTAAATCATGAGCTATCATATACAAGAGAGATAAACCAAGGGGTCCGACAGGGATGTCCCCTCTCAGCAACTCTTTTAATATCTACTTAAATGAAATAATAATAAAATGGAGTAAAAATTTACATCAAGGAATTAAACTTTCACCTACAGTTAACTTAAACACTCTCCTCTTTGCAGACGACCAAATAATAATTACAAATTCTGAAGATAACTTACAGAAAGCTATTTAAAATCTAAATGAGATATCCAAAGATTATGGTGTGATAATATCAATGGAAAAATCAAAAACTATGGCCTTTAAAGGACAAGATCCAGCAAGAACTAAAATAGTATTAGATAACAAGATCTTAGAACAGGTGAATTCATTTAACTACCTAGGATGTATGATCACTTATGAAAATGAAAAAGATATAAACTTAAAATTGCAAAATATTTAAAAATAACAGGAGTAATTAACTCTATATTTAAACCAAACCTAGTTCAAAAACAAACCAGGCTAAAAGTATACAATACATTAGCCCTAATGGTCTTAATGTATGGAAGCGAAATCTGGACAATAAAACAAAAAGACAAACAACGATTAACAACAGCAGAAATGAAGTTTATGAGAAAAACTGCACAAAAGAAACGAAGATATTATGAAAGAATTAAACCAAGAACTAGTAATCGAAAAAATTAAAAAATATAAACATAGATGGATGGAACACGTTCAAAGAATGAAAACAGAAAGATTACCAAAACAAGCCTTAAAGTACAAGCCATTAGGAAAAAGAAAACCAGGACGTCCTCTTAAACGATGACTTCTAAGGCCGGAACAGGCCATACTAGGCCTAAATCCTTGATACGTATGATGATGATGAAATCACCCGAAGCAACTTCACTCGGAAGATTTTCTTTTTTGCCGTGGGAGAACAACCTTTTGCCGATCATAGTCCACAGCCCACCAATTTCCCGTTGAGATATGTTACTGAAGCCAGACATTCCTGAGGAAGCTCAAGATCTAAGATGAAAGAAATGCCATAAGATTGTAGTAAAAGACTTTTGACTGAATGTGCGATGCTGAGTCTTTTGTAAGTTAAAACCTTTTGTATATTCCCTCTCATAGTAGGTTGTAGATGGACTTTTAAGAGATTGTTCAATAGTAGTAAGAACTGTCATTAAGAGAATCGATTGGCATATTAGAAGTGGATATAAAATTTGTAAAGATAACTTAACAGAGAGTTAGCTAACCTCTTTGCAAGTGAACTAGAAGTTGAATTTGTAAGCAGAGAGTAAATAATATTGTGAGTTAAAGAAGTTAATTAGTATTAAAGTAAATAGGTTATAATTTATGCTAAAGATTTTATAAATGGATAGAAAAAGCAATCTCCATAATGTTTAAATTCATGTATATTTCATAGTAATGAAAATAAATTTTGTTCTTTTTGTTAACACATACAACTGCACTGTTCCTAAATAAATCGGACTTGTGAGTGTGAAACAAAGTGAGACAGCTGAAGCGTAAAGTTAAGTAAAAGAATAGACCACAACTGCATGTGTAAAGTTTTATTGAAGGAATTTGTGCTAGAGAGAGAAATCTGCTGGCTGTATTATTGAGGTTTAATTAAATGATATTAGTGGCGCAGTCTAAATGAAATAAATTTTCTAGTATTTCAGGCATAAGACTTGTAGTACAAAGGGTAGATAAACATAGTACGTAATAATAGTAAGAAACAGCAATCGTTTACAATGGCACAGATTTAGTAAATACACATAAAATAGCAAGATAAAACCTTTAGTTTACATAGCTGTGCTTCATGAAGTGGATGAAATTTGGGATCTTTGGGTGTTGACAGACAGTGGACTAAAGCTTCAAGGGCACATTGCAAGTGCTGTGAAGACTTCAAATTTTGTTTCTGCTGTGATGAGAAGGTGGTGGTGCCTGTATATAGGACATTGGTCAAACCATACATGGACTACCGTGCTCAAATTTGGTTGCCTAGTTTTCACTGTGATGTGGAAACACTAGAGAGGATTGAAGGATGAATGACCGAAGTGATATTTCGACTCTGAAATGTTGGTTATGCAAAGTGGTTGAGGGAATCTAGATTACAGAGTTTGGCAGATAAGAGGATATATAACAGAGACCAAGTTAGTAACGAGATTTTACCAGAATAATATAGAAGGAATTATAAAAAAGTAGATGGTAAGAACAAAAGGTCATCTCTGGAAGTCATAAAATAATGTGGTGGAGAAGTGTGTGAAATAGATTTTTTCGCATGGAAAGTTGTTGGTAAGTAGAATGCATTGTGAATGCAGTGGCTTTTTGGCTCCCACTGATGAGATCACAATAATTTCATGGTTCAATATGAGAGACATGTTGCTGGTTAAGTGGGCCTCCCATGATAATTCTACCTACTCTATGGAGGTTACTGTAATAATAATAGTAAGAAAAGTGCAAGGCACACATCCTTTTGGACATGTGTAATTAATACATTAATACCAATCATGCTGTCAAGCATGAGTGTCTTCTGAAAGATTCATTACAGGAAAGAACTGAGGGAAAGCCGAAGAATGGATAATGACACTCATTGTTCAAAAGAAAGGATTGGCTTGTCCCAAACTATTGTTCAGATCTAGAGACATCTTCAACCTCTATTGTAGTCTCATCAGTTGGAGCTAGATCCAGAAGAGATCCCAAGGTTGAATTCATGCAGAGGTCATATATTTCCCGTATATGAGGGTGGTTGAAAAGGTCTTGGCCTCGACCATAGATGGCTACACTATCAGCAAGATTTTTTTTTTTTCTAAGTTGGTACATCTGTCATAAGCACTCATGTGAAATTGCAAGTACTTCGATCAAGTAGTTTGTTTTATACAGCTGTCTAAGCAAAAGTGTTGATGGATAAAATTGAGTATTGTGTAGTTATAAAATTCTTTGTAAAATAAGGTTTAACGTCAAAAGAAATTCATTCAAAGAATTTTTATAAAAGTTTATGGACACTCTTCTCCTTCATTTTCGACAATTAAGAAATGGGCTGCCGAGTTTAAACATCACCATACCAGCCTTGAAGAGGATCCATGTGAAGGACATCCAAAAATTGTAACACCACCAGAAATCATTGATCAAGTGCATGATATGGTATTGGATGACCAGCGAGTCAAAGTGAGTGAAACTGCAGAGACTATAGGCATTTTAAAAGAACATGTAGGATATATTTTGTATGAAGAATTGCAAATGAAAAAGAAGCTTTGCGCAAGATGGGTGCCGTGCTTGCTCAGAGCATGTCAAAAACACACTCGCATGAAAATCTCTGAATAGTCCTCGGAGCATTTTAACAAGAATAAAGCTGATTTTGTGCATTGATTTATTAGTATGGACGAGACATGGATTCACCATTGCACACCAGAATCCAAACAGCAGTCAAAACAGTGGACAGAAGCCGGCTGTTCAGCGCTAAAGAAGACAAAGTCGGTTCCATCAGCAGGAAAGGTCATGGCATCAGTATTTTGGGATGCTAAAGGCATTTCGTTTATATCTTGAAAAGGATAAAACAATAACTGGTTAATATTATTCTGATCTTTTAACCAAGTCTTTTGTCAAGAATTTTTTCGTGAGAAAAGACCCGGTTTGCAGAAAAAAATCACTTTTTATCAGGACAATGCATCTGCACACAAAGGTGTTTTGGCAATGGGAAAATTAAGGGATCTGCACTATGAATTGTTGGAACATCCACCTATACCCCAGATTTGGCTCCCTCTGACTTCTATTTCTTCCCAAAACAAACTCTTCCTTGCCGGTCAGCATTTTTCTTTGAATCAAGAGGTGATTGCAGTTGTAGAAGGTTATTTTGCAGATCTTACTGAGAACCACTACAGAGATGGGATAATGGTATTGGAGCATCGCTGGAATAAATGTATTAGTCTTAAGGGAGATTACGTTGAAAAATAAAAATAATTTCAAAATTATAAATTCATTTTTTCATTGTTAGGCGAGAACTTTTAACCATCCTCGTTCAAGTAGAGGAAATGTGTTTATGTGGAACCTACACACAGACAGTAAACAAGACAGATGAACTCACTTAGTTACAAATCAAACTACATTACAAATAATACAAGTAGTCTAGTTCTGTAGATAACTCATGTGCAAACTTTGCTACACTTGGATAAAAGGATTACACAAGAATATAATTTCTTGGCAAGTTCAATTTAATTTACAACCAAGTGAAAACGCGTTCTAGAACTAGTCTAACCAGAACATTTTAATAATAAGATATTACACCTTTTCACTACTTGTATATGGGAAATGGAGGAAGAGAAGAACTAAAAAAAGGTTCAAGTGCTTTTTAATTTAATAAATGCTTGAAGAAATCTAAAATCCCAGATGACTGGAACAAAGCACAAACATTCTTAATATACAAAAAAGGGGATCATACAGATCTACAAACTAATCAGCCTGTTTTTACATATGTATAAATTATTCCCCAAAATACTAGCCAATAGGATGAAAAACAAACTAGAGTTCTCACCAACAAAAAACCAAGCAGATTCAGAAGTGGATATTTATCTAATAACAATCCCCAAACTATTAACCAGATAATAGAAAAAACAAATGAAGACAATATACCACTTTTTATGGCGTTTATCAATAAATGCCATACTAATACAACATATATATATATCTGAATGCAACAAGTAATATACAATTAAATAATCTAATAGCAAAAATTAAAATAGACAGGGAGATACAACGTCACCAATAATATTCAGTGCTTGCCTATATAAAATATTTAAAAATTTTAACTGGAAAAAAAAAAAGGTATCAGAATAAACCAAAAGATAGAAATAAATGACAAAGAAATAGAAAATGTAACTAAATTCAAATATATAGGTCAAATAATTAACATAGATTGAAATTGGGAATAAAGAATAAACTAAGGATGGAGACAATTTGGAAAATACAATACAATTTTTAAAGAAAACAACATATCTGTCTAAAAAGAAAAGCATATGAACAATGCATCATACCAGCTATGACATATGGAGCATCACAAGAAGACTGAAAAATAAATAAATTAGGAGCCGCACAGAAAAACATGGAAAGATCATGAAAAGAATAGATAAAGTAAAAAACATAGATATCGGGGGGGGGGGGGGGATAGGAAAGTCTTCATTAAGAAATGAAAAAAAAATGGAGATGAGGAAAACATCTTGCAAGACAGGTGGACAACCTGTCTCCCTGTCTTGGAAAATAGGGAGACACTGGACAAAAATTTGTACAGAATGGCAAGTACAAGAAGACCTGGAACACTATCAGCAAGGTATGGAGAAATGACTTGAACTTATGGGCTAGTGACAGAGAAATGTGGAAAAATATGGAGGAGATCATCTGCTAGGATAAGGATTGATTATGATGATGATATGGGAAATATATGACTTCTTCATTACTTCAACCCTGGTATCTCTTCTGGGTCTGGCTCTCACCGATGGTAGCTTGCTTCCAAGGGAGCATAGAGAGTGATGAGTATAGTAGTGATCCTTGAGGGGGTCACTTGGTGAGATTTAGAGTGATCTTGCAGATCACTCATAACATTATGCATGTCTGAAAGGATGTACACTTTATATTATGAGATACTAAGGCAGTTAACACGTTCGCTGCCACGCTAATTCGGCATAGTTTGTTCCCGTACGCCAAGCAATTTCACTTTTTCAAGGTCAGTACGGGTAATCTTGTTGCCGGTGGTAAGCGTCATACGAGTATACTTGTAGCTGGCTTGTGCGGAGCACATACCATCTATGAGTATACACAGTTTTGCTGCTAGCTCCACAAACCAAGCATTTTCACTTCTTCAAGGTCATTACAGGTAATCTCATTGCCGACAGCAAGCGTCATGCGAGTATACTCGTAGCTGGCTTGTGTGGCTCATATACCAACTACGAGTATACTCGTAGTTGGCAGCGAACGTGTTAATGTAAAGTCATTAGTCTCTACCTCATGTGCAAAATTTGTTTGCTTACACCTGAATAAAGATTAAACAACAATACAATTCCATTGCAACTTTAATTTAATTTATAACCATGTGAATTTTTTTTTTTTTTTTTTTAATAATTGAATTGCTGGCGTGGGTGGTGAATGCCAAATGATTAAGGCTTAACATTTTGTTTCAGTCTACTAGAATTTGGCCCCAACAATAAGTCTTGATTTCATGGAGACACAGACATCATACTGTCTATTCTATAAAACCCCTTTACCAACATAATGTTTCTATCATATTCCCTCTTTTCTACATATCAACCAATTTTTGAAACCTGCATAACTTCAATCTATCTTCATAGGAAGCATTTTACAGACTTGGTATTATCTTGGTCCTTCATCTAAATCCTTTACCATTAGGAGAAAATAGAATACCAAGGAAAGAGTC
Source organism: Typopeltis vanoorti (assembly GCF_054136105.1). Classification (NCBI taxonomy): domain Eukaryota; kingdom Metazoa; phylum Arthropoda; class Arachnida; order Uropygi; family Thelyphonidae; genus Typopeltis; species Typopeltis vanoorti. Next base: position 151,644,234 of record NC_143556.1, on the reverse strand, counting down.
TTGTGGCATGCCACAAGGCTAGTCTTGGGCTTCTACTGTTTAATTTAATTACAATTGGCATTTTATGTACACTGACAGGAGATATTCCATTCCATTGTTTGATGATGATGCAACATTCAGGAGAGTTTGAGGAAGCCAAGCAAATATTAATTCCCTATGGAAAGTTTTTTTTTTTTAACTTGGTTATAAAGTATATTATATTATACTTGAAAATATACTTTTCAAGTATAATATAATTAATATAATAATATAATTTTCAAGTATAATAAAATCATGTATAGTATAATATAATGATTATATTCTTGTTATAATCATTACCCAAGTGTAAGCAAACAAAGTTTGCACATGAAGTATCTTCAGGATGCAGTATACAGAAGCAGATGACTTCACATCCATTACATATTTCACAGGCATTACATATATGTGTTATTATCTTACTTACTGGAGTCCTGAAATAGCATGAAAAAACTGTTACATAACACCTTCCCACAGTTTATATGCTAGGTTCTTAAATTTTTGTGGGCAAGCCTACTAAAAGTAAACAAACAAAAAAAGTGCAAATACACATTTGTTCGGACACCGGGTTTTTAAAACACACCAAGTTTTTATTGTACAATATTCCATGATTACAGAAGTTGGAAATCGAAAAAAAAATATTAAACTTAGTATATTTTAAGAACTCAAAAACTAAATTATACTTCCAAAGCTTAATTCCTCAGTTGGATACATCTCTTTATTTATCATTATTTACAACCTTTACAAACAAAATATTCAACGAAATGTCCTATTCCTAGAGACAACAGCACTTAAAATTAACAAATCACATGGTCGAGGGATTACCCATTCTGGCATGCAGGTATGTCATTATATTTCTATAGTTAAACAGAAATGGATAAACCTCGGTTTTTTTCAATTATATCTATCTAAAAAAATAAAAGAAAGAAAGTATTTTTTTTAACTTTCTTAAAACGTTATATAATAACACTAGCATACAATTAAGCACATTTTACCTCCAGGAGTAGTAGAAAAAAGCGTTCCTCCGGGTGTACAACTGTAGTCATCGGGCAATTCAGATGTATCTTTGATAATAACTCTTCTTCCTGGAATTTCCCTACTGTCACTGGTTTTTCGTTCTGCCATTAGAAAATGATGATAAATTATAAAGTAAAAATGTATACAATTTGAACACGTATACCTACTTGCAATGTGCTTTTACCATATGTCCAAAAACTCGTAACGCGAGAGGGCGAAATGATCGCATGCGTGAAAATGAATAGTTGCTCTTTCGTAGTGTGAGTATTAGATCGGTGTTCAATTGTTTGTTGTTATTGAATTAATTGGAATGTGGGAGCAACATTCGACTCGAAATGTTTCTTAGTTATTTTACATAGCGTATGCAGCAGTAAAAAGTGGTCTATTAAATAGTGTAATTATAGCATATCACAATTATTATATCTAAATTTACAATTTTCCAAACATGCCAATTTCACGTGTTATTTTGATATTCTCATTGGTCTGTGGCTGTGCTTCAGTAAGTAAATATTCTAAAGAAGTTAATCCTTCAGTAGATTCAAAAACTTTTCGCAGTGTGCAAAAACCTTTCAGAATGCAGAAGGTTAATTTGGTATGGGAAAAGGCACAAAAGGTAGGCAGTATGTTTTGATATTTTACGATTACATTGTATTTTGAACTGTTACGTAGCTTAAATGGCGAATTTTAGATGGGAGATGAGTTTCATCGCAGGGCGATGCTTATTGGAAGCCCGAATTAGCTTGAAAAAGTCATGTTTGGTCTCTAGAGTAGGGTTTCTGGACTATGTAAAAATAAATTAAAAATGCAAGCAATATATGAAATTGATAAAAATAGAAAAAAAATCCATAGCACACCACGGTACCAAGTATACTATAGGTTTGCAAATAACTTTCGTGGGTGGGAGCAACATTAAAAAAAAAAAGATTTGTCGCACAAAAAGGGTAAATACTTTTAGCGGTTTCGTTCATTATTTTTGGGCCTGAATGTATTGTTTTTGCATGTAAATTAATGAAAATTTTGACAAATCAAAATTTTTGATCCAAATTTGTTTTAGCGACTGGTACCCAAATGTGATAATCTTCTTTGATTGCCATCTCCTATCGGATGGCGGCGAACACCTTTGCAAATTCTGAGCGATCCTCAGCCACTCTGCACAGTTCCTCAGAGCTCATGCTAGTTCACTGTCCGATGTCTGCCAGCCAAGATTTTCTTCTTCCATTTATCTTCCTTTTTATAATCAATTGAAGTATCTTATATTTTGCATTACAAAATATGTGACCAAGATTATTATTATTATTAGGGGCAACTCCAAGGAGTCCTTAGACTCATTGAGGGAGGCCTAAACATCATGAAAAGAACAACTATTAACACCCACAACAGACTCAGGCAGCCTATTCCACTCATTCATCACTCTCCAAGTAAAAAACCTAGTTCTAATATCCTCACTAATCACACTCTTGCCCAGTTTCCATGCATGGCCCCTAGTACTCCCAATTCTAATATCCTCACTAATCACACTCTTGCCCAGTTTCCATGGATGGCCCCTAGTCCTCCCAACACCAGTCTTGTTCTGAAAAATATCCTCTGAATTAATCTTATAGAAACCCATCAGTAATTTGAATGTCTCAATCACATCACACCTTTTCTGCCTATCAACCAATTTCTGCAACCACAAATCTTCAACCTGTTCTCATAAGGTTCATTCCAGACCTGCTATCTTTTTGGTCACTCGTCTCTGCATCCTCTCCACCTCCTCCCCATCCAGAAGAAACCTTGGTGCCTTTATAAAGGCTCGATACAGAGGAACAATAACTTGCTTGTAATAGTATTCTTCAGTAACCAAGTGATTTGATGAGCTGATTTAGTCACTTTTGCAATATGCCCCTAAACTTCAACTCCCTATCCACCAATACTCCCAAATCCCTGGCCTCGTCAATCTCCTGGAGCACAGTTCCACCAATGTGATATACTGCTGCTAATCTTTTCACCCCAAAATGCATAACCGTACATTTTGCCGCATTAAATTGACATCCATTCGCCTTAGCCCAATCCTTCAAACTATCCAAATCATCCTGCAAAATTTTGACATCCTGTGCACTCACCATTGCTCTACCCAACTTCACATCATCAGCAAACAAATGAACAGTTCCTCTCAGATCCTTTCCTATATTGTTAATGAACAAATTGAACAGTAGTGGTTCAAGAACAGAACCCTGCGGCACACCTCTAGTCACAGGCCGTCTTTTGGACTCTACTCCTGAATAAACCACTCTCTGATATCTGTCCATCAACCACCCTCCTATCTATCTCACCAACCGTATATCCATCCCCATATGCTGCTGCACTTTACTGATTGGAGTTCCATGTGGCATCCTGTCAAAGGCCTTAGCAAGGTCCAGTAGAATCACTGTAAACCCATTACCCTCATCCATTCAAGCTGTCACTGTGTTATAAAACTTGAGCAAGTTACTGAGGCATGATCTACCCTTCACAAAACCATGCTGTTCCCCCGTACAGTATCCCATTTTCATCTATCCATTCCTGTATTTTTCACTTGACTATTTTCTCCAAAACCTTCACGACGACTCCTGATATGCTGATCGGTCGGTAATTTGCAACAGCAGTCTTGGAACCTCCTTTATGCAGTAGAACTATTTTCCCCTCTTTCCATCCCCTCGAGACTCAAATTAAACAAAATGGTCAAGGGCACTGACAGTTCTTTAGCCGCTTCACATAAGAACCGAGCTAGTATACCATCCAATCCCACAGATGTATTCACATTAAGGTTTTGTAATATACTATTCACCTCCATTTCAGTCACCTCAATTCCAGTGTAAGCTATTGGTTTTTTCATTCCTGCAATATCACCAACTGGATGATATACTCTTGCAAAGTGCTCACTCAGTAATTCCACTATTTCAACTGATTCAGTTACCTCCCTACCATCGGCATTCCTTATACATTTTTTCTTTTACTTGCAGCATATCAATAGAAACTGTTTGGGATTCTCTTTAGCTTGTATGGCTAATTTCCTTTCCTTTCCTTTCCTAATCCGCTTTTGCTTTTCTTACCACACTCGTTACCATTCTGGCCTGTGCTTTATACTGTTCATGGGCCTGCAGTCACCTTTTGCCTTAAATTCCCTCCACAGTTGTTTATTTTTTTGCAGCTCAAGCTTAATGGTGTTACTCATCCATTTAATCCCACTTGATTTATTATCCAGACTCTAGGTATACAGTCAGCCATTATCTCCTTCAAATGCTCCTTTATTGCTTCCCATGCACTATCAACCTCTAGCACTTGCAGTTTTACATGCCATGGCACTGAACCAAGCAATCTTCTAAGCTAGTCACACTTTCCAGGCCGGTAATTCCACATGGTATGTAGGTTTCCTTCTTTTTATGGTATCTGAAAGTTCCTGTGATTTCCCCATTTGTTTCAGTACCTCCCGATTGGACGTTTTTACTGTCCATGAGATTTTTAACATTTGTCTATATAACCACATCTCAAAGGCTTTAAGTTTTTTTTATTTTTATTGATGTCTTCAAGATTCAAGTTTCTGCACTGAACAGCAGTACAGACCATACATAGCATTTAATCATGTGTACTCTAAGCTCTAAATTCTAAGCTCTCTAAGTGGTGGAAATTGGAAGAGGAAGGTCCAAGGAATGAGTTTAAAGAAAAGATATTAGAAGGAATGAATATTAGAAAAATTGGAGAAGAGGTGCACGGTATAACATCAGGAAAGGGGCAGCCCGAGGATAAGGAAGCATGGTGGTGGAATGAGGAGGTGCAGTTGGAGATCAGGGAAAAGAAAGAGGCAAAGAAAAAATGGGACATGACTGGAACCAGTGCTGACAAGGAGGCATATAGATTAGTGAAGAAAAGTGCAAAGAGAGCTGTGGCAAGGGCAGTTGAAGAGGTTTATGAAGTACTGGAGAAAAACGGTGGTGAAGCTAAGTTGTTGAGAATAGCGAAAGCTAGAGATAAGGCCTTGAAAGACATAACATCAGTTAAGCAGATAAAGGATGCCACAAGAGTAGTACTACAAGAGGAGGACAAAACCAGAGGAAGATGGGAAGAATATTTTCGTAATCTACTAAATGAGGAGAATCGAAGAGAGAGGTGTGAGGATGGAGAGGCAAACGGATTGGTGCAGGACATAAGCAGAGAGGAAGTGTATTGGGCACTGAGAAAAACGAAGAATGGAAAGGCTGTAGGGGCGGACCAGATACCTGGAGAAGCTTGGGCAGTGAGGGCATAGACATGTTATGGGATCTGATGAGGAAAATAGCCCAAGAGGAAAAGATACCAGAGGAATGGAGGAAAAGCATTCTCGTCCCAATCTACAAGGGAAAAGGAAATGTTCAAGATTGTGGCAACTATAGAGGGATCAAGCTGATGTCACACACGTTGAAGATATGGGAAAGAGTAATTGAAAGAAGGATACGGCAGGAAACAAAAATTGGTGAGGAGCAGTTTGGATTTATGCCAGGAAGAGGGACAACGGATGCAATATTTGTGCTAAGGATGGAGAAATATAGGGAGATGCAGGCGGAGCTACATATGGTGTTTATAGACCTGGAAAAGGCGTGCGACAGAGTGGCCAGACAGGAAGTATGGAGGTGTATGAGGAAGAAGGGGGGGGGGGTGTCAGAAAAGTACGTGAGGTTGTGAAGGAGATGTATGAGGGAGCGCAAACTCAGGTCAGATCTAGTGTCAGCATGACAGGGGTTTCCCATTGTCGTAGGGCTCCATCAAGGATCAACTGATGCCCTCCGAGCCTCTACCGCTTTGATCTGGTCATGGATGTACTAGTGGAGGACGTCAAGAAGGAGGTGCCAGGGAGCATGATGTTTGCCGATGATATTGTTCTCTGCTATCTTCTCTCGAGAATCATCCTGAGAGAAGCTTGAAAAGACCCTGGAAGAGTGGAGAAAGGTATTGGAGGAGAGAGGCATGAAAATTAACCGGGTAAAGACCAAATATATGTCAACAGGGAGTGACGAGGATATGATCATATGACTCCAGGGTGAAAGGTTAACTTCAGGGAAGAAATTCAAGTACCTTGGGTCGGTCATCGAGAGGAATGGTGACCTGGATGAGGAATTACAGCACCGAATAACATGCAGCTGGAGGAAGATGAGCGGGGTCCTGTGCGACAAAAGAGTGAGTTGTAAGATGAAAGGAAACTGTATAAGATGGTGGTGAGGCCGGCGATGCTCCATGGCACAGAGACATGGCCTATAACAAAGGCACAGGAGATGAAGATGGAGGTGGCGGAGATGCAGATGTTTAGATGGATGAGTGGTGTGACAAAGGAGGACAGGATAAGGAATGACTACATCAGAGGGATGAACAAGGTGGGACCGATTGGTAAGAGGGTACAAGAAAGCAGGCTGAGGTGGTTCGGTCATGTAGAGAGAAGGAGTGATGAGTATGTTGGTAAACGAGTGGAGCATATGGAGGTGGAGAGAAGGAGAAAAAGAGGCAGGCCAAAGCTCAGATGGAGGGATAAGGTGGCAGAGGATCTTAGGGAGAAAGGATGGAATCGGGAAGATACCCTGGACTGGAGAATCTGGAAGAAGAAGATTAAAGATGTGAACGCCGACCCCGTTTAACACGGGATAAGGCATAGCGAAAGAAGAAGACTCTAAGCTCTAAATGTAAATTGTGGTTACACAGCATTGATTTCATCAGGAGAACATTTTTTCTTGTCATTTCAATTCTAACTTATTTCCATTTCTGGATTGCATTCTTCATTTAACCAGCATCTGAGATATTTAAACTTTGTCACTCTTTCTATTTTTTTCTGATTTAAAGAAAGTGCTGAATTAAGAATTGATTTCTTGCTTATAACCATGAATTTAGTTTTGTGTAATAAGCGTATTGGATGTTTTCACCATTTATATTAATCCCTTCCTCTTTTCCTTTTAAGATTTTTTAAATATGACTTCTGAGTATATGTTAAAAAGAAGAGGTGACAGCACACATCCTTGCCTTACTCCTCATTTGATGTTAATGGAGTCTATAATAATGTTATCAACTTGAACAGATGCCTTTTGGTTCCAATATAAGTTTTCGATGATCCTGATGACTTTACCATCTTATCCAATTCTTTTTAAAATATTCAATCATTTTAGTATGTTGAACTCTGTCAAATGCTTTTTTCTTTAAGTCGATGAAGCAAATGAATACCTCCTTGTTTTGGTCACTACATTTTTGGAATAAGATTTGATAACAGACAAGAGCCTCTCGTTCCCAAACCATTTCTGAAGACGAATTGGGTATCACTGATAGTGTCTTCACATTTTCTATATATTCTTTCTTGAATTATTTTCAGAAACATTTTGAGAACATGACTCGTTAGGTTGTTCATTCTATAGTCATCACAAGTTTTTGCATTTGCTTATTTAGGTAGCATGATGAAGGTCGACTGTAACCAGTCTTGAGGGATTATGCCTGTATTGTAGATCTTAAATAGCTTTACTAATATAGTAATGTTGTCACCTGTCACCTTCTAATAACTTTACTATTTCTGCTGGTATTCTATCAAAACCTAAGGCTTTACCATTTTTAGCTGAGTTCAGGGCACATTTTATCTCTGATCTTAGAATGTATGGACCTTCATCTATTATTTTGTTTTGTTATTAGTAAAGAGTTCTTCATGTTTCACCCATTCTTGTATTTTGTCATCCTTTTCAGATATTATGATAATAATGTGATAATAAGTTTTAAAAAAATACAAAACTAATTTCTTTTTTTTTTTTTTTTTTTGTTATATTATTTATTACATATACCGTGCGGTTAGCCTGGTGGCTTTGCGCTTCACAACCATATGCCTGGGGAAGGAGTGTCCCAGGTTCGATTCCCGTTGTAGACGTGAGGAATTTGAGGATCTTCCTCAGGCATAGCCAAGTTAGCCGGTCTTGGGTGCGGTCAGTAGGGTTTTTTCCGCCAGTTTATCTGGCGTTTTTCATCCCGCAAACAGGCAAACCTGCCCTGTGAACATATGCCTCTACAGTCAAAAATATATCCCCCCCCCAGCGGCAGACCAGGTTGTATTATTTGTAAATACAACCCCTCTAATAACAGTGAAAGTTTCAGAATTTCAGTTTACTATTATCTTCATGGAATACCACCAACTAAAAGCTGACATCAATATAATATTAATATTGTAAATATAACTTTAGTGTTTGTTACATACTAAATAAACTTCAAATGCAAAAAGTTTCCATCATATTTAACTGAAAAACGTAAATTCCAACATCCATATAAACAAACACATCTTAGCCTAAACAAGTGAATCTTCAATAGAATATTATAAAAACACGTATTTTGAATATGTGAGTTAAGAAAGACCCTTTTTCATGTCATCTTCCTTATACCCTCTTTTACCTTGCGGTGTCAAGGGTCCATTGATCATCAGACCTCACTCCGTTTACAGGATAAGGTGGTCAGCCTTATGCCCCGGTGTATCCTATGGCCTGTAGTATTGAGTTCTCAAGGCCAGTTTGCCTGCTTTGCGGGATGAAAAACCCCAGAATAAACTGGGGAAAAACCCTGCTGTCCATGCCCAAGACTAGCTAACTTGGCTATGGCTGAGGAAGATCCTTCAGCTCCTCACGTCACCGACGGGAATCGAACCTAGGACACTCCTTCCCCAGGCATATGGTTGCGAAACGCATAGCCACTAGGCTAACCGTGCGGACGACCCTTTTTCATAACAAATTAAAATAGTAATTTTATTAGAAATTACTTCAAACAACTATATTTTATATAGTAATTATAACAAACAAGACTAGGATTTTTCTCATTAAGTAATGAAAAACCTAGTAATGCTCACAGCTTAAAATTCTATATATTAATTCTTCTCTTCTTCTTAGAAGCGCAGTTGTCAGCAGCTTTTCCATAATTAAAATCTGTTGGATCTGGTCCCTCCAGTGAAATCAGCATCAGATTATTTAGAGTGTTCTGACTGATGCGATTCCTCATACAGGTTTTTATCCTTTTTTAACGCAGAGAAACCCCTTTCACATTCAGCTGTGCTCACAGGTATGGCCAGTCCAACAGCAGCTTGTTTTGCTAAATTTGGAAAAGACTCTTTGAGCTCAGATGTTGTTGCTAATTTCAGCAGTATTTGTCTTGGTTCTAGATTTTTGTATGACTGTCCATTAATCATTTTTGATGCAACTGCCCATTCTAGTTTAGTCCTTTCATAGTTTAAAACTGCAGGACTTCCATTTCTAGAATAATAATCAAAAAGAATCTCAGAAGCCTCATGTTGATCATGACTTTCTGCATTGAAAAGTCTTGAAAAGCAAGAAATGATTGGCATATCTGGAAATCTTGCTTCTAGGTGTTTAATAACTGTGCCTATGTATTTATCATATATTATAGTCTTAAACGTAATAACATTGAATCTGAATAATCAATGTGAAGGTCTGACCATTCACCTGAAAGATGCTAATGAAGATTTTTAAAATGACTGCCAGGAGTGTCTTTCGGTTTCATTATGGATAGTTTTCTGGCTTCTAAGACTGGCTCTATTTCAGTTAAGTCAACATCTTGCCTTTGCCATGATCTAGACAAGTTAGATAAATGTGGTAACACATCTGAAAGCATCATTAGTGAAGCTACTACGAAATTGTATTTCTGATATATTTACTTAAACCTTCAGCTGTGATGTCATTTCATTCGGTGGCCTCTCTTTCCAATGCAGCTATAACACCCACCATGCATTCTTTTAGAGACTATTGCAGAATCATGAGATAGCCATCACTAGTCATTTTAAGTTTAATCTGAGGACTGTTCAGTATATTTTGGATTTGGGTTAAACCAGCCATCCTGACTGAGGAATTTTGGAAGAAGAAAAACAATTGCTTTAACCACCTTACTGGCCATTATGGATCAAATACGCTTCATATCCATCATATATTTCCATGTAATATAAATGGTATTACAATTTTAATATGCATTTTGCATCCATGTTTACTTGTACGTATATATACATCCTGGCCAGTAGTGTGGTTAAGATATCATTAAACATGACTAAATAAGGCACTTCAGCAGCTGCTTGGGCACTAGCAAGAGCCAGTCGGTGGTTTACACAATGACAGTTGACCATGAGTTCATCTGTTTTATCTTTGAGCAGTTTTGCAACTCCCTTTTGCTTTCCAATCATGACAGCTGCTCCGTCAGATCCTAGGCCCACCAGATTCCAAGTTTTTAAGCCTAGACTGTCAAGGGTTTCAATTACTTTGTTAGTTATAGTCTCAGCTTTGCCATCAATGATATTGCAAGTTGATACAAAACTAACCCTGACCTCTTTTCTAAGGCGACAAACATATTTAATGTACACAATCAGCTGTTTTAAAACTGAGATGTCTGTAGTTTCATCACATAAAACATCACATAAAAATAATCTGCAGAATGTATATTTTTCAGTATTTCAGATCTAATTTCTGATGCTAAAATATCAATCAACTCTTGCATTATTCTTTCTGAGGTATAACGTGCATTTTTACCAATGTTAAGATATTCTAAGTAGGAACAGCCCATAGCCTTGCAATGCTCAAGCAATTTTTTTAATAATGTAGTATGTGGTAACTCATTTTTTTCTAACCAATACATAGATATTAAAGCTCCCAGAAAAGCATCTCTCTCTCTCTGCAAGTTATTCAAAATTGAAATTGATTTTTCAATTTGCCCCATTCCAATTTCTTCTAGTATACGTTTTTCAATTATATTTGAACAAGAATCAGTGTGTTACTTGCTTTGTTCATGGTCAACCAAGCTTTCTTTTCGAAGTCTTGTGCATGGCATAGTTACCCAAGTCACTTCCTTGTTTTGGGTCATTTCTTTTCATATTTTATACATGTGGAACACATCATTCCATTAGCTTTCACCACTAACCAATGGACATTTTTAAAACCATTCACTGTTAATACCCGATAAGCGGTGTTTAGACGCACATTTTACATTTGAAAGAGATTCTACAGAAATCGACGATTCTGTTGTTGATTTGGTGTCTTCGCTACTATGCTTATCGGTTTCATCTTTCTTAAAATAACTTAAGAGTGTGGTTTTCTGACTTGGCTTTTTACTCATTATGGGGTAATTTAATAAATACAAAATATCATTGTTATTAAATTAATCAGAACAAATCACTAAATTGTGCACTGACAGTAATACCCGAGACACACAACGCACATTATTTCAGTCCTTATTTACAGTCTTAACTCCTCCACTTTAAAGGCTCACAATTCTACAATTCCTCTTTCAGAATCTTCTATTAATATACCCCCGATTGTCATGTAAAAACGTAATTTCCTAAGAACAAAATTTTGCCTGCCTGCGTTCTTATCCATTAGCTCTCTTTTGTTTATCCTCCGTTCTTTGATACCGAACGCTCTCTTGTTGTTTTCGTTACGATATTGAACACTCTCTTTATGACTCTTCATTTTCTAATGAAGAGTCATAAAAAGTTTTCAACCAATGCTACTGCGTCCGGGGAAGCCGACGCGTCTGTGGCTGCAGTCCGGGCTCCTGATGATAAATATGCTGCAAGGACTCATATTAACATTTTGCAACTCAATATCAACGGTACTCAGAGAAAAATGGATGAACTCAAATACATGCTTTATAAAAATAATATCCATATAGCTTGTCTACAAGAAACAAAACTAAATAAAAATTTGAACTTCAACATCAAAGGATACACAGTTCTTAGGAAGGATAGAGAAGAAAGAACAAGTGGTGGGCTTGCTATCCTTTTGAAGACCCCAGAAATCAAATTCAAAGAAATCACCCTAAATCAATATTTAAATAATGACAGTTCAACGGAAGCTCAAGCTGTTGAAATACATCTACCAAACCATTCTATTTCAATCACAAACGTCTACCATCCTGATAATACAAATATTGATACAGACATCATTGAAAAGCTAAGCGAATCTCTAACTGATGCAACCATTATACTTGGTGACCTAAATGCAAAAAGCCCAACGTGGGGCTCCCCCAATTTAGACCATAAAGGTCAACAATTGGAAGACCTCTTTACAGATTTGGAACTCACAACAATTAACAATGGACAGAGCACCTATCTTTCTAAAACCACGGGAACTGAATCTGCTATTGACATCACAGCCATTAATTATAGTATTGCATCAAGTGCACAATGGAAAATTCTGGGAAATTCCATCAGTGACCACAGACCCATAATAACAACACTAAACTTCAAGATTGAACAAGAACAGCAAACCAAAAGGACGTGGAACTTCAGAAAAGCCGACTGGACAAGGTTTACTCAAACCTTGGAGAGCCTCTGTCAAGATGAACCTGTCTCTGGAAACCTCGACAGAAAATTACAAATCCTTACTTCACACATCAGTAAAGCTGCCAAAGCAACAATACCAAGAGGCCAGCGGAAAAATACCTGGATACCATACTGGAAAGATCACAATATTGATTCAATGATTACAGAAAGAGACAATATCAATGAACAATTCAGAATTAATAAAACTGATGATTACAGAAAGAAATTAATGGACATAACACACAAAATAGAGCAGGAAATTTGGAAGTGCAAACAAGAGAAATGGGCGGAACTTTGCAGTAACCTGGATCCAAGAAAAGACAGCCAACACTGGAACATTATTAGAATCCTAGACAATATCAAAAAAGAGAACCGACAGAAAACAAACTTCATCATAAATGCTGGGAAACAAGCTATTACAGATCAAGAAATTGCAAACACACTGGCAAAAACCTATTCAAACAACTCCAAACTTCAGTATAACAGAGAGGACAAGCCCCTCAATAAACTCACAAGTAAAATGCTAAAACAAGCAAGAACATACCAAACTAATGACATCTTCTCCGAAGAATTTACACTAAGTGAACTAAATTCATCAATCGAGAAAACTGCACCTAATAAATCCCCTGGTAATGATCTTATCTTTGGTCATATGGTCAAACACCTTGGCAAAAATGCCAAAGAACAACTTCTGGACATTCTCAATACCTCTTGGCGAACAGGCAAACTTCCAAAAGAATGGAAAAAATCAGTTATTGTACCCATCCTGAAACATGACAAAAATGCTGCAGAATGTCAAAGTTATAGACCTATCGCATTAACTAGCATACTTTGTAAAATTACTGAAAGAATCATACACTCCAGGCTTATGCACTGGCTGACAAAAAATAAGAAAATCAACTACTACCAAACTGCCTATAGAACTCGTCATTCGACAACAGATCAATTATTCCATTTCTGCCAAACAATAATAGACTCATTTCAGGAAAAACCAACAAAAAAGACAACTGCCATATTCCTTGATATGACTGCTGCTTTCGATCGTGTTTGGATCAAAAAATTAATACAAACAATACATGATATTGGAATTAGAGGAAACGCTTTAACCTGGATTGCTGATTTCATCAGAGGAAGAAAGATCAAAGTCAGAATCAATGCAGCAATATCAAAAGAGCGGAGAACCTGGGCTGGTGTTCCCCAGGGCTCAGTACTCAGTCCCTTACTATTCCTTCTATATGTCAATAATATTCATCCCTACCTTACAGAAGACACAAAAGTAACTTGCTATGCAGATGATATAGCCATCTGGCACACTAGTGCTAAAATCAAAGAATCAGAGGAAATTCTAAACAAATCCATGAGAGAATTAGAAAAATGGTCAGACGAACTTAAACTCAAAATCAACCCAGACAAAACAAAACTAAGTACATTTAGTACAGACAGGAAAAATAGACATTCCTACAATCCCAAAGTCATGATCAATAACAAGCTAATTGAAAAAGTCACAAATCCAAAATACCTTGGTATTATGCTTGATCAGGAATTACGTTTTGCACAACACATCTCTAACACTTCCAACAGAGCTCTAAAAAAATTAAATATACTGAAAAGGCTTTGTGGAACAAATTGGGGCGCAAAGCCAAAAATCCTCAAAACTACTTACACTACACTAATAAGACCAATAATGGAATATGCAGCACCTATCTGGTCAGCTTCGGCTTCATCGGTAAAGAAAAAACAATACAAGCAAAAGCATCCAAGATTATCATTGGTGCAGTCTCATCCACTAATAACATCAGAGCCCAACAGGAATGTGGGCTTGACCTGCTGGAGGACAGACGAAAATTTGCCACCATAAAATTCATAAATAATATCAGAAGCTACCAAAGTGATCATATCTCCCTAAAAACTTATGAACATTGGAACCAAAATTGCAGACTTCACAGATCATCAACTTTACAATATGATGACACTATCAGGAAAGAAATAGGTCTTGATCAGCTAAATGTCCACATAAACAAAGAACCTCTATTTTCCAGTCCTTTACCTTCAAATACCTTCATAAATCTAAACCTTACCAAACTCTGTACAAAAAAAGAACCAAAAGAAATGCTTAAAGAAAAAGGCCTAAATACCATCAACCTTCTTTCATCCTCCAAACAGGTTATTTGTTATACCGATGGATCATCAGACACCAATATGATTAATGGAGGCGCTGGTGTTCTCCTTCTACTCCCGAAAAGTGAAAAACTTTCAATAAAAGTTGGATCTGGGGGAATCGCTTCCAATTTTACCAGCGAACTCTACGCAATAAATAAAGCACTAGAAGCCTACTTAAATCTATCATCATCTCAACAATCTGAAGGAATTATAATTTACAGTGACTCAAGATCAGCTATGGAGGCAATCAAAAATGGCAATACCAAGCTCACACAAGACATCCATAAACTCTTAAATCAACTAAAGTGTTTAGGTAAAAGTTGCATTTTACAATGGATTCCTGCTCATGTAGGCATTGATCACAACGAAGCAGCTGATAAATTAGCAAAAGAGGCCAGAGAACTCAACCAAGAAACTCATATGATAACTCTTGCTGATGCCAGTGCACTAGCAAAAGCTAAACTAATTCCATTGAAATCAGTGATACAACATCAAATTCCCGAGATCAATGCTGACAGAAGGACCTCCACCACGATAGCAAGACTACGAACAGGACATTATAGAGGAATGAAGATCAATACAGATGATATGAGAACATATAGAAACTGCAACAACTGCCCCAATACTGAACTGACACCCACTCACATCTTTACCTGTCCAGCAATTACAGCAGCCTTGCAAGAAATAGATCCTAATCCTGAACAACAGCTCTATACAAACAAAATCACAGACATAGCCAAAGCAGTACAAGGAGCACACGGAAACATCTAAGACTCTTCAAAGGACAAGACAACAACATTGAACGCTCTCTGTCAGCTGTCAATCACCCATCAAACTCCTCGGTTAGCAGGCACATTCCATGAAAGTGGCAAGCAAGCAGTTATGTATAGTGGCTGACATGTCGTCTCCGTTAGCGTTACGAGAATGTCTTTACAAAACACGATTAATAATTTTAAACTCAATCCTGTTTCTTTACCACAATAAAATTTCTGAAAGTAATACAACTATCCAAATCCAGTAAGTACATAATTAATTTTTAAATGCTTCACATTTCATTTTGACAAAATAACATCAATAACGTGCATATCACAAGTGCCGACAATGCGTGTTATGAAACCAAAACTAATAAACAATTTTCTATTCTTGCTCATTATTTAGCTATGTCAATTCACATCATTAATTAGCCAGGCGGTCAGTAAAACCAGTCTGGCGGCGCGCCCATTCAAAAGATCCTGAGGAGAACACTGACTTGGATAACCTTAATCTGTATTGGTTGAGGGTTTGCACTGGAGTGGGGAATGAAGATGGTGAGGATTATCAGGAAAATCATCATCATCATGCATATCAAGGATTTAGGCCTGTGCCGGCCTTAGAAGTCATCGTTTAAGAGGACGTCCTGGTTTTCTTTTTCCTAATGGCTTGTATTTTAAGGCTTGTTTTGGTAATCTTTCTGTTTTAATTCTTTGAACGTGTTCCATCCATTTATGTTTATATTTTTTAATTTTTTCTATTACTAGTTCTTGGTTTAATTCTTTCATAATTTCTTCATTTCTTTTGTGATCAAATAGGGTATACTTTGCAGTTTTTCTCATAAACTTCATTTCTGCTGTTGTTAATCTTTGTTTGTCTTTTTGTTTTATTGTCCAGATTTCGCTTCCATACATTAAGTCTGGTAGGGTTAATGTATTGTATACTTTTAGTCTGGTTTGTTTTTGAACTAGGTTTGGTTTAAATATAAAGTTAATTACACCTGTTATTTTTAAATATTTTGCAATTTTTAGGTTTATATCTTTTTCATTTTCATATGTGATCGTACATCCTAGGTAGTTAAATTAATTCACCTGTTCTAAGATCTTGTTATCTATTATTATTTTAGTTCTTGCTGGATCTTGTCCTTTAAAGTCCATAGTTTTTGATTTTTCTGTTGATATTATCATACCATAATCTTTGGATATCTCATTTAGATCTAAAATAGCTTTCTGTAAGTTATCTTCAGAATTTGTAATTATTATTTGGTCGTCGGCAAAGAGGAGAGCGTTTAAGTTTACTGTAGGAGAAAGTTTAATTCCTTGATGTAAATTTTTATTCCATTTTATTATTATTTCATTTAAGTAGATATTAAAAAGAGTTGCTGAGAGGGGACATCCCTGTCGGACCCCTTGATTATCAGGAACATGAAAACAATATTATAACTATGGAAAAGAGGGAGATAAAAGTGAGCAGGATGCTCAGGGCAGATAAACAACCAATGCCACTGGCACTCTAAACTGGTACACTGGTACTAGAAATTGATAAGACACAGAAAGAAATTTATGAACTGACAACGATATGTGGTCTCGGAATTTCTACTGGACCACTAAGGAAGAAGTCGACAGTTGGGCAGTGCCAAAGGTTTGGCCATGCCCAAAAAAAAAAACTTTGCAAGGCACATTACAGGTGTTTAAAATGCGGCAAGAGCCACCAGATCGTCATGTGTACAAAACCAAGATCCACTCCAGCTAAATGCGCCAATTGTGGAGGACCTCACCCTGCTAACTACAAGGGATGCATTACACACCCAAATAACCGATGGTCAGGAAAAACTACCCTTCTAACACATTTCAGCGATGCTCAAGACAGCCATGCAAGTCACACCCCAGTCCAAATTATCTCCAGCTCGACAACTCAAGAAAGGAAACAAATGCCTAAAACTTATGCAGAGGCAGCATGAACAAAGGCTACTCCATCTCATGACCATATAAGCTCAAATCTAACATCAGCACTAACTGCCTCACTAGCTACCATGTTACAAGAATTATGTTTGACGAATCCTTCGCCGTCCTCCACGAAAAGATTCCTACAAGGTACCTACTCAATTCTGACAGCCCTCAATAATGAATAAAAGAAAATTCCATCCCAACTCTCTCATGATCACTGCATGGAATGCCAACGGACTCAATAACAAAATTCTGGAACTGCAAGAGTTCTCTCACAGACACAATCCTAACATAATACTGGTAAATGAAACTCATCTCAGGCCAGCTAATAATCCCGAATTACGGAACTATATTATGTACAAAACAGATAGACTCACCAGCAGTCGAGGAGGAACAGCTATATACATGAAAAACTACCTAAGCCACAATGTTCTGACCAGTCCCCAAACCAAGAACCTAGAGATAACAGGCATTGAAGTTCATACCAACAATGCTGGCAATATCAAAATCTATGCTGTATATAATTCACCCAGCATTCCATTGCTGATATCTGACTTGGACTACATTCTCGGCTTCAAAGACCCCATCATCATGGCTGGTGACTTTAACGCCAAACATACAGCCTGGCATAGCTCCACAATCAACGACAAAGGTCGAACTCTAAACCATTACTCAACGCAACATTCGATTGTTGTAACAGGACCCACAGAGCCCACCCATCACAGCTCAACTGGAAGTTCAGATGTACTTGACATAGTCGTCCTCAAAAACATCAGATACCAATATCAGCTGGAAACAATAAATGAACTTTCATCCGATCACAACCCTATTCTGCTTCAACTTGGTACACGAGAACAATTCTCCCCTCCCCACTCTTTCATATCTTGGGACAAACTCTCCAGAATCCTACCTGATCACATTGGCCGTCCATTCTATTCACACTAAAGAGGAGATAGAATTGGCTGCAAACAACCTTACCAGTCAAATCAAAAATGCTATAAAGTCAATCACCCAAACTACAGTCTTTCATCCAAGTGATCGGATCCCCGAGGAAATCATGGATTTAATTAGACTGAAAAACAAAACTAGATAGAGGTATCATATGAGCCCCTCAAGATAAAAGAAATTTGAATAAATTAAACAGACAAGTCCGTGAAGCCCTCCAAAAATATCGAAACCAAGAATGGGAACCTAAGCTAACAAAATTAAACCCAGAAGACAACTCTATTTGGAAGTTTCCGAGAACCTTCCGTACTAAAAGAGAACTTTTACCCCCAATTCAGACCACGAAAGGAATAGCTCATACCGACAAGGAAAAGGCAGAGGCTTTAGTCGACAGCTTGAAAACTCAATGCAACCCCTCATATGAAAATTTGAACATCAATCTCATCTACAAGATTCACTGCCGAGTTAGGCAGGCCATAACACAACAAAAAGATGACCTAGAACCTCTCGCACCCACTTCTCCAACAGAAGTTATAAACATTATAACCCACTTGAACAACAATAAAGCTCTGTGTTCAGATGGAATTACAAACAAAATAATTAAACTACTCCCCAGAAAAGCCATTGTACATCTAGTCAACATAATTAATGCCATCCTCAGACTCAAGTATTTCCCTTTAACATGAAAAATAACAGATGTCACACCAATCAAAAAGATCGAAAAAACGCCCAACTCCCTGAAAGCTACAGACCTATCAGTCTTCTGTCTAACCTTGGAAAGATCGCAGAAAAAATAGTCCTTACTAGGCTTCAATCACAAACGGATCAACTACATATAATCCCAAATGAGCAATTTGGATTTAGAAAAAATCACTCCATTGTTCAGCAGATCCACAGGCTGATCGATAATATCTCCGAAGGCTTCAACCGGAACCTTCATACGGCTGCAGTCTTTATAGATGCTGCAAAGGCTTTTGATAAGGTGTGGCATCAGGGTCTCCTCTACAAGCTCATCACATTCAATATGCCTACTAATCTAGTTAAAATAATTCACTCTTACCTCAGAGACAGATACATGCAAGTCAAAATAAATGAAACTGTATCAACCAGACGCAAGGTTCTGGCGGGAGTGCCGCAGGGCTCACTCTTGGCCCCCTTGCTGTTTTCTATCTATATTGCTGATATCCCTCAAAACCCAAGCTGAACAATCACTGCATTATATGCTGATGACACTGCATTATTAGCAAGATCTCTCAGCCCCAAACTAGCTGTCAAAAGACTCCAAAACAGTATCCACACATTAGAGAAATGGTTGATGGACTGGAGAATTCAATCCAATCCACAGAGTTCAGCCATACTGTTCACTAGAAAAAAATGCCTCAAATCAAGGAAGATATACATTTACTAGGTGTTAAAATCCCATGCCTTAATACAGTCAAATATCTCGGAGTAATTCTCGATAAAAAACTACAATTCACCAATCATACAGAACACATAAGTTCAAAGGCATCCAAAGTAATAGCGCAGCTCTACCCCATGATCAACAGAAAAAGTAAATTCGATACCCAGAACAAACTTCTCATATACAAGATGGTAATACGCCCAGTTATCACTTATGCATCTCCTGCATGGAGTCATACTTCGAAAACAAATATTCAAAAGCTGCAGAGAATACAGAACAAATGTTTGAGAATGAGTTTGGATGCTCCGTGGTTTATCAGAAACTCCCAAATTCGTAGAGACGTCAACATTCCCTACATCACATCTCTCCTTCACGACCTAGCTGAAAAGTTCTTCATCAAGACAATTAATCATCCGAACCCACTGATCGAGCAAGCTTCAGACTATAATGAAGCAGATTTCTGCAAATACAAGAGACCCAAATCAATTCTATGCTCAGCTGAACACAGCTAATCTCATGCCCTTTCAGGGCGAGCTTAAACCTCAATAATTCTCCACCCAAAGAACTTTCCTTTTCAGATGGAGGGGAATATGAAAAGCATTTATGCTTCACCCATCAAAACAGTATCATTTTACGTTTTTTGAGGCTGGTAATATTGTAATAAATGCTGTCTGCTGCACCCTTGTAATATATTGTTTTTATCTCTTTATTCTAATTAGTTGTGTATACTTTTCTTTTCGTAACCTTTATCACTTACTCTACTGCTTATTATGTTTATACACCTTCCGTATTTATTAATCATGCCAATGCTGGAAAATTTTTGTTTAATTAGACTGTGCCATTCAATATATCATTTAATTGGCATAGGACTAAAATAAACTTCCGGTAGATTTCCCTCTCTCTCATGAGCGAAGTTTCTTTTATCAATGTTTACTTTAACAGTCGTGGTTCATAAGTAACTGAACTGTGCTTTTATTGCCTTAAATTATTTCTCGCTCACAAGTCAAATTATTTTTTTAGAAACAATGCGGGTGTAAAATAAAGAATCAGGCAGCACTCTTTTAACAAATAATTAAAACACATTGATTTACAAATTATACATGTATTAAACATTAGTGAGATTGCTTTCTCTATTCATTTAAATTCTTTAGCATAAATTAGAACCTTTTTACTTTAACATTAAAAACTTTCTTTAATTCAAAAATTTACTCTGTTTACAATTTTCACTTATTAAACTTCTAGTATACTTGCAAAGAGGTTAGCTAACTCTCTATTAAGTTACTTTTACAAACTGTATATCAGCTTCAAATATGCCAATAGATTCTCTTAATGATACTTCTTTGTTACTGTTAATCTAAATCTTAATTGTCTACTAAAACACATTATAAGAGGAATTGTACAAAGCGTTCTAAGGCAGTTCTCTCATCTCAGATCTTGAGCTTCCTTCAGGCAATTTGGCTTCAGAAATATCTCATCGGGAAAGTAGCAGACCGAACTGCGCCCTGCGGTACTCATACAGCGGCGGCAAAAAGTTATTCTCCCACGGCGAAAAGAAAAACTTCCGAGCAAAGGTGCTTCAGGTAATTTGTCTCACCTTTTCTCCTCTGCTTGGGTTCGCCAAAAATGCCTGGACGACTGCCTCCTTTTTCTGCTGCAAACTGTCAACTGGGATTCCTCTCTGGCCTGGAAGCTTTTCTCTGGTGATTGGAACATCTCCTTTCAGCAACTTGAAGCCTTCTCTTAAGACTGGAACCGGTGTTAGATCCTGAATGGAGAACTTTACAAGTAAATTCTTTGTAGAAAGTATTTTTAACTTGGGTATAGTTATGTTAAAGATACCAAGCAATTTTAAACCTGGTTTTACTCCATTTTTTCCAAGTAAGCAAACAGACAAAATGTCAAGTTTGCGCCTGCAATTTATGCAAGACCAGCTGATCCCACAGGTAGTGCAAGACCAAGGCAACTCGTGGTAGAGGTGGAGCAAGCTCTGATCACTAATCTTAATATTTACCCTTAATGCCAAAACACATCTCCAAGAAGGGGATGTATGATGTTTTGTATTAAAAGCAAGGGGCCACTACCCAGACCGGTTTCGACCTTTATTGAGGTCTCATCAGTGGGGAGCCAGGCTAGAAATACCAAGATTTAGTAATGCAGAGCTTGTAAGTATTTTACCAAAACAAGTTACCATAAGGTGTTATAACCTTATTAAATAAAAATCTCAGGAGGAGATATAGATGTAGAAAGTATTTTTAACTTGGGTATAGTTATGTTAAAGATACCAAGCAATTTTAAACCCGGTTTTACTCCATTTTTTCCAAGTAAGCAAACAGACAAAATGTCAAGTTTGCGCCTGCAATTTATGCAAGACTAGCTGATCCCACAGGTAGTGCAAGACCAAGGCAACTTGTGGTAGAGGTGGAGCAAGCTCAGGCGCAAACTTGACATTTTGTCTGTTTGCTTACTTGGAAAAAATGGAGTAAAACCAGGTTTAAAATTGCTTGGTATCTTTAACATATGTAAATTCTTTATTCAGGATTTAACATGATAAATATTACTAATTAAGGAGATACCTGCACATCAGCTAATAATTATGAGAAATTTCTTTGTTATGTGATAATGTGTAGTCCATATGTGCCATATATTGAAATTTATTCCTGTATAACTGAAATGAGAAGCAGAGAATTTTGTGTCAGAATAGTATGAGTTATGTAAGGGAATTGTTAAGTTATTTGTAAATCCCATTAAGCTGTCTAGTATCTTACGAAATTTCCAGAAAGATAATAAGTAGTAATCCGGAATAATCTTGTATAATCTGTACGAGTCAAGCGTAGTGACGGAGGCTGTACCTACGTGGAAAGTGACGTCAGAACGACTACCTGGAATAGGGTAACCTAACAGATTAGGGAGAGTGTAGGATCACCCAAGGGGCATAAATGATGGGGTTCGTTGGTAAAAAAACACATTTTACAGAGCTTTTTCTTCTTCGGTTCCTGGATTCCAGATTTAGGAGGTTTGTCGGGGGATTCGTGAGAGAGCGGTGGGTAGACTACAGTGATGTCGGATGACGAGGGCTATTCTTGAGAACGCTTGAGGATTTCCAAGCGAAGCTGATCATGTTACGACGGCCTGTGCAAAATCAAGCCTTCGAATAAAGTCCCATCGAAGAGAACAGAGAAAATTTCCTGCATAGCGGTAGACAGCACACCACAGTCTGGAAATGATTCAAAGAAAAGCGTAGTGCATCACCAGGTACAAAGACAGCCGATAACTATACAGTAAGGTAATCCAGATCTACATGAGATGGCAGCATGAAATCAGAAAGGATCCGGTAATGTAAAGAATTTCATTCTATGTAAAAAAAATCGCTTAAAAGAATAAGAAATTTGTGTATACTGTAAACTAAGGACACTAATAGAGGACTTTTAAGTGAGAATTTGATTGAATTAGTTAAGACCCTGTGGAACAAAGAATTGTTGATAGGCAGTATTTTCATTGAGAATTGCTAGGCTTGACTAATGAATAGAATTAAGATGGTTATTGATAGAGTATTAATGAAAATGTTCAATGCGTGTTCTGTGAATAACTTGTGAGAGGAATTATATCCTAGTACTGTTATGCTTACACTTAATCTTATCCTTTCGTAATTGAAGGATTTAGCTTACTCAATTTCATTGTTGTGATCTAGTATGAACCTTAACTTAGAATGAGTTTTGTTTTATTGAGTATTTGAATTTTCTTAACTGTAAATGTTTTGTGCTTTTTCAATAAACATGTTTTGTACCTTATACCTGAATTTAAGCCTGATTACGAATTCAAACCACCACTTATGAAATAGAACCTTTTGGCAGGAAGGAATTAGATATTATTGCTTAAGTGAGATTTAGGTCACGACTGCTAACTGAATCTGCATGGCGCTAGTGTAAGATTAATTATTGTGTGTATCCCTTTTGAATTTAGAATTGTTTCGCTGAACAAGAGTCTTCTATTATAGGATATTGGCTGGCGCAGCATAAAATAAATTTTGCCAATATCTGAAGAGGAAATAGATCTGAATTAATATTTTAAAGGCACAACAGTAGATTAGAAAGAGGGCTATTTAGAGGTCGAACAAGGTATAATATAGAGAAAGTAATGACATAACACCGGGAAGCTCCTCTCTGGAAACGGGAAGCCCTCTCCCTCTCTCTAGTGACTTCTGGATCCGGGAAGCCCTATATGCTTGTCTCTGTCCCCTTTTATTATGCCTTCTCTGATACCTCACACAAAGTTTGTAACCCCTGAAGAATTCGGCATGATTCTTTCATCTTAAGTTGCAAGTTTGGCCCGCTCTTTTGTTCTCTTCTGTGCCTTCTTTTGATTGTAAGTTGCCGACCATCGGAAAGTTGTTTGAACCTTTCTGACTGACTTCGGAGGTGTTTACGTGCAGAGCTTGTAAGCCTTTCTCATACACACAAAATTTAATATACAACCTTTCCAATGCCGACATGTAGATCTGTTACATACGGCTCTGGTGAAAAACATTGCCTTTGTTTTTAACACTCTAACATATTCTTATTAAAGAAGTATATACAGTTAATTTCCAAAGGGCTATTTACAAAAACATCTAATACAAAATATACAGAGACAAACAAGGTTATTTTATACAACATTCTTATGGGACTTGACCTAAGTAAAAAATCGATGTCATGTGCTTTGGAATATTTAAGCTACAATCGAATTTTTACAATATTGATAAGAACAATAGTCGAAAAGTCCAGTGGAAACCATCTGTGACAAAATGAAACCAGTTTATTTATTTAAAAACACAAAAATACAAATTTATTAAATATAGCAGGGTTTTTCATCCCACATACAGACAAATCAGTCCTTCAGAACACACGCAATTTACAGACAAAAAATACTAGGTGTGGCAGTGGTGGAGGTGGGCGGTAGATGGCGTTGATGGAGATGATTTGTAGTAGAGGTTCAATGTAGTGGTTGAGACAGTTGTAGGTGTCCTCTCACGATGAGTCTTCGGACTCATTGGAGGTATCAGGAATAATAATAATATATCTTTATAGAGTTCATAATTAAAAGGACTAATAATAGATTTCTACAGATGTGTCTCATCTTTTGGTATTATCAAGTTATTCTGAAGCATTATGAATTTTGCTATTTTATTATTATGCCGCAATTATTATTATTATTGATAATATTAATAATATTATTATTACCAAAACAAGCCTTAAAGTACAAGCCATTAGGAAAAAGAAAACCAGGATGTCCTCTTAAATGATTCAGCGATGACTTCTAAGGCTTGAACAGGCCATGCTAGGCCTAAATCCTTGATACGCATGATGATGATTATTTTCAGTTATTTTTGATAAATTTACTTTAATATTGCGTAGTTTTATTTGCCTTATGTATCTTAGTGCGTCTGTTTGTGTGTTTTTGGTGTTTATAATTTATAATTTGATAAAATACGTTACTAGTAAGTATGGCTCCAGCACGAAGGAAAATGGCGGCCAGTAATGATGGTTCACCATTTTCTTTCAAGAACGGTAATGTAAAGGAGATGATTCAGCGTACTATCTGCGAAATGTACGTTTTTGCAGAGTGCGGTCAGAGTGTGGTTAGATGATAATAAAGGAGTGAATGTGTGTAGAAAATGTAGGGAGAATGAGGAATTGAAGTGTATTTCGGATCGTGAGTGTGATATTTTTGTCAAACTTCAGAATGAAGAAAATAGGGATATGACAAGAAACGGCGAGGTTGTACCAGAGAATTGTGAGAGTGTGAATGTAGAAAGTGTGAATGATAGTATTAATGGTTTTACAGAGAATAAATAAGATGAGATAGATGCAATGAGTGAGATCACATTGTTGAATGGTGCGATACAAAGGGCAAAACAGCCACATGGAACCCTAATCAGTAAACTGGAGCAGATGGGGATAGATATAGGGTTGATGAGATGGATAGGAGGGTGGTTGAAGGAGAGATACCAGAGAGTGGTTTATTCAGGAGTGGAGTCTAAAAGACGGCTTGTGACTAGTGGTGTACCGCAGGGCTCTGTTCTTTTACCACTGCTTTTCAATTTGTTCATCAATGATATAGGAAAGGATTTGAGAGGAAGTGTTCACTTGTTTGCTGATGATGCAAAGTTGGGTAGAGCAATTGCGAGTGCACAGGATGTCAAAATTTTACAGGATGATTTGGATAGTTTGGAGGACTGGGCCAGGAAAAATGGATGTCAATTTAATGTGGCAAAGTGTAAGATTATGCACTTTGGGGTGAAAAGAATAGCAGCGGTATATCGCATTGGTGGAACCGTACTCCAGGAGATTGATGAGGCTAGGGATTTGGGAGTGTTGGTGGATAGGGAATTGAAGTTTAGGGGACACATTGCAAAAGTGACTAAATCAGCTCATCAAATCACTTGGCTTCTGAAAAATACTTTAACATGCAGAGACAAACAAGTTGTTGTTCCTCTGTATTGCTCCTTGATAAGACCCCATTTAGACTACTGTGCCCAGTTATGGGCACCAGGGTTTCTTCGTGATGGGGAGGAAGTGAAGACGATCCAGAGATGAGTGACCAAGATGATAGCAGGTCTGTGGAATGAACCTTATGAGAATAGGTTGAAGATTTGTGGGTTGCAGAGATTGGACGATAGGCGAAGTAGGGGTGATATGATTGAGACATTCAAATTACTGAAGGGTTTCTATAAGATTGATGCAGAAGATATTTTTGAAAATATGACTGGTGGTGGGAGGACTAGGGGCCATGCATGGAAGCTGGGCAAAAGCGTGGTTGACAAGGGTGTTAGAGCTAGGTTTTTTACTTGGAGAGTGGTGAATGAGTGGAATAAGCTTCCAGAGTCTGTTGTGGGTGCTACGACCGTGAATGAGTTCAAGGCAAGGTATGATAGATACTGTGTCAATATCGAATAGTTGTTCTTGACATGATGTTAGGGCCTCCCTCGATGAGTCTGTCGACTCCTTGGAGTTGCCCGGAACAATAATAATAATAATTATGCCGCTAATATTTCTTCAAATGCGGCACTTTTTACATAACAGGCTAAGTTGTGTTGAATATATCTGTTTGCAAATATTCTCAAAATCCCTTTGACCTAATAAAAAGGGACAGAATGCTGATGAAACTTCATCATTCTATCTGTTAAAATACAATTACCCCCCCCCCCCCAGCCGTTAACGGATTATTGTAGTTATGTGCACTGTATTTCTTGGATTGACCCTTTTTTGCTGCACAATTTACTTATTGTGTCTCTTCCCAAATAAAAACGAATTTCACATTTGCAAAAATAAATAATCAAAATGTTTGTTTGCATTGGAAATATTATGTCAGATATTTATATTTTTTAAATAACATTTATTGAAATAAATATGACATTTTGCTTCCTTTCCTTGCAAAATAAGATTATATGGGTTGCACATTTCAATTTTTAGGAATGATTTTTTTATTTATTTTATTTTATTTTTTTTCTTTATGAACAACAAATGGTGTTAAACTTTTTCCGATTGTGAGTTTCTAATTTATATCCAGTGGTATCAGAGATTCTACGCCTTTGTCTTTTGCTTAAAACTGCAACATTAGAATTACTTTGGAAAAATAACGAATTCATACAAAAAGAAAGTGCGCGCATGTTATTTAGCAGTATTTGTGTGTGTGTGTGGTGATAATTTTGGGAGGGGGGGAGTTAGCCATTAAAGGCAAATTAATTCTGTTATGAAAATTTTGGAAATAAAATTTCACTTTGATGCATGCACCTACACATGTTTCAAAAGATAAACTGTAGGGAAAATATAGCTACTTCAAAAATGCTGCGTAATATCGAAATTAGCTGAAAATATGTACATAACAGTTGACTTCATAACTGCCGTTCATTTTGATTTGTAGTGAGTGATTAGGGGGGAAACCAAGAAAGTTGAAATGCAAAAACCAATAGATTACGTTATAAAAATTATGCATTACATGATATGATTCAAGATTTACGTATGATAACTAACCTTCCTACTAAGATTATGGATAAAATAGGAAACTTAATTTGGGACAGATAGAGGCTGTATTCATTTTTAGATTTGCATTTTCATGAATTTATAAAATGATTGTTTGACAAAAATAATTATCATCAATCAAGCTCTTGGAGAATTTTAAAATGTATTGGCGATTAAAATAATTAGGAAAAAAATTGATAGTGACATTGATCTTCCAGAGTGATACAATATGAAGTGAAGAAAGTGAAAGGATTTCTTATTTTATGCTGACATTAAAAACTATAATTATACGATATAAACAAGCAGCAAAATGATTATAACTCATGGGTATTTAGTCTGATATAACTTAGATTCCGGTTACTGAGTAATGGCAAGCAACTGTGTTTCTTGCTGTAGGCCACAGAACGTAGCTACTACGTATGCTAGGTAATCTAGTTAAGTGTTCTTGTCAGCGTGAGGGATTATTGCATCTTCTAATGGACATGACGGTTAAACTACACTTCTTATCCATGTTCTTTCAGCAGGTGGACAGAATATTATCCAGGTTTGCTGGACGTATATACATCCAGCAAAGAAATGGTATACTTACATACATGAATTTTATGGAATACAGAGTTCCTGTTAGTTTTATATTCTAAGGAAAGAACGATGTATTTCAAATGGAAGTGGGAAGCCTCACAAATTTTTCAGCAGCATCTAGTTTTTATATTATGAATTTAATATTTAAAAATAAGTATTTCATTTTGCAACTATAACTATGCTGTTTTTTTTTATTGTTCTTCGTGAGGTGTAAGGTTTTAAAATGTGGCTCCCATAGAGTGAGGCTCCCATCTTGCACCTAATGGTAAATGCGGCCCTGCTGCTGGGTGATAAATAGCATTCTACATACCTGTCATTACTACCTTGGTCATTTGCCTATGGAACCTCTCTCAACTTCATCGCCAAGGACCTAAAGCTACCAAATCTGTACACAATAATCTAAATGTGTTTGTATCAAAGTACTGTAAAGAGAAATAATAAATGATATGCCCTGTCCTCACCAGTTTCCTGCAATCTGGTTATATCACTGTATATTGAAATATTTTCATTCCAGAGTGCTCAATCTTGAACATTGCGACATTAAATGCATCATTTGCCCACGCTGTTGAGCTATTTAAATTATCCTGTAGGATCTCTGTATCAGCTGTTGGAGGGCAACAGCTATTTATTAGCTTGCCCTCTTTAGTTTTGCATCATTATCAGTAGGCAACTCAATATTTACCTTTGGATCATTCCGATGATTTGAGGCAATACATTACCATTGATGATCTGATTGTATATCTAATTCAACCTAGCATTATATTATTCAGTTTTGGCTAATATGAATAGCAAGTTTTACTGTGTTGATTTCATACCATTAATAATTACACTGATCAAATGTTTTAAACATTTTAACTATGTTTAAAAAAAAAAAAGATTAATTCTTATATTTTTTTGGGCATAGAATTTAAACATGAAACTTGTTTTTTCAGTCCCAAATACATCAGTCATTACAAATATGCCGAAACAGCTTGGGGAAGTGTTACTCATTAAAAGACAAAAAATTTTAAGTTAAATAATTCTGTATTTAACTATATTTATAGTGAGTAAGAAAATAAATTAAAATACACACATATTCAAAAGTGCTTATAATTAATTTCATCATGTAAGCATCCTTGAAGAAAATAACAGTAACTCCCCATCGTACATACATTCCATTTTACCTGGTATTATTGCTCCATTACTATGATATACTGATAACTATTCACTGCTTGTTACTTGCTATACCAAGGATTTCAGGGAAGAGTTCCATTTCAATTGGTATACTGATAACTATTCACTGTTTGTTACTTGCTATACCAAGGATTTCAGGGAAGAGTTCCATTTCAATTGGATTCACTTCCATTAGTGACATCCCACTCCTCTCTTGTGGTATTTATTGCAAGTTGATCAGCTAGTTCTTTTAAATTGTCCTTCATGAGTGCCCCAAAATCCTTCAACATTAAATCTGAATCATTTCTAGGTTTCAGTTCTGT
Organism: Typopeltis vanoorti; assembly: GCF_054136105.1. NCBI lineage: Eukaryota > Metazoa > Arthropoda > Arachnida > Uropygi > Thelyphonidae > Typopeltis > Typopeltis vanoorti. The sequence goes on along the minus strand of NC_143556.1, from coordinate 151,614,631 downwards.
TTTAATATGACTCTTATCAATTCTTCATCTCTTAATATTTCTCTAATTTGTAATCTGAAAAATATATCTTAAGTTTGGTTTTTGAAAATTTTCCATTTTAGTATTAATATTTCTTGGTCTCACGAAGTCAGATGACTCAAGAAGCTAAACTCTTGCCTACCACAATAGCATTTTAATTTATTTTTAAAGGTATTCATGGGAACACAAACTGATAAGAAAATAATACTATTTAACTTATTTGCTGATATTTCGCTGGTATTATATCTAACATCTTCAAAGCAGGGAAACAGTTTGCCACTGTATGCAAAACAACAGCAGTCTGGTATAACCATGAGACTAGTTTAAACAATTGCAACACACAACCAGGGCGACTCATGCATAGGCACTGTGGAACTGCAGCACTCCCAATTTTTCTCGATATATAAATATATTTATTAATTTATTTATATTTGCTTGTAATATTTAATTTTATCATCAACAGTCCTATATAATTCTCTTATTTTGTATAAAAAAACTAATAAATATCCATCTTGTAGCACTTAGGAGGGCTAAGGACGCTAGCAGCACTATGTCATATTGACGCCACAGTGTCATATTGCTACGCATGCAAGCATATGCACGTCATAGTGAGATGCGAGCTATTAGTGCAATGCGACACTGTCCATCGCACAGTTCCACTGTCATTTATATGCAGTTTGCGCCAGTAGTAGTGTTCATAGTACTTATCGTGTTTACTCCATCTCTTTAAATATTTGGACATTACAATTAAAGACAACATTTGTTATAGTTTTTATTTTAGAACATTATTTGGGTTATGATGATGGAGTTTATTTTTACGTAATTTTGAATTATACTAAACTGTATAATTTTATCGATAATAAACAATATTTTTTCATGAAACAAAATCAGAAGAATATATTTTATTTTAAGTAATTTTGAATTATACCAAACTGTATAATTTTATCGATAATGAATAATATTTTTTCACGTTTAATTTTTTAAAAAATTTTTTACCATGATTTTGATATTTTATCCAAACATGTATACACTGTACTTACAGTGTGTATGTATATTTCGAGAGTTGCAGCACCCCATTTCAAGCCACGAGCCACCACTTCACACAATGCAAAGACTAAAGTCCTAATTAGGTGCTATCTATGTTGAAAAAAAAAAAAAAAAAAAAAAAAAAAAAAAACAGGAGACAAAACAGGTATTAATCAGGTCTTAAGATGACTGTCTTCCAAATTTTTTGTAAATTTATACAACCATACTTGTTGAGGTTTGGAGCATGTTTCAAGGCTTCTGTTGGTTCCAAAAACATTCTCTCTCTCTCTCTCTGACTTGTAACAACTTTTGTGTAGCACTTTTGTTTTTTTTCCAATTGATTTTGTCTTTGAGGTCATACTGGCTAATATATACACATAAACTCCTACCACCACCCAACACAAAAACTAGGTGTCATCAATACTCTAAAAAACAGGGCTCTGAAAATCTGCTCCAGTGAACAGTCCTGAAAGACGAATTTAAAAAAATGGGTACAGCCAAAACACTATTAACAAAATTCTGTACAAGACCTCAATAAAAAAACAAAGACAAACCAGACTACAACAAAACTATAACCATTCCCTACATTAAAGGGACATCAGACAAAATAAACAGAGTACTACAAAAATAAAACCTCAAAGACACCTTTAAACCCCCCCTGCAAAATTTAAAAGCTTACTCAACTCATCCAAAGACCCACTCCCCCCTGCTGGCCCACCCTGGAGTATACCGTATTCATTGCACCTGTAACATACCATATATAGGAGAAACAGGACGCACAATTCCTATCAGACAAAAAGAACATAAACGACACATTAAATATAATAATTATGGTGAAGCTGGCCTTTCTGATCATGCCCATACATAAAATTGACTGGAAAAGCACTAGTTTACATCTCACACCAAACCATGGTATGAATGCAAATTTAAAGAAGCTTGTGAGATCATTATCAACCACCCCAATCTGAACAATAATGAAGGTCTAAAAATCCCATACATATGGAAGGCATATATTCGACCCATGGAATCTTCCTCTCTAAGAACAACTATAAACAGGACTGTAGTAAATCCAGGATCCTAAATCGAAAATAACAATTGTAATACTAAAAATAGGACATCATTGTTACTGAAAGAAAACTATCTATAAGAAAAAATGTTTATTGAAAATGAAAAAACGATTGGTAGTAGAGCTTCGGTGTAGTGGTGGAAATAGTTGTATAGTAGGTGTCCTCCCATGATGATTCTTCGGACTCCTTGGAGGTGTCATGAATAATAATAATAATAATTCATGTTATCTTAAATTAAATCTAGCTTGATGTAATTTATAAATAATTTTTTTTTTTGTTTCTCTAGCTTACGGTTTGTAATGTAACTCAGCTTGTGTTGTATTGGTGTATGATCCAGATGATGATCTTGATATGAAGATCGAAATGTCAGGATAATAAAAAGAGTTAGTTATAACTTATAACACGGTTGTAAAATCCATAATTTAGAAAATGAATGCTAATCACCATGTAACACTAAAAGAAAGGACCATCTTTGCTTAATCTGTTGTCCGTTTCTGTATTTAATTTCCCCTCTTCACTCAAAACTGCCTAAATATCTGAGATATTTTATTTGTTCCATATGTTCTTCATTGAGCATGTAGCTGAAGTTTGCTTTGTTCCTGTCGTTTTCATAGTTTGGTCATTTTATTGCTGATTTTCATGCCAAATTTGTTACAGCTGTTATTCAGTTTAGTTAGAGAATCCTGGAGACTTTCACTAGATATGTTTAAGAGTACAAGTGTTTTGGGGCAACCATATAAACATATGGTTGATAAACATATGACCAGATATCTGCATAAAGCAAAGAGCTGAGTTTGAGATCACATGATTCTAATATCAGGTTAAATGCCATTTTCTTTCATAATGAAAGAAAATGGCATTTAACCATTTTCTTTCATTATGAAATAGATAAGTAAGGGTGAAGATATGAAGATACACAACAAATTACAAGATAACCACAGTATCTGCACTTTAATGAAAGTATGAATATTTCATATTGAAAATAAAAGTACATTGCCAGTGTATAAAAACAAACAAATCAAAGAACAGCAATACAAAGTACATACAACAACAACAGTTTACTAATTAAAAATGGTTGCCCCAAGCTAGATATTAATAAATAATATGAAAACTATTTTTGATGTATACATAAAATGAGAATCTCCCAAACTTTTGGGTGTGAGAGAGAGAGAGAGAGAATCACTTTAATTCAGGTTAGGTCGAAGCAAAAGCGCTTTGCAACTTTCTTTGGAAAGGCATTCATATTTAAAACTGCTTCTTTGGAGAAGATGAGCTGCATATGACCAGATACTTGGGTTGGCCACTAGAGGGCTACATGGTGTGTAGTGTTTGTAGAGAGCTCCTGAGAAGATCAGTATTATTTTAAGTAATAATTGGTAAATTTGCTTGAATCTTATGTAGTATTGTTTACTTTTCGTATCTTAGTGTGACTTGTGTGTTTCCCGAGTTATTTCAATTAGTAATTTGATAGATACGATTAATAGTGTGCACATGGCGCCGATAAGAAGGAATACAATGGCATCCAGATTGCCATCTTTGTTCAAAAATTTTAATATAAAGGAGTTTATTCAGTGTACCATTTGTGAGATGTATGCTTTGAGGAGAGCAGTTGGAGTCTGGTTAGACAATGATAGTGGAGTGAATGTGTGCAGAAAGTGTAAGGAATGTGAGGATTTAAAGTGTGTTTCAGGTCGTGAGACTGATATCTTTGTTGAAAGTCAGAATGTAGAAAATAGTGATATGCGAGGTATGAATAGTCATATTTGCGAGGTAGTACCAGGTAGCTGTGAGAACAGCATTGAAAGTGAGAATGAAGGTAAAAATATGGAACAAATGTATGGATTAACAGATAATAAAAATGGTGAGACATATGCAATGAGTGAGATCGCATGGTTGCATGGAGCGATACATAGGGCGAATCGGTAGCTGGAATGTTGGCAAAAATGTTTACCGAGCGTACTAACTAATAAACGGCAAAAGTATGATAAGAAAAATAAGAGTATGATCGTGAGTGTAAACAAAATGAAAGAGCGAGTGTTGTACGGAGATTCTTTAGTAAGAGGTGTGATAGATGAGAGTTTGACAAAATCATACCAACCTGGTTGTGAACATTAAGGATGTAAGTCAGTCTATTAGAGCGCAAAAGCAGAGGGTGAAAGAATTAGCAGGAATGAATGATTTGAAAGGAAACAAAATGGCTATGAGAGAGGATTTGAAGGATTACTTCAGGTAGCAAAAGAGAAGAGTGAGAGAGGATGGTGAGTCTGTTGCTGTGGTATGACAGTGAAGAGTATAGAAGGAGGGCCATAATTACTCATGACTTTATGCACGGATTATGCAGGAAGAGTGGTGTGGAGTGAGTTCGTTGGGCGAAAGGATTTATATAAGATGGATTGTTTGCATTTGAATGGATTTGGTGTACAGAGACTTGAAAAGGATGTTGTTGAATGACGTGGAAGTGGATGTGCAGAATCAGGGAAACTAGTTATTAAGTGGGGGGGGAATAGATATGCAGACTATAGGAAGACAGTTGAGTGTATGATTATTGTAGATTAAAGTGATTCTAATGATTATTGTAGGAATAATAATGAATGTAATTAGGTCTTTAGGAGTAAAAAAATGTGTGTAATATGCCCGAGCGAGTATGAAGGACAACAAATCAGAATGGGATAGTTAGTATAAGGCATCAAGGTAGGGATATGACAAATGGGCTTCTGCAATTAATGTATACTAATGCCAGAAGTATTAGGAACAAGAAGGAAGAATTTTTGGCCTTGGTTGGCAATTCCAGGATACAGGTTATTGGCATTAGTGAAACGTGGCTGACAGAAGATTATATAGCTAGTGTGATTGAATGTAAGGGGTATAGTGTGTTCAGGAGTGACAGGGAGAATAAAATGGGGGGAGGAGTGTTATTGATGATAGCTCATGAGCTGCAGCCAAGGAGAATAGAAGTTGAACTGCAGGATACAGAAAAGAGCACATTTGAGGCTATTTGGTGCGAGATTGAGGCTAGCAGAACAAAATATACATTTGGGTGTAACTACAGACTCGGTGATGGAATAGATGGTGGAGACAGTATGCATAAGCAAATAGAAGAAATGAGTGGAAGGAGGGTAATTATTATGGGAGAATTCAACTAGTAACATTAATTGGAAGGAGGAGAGGACACATGGGAGGAAGGAATTGGATTTTATGCAGTTATTAAGGGATAACTATCTGCGACAGCATGTAATAGAAAATACTAGGGGTGAGAGAGTGTTTGAACTAATAATTGCATCTGAGAATTTGGCTGTAACGAATGTGACCATATTGCCACCAATCGGTGACAGTGATCATTGGGTATTTACTTAGGAGGTGGCTAAAGGTGTGGAATTTACAATTAAGACAGGGTACATGTGGAATTATCGGGCTGGTAAGTATGACAAGCTTAGTAGTTTGATTGGTTCAGTACCATGGCATGTAAAACTGCAAGGGCTGGATGTTGATAGTGCATGGGAGGCAGTTAAGAAGTGTTTGCAGGAGGCAGTGGCTGACTGTATACCTAGAGTTCGAATAATAAATCAAGTAGGGGTTAAATGGATGAATAACGCCATTAAGCTTGAGCTGCAAAAAAAGAAACAACTGTGGAGGGAATTTAAGGAGAAAAATGACTGGCAGGCACATGAATGGTATGAAGCGCAGGCATGAATCCCAAACAGTTTTTTTCGATATGTTGCAAGTAAAAGAAAAAACGTATATGGCAGAATGATTTTAAAGAATGCCAATGGTAGGGAGGTAACCGAATCAGTTGATATAGTGGAATTACTGAGCGAGAACTTTGCAAGAGTATATCATCCAGGTGGTGACATTGCAGGAATGAAAGAACCAACAGCTTATACGGGAATTGTGGTGAATGAAGTGGAGGTGAATAGTCTATTACAGAACCTTAATGTGAATACATCTGTGGGATTGGGTGGTATACTGGCACAGGTCTTACGTGAAGCGGCTAAATAATTATCAGTGCCCTTGACCATGTTGTTTAATCTGAGTCTCTGGTCTGGGTTAGTTCCAAGGGGGGAGGAAAGAGTAGAAAATAGTTCCCCTGCATGAAGGAGGTTCCAAGACTGCTATTATAAATTACTGACCGATCAGCATATCAGGAATCATTGTGAAGGTCTTGGAGAAAATAGTCAAGTGGAAAATACAGGAATGGATAGATGAAAATGGGATACTGTACGGGGGAACAGCATGGTTTTGTGAAGGGTAGATCATGCCTCAGTAACTTGCTCAAGTTTTATAACACAGTGACAGCTTGAATGGATGAGGGTAATGGGTTTACAGTGATTCTACTGGACCTTGCTGAGGCCTTTGACAGGATGCCACATGGAACTCTAATCAGTAAAGTGCAGCAGCATATGGGGATGGATATACGGTTGGTGAGATGGATAGGAGGGTGGTTGATGGAGAGATATCAGAGAGTGGTTTATTCAGGAGTAGAGTCCAAAAGACGGCCTGTGACTAGAGGTGTGCCGCAGGGTTCTGTTCTTGAACCACTACTGTTCAATTTGTTCATTAACAATATAGGAAAGGATCTGAGAGGAACTGTTCATTTGTTTGCTGATGATGTGAAGTTGGGTAGAGCAATGGTGAGTGCACAGGATGTCAAAATTTTGCAGGATGATTTGGATAGTTTGAAGGATTGGGCTAAGGCGAATGGATGTCAATTTAATGTGGCAAAATGTACGGTTATGCATTTTGGGGTGAAAAGATTAGCAGCAGTATATCACATTGGTGGAACTGTACTCCAGGAGATTGACGAGGCCAGGGATTTGGGAGTATTGGTGGATAGGGAGTTGAAGTTTAGGGGCATATTGCAAAAGTTTCTAAATCAGCTCATCAAATCACTTGGTTACCAAAGAATTCTATTACAAGCAAGTTATTGTTCCTCTGTATCGAGCCTTGATAAGTCTCGGCTACTGTGCCCAGATTTGGTCACCTAGGTTTCTTCTTGATGGGGAGGAGGTGGAGAATCCAGAGGCGAGTGACCAAGATGATAGCAGGTCTATGGAATGAACCTTATGAGAACAGGTTGAAGATTTGTGGGTTGCAGAAATTGTTTGATAGGCAGAAAAGGGGTGATATGATTGAGACATTCAAATTACTGAAGGGTTTCTATAAGATTAATTCAGAAGATATTTTTGAGAATAGGGCTGGTGGTGGGAGTACTAGGGTCCATACACGGAAGCTGGGCAAGAGTATGGTTAGCAAGGTTGTTAGAGCTAAGTTTTTTACTTGGAGAGTGGTGAATGAGTGGAATTAGCTGTCAGAGTCTGTTGTGGGTGCAATGACTGTAAATGAGCTCAAGGCAAAGTATGATAGATACTGTGTGAATGTCGAATAGTTGTTCTTGACATGATGTTAGGGCCTCCATCGATGAGTCTATGTACTCCTTGGAATTGCCCGTAATAATACTGTGTTTAGTGTGAATACTATGCTGTGCCAAACCAGAATTTTGAAGTTTCACATATTTAGAGTAATACTGATGTTCATTATTTCTTTTTTTTCCACAGAATAGCCTGTCTGACCAAAGTATGTCAGATTACATTCACGCAGTATTGGTAAACACCAACTAATGATAGAAGTAACAGTTTGTCTTTTGTAGATGGTAACAGATGAGAAATTTTGTTGAGAGTTGAAAATATGTGGGAATAATGTGATGCTTCAAAATTCTTTCAATAGTTTTCAGAGATACCAGAAATATAAGGATTTGGAACTCTGTGTTCTGTTGAAAAATCCTTAGGTGTTGGCACATAGGAGTCAACTATATGCTGTATTTGATGAGGGTTGTAATCATTTAATTCCATTGAAGTTTAGATACTGAAAATTTCTTGTTATAAGCTTGAGGGCATATATAGCATACATTATATGCTCTGTTAATTAGACTTCATTGCACCAATTTTTTGAGAGGTGTGATGAGCAAACTTTCGATGAATGTATCTGCTAGTGAAGGTTTTCGATAAACACTAGTTGACTAAGTACAAGAGCCTGTAAGCGTAAGAAGGATGTCCAAGAATGGTAAACTACCACATATTCTTTTTCCGTAGTGAATTGAATGTGTGTGGAGGATGAAGGCTATTGATTCATTATAGGAAAGTGGTAAGTTTATTTTTAGAATGAGGCCAAAGAGCGAAAACATCATCGACATAACAAAACGAAAGGGCTTGGGATGGATGGATGGATGAGAACAAGGTATCTTCCAGATGGTTGTAAAAATAGTTTATCAGAGGTGGAGACAGAGAGCTACCCATGGCAGTGCCTTCATCCTGTCTATCTTAATCTTCTTTTCAGCCATTTTCTGTCCACTGCTGAACAAAGGCCTCCTCCAGTTCTTTCCACCTTTCTCTCTTCTTGGGAATGGTTGACCAATTTTTCCCAACAAATTTTGGCAGTTCATCACTCCACCTTCTTTTAGGATGTCCTTGGACTCGTTTCCCTTCTTTTGGAATCCAGTTCGTTACTATAGTGGTCCATCGCGCATTTTCTCTCCTGGACAGATGTCCGACCCATTTCCATTTTAGTCGCTTAGAAGAATGATGTCAGTGATGTGAGTCTGGCTTCTTATCCAGGTGTTTCCTCCTTCTCTTTAATGTGATGCATCAACCTCTCCATTTTACTTTGAGTTGTTAGTTTATTTGCCAGTGCTTTTGTTAACAACCAAGTTTCACAACCATATGTGATGACTGGAAGTATACACTGGTTAAATGTCTTCCTTTTTAAACAGTGTGGGACATCATTGTTTTGAAAAATGCTTTTCAATTTTCTGAATGCACCCCAGGTAAGTTGAACTTTCCTATTTATTTCCTTTGGAATCCACAGTTTAGATCAATGATATGACCTAAGTAGGTATATGAAGAGACTCTTTCGAAGAACGAGAAATAAATACAATTGCAAAAGACCTTGGTATCGACATTTTAAAGATCAGCCTTGTGTTTGGACCATGATGGGCAATTTGCAGTTTATGAACGGCTCTTGCTTTGAGTAGAAATTACCCAGCTTTATCTAAGCATTTTGCATTGAATGATAAATATAAGGGCTTTTTAAACCAACTTCTCAATTTGGAATTTTTAAAAAATCTAGCATTAATGATTGATATCCTACAGGAATTATCATATCTGGCAGAAGCTCTGCAAAGTCGCAACATAAGTATTATAAGGGTTAGGCCTTTTTTTTTTTTTTCTCTCTCGACGTTGCAAGCCCTTTGTTAAAATTTCCATAGCTCACCACTGATTATGACTAACTTCTTAATAGATTTAGGTATCCTGTAAAAGATAATCTTCCTTTCATAGTCAGTCTTATCCATTACTACAACAGATTTTTCTTTATCCACTTTTGAAATAAATATGATTCTTTTGTCATAATGAAACCAGTGCACAGATTTCAGTACTAGATAAATTACATGGAGCTAATTTACTTCTAAAAAGTAAAACAGCAACTTTAAAACATAGTTTATTAGCATCTTCGTTTAAAGTACTGACAGATTGCTTTCAATATTATGCAAAAAAAAAAAAATCAAGATATGGAATGGATTTAGATACCACAGCAAAATCATGGCCTTTACCCAACACGCTAGTCACGACATCAAGTAACAGGTTTCCAGAAATGTTCATAAGCCATTATTAGTAGGAGTATTGTCCGAAGTATATTTTTGCTTATAATATAAAGATTCATATTTTTGTATCAGTCTGTAGGATTTTCTTCCATAAGAGTGGGTTGAAGATTTGTAATTTGTTGTTTATAGTTATGCTACAGGTATGTATAGAGATCAGAGGGAAGATATTCTTGTAGAAAGGCTTATACGCTGGTTAAACATGATAATTAAATACTGAAAGAATTAACAGCATATACTAGAAATATGAATTAAATCAACTTTAATATATACTTTCCAATATTTCGTCAACGTCGTGTTGCCATCTTCATGGGAACTTAAGATAAAGACACGTGCATGCAAGTACTACATAACAGCAAATGAGAAATGAAGCGAGGAAGCTACTGTTTTCCTATAGTCCTGATGGTGCTCCTGGTGGGCTATATTAGGTGTTCTTGGCCTTTGGGCTGAAGTTCTTCTGATGTATGTTTCCCAAATTTGCCGCAGTCTCATGCATCCAAATTTCTTGAGGTTTGGCATTTTCCTAAGGGCTGAGGCTGATTCCATTAATAGTCTTTCATATTTGAACTTGCTACGGTGTATTACTCTGGCTTTCTTCCACCTTATTTTGTGGCGAGTATCCAGAGCATGGTCTGCAATCCCAAAGTGGCTGTACTGGTGAAATCAGATGTAGTCCATCTATTCTGAGATTCTGATATTTGCTGTCCTGCTTGTTTGACCAAAGTAGGACAATTTACAGGACCTGGTATACAGCAGGTCCCTTGCAGGTCTTTAGTGGAGTAGGTAGGTCTTTAGTGGAGTGAATAAGGGATGCCAATTTTCTATATGGTCTGTAACAAGAGGTCAAGTCATGTTTTTTTAGGATTTTGTTGATTTTTTCGGAGGTGCCTCAGATGTAGGGAATGGTGATGGATTTAGAGTAATCTTTTTTTGTGAAGGGGGGGGGGAGGTGGGTTGTGGATAACTGGTTTTAGTATTTTTTGGATCTTTTTTGGGGGGCGTATCCATTGGCTGAGAACGTGTTAAGGATGTGATTTAGTTCAGTGGTTAGGGCTTTGTCATTTGAAGAGATTAGTTTAGCCCTGTTGAATAGTGTCTTAATAACTCCATGTTGTTGTGAGTGGGATGATTGTTGGTGAATGTATCTGCCTGTGTGGGTGGGTTTTCTATAAACTGAGAAAACCAAGGTTCCATCAGATTGGTGGATGACTAGTGTGTCTAGGAATGGGAGGCTATTGTTTTCCTCTTTTTCCAGGGTGAACTTGATTCTAGGGTGTTGGTTGTTTAAGTGTGTTAAGTAGAAGAGGAGTGTATCCGGGCCATGTGGCCAAATAGCGAACACATCATCAATGTAGCGAAGCCATATGGTAGGTTTTTGTGGGGCAGACTTTAAGGCTTTCTCTTCAAAAGTCTCCATAAAGAAGTTGGCCAAGGGTAGTGAAAGTGATGAACCCATGGCTGTCCCCTCTATCTGTAACTAAATCATATCCTTAACACTTTCTCAGCCAATGGCTATCATCCAAAAAAAAATCCAAAAATACTAAAACCAGTTATCCACAACCCACCTCCCCCCCCCCCGTCACAAAAAAGATTACTCTAAATCCATCACCATTCCGTACATCCTAGGCACCTCCGAAAAAAATTAACAAAATCCTAATAAAAACATGATTTGAACTCTTGTTACAGACCATATAGAAAATTGGCATCCCTTATCTGCTCTACTAAAGCCCAACCACTTCCCCTAGACCTACCTGGTGTATACCAGGTCCCTTGCAGCTGTAAATTGTTGTACTTTGGCCAAACAGGCAGGACAGCAAATATCTCAGAACATAAGGACTACATCTGATTTCACCAGTACAGCTACTCTGGGCTTGCAGACCATGCTTTGGATACTAGCCACAGAATAAGGTGGAAGAAAGGCACAGTAATACACCGCAACAAGTTCAAATGTTCATGGAATTAGCCTCAGCCCTTAGGAAAAACCCCTCAAACCCCAACAAATTTGGATGCATGAGACTGCCCCAAATTTGAGAAACATACATCAGAAGAACTTCAGCCCAAAGGCCAAGAACACCTAATATAACCCACCAGGGGGCACCATCAGGACTTAAAAAAAAACGGTAGCTTCCTCACTTCATTTCTCATTTGCTGTTATGTAGTACTTGCGTGCACATGTTTTAAGTTCCCATGAAGATGGCAACGTGACATTGCCGAAATATTGGAAAGTATATATTAAAGTTGATTTAATTTATATTTCTAGTATACGCTCTCAATTCCTTAAGTATTTAATTATCAAGAGGGAAGATAGTGTGTGTGTGTGTGTGTGTGTACCTTTTGTCTCACACCTGAGTGTGCACCAGTCTTCCTCAAGAATAACTATGGAGATAAATGTCTTGATTCAGAACTTCATCATGATCACCATCAAATTCTTGCTATGTACCCTCAAGGGGTGTCATTATTAACTTCCTATCTACAATTTTCCTCCAAATCGTCTGTTGCCTGTCAAGACCCCAACATTATCAGATCTTATATTTCTGGCTTCTAAGGCACTTTTTACCGTATCAATCCACCTATATCTTGGTCTTCCTCTGGGTCTTTTTCCTGCCAACCTGGCAGACAACAATTGTTTTGCTAATCTTTCCTCTTCCATTCTGTTTAACTGACCATACGACCTGAGATTAGCTCTGCTAACACATTCTTGGATGCTAACAATGTCAAGTTCTTTCATAATATCCTCGTTTTTAATATAATATTGCCATTGATGCCATCTTTTCACCCCCCCCCCCCCCTAATCTTTCTCAGGACTCATATTTGTGGTCTCTAGTCTTTGGTCAAGAGTTTTATTTTATAACCCAGCTCTCAGATCCATAAGTTTAAACTGATTTGAACACTGTCTTGTATACAGATAATTTAGTGTTTTCACTAATTTCTCTCTTATTCCATATAAATTTATTCAGTTGACTTCATACCATATCAGCTTTGTTAATTCTATTGTCTATTTCCATATTTAATTTACCATCTTCACCAAAAATCGTACCTAAGAAGATGAAATGTTTTACTTGTTCTATAGGTTCTCCATTCACAACGCAGTTGATATTTTCTGTTTCTTCCTATTTTCAATGTCTTTGTCTTGTTATTGCTGACCTTCATACCAGCAACAGCTATTCAATTTAGTCAGGGAATCTTGCAGACTTCTAGTGGATTTATTTAGAAGTGCACATGAAGCATAGAGCTGAGGTTAACATCTACAATTTTGATATCAGATTTAATACCACATTCCTTCATAATGTGATCCATATAGATCAGGGGTCTTTAACCTTTCAGACAGTGCAGGCTGCATTAAAAATTTCAGTGAAGCCCGCGGGCCACTAAGCTATACTGCAGTATTTAGAATTGAAAGATGCATTCCAGATTCACAAGGAACGCTGTTCATTTGATACTTTACTTAAAATCCTATAAAAATAAACAATATCAGCTTTAAGAGCATAGGTAGGAGTCGGGTTCATGATAAGTACATACAATCAATACTTGAAAAAAGATAATTTAATGAAGAAAACATTCATTTTTTATAATGTCATTGGGCAATTTGGCAATGTTTTTCCTTGACCAGCTTGTCGATGTTGGCATCAATGTTGGAAGTCACTATGCACAGAGTATTCTCGAGATGTTGGTCTGTTATCTGAGTTCTTGTCTTGGACTTCACTTCATTCTGGAGAACTACTCACGTAAGTATGTGCTTCCTAACAAAGCGCACATCTTCAAAGCATGCCGGTGAAGATTAGAGAATGCATCCTCAGAAATGTAGTCGTTGTAAAATGTAAGCAAGGGCATATTGAATAATTTTTCTCTCAAAGAAGAGTTGTTTTGGAGTTCAAGCAGCTCCTTTTGTACTGAGCCTGGCATTTCGACAGCATTGTCACTGAATGGCATTGAAAATAAATCTAAAGAAGACTATTGGTTAAGAAAATTACTAAATCTCTCTCTTCGAACTCACTTCGCAACATGGCCAATTTTGTAGCGTATTTATCAAGAGAAGAACAGATGGACTCAGCGAGAAGCTGAAAATGAATTAAGTCTCTTTTTTTGCGATTTGTGCCTCCCAAAGTTTGAGCTTGGCTACAAAAGCTTTGATGTAATCAAACGGTGTGCACAAGTTGATCTTTAGATTGTAGCCACATATTTAGGTCATTCATATGCAACGAAATGTCGATCACAAAGGCAAAGTCTGCCATCCACTTCGGATAGTTGAATTCTGCAATCGGCTTCCCCCTTGGTTTGCATGAACTACTGTATTTCGCTCCTTAAGTCAAAGACTCTTTTAAGAACCTTAACTCTGCTCAACCAATGCAGATCACTATAATAAACGACATCGCTGTGATCCACTTTGCACTCTTGGTTCAAAAACTCTCTTGGAATTAATGATGATTCATTCCTCTTGTCCTATTGTTGACGACAGTCACAATAACTTTCATGATATTCTCAAATCCAATAGTTTTCGCACACAAATTCTCCTGGTGGATTAAACAGTGGTAATGGATGAAATCTTCTCCATCTAGTTCTGGTTCTTTCTGTAGCAGTGCCTTACAATGTGCCTTACATCTGGCGAGTGCATTCAGCCAAATGAAACAGAACCTACACACCAGATCTGTGCATAGTCTCTAAAGATTGAAGACCACCCTTCCAACAATCAGAACCATCCTCAAAAGATTCCCTAATAGTCAGCATTGTCCTACACTAATAGAGACAAGCACATTAATCCAGGTCATCAGCGGAACACCAATCTCTAGATGGAACCGTCACAGGTCCAACTGGAATGCATTTCAGAAACAAATCGAGCAAATCATTAGAACAATTCCACTCACCACTAATTGCTATCCAAGAATTGTCAAACTATTGAAAACTGCAGCCAAATCCTCTATTCCTAGAGGCTAAAGAAAACAATACATCCCATTCTGGAGTAGAGAAACTGAGGAACTTTTAGCCAAATATGAAGAGACTGAAGACCCAACTGTTGCTAAGGAGCTTATAGCAATGCTGGATAAAAGGAAAGATGGATCTCAATCATCAATGAACTCAATTATACCACATCTAGCCTGAAAAGCTGGTCACTTCTGAGAAAATTAGGTAGGGCAGAACCAACAACACACAAAACAACAGAGATAATTCCTGATCAATGGCTAATCATTTATTGAAAACTTCCAAGATATGTCTCAGCTTTATCAGGAAAATTACTGTGCAATCTTTTATCAGACAAATCCTGAAAGAGCTTCCTGAACTTGTACACCCAGTATCTTGGGAAGAGGTACAGGTAGCCTTAAAACTTGCAAAGAATGGCAAGGCTGCAGGAGTTGATGGTATCCTCCCCGAGTTTCTAAAACATCTCGGTCAACAAGGTCAAATATGGCTGGCCGCCCTTTTCTCAAAAATTATGACTGGAAAACTACCAAATCTGTGCCAGGAAGCCAAAATAATTGCCGTGGTCAAACCAGGTAAAAATCAAAATGATATCAAAAATTGATGACCTATCTCCTTGCTTTGCTTCACCTTTAAGCTCTTTGAACGGTTTCTCCTGAAAAGAATTTCACCACTCATCAAAAGAGTGGTGAAACACCCAATTGAACAAGCTGGCTTCAGGCCGGGGAAAAGTTGCTGAGACCAGGTCCTGGCCCAGACAACACAGATTGAAGCAGACTTCCAGAAGAAACTTAATCAGGAGCCACTTTCTTTGACCTAACATCAGCTTATGACACAGTCTGGATCAGGGGCCTCCTCTTAAAGCTAGGAAATATTATAAGGTGCAAAAAAACTTTCCAGCTTTTTGAATCCATTCTCTCCAACAGAAAGATCTGGGTCCATATTGGCAGAAAAAAGATCAGTCCCAGATTCCTTCACAACGATCTCCCACTGGGCTCTGTTATTCCCTTTACTCTTTAACATCTACGTATACAACTTACCACATACCAGCTCAAGCAAGTATATGTACGCTGATGATCTTACATCAGTCTACCTCCTTTGCCAACCTGGAATCAACCTTGAACACAGACCTGAACATCCTGGAAGAGTACTTCAAGCAGTGGTACTTGAAGCCAAATCCAATGTTGGCGATGTGCCTATAAAAGGCACATCACCAACCTGTCCAACAAAATTAAAATGAGAAACAATATCATTTCAAGACGTGCTGAAACAACCTGGTGTTGTGGTGCAGAAGTCCTAAGGTCGTCTGCACTAGCCCTTGTTTCTCTGCAGTAAAATATTGTGCTCCTGTCTGGAAAAGAAGTGCACACACTAAAATTAGACACCCAGCTAAACTCTACCATGTGCACAATTAGTGGGACAGTGAGAAGCACCCCTCTCTCTTGGCTGCGTGTCCTATCTAACATTGTTCCATTAAACATACGGAGAAGACATGCCTCCATTAAAAAATTTAATAAAGCAATGAACAACCTACACCTGCCCCTGCACCAGACTCATAAATCCATCTAGTCTTTGACTAAAATCTAGAAAGCCTTTCTGGTACATGGACGAACTCTCTTCAGCTGCCCTGCCATCAACACCTGACATGTGGAGAGAATACTGATTAGAGTTCATGTTGTTTTAAATAGTACAGCCAAGGCAACTCCGATTCCAGTCTTATTCTCATAAGCTCACTGGTTATTTTTCAAAATTTCATGTTTTTTATACATTTGGATATAAAATATAAATATACAACCAAAAATAAAAAAACATTACATTAAGGCCATGTGATTGTCATCCATCCATATGTTATTATTATTATTATTATGTGACACCTCCAGGGAGTCCAAAGAGTCATCGAGGGAGAGTGTGCAAACAACATCAAACTATTGACCCATTCCAACTACTAACTGTGCTTAAACTTGCTTAACTTTTTGCGTGAGCCATTAGTAGTATCAGAGGCTCTACCAATCAACCAACCTTTACTGGCAATGAGGATTATGTGAAAGAAGGCCACATTTAAATCACCAGTGAAAATAAAAAGTGTATTAAGCCTTTCCTGTAATTCCTGAATTGAGCAAACGTAATGTTAATAAGCCTGTAAGAGTGATGATATATCACCACGTATTTTGAAGGAATGTGTCAGGAAGTTGACATCTGTCTTGACATATTTATTTAATGAGTTTTACATTGGGTCAAGTTCCAAAGGAGTGGAAGGAAGGTGTGATTGTGCAGCTTCATACGGGAGGTGGCAGAACTCAAGCATCAAATTATAGGCCTATCTGTGTGTCAGTTTTTGTGGTTAAAGTGTTGGAGAGGCTGGTAAGAAGAATCTACAGCCTCTCTGTGTGGTGAAAACCAAAATCCAGAATTTGGTTGACAACAACGGTATTATCTTTGATGGACAGCATGGATTTGCTAAAGGGAGGTCAGGTTTTAGTAATCTCCTTACTTTTTACAATATGGTGACGCTTCCTTGGACAGAGGAGAGGGATGCACAGTAGTACACTTAGATTTTGCAAAGGCTTTTGATAGGACAAGAGGACATGATAAGTTGATAGTCAAACTAGAGAGGATGGAGTTGGATATTAGATTAGTGCATTGGATTAGAGACTGGCTATCTGATAGGTATCAGCAAGTTGCATATGGGAGGAGCAATATCCTGGAAGAGGATAGTCACTAGTGGCATGCCTCAGGGATCTGTTTTAGGGCCATTGATGTTTAAACTGTATGTTAATGATATTGGAAAAGATTTGGATGGAGATATTCAGTTGTTTGGAAATGATGCAAAGTGAGGATTAACTATGAAGAGTAGAGAAGATGTGGCCTTACAAGAAGACTTCAATAGATTGAGTGAATGGGCATGGAAATGGGGATGCCAGTTCAATGTTGCAAAATGCAAGGTTTTAAAATTTGGGAAACAAAAATGGGATGTAGAATTTAAGATTTGTGGGGATATATTGTTAGAGGACATAAGAGATCCTGGGGTGGTAATGGATAAGGATCTGAAATTTATGGGACACATTGCCAAAATTATGAGGACACAACAAATTCTGGGAATGATGTGGAGGACATTGACTTGTAAGGATATTCTGGTTCCATTATATGAGGCCTTGATTAGGCCACATTATGTACAGAATTGGTCTCCTAGTTTTCGAAAGAATGAGATGTTGGAAAAGGTTCAGAGGTGATTGACCTAAATAGTTTGTGATCTCTAGAATGTGGAATATCACGAAAGGTTTAGACTGCAGTTTGCAGAGTCTAGTGGATAGGAAGGAGAGGGGTGATATGATAGAGATGTACAAGTTAGTGAGGGGGGAGGGTTATAGAATTAATGTTGGAGAGGTTTTTCATAAAATGGTAGATTGGGGAACAAGAGGTCATCCCTGGTGAGAAGCAGGTTTTTTGCATCGAGAGTTGTGATTGATTGGAATAATGCATTGCTTGAGAGTGTGGTGTCTGCAGAGAATTTGAATGTGTTTAAGGCAAGGTATGATGAGCTGTGTATATGACATAAGGACCACTGAGAATGGTCTTTGACTCCATGTGGTCTTAGGATGATAATAATATTCAGAATCTATATCAATTTTGAATCAACTCTTGAAATTGTACATTTATAAGTTTTAAACCTAGTTCTTCTTTTACCATATCTCATTAAAGCAGGAAGTTACGTCTATCATCGAGAAATTATCCAGTATGTTCTGTAAACTGGCTTAAACCATAAAAACAGTTGAAATAGAACAAAAGGGGAAATCCAGGTGACTTTACTCTTTAATTGAATTTATTTGGTATATTTTAAGTCTTATCGTCCTTTATATCAGATCAGTTTTTATTGTGAAATCATTCCTTTATGTAACTTACTTGACATATTATTGGCTTTATTGTAATGAAAGTTAAAATTTTTGAGAGCAGAATCATATGCTTTTATAATTTAATACAATGAAAATTCAAGAGAATAGCAGGTAATACCAGTGTTAGTGGTTGAGGTAATGTATAAGAACGAAAAAAAAAAAAAAATCGGCTCTGTGTTTTTTTAATGAATTTATTATTTTTTTTTGACAATTTATTTTTAATGAAAATGCAAGATTTGGATGAATAAGTAGAATTTATTTCAGCTGTCATTGCTCTAGCATAATTTTTTAAACTATTAATTTAAAATTTTTTTATGGAATTTACAACCGTGTTAAAAAACTTTTTTATTATCCCGACGTTTCGATCTTCATATCAAGATCATGATCTGGAGCATACATAAATATATAAGACAAGCTGAGTTGCATTATTAACTGTAAGCTAGAGAAACAATGATTTGATCACATGTTATTCTACTGGCATGAATTTTTTTTTTCACTAGAGGTCATGCCAGTAGAATAACATGTGATCAAATCATTGTTTCTCTAGCTTACAGTTAATAATGTAACTCAGCTTGTCTTATATATTTACAGGGTGTCCCAAAATTCACGCAAGAAGTAATTTTGATAGAAAACACAGGTTTTTAATTGAAAATTGTAATTTCTTATTGATTCATAAAGTATACAGTATAATGTTATGCATGGAATAGCATATCGGGTAAATGGCCTCCACGGTTTTGCTGGCACATACGCACTCTTTTGTCGAAATTTTCCATGACCTTTTTGCATAAATGTGGCTGAATTTTGTTGATACAGCACTCAATTTCCTCCTTCAAGGCGTGGGTGGTCTTGGGCTTGTTGGCATAAACCTTAGACTTCAAAAAACCCCAAAGAAAAAAGTCCAACGCCATTAAGTCACATGATCTGGGCAGCCAATTCTGATCACCAAAATGGGAAATTACACGACCAGGAAATGACTTGTACAGTAAGTGAATTGTTTCTCGGGCTGTATGGCATGTGGCACCATCTTGTTGAAACCATGTGTTGTCCACATCCATATCTTACAATTTAGGCACAAAAAACTGGATTATCATGTCGCGATAGCGAGCACCATTAACTGTTATTGCCTTACCAGCTGCATTTTCGAAGAAGAATGGACCGATGATGCCTCCAACCCAAAATCCGCACCAAACAGTGACACGTTGTGGATGCATTTGTTTCTCAACAATCACTCGTGGATTTTCTGAATCCCAAATGCGACAATTTTGTCGATTAACGAAGCCATCAAGATGAAAATGAGCCTCATCGCTGAAGATGATTTTGTTTGAAAAATAAGCATCCACTTGTTGTTGTTGTTGTTCCATAATCCATTCAACGAACTCTCTTCGCTGTGTGTGGTCAGTAGGCTTCAGTTCTTGAGTCAATTGAACTTTGTAAGCATAAAGTTGCAAATCTTTCATGAGAATACGCTGTAGAGAGCTTCTCGAAATGCCCAATTCAAGACCACTGTGCCGAATTGATGTTCCTGGACTCTCAGCAACACTCTCACGAACTGCTTCGATGTTTTCTGTTGAACGACTTGTTGAAGGATGGCCAGAGTGTATAAGATCACTAATTGGTCCAGTTTCCTTGAATTTTTTAATTAATCTTTTCACAGTTGATGAAGTTAAATCACTATTCCGACCATATTTTGTACGAAAATTGCGAACTGTAGCTGCCGAACCTTCATTATTTTTAAAATATTGTTCTTTCGTGTAGCGCTCCTTTTTTAATAACCCTGAACTGTCAGCTGTCACGCTGTCTTTTTTTCCTCATTGGCAACACTTTACTGCACAAATGGTGCTAAATTTAAATCTTGCGTGAATTTTGGGACACCCTTTATATATACATAAAAATATAACGGAAAAACTCACGTAGAAAAATTATTTAATGGTATAATTTTCGCCCGTGTGTCACAGGCATCTTCAGTACAATTAGGCACAAAAATTAAACATTAACTGACAATTCCAAAAAGCGCCACCTAAGTAGCTGGTGTAAGATAACTAAAAAGGTCAATAACTTTCCTAAAAAAAAAAAAAAAAAAAAAAAAAAAATTAATACAATAAAAAGTTAGGAAAGATTAGCTGATTTGTAAAGTACTATCTCCCATAAAGGGGATAGACGTAAGCCGTCGGATCTGTTTAAGTTAGGAGAATGAAGTAGAGTTTCACATGCTTCTTTATAAAGGCGTTCCATGAGAAACTGACTTTTGTGAAGAACTCTTGTCTTTTTCCAATGAACTCTGTGTCTAGTGAAGATGGCATGTTCTGCAAGTCCAGACTTTTCAGGTTTAAAGTATTCAATATAAGATTAGTGTTCTTCTAGCCGAATGGAGGCAGATCTTCCCGTTTGTCCGAAATAACATAATCCACAAGAGCACGGAATCTGGTAGACACCTGGATGATTGAGATGTGGAAGCTTGTCCTTTGGAGAAGCGAGAAAGGTGGAGATTTTTCTAAACGGTTGAAAGGCAACAAAAATATTCAGTGGTTTTAAAATTTTTGCTATACGTTCACTGATGCCTTGTATATAAGGGATGGTAATGCGCGTTATTTCCTCTGTGTTTGAAGAGGGAGACATATTAAATCTACTCAAAGTTCTTTTAATGAAGCAATTCTTATAGCCATTAGATAGAAAGGAAGAAGTTATATATCGTATTTCTTTCTGTAAAAGATCGTCTGTAGAACAAAAGGAGTGGGCCCGATGAACCAGTGTTTTAATAGTTCCTGCCTTTTGACTGGGATGGTGATGAGATTCCGCATGGATATAATGGCCTGTATGAGTCTTCTTTCTATAAACTGAGAAATGTAGGTTACCATCTGGTTGGCGAAGAATTAGAAGATCTAAAAAGGCTAACTGCTTATTTGATTCTACTTCTAGGGTAAACTTGATCCTAGGATGAAATGCATTTAACTTATTGAGAAATTGTTGAAGTTCATCAGAAGAGCCATTCCATACAGCAAAAATGTCATCGACATATCTGAACCAATGAGTAGGTCTGGGAGAAATATTGTCAAAGATACGTTGTTCAAAATGTTCCATAAAGAAATTGGAGATAGCAGGAGAGAGAGGATTACCCATTGCTGTTCCTTCAATTTGTTGATATAACTTATTTTTAAAAGAAAAATAACCAGAATTTATTACAAAATCAAATAAGTTTACAATGTCTGAAGGAAATTCCTGTTGTAGTAATTCAATACTTTCCGAAAGAGGCACATTTGTAAATAAAGAAACAACATCTAAACTGATCATGATATCAGAAATGTCCAAATGAAGATCTGAAATTTTATTTTTAAAATCCAAAGTATTTTTTATATAATTTTTATATTTTTTATATCTTCTGATGAACTTCAACAATTTCTCAGTAAGTTAAACGCATTTCATCCTAGGATCAAGTTTACCCTAGAAGTAGAATCAAATAAGCAGTTAGCCTTTTTAGATCTTCTAATTCTTTGCCAACCAGATGGTAACCTACATTTCTCAGTTTATAGAAAGAAGACTCATACAGGCCATTATATCCATGCGGAATCTCATCACCATCCCAGTCAAAAGGCAGAAACTATTAAAACACTGGTTCATCGGGCCCACTCCTTTTGTTCTACAGACGATCTTTTACAGAAAGAAATACGATATATAACTTCTTCCTTTCTATCTAATGGCTATAAGAATTGCTTCATTAAAAGAACTTTGAGTAGATTTAATATGTCTCCCTCTTCAAACACAGAGGAAATAACGCGCATTACCATCCCTTATATACAAGGCATCAGTGAACGTATAGCAAAAATTTTAAAACCACTGAATATTTTTGTTGCCTTTCGACCGTTTAGAAAAATCTCCACCTTTCTCGCTTCTCCAAAGGACAAGCTTCCACATCTCAATCATCCAGGTGTCTACCAGATTCCGTGCTCTTGTGGATTATGTTATTTCGGACAAACGGGAAGATCTGCCTCCATTCGGCTAGAAGAACACCAATCTTATATTGAATACTTTAAACCTGAAAAGTCTGGACTTGCAGAACATGCCATCTTCACTAGACACAGAGTTCATTGGAAAAAGACAAGAGTTCTTCACAAAAGTCAGTTTCTCATGGAATGCCTTTATAAAGAAGCATGTGAAACTCTACTTCATTCTCCTAACTTAAACAGATCCGACGGCTTACGTCTATCCCCTTTATGGGAGATAGTACTTTACAAATCAGCTAATCTTTCCTAACTTTTTATTGTATTAATTTTTTTTTTTTTTTTTTTTTTTTTTTTTTTAGGAAAGTTATTGACCTTTTTAGTTATCTTACACCAGCTACTTAGGTGGCGCTTTTTGGAATTGTCAGTTAATGTTTAATTTTTGTGCCTAATTGTACTGAAGATGCCTGTGACACACGGGCGAAAATTATACCATTAAATAATTTTTCTACGTGAGTTTTTCCGTTATATTTTTATGTATAGTTATGTCTACTCACGGTTTACCTCTTTTAAAACTTACCCTTTATATATGCTCCAGATGATGATCTTGATATGAAGATCGAAACGTCGGGCTAATAAAAAAGATTTTTAACACGTTCGTAAATTCCATAAAAAAAAGTTTTAAATGAATGCTGATCACCTTGTAACACTAAAAGAAAGGTTTTTTAACTATTGTTTATTATAGTTTATACTGTTAGTTTTGAATATGTATAAGAGTTTTTCTTTTGGTTTATTTCAAAACAAAATATTTAGACATTACCTGAACAAAAGTTGAAGCTTCTTTATTCTGATTTGAAAGTCCAAGATAAAGAGGAATTAAGTTATAAAAAACTTAAATTAGAGAAACAAGACAAAGAAGGTCTGAAGCAGGCTGCTGTTTTGAAGCAGTGGAATGGTAATTTCATTATTATTCACTATTATTTTCTGTTAAATGGAATTTAGCAATTTAATTTATTTATTTTAATTTTAAAATAATAATAATAATTTGCTTGATTCTGCTTGCATCCAAGTGGCATCTTACTATCTGATATGGTGCTGAATAAGGTACTCCAAAAATTCCGCACATTTTTTAAGCTGGGGAATGATTCTTGAGTTTAGGTACATTTTTAGATGTTCTTTATTAGTGTGGCTGAAATAGTGAAATGAATGTCATTCAGTTTAAGGAATGCTTACTGTTATCTCTTAAATTGATTGGCAGAACTTGACTGCATGATATATACAGATGGTTACTCTGATTATATTCTGTTGAACTCCCTCTGCCAAAAATAAATAAATCCTCTTATCCTTTTATTTCCCAAAGGAAACAGGCAGAACTCCTTTAGTCCTACCTTTAGGAATGGCAGGAACACAAAATGGCAGCTTCTGCCATTTTGTGTTCGTTCCCAACTCTAACATTTGAAATAGAGTGAGTTCTGTGGTCAGGACTTGAAAAATGTGTTTGTCCTTAACGAGTAAGAATTTATAATTGACGAGTGTGTGTGTGTGGGGGGGGATGGTGAAACTTCTTTTGTAAATCATTACTTTTATTTACATAATAATGCCGATTCCATGTCATGTTTTATGTTGTAAATAGTATTCTTTTGTGTTTTACCTTACTTTTCATATTTTTTGGGGAATGCTGGTCATTTATAAATGCCTGTTTTGTCATTTATCACTGATTTTTTGATTATGATCAACAGGAGGATAGGATGTGCATGCATCATTTTATCTTATACACTGTCATTCATATCAAAAAGAATACCAGTTAACCCTTTCCTCCCCCGTCCCTTAGGTTGGGTGGAGCTCTCCTAATGAGGGATTACGAATGTATTTTATGACTGTAAATCCATGTGTTTTAAAGGGGCCAGTTTGTATGTTCTGAGGAATGAAAAACCTGAGTTTCTGGGTGAAAAAACCCTCAACCTTCATATGAGACCAACTAACTCACCTTTAGTCGAAAAAGAGGTTAAGATAATGGTTCCTTATGTCATGGACGGGAATCGAACTCAGGTCTTTCCGACCAAAGGGCTTCGTCTATACCAACTGAACTATGGAGGCTCAACACAGGAACCTAAAACAAACACACACACACACACAGCAGAAATTAGCTTATTTCTGAGAAGTACTAATTTTTTGAAGGTGGGAAAATCATCAGGCAGAGATGAAATAACTTCAGAACTCTTAAAAGCAGTGGGAGAACTCATAGATGTTCTGTTTAAAATTTGTCAAAATGTATGGAACAAGAATCATGATGTAATGATTGGTACACCTCAGTTCTGATGCCTATTCTTAAAAAAAAAAAAAGTAATAGTACAAAATGTAACAATTATAGAACTATCAGTCATCGAAGCAAAATTTTCCTAAAAACCTTACTCTGTAGGATTGAGAGGGAAATAGAAAGTATACTTTTAGAGTAGCAAATAAGATTCCATAAAAACGAGTTGGGGGAGCGGGGCTGAAAAGTTCTGATAAACACCTAGAAGAAAAGTGATATTAAAGCAATTGATGTAACCACAAGATATTTTAGTACCTTTAACCCCATGTTTCATCAAATTGTAATGATTTGTTCTTCTTTTAAGATATATAAGTGGACATGCCAGACATGTTCAATTGCACCATAGTTATTATCATAACTTTTCGGCAAGCCCTTGTATAGTAGATAATTTATATACAATATATGTCATTGAAGAAAAATATATTGAACATAATAAAATAGTATGTTATTAATTTTATAGATATACAGATGTATTTAGAGCACCAAGAAGGATTCCATAAAAACAAGAGTACAGTAGATAATTTATTTACCGTACATCTCATTGAAGACAAATATATTTTACATACAATATATAATACATAGCATTATGTATATCTATAATATTAATGTTAATTATGTAACATAATGTTAATTAACATGACAAATGTTAAAAAATGGGAATAAGTAGAAAGATTCGCTTACTTGGGAAGTATACAACACAGATTGTTGGTTTAAACATGATATTAAAGCATGCATTGCTAAAGCAACTGATAAAGGATAATAAAATACATCCAACTACAAGACTACCTCATCAAAACATTTGTTAACGCTGTCTTACTTTGAGAGTTGGACTTGCTGAAGGAAGATGAAATTTAGCTATTGGCCTTTGAGATGAAGTCTTACAGAAAATTTTTGAAGATACCATATATGGTATGCATAACAAAATGACACGGTCAGAAGGAAAATTTTCTCCATTGTGAGAACACAAGAAAATATCACCAAATATGCCCAAAACAACTCCAATGACTGGGCCACATGGCTAGATCAGATGATTCTAAAATAGCACTAGAGGGCTTGACTTCTGGTTAAAAAAAAATGGACTAATTCTTTGTTTTGCACTCTGTTAAGGAGATTCCAAGACAGAAACACCTGGATATACTATGTCGGGACTGTCACCTTCAGTGCCCCAACAGTCTGCATAAGCCTATGGGTGAAGAAACTTGTAAAGTTGACAAAGAAGTATTTATTTTCCTAAAATATTTAATTATATTGATTCTACCTTAAATGCTTTTTGATCAACTAACTTACGAACCAGTTTAAAAAAGCCCATAACTAAGCCTATAAGAATTGAACCTGTAATGGCCATTTTTCTGTGACATGGAAATTTTATCACAAGGCAGTGTAGACACATCACCTTATGTTAAGGGTTGAAATTAGCCACTGCTATTCAGTCTCTCTCTCTCTTTTAATTGCATTTCATGTCTTCAGGGCCATTTGGTATATGGCAGAGGCAAGTAAAGCAAGCAAATTTGGTTGCCTAGATTTCCAAGTTCAGTATGATAGACATTTTGTTGGTTGAGTGGGCCTCCCACAATGAGTCTACTAACTCTATGGATTTTACTTTAATAATAATAATTGCTGCACCTTTTTAACAAAATTTCTGTAGAGAACAGGTTTTCAGTTATCTGGCAAAAGATTATTGCCTTTCCTAAGTCAAGAAAGGATCTAAAATCCTCAATAAACTATCATTCTGTTGCTCTGATCATCTACTTGTATAAGATTCTGGTTAACTTTTGTCTTTTATTATTTTTGGAGAGAAACAACCTTTTTTCCAGAACACAATCTGTCTTCTGCAAATATCACTCAACACTCTGTCAAACAATTCTCAACATGTTCCTTCCTATTGATGACATGCTGGTGTGAAAGTTCTGTGGTATTGGACCATCAGACATATTTTAATTGACTGCCTGAATTTTGTCATTGAGCACAGCCATTATTTTCATTATATTCACCTGTCTGAGCCCTATATATTCAGGCAGATTTATGATTTACCAAGTGTATCTTTTGATTTTAAATTTTTACAGCAAATATTTTTCAACATATATAGAATGTATAAGTACCGTATAAATAATATATAGATTATATATTATTTATACAGTGTTTGCTTTTCTATATAGGCTTTTAATACCTAGTTATTTTTATTTGTGCTTCATTTTTTTTTAACATAAGTGTAAGCTGTTTACAAGTACAAAACACTTAAAATTTAGGAATTTCATGAATTTGTATAATAAGCTTTTATATTTTATATATAATCTGTATTAAGTGTGAACCAGATATAGAGATCCATGTAAGCTGGCAAATCCATTTGAAAAAGCCAGTCTCTAGTACGAAATTAGCAAGGCATATGAGTCAGGGTTCAAGGGTCACTTTTGCCGTCCTGCATTATGGAAAAGAAGGGAGGGAGAGAAGTATTGGAAAAGGAAACCTAAGCGTCTTCCAAAAAAGGAAGGCAGACACACGTACGAAAAAAAATAGAGCGAGCTAAGCTAATCGACGTTAGCACACGTGACCGCGTTGGCGCGAATCGCGAAGTTCGAGATTTGCCGAGAGGAAAGAGTTAAACAAAAAGGCCTTGCAAGCACGATTCCAGATCTTTTTTCCTGGATTCCTGGTTCCTGATCACTCGGACAGTGGTCGAGCTCGTCGTCGGGGGAAGTTCCTGGCTTATTGCGGAAGGCATTTGGTTCGTCTGTCGTAGCGTTGGTATAGGGCCAAGCTATATCCGTGCACTGGATAGCTGAGCGAAGTTGTGCGACGGACAAACCAAATTGATGCCATTCCAATTAAGCCGATGTCACCTTGCCAACCCCTCGGTTTCTCGCTGAGATTCTACTTGCACAGATCAACGGGAGACATCCTTTAAGAGACTGTATTGAAGGCCTTGATGACCAGACAAGGCAGGAAGATATTTGAGAATTTAGGACAGAGATGGTAATGTAGAACTTCAAAATTTTGTTTCCAGTTATAGAAGAAAGTGAATTCCTTGTAAGAATATTTGTAATGGACTAATCTTTTAGGAACTGTAAGAATAGCCTACAACTAGGCATAAGTCCGAAATAGTATCAAGATTTGTTTGCCCTACGAGGCCGAGTGGATATTTGATAACGCTAAATTTAATGTATAAAGAATGTTATTACATTAACTCCTGACCACTTGTATCAGAACATGATGATTATCTGAGAATTTTTACAAGATCTGATTGTGTTAGTGGTTATTGTAAGTTTATTATGTGAGATTAATGTAAACTGATTAGAACCTTTGATCTAATTTGAGAGCACTCACAATAACCTGTTTGATTTGTATGATTGTATATTTCCTTAAAGCTAAAATAAATTGTTTCATTCAAGTACCTGCCTGATCTGTTATGTGAATTCAAAACTACCGCTCATAAAATCATCAACGAACTAAGCGGGATAAACCCATGAGTATAAATATATTAAGTGAACCACGACTGTAAGGAAGAAATAAGCAAGCGGAGGAATAAGATTAATCTTGATCAAATTATCACCGTCTCTCTGAAGGGGTCACCCTGAGCAAGAATCCTTTCTATCCTAGGTATTAGGTGGCACAGCAAACAAAAAATAAATGTGTTAATACTTATAGGGTGAACTCCATCAGATTGTTGTGTTATAAATTGACGTTTAGAGCATAGAGAGGCCAATAAGACTGCAGAGATCCTAAGAAATATATTAAATTGATAAGAGACAAAAGAGTTACATACATGTGTGAGAAAGAAGGAAAAATAAGTAAAGATTAGTGGTGAGCTTGCTATAAGAACTAGAACGAGGATAGAAAAAACATAACATTATCTTTTTATACATTCTTATCTCTATTGGTTTACACTTTTGTTTACTTATCAAGTTATTTTTACCTTGTATATTACTAGGAACAAAGTTGAGGATTTTGGATGCAGTTGTTTTTCAACAGCGACTTATGGATGAGAATGGATATCTGCTTTTGAGATGTGTTACAGAAGGCTGTTGAGGATATGATATCTGAAAGGTGTACGAATGAATGGGTGTTAGAAAAGATCAGTAGAACTTTAAGGCTCCTTAAGGATATTGACAGAAGAAAGTTAAAATATTTTAGACACATTGAAAGGATGGAAGGGGGACTTCTCAGAACAATAATAGAAAGTAAAGTTCCTGGAAAAAGAGGAAGGGGTAGACCATCAATGAGATGGATGGGTGGTGTGTGTGTGTGTGTGGAGCAACTAATCTTCAGAGAGTCGAAGTCTCCAGAAACGCAAGCAACAGGACTGCATGGTGAGACCTGGTGTGGCACATCACTGAGCATCGGAGTGAACATATAGAGTATACTACTGTGATCTTTACTGGCACAATATGACAATAGCTATACTTGCACCAAAAAACCCTAAACAAGCAAACAAACATGTGATACTAGGAACAGTCCCCAGAAATCTTGACCCTGTACAGTGAGTCCCAGTTCCATATATCTTGGGAATCTCTGAATCAATTTCTGAGATCTTTAAAAGATATAATTTAGTTCCTACACTTTTTTCTTGTTAATAAAATCTCTTCCTAGTTGCCCTCCACAAAGGATAAACAGACTTTTCATAGTCCCTGGTGTTTACTATGTTCAGTATGATTGCCTTCACTTTTACTTTGGACAAACAGGGCATTCTTTAGAAAAATCACTGCCTCAAGAAACCAGTCTTGCATTTCCCTCCAGGAACTTGGTATTTTCATTCTTCAGTGGAGACATATCGACCAAAGAATATACACTGCTTGAAAAGAAGTTAATGGATGCCATAGTATGAGAAACAAACAGGTATGGAAACTAGCTTAATAAGATGTTTAGATCTCCTTTAGCTGTGATGACTGCAGCAATCCTATGGGGCATACAATACTGATCATTGGGAATTTTGGGCCAGTCTTCCCGTATAGTATGTAATGAGGTCCTAGACTGTTGTGGGCTGACATCCCTTGACCTTACCTGATGCTCCAGTTCATCTGTGGGATGAACTAGAGATCAGGGCTCTGTCAATCTGGCCTCTCATTCCTGGAGTCAAGCATGGTGATGCTCATGTCCACAAACCACCCAGTTACAGGAGCAACCTTATGACATGGTGTATTGTCTATCTGAAAGAGACAATGGTAAGTTCCATAGAAATGCCACAAAGTAGGATTGTCCAGAATATTCAGATGTCTCAGAGACTGGTCTGAGGTCAAACCAGGAAAAACAGGAACATACCATCACACTGCCACCTCCGAATTTTATTGTTGGGGTTACGTACTCTAGTAAGAGGCATCCATTTGCTCAGTAGAGGATGTAGTATGATTCTTCGCTCTATAGTACAGCTTTCCAAGCTTCTATAAACCATTGCACATGCTCTTTGTACCACTGAAGACTATGCTGTATGTTGGTTTGAGTAATGTGGGGCTTTCTTATTGTAGTATTACCATGGAAACCCATGTTGAGAGCCTCATTTCTGATGTTTTTGTGCAGATTCATGTTCCAGTTGATGCTCAGAACTCTGAATTTAGTGTGTTGGCTGACAAATGGCAAGGTTTATATATTATCCTTAGTAGCACCTTACAGTCACGTTTGGTGAGTATGGGTGGTTGTTCACTACGGGTAGCACTTACCATTGACTTTCTGCACTCCATCTCAGTATGGTATTACGGATGTTATCTGGGATGGCCCAGTTTGTCAATAATTTTCCAAACAGTTAGATCTGCAACATTGCATCCTATCACAAGGCCTCTTTCAAACTCTTGTCAGTCCCTTCTTGTAGCCATTTCACCCAAACACAATTGAACCAACTTGGGACCATCATATTCCTTCAATTTATACTGGCTGCAAACACTTGACTCATTACATGGCATGATGCACCTTGTCCATGGGAAGTGTTCATTGACTTCATTCCAAGCAGTGTATGTATTCAACAGCCAAAATACTCTTAGTGCTGGTAAGTAAAACCTGAAAAATATGGTGTGGCACTGCTTGAATTAGACTGCCACTACCAAATTATCATCTGGCATAAGACCCACTTGTCACATTGATGTTCATTTAAATGACTGTTCAGAGAGAGAGAGAGAGAGAGAGAGTGCTAAAGTGCCTTTACACTATCTTAAACTTTAAGTGGAATGACTACCTTTCCCATAGAATGTTATCTTGATCAGTGGCAAGCACCAACCCCTCTCCTTTATTCTTTTTTTCCAAATTTAATTTTATTATTTTATCTTTAATTTTTAGCATTCGTTAGCATCTGTCATATGGTGTTACTCTTGCACATACTGTATGTTGAAGGGAAAAACGATATGTTGTTGTTCCACCTTTTGAATTGCTTATGCACTTATGATCTGTTAGATTCAGATTGAAATATCTCCATTAATTTGTTTTGTCTACGTGTCTATTAATCCTTTGTCATGTTACGTGGCATTAAAAACAAATAACACATGCATCTCTGAGTCTGTAGGCTTGTTAGAGGATGCTACTAAATATTTCACTAAGCTGCCCATCGTTTGCATTACCCAGCATAATTAGCTTTGAACACATTCACCAACACAGCACTTACACTGACTGGCTATGTATTTCACTCATTCACCACTCTCCAAGTAAAAATTGCAGTCCTTTCACACATACTAACTGCATTCTTACTCCCTTTTGAGGGATAACAGTTTGTTTCCCTCTTTCCCCCCACACCTCAGTCATGTACTAAAATTTCCTCTGTTGTTTTGCATGTTAATCATATAAAACCCTTTTATGAACTTATACAGCAATCCCTTGATTAGTGCACCTAATGTGTTCTTTAAAACAGGCGCATTAATCGAAAACGCACAAATGAAGTATAATAACCTATGGAAAAAAGTATAATTCGTTCCTCAAATTTCTTTTTTTACTCTTGATTTTTTTTATAAAAGAATTAGGGTATGTCTCAGGGCCTAATTAAAGGAAAACTATGAAGCTGAAAGACAATAAAACATATTCAAAATATAAATCTATTGTACTGGCAGGCATTTTGTTTATTTTTTTCATACAACTGCCTCTTCTGCAAATTTTCCTGCTTCTCTTTTCACAAAGGCCAGTCTTTAAGCATTGCTACTTAAAAGTTTCGGTTGCATGAAAAATATTTTAAATTTGTTTCTGTGAAATCTCTTCGGGCTTGTCAGTGATTAAAATTTCTTAATATTCTTCAGGATCTTCCCGCTGTGCATCTAAATTTAGCAGGTCGGAATCATTCAGTTTCTTAGAATGAGATTTAATTAACTTAGATTCATTTGAAAAGCCTCTAAAATCATTTGCACAATGTGGAAGAATGTGCTTCCAAATGGTTCACATATTGATAATTTCATTCGACTTTATAACCAGGCTGAGATTTCTCTGATTTAGCCAGAAAAGTCTTGGAAGGCATTGGCTTCCGAAAAAAGGCCAGTTTCATCGACATTAAATATTTGTTTGTCACAATAGCTCCCTTCTTATACAATTTTCTTCATATCTCTGGATAATTTGCGGCGACCTCCTTATCGGCACTTGCAGCTTCGCCTGTGATTAGAACATTATGTAGGCTATTTCTCAAACTACCCAGCACTAACGTGGAATTCTTCTTTTCCATCATTGATAGCCCTTTCTTTCAAGGTTGTAAAGAGACTTAATGTTTTTGATTTAATAAGGTCAGATCTTAGCAGGATCCGTTTTTGGTTACAATCTTCGATTCGTGTTCAAAGAAGTCTCTCTAATTCAGTCATTATAATACTTTGTATTCAGCAGTTTATTTAAAATTGCTCTTACAGTTGATTCACCCATTTTTATGTTCTTGTCTTATCTTTGCTCTGGACTCGCCTTGTTCACTTTCTTTATTATTTCAAGTTTTTCTTCCAATGAGATTACCTTTCGAATCATTTTCACACTTTCACTTTTTTGTTCACTAATTCTTTTACTCATGATGAAAGGTTGGGAAAATACTTTAAAATAAAAAATATTAAAAAAATGTAGGGAAAATAATTGTAAAGGAGGTACGAGATATGATCAGGAAAATGCTGTGCAATTAGCAGACGACATAAATTTTGACGATAAAAATTTGGAACATAGTATACATAGCGTACTTGGAAGTAGTGTAGTATGCCATTAAAAATAATTTTGTAAAATGTTTTAAATCAGTAACTAAATTATTTCATTCTGGCGAGTGATTTTTTTTAAATAGTTAGTCATAAAAAATGTATAGATAGAAAATTTTTAAAATCTAACATTTATTTTTAAGATGTATATAGGTGCACTAATCGAATTTGGGTATCAAAAAAAAATGACGCACTAATCAGGGGTGCATTAATCGAGGGATTACTGTATGTCTTTAATATATCTCCCCCCCATGAACACATTTCTGTAACCTACAGATTTTCAATCTATTATGAGAATACCACAGGCCTGGCACCATCTTGAGAACATGGGTCTGGATCCGTGATAAGTGACGACCTACGCCCTCTAAGAGTGGAGGCTTTGGAAAGCAGTGACCCGAATTATTTTGAAAGCATATGGTGTGAGGTAGAGGTGGGCAAGACAGGTTATTTAGTGGAGTGTTGCTACAGACCCAAGAGCACAGAGGGTGAGAACCAGGGGATATTTAGACAGTTGAGTTTGGCAAGTGCAAGAAGAATGATTGTTATAGGAGATTACAGTAGTATAAATTGGAGAGAGGAAGATGCATGTAGCAATAAGGGAATGAAATTTCTAGAATTTTTGAGGAGCAAATGTCTTAGGCAACATGTCATAGAGGGAACAAGAGATTCAAGAGTTTTGGATTTGGTTATAGCATCAGAAGAGTTGATAATGTTGGATCCTACTTCTTCTCAATCTATACTTTGGATCCGATATTTAGTTATTACGATGTTCTTAACTAGTTGATAGGTTGCAAGTTGATTTCTAATTCAAATATAGAGAAAATTTATATTTAAAGACTGCGCCACTCTATATCTGAATTAGTTCAAGAATTGAAGAAAAACCAACTCTCAACTACCTTTCCTTTATATGTTGTTATTATATATACTGGCCAAGTATATTTAACTTATTTATCTCTCTCGCCTTGGTTCGAATATTTTATGAACTGTGCAGTAAAAGAGATTCAGGCAAAACACAACTTTAGATTAACAAAAACAAACGTTTAATTTAGAATCACAATTTACACTTAAGTTCAAATCACTAAGTAAGATATTATAAACATTTTAGCTCTCACAAAATTCACTTAACTACTTGGTAAAGCTCAAAGTCACAAAGTTCCTCAGTAACCGATTGCACAAATATCTTACAGTTTCTTAAGTTTCAAATACAATAAAAATTCAGTAACACTTCTTCTGAAGCAAACACTTTTAAATCTACACTTCAGCTAATCTCCGCAATAGTTGCTGTTAATATAAGGAAATTCTACGATGAAACTCGCATATATCTCTGTATAGGAATATTAATGGTTGGAATATTCTTACCGATAATCTTCTTTCTTCATCTACTTATACGCAAACACTTTAAACAATAAACGGCACTCATTAAGTCAAATCTTCTTAGAAATAACTGAATTAATTAACGGTTACAATACACATAATCAAACGTTCTTGCATGAAGTACTACTGATCACTCATGAATTAAGGTAACACACAATAATTCCTTAACTTGAAGTTTTATATGCACAGTTGTCCATTCCTTCGGCATTCAATTAATCTTTTACGCACTATAATTCTAAACACAGCTATCGTTAAACTTCAACTTTACAGCCTCTACTTATTCTCCAGTTACTCCGTGCTATGCTTCAAGTTTCCGTGTGTCCTTGAAAGGTCGGCCCTGAAATTAAATCTCAACTATAGTATCGCTAGTCGTTCAGTAGCCACTCAGCTGTCTTCCGTAGCTATAATTGTTATTCTACAACTTATTAGCTAACCGCTTCTCGACTACTGGACTTTAATTAGATACTTGAGTGACTCGCCGACCCGCTATTATCGCACTCTGATTCTCCAAATCAATCTTCTTTTTTGATTCCTTCTCCGAATGCCGAATTAGAATATCCTCCAATTCCAATCTAATGAATCTCTCTTCTTTATTTTTTTTTAGCGTTCCTCCTTTTATATCGATTCTTCCCACCTAAATTGTTCTCGTGCTCTCTTTAACTAAAATTCTTTCCAGTCAACTTTCAGCTTTCTCCTTCACACACTGTTCCAAACTCGCACTCGCTCTCTTGCATACGTCTCCACGACAACAAAACAAAATATAATAAAATTGAGCTATTGCATAACGTTAAACTTCTACAAACAGGAATAAAATAAGAATATTTACATTTCAATTAATACGCAGTTAAAATGTTGAATACAAATTCTTATATTAATATAGCAATAAATAAAATAAATCCAATAATATTTAAATACAGAGTTTTATTACTATCAATACATATATCCTTGATTAAATAATTAAATATCAAATAGTTAAAGGTAGTTATATGAATATTAATTTATAAATATTAATCCAACATGATCTTCCATCACAAAGGCTAGACTTTGTGATGGAAGATCATGTTGGATTCTGAAGCAAATAATAATTACTTAAATCTCTATATATTCAGAATCCAACAATAATAACTGAGATGACATCTTCCCACCAGTTAGAGAGAGTGACCATATGGTTTTGACTTGGAAAATGAATAGACATGCAGGAGTATCAAAGAGATGGGAACATATGTGGAATTATAAGGCAGGTGATTATAATAGTCTAAGGCGTCAACTTGGGGAAGTTTCATGGAGGGAGGAATTGGAAGGCCGGGATATCATTAGTGCATGGGAAATTGGAAAGAATATTTGTTAGCAGCAATAGTAAGTTGTATACCACGAGTGAAGAAGAAGACACAATTTGGAGTAAAGTAGATGACAAACAATACTAAACAGGAATTGCATGCAAAAAAGAGACTATGGAAGAGATATAAGGAGACAGGTGAAGAGAGGATGCATGAAGAATATAAGACACAGGCCAGAAGAGTGACTAGTATGGTAAGGAAGGCGAAAGAATGTGGAAGAATGACATTGTGAGATAAAAACGGGAATAGAGTGACTGATGCAGAGGACATAGTGGAATTGTTCATTGAACACTTTATTGGAGTATTTCATTCTGGAGGAGTCGTTTTTAATACTAGAGGGATAGGGCAGGTTCGAGGTTTAGAGGAACAGGAGGAGAGTGTGTTTCAAATACTGAGTACTCTGGATGTCGGTAAAGGGGTGTGGACTGGATGGTATTTCACCACGAGTTTTGAGAGAATGTGCTAGGGAACTGACAGTGCCTTTGACCTGGCTTTTCAATGAAAGTCTGGCTACTGGAAAAATGCCCATGGAATGGAAGGAAGGTAAGATAGTGCCATTGCATAAGGGCGGTAGCAGACTGGAAGTGTCTAATTATAGGCCAGTTTGTGTGTCATCAGTAGTAGTTAAGATCTTGGAGAATGTAGTGAGGGACTGTATGCAACACTGGGCAGATGAGGGTAATGTTATCGGTGAGAGTCAACATTGATTTGTGAAGGGGCACTCTTGTTTTAGCAATATGCTAGTCTTTTATAATAAAGTTACAACAGCATTAGATGAGGGAAAGGCATATACTGCCATTTTCTTAGACTTAGCGAAGGCATTTGACAGGGTGCCACATGATAAGCTGATATTTAAGTTGCAGCAATGGGTCTGGATGTCAGATTGGTCAACTGGATTCGGGATTGGCTTTCCGATAGGTATCAGAGAGTTGTGTATGGTGGGGCAGTTTCAAAGAGGCAGAGGGTTACAAGCGGGTTCCCACAGGGCTCAGTACTGGGACCTATATTGTTTAACCTTTATATCAATGACATTGTCAGTGTGATTGCAAGGGGATATTCAGATGTTTGCGGATGATGCGAAGCTGGGAAGGATTATTAGTAATAGTGCAGATGTGGTAGCTCTCCAAGTGGATTTGAATAAGCTGGATACATGGGCAAATGAATGGGGGTGTCGGTTTAATGCAGCATAATGTAAGGTATTGAGGTTTGGGAAACATCGATGGGACGCTGCATACTCTATGGGAGGAGTTATACTGGAGGAAGTAGGGGGAGACAAGAGGTCTGGGGTTGATGATTGATAGAAACCTGAAATTTAGGGGACATATTGCAAAGGTGGTGAAGGTAACACAGAGGATTGCTGCAATAATGAGAAGGACACTGACCTGCAGAGATAAAAGGGTTATCGTTCCGTTGTATAAGACTGATCAGACCACACTTAGACTATTGTTCTCAGATTGGTCCCCAGGATTTGAATGGAATAAATTAACTGTGGAATGGATACAAAGGCAGATAACAAAGATTGTTTCAGGACTGTATAATGTTAGTTATTGTGGCTGAGAGAATGTGGACCAGAGTTTGGTGGATAGAAGGAGAGGTGATATGATTGATACTTTTAAACTGTTGAAAGGTGGTTATAGGGTTGACACTGGAGAGTTCTTTCACTTGGTTGAACAGCGGGAAGGAGTGATGACAAGAGGCCATCCCTGGAAGATATGAAAGGAAACCATGAGCAAGAGGGTGAGGAGTGGTTTCTTTGCATGGAGAGTGATTGAACCATGGAATGCATTGCCTGATGGAGTAGTGAGAGCGAGAACGGTCAATGAGTTTAAGGAGTGGTATGATAGACTTTGTGTTTCTTAGGGGGGAGCTCCCCTCGATGAGTGTTGATAGACTTTGTGTTTCTTAGGAAAGACCTCCCACGATGAGTCTTTTGACTTCATGGAGGTCTCGATAATAATAATAACTTGCTTATCTTTGCTTGTCAATGTGTTCAGATAATACATAGCATTACTGAACTGTGTAGTCCTATGAGTTGTACACAACACTGATGCAGTATTAATCTCAACTGATTTAATTGGGACACTTGTGTGCCTTTCCACTGGACGTTATTAATAATATCCGGTGTGTGTTCACACACACAGTACATTTCATATCATAAACTCATTCTATGAGTGAGTCATATTCTGTGTTATTAATTTGAATATTTCTAGATATATTGACATCTTATATTGGTAGTATTTTGTGTGTACTGTCAATTATTTTGGCATGGGCTTCATTGTTTTCTCAGTTAGTTCATCACTTTTATATGAAATTAGGATGCATGCTGCTTGCCCAACTCTAAACTTTGTGTTTTTAATTAGAATGATTTTAATTACATGTCAACATTACATTTTCATATTTTTTCATCGAATGTTTTTTCATAAACAAAAGCAATTTCCTTGTGATAAGATAACAGAATTTTTTTTACCTATTTGAACAACAGCCTTTTACCATATTTGATAAAATGAATTTGTAATATTGTTATTATTCTGAATCTCCATAGTCACAAGACTCATCGCAAGAGGACTCATTCACCATCTTAATATTCACCACCCTGTCAGACAATGAATTCCATTGTTAAACCCTCCTTAATGTAGAAATATTGACTGTTATTTCTCCTATAAATTAAATCGAATACCAAATTAATGTACAGTAACCCCCCCCATCCCCGACTTACGTAAATTCGCAGTTATGTAAATAAATCTCAAAAATGTACTAGTGCATATGATAATGTTTGCGTCATTGACATCCATTGCAATATGCAACAACATAATGTTAACTAGACTCGGCATTCACAGCAAATATAATGAATAGTAACAGGCAGTGACAGGTTACTGTAAATGCTGAGAACAACAGAGGGCAAGTGCACAAAAGCTACAACATTCAAACTGAAACCTACCAATTAGAAATAAGGACTCCATAAACAATTCCCCTTTCCCCGACCTGTCAGTAGTCCATGCCTCACGCGGTTAGTTTAGTCATTATCACCATTAGTGTTCATTGTTTATTTACCCTTAAAATAAATGCGAAACCCCAAACCGAATGCACTGGTAATAAATCTAAAAAACAAAGGTCTGCAATTACTTTAGAAGAAAAGTTGAAAATAATTCGTATGTATGAAGACGGGGAAATTATATCAACAATAGCTTGGGATATAAATCGACCTATTTCGACAGTGAATATGATAGTGAAGGATGAAGTTTGCATTTTTCATACTTTTATAGTTTATATCCAAGTAAATACTGCTGCATGATGTTTCATTTATAAAATAATACTGTGTAAATAATATACATACATACATATAATAATAATAAATATTGCAGTTTCTTACGAAGTTATACTTAAGCAATTTACAAATTCGACTTACATAAAAGGTTACAGAACACATCATTTACGTAACGCGGGGGATTACTGTACTATGATGGATATAAAGCAGAGCACAAGCACGTCTGCTTATATAGACATCTGCACTGAAATTGACACTGGTTTCACAATCACAAGAACAAAAAAAAAAAAACTGCACTGCTCACTTCAAATGAACCCCAAACACCAAACCTGGAAAGGTACTTGTTTGCCTTTTTTTTTTGAGGTAGCGATTTGTTCGTTTTACTGAATTTAAATGTTCAGGTTAGCTAACCTGAGAGTAGGATATCTGATATGAAAATACCAATATCAGAAATGCACCCAACAAGTACCAAACTCCTCTGGCCTGTAGCTCTCAGACACTAACCAGCACTCACCCATCTGCCCACCCTGTCTCATCTCAAATAAACAGTTATCCACCCTTTGGGCACATCACCAGATGTGATGTCACGTGAATAACTCACGTGCCACCATGCAGGTTTCATAATAAATAAAAACGAAAAAAGACAACACTAGTGTGGGTAGCTATTTTTCATATGAAAGCAGCCACTCACACTAGCTGCCATATCACACCCACCCATCATTCAACACACCTCCACCTGTAAACACCTATCTTCCTCAGCTCAAAAAACACCTCTTCCACCAAAAAACAAAGAAAAAACTACCCTGCCTGCAATCTCCAAAAGACACACCAATCACCTAAAATAACTATAATAATACACACTAAAATACACACCTTTCCCTACAAAAATGGCAACACACATGCCTCCTCATGCCATATTCATCATAAAAATAATTAACTGCAATTCCTAATATAACACAAACACACATAAAGTAACAAAAAAAATATTACAAACAAAAGCACATTAAAGACAATTTTACAACCAAGTCACTTAATTAAACTGCACGTTCATAACGGACATCATCCTTATGCACAAGGTGTTCCTTCCGCATCCTTTTCTTATGAATCTCTTGCTTAATAAGATTACACATCCGTTTGACTTCTACCCTATTTATTCTTCGAACTCTCGGGACACATTCTGATATTGCATCATTCAAGTGTTGTTTAAATGCTTCCCATGCACTGTTGATATTCTTTCCATCCAGCAACTGATCCCATTCCACTGAACTCAGTATACTCCTCAGTTGGTCACAATTTCCTGCTTTGTAGTTCAGCATGTAACCTTTTCTGAGTGGAATATTCACTTCTCAAGTGAGTACCGCATGATCACTGTCAGGAACCAGAGGCAGAATAGTTACGTCTTTAACTGAAACGCCCTCTGACTCTATAATAAAATCTGACACTTTGCTCTTGAGTTCCTTCTGTCACATGCTGCTTGAGGAAGTTGTCCTGCAACACCTCAATAAATGCATTTTCATTCTTCTGATGAGATTCTACTGCTACCCAATCAATATTTGGATAATTAAAGTCTCCTGTTATGATTACTCTTTTCACGCTCATCTTTTCTATTTGGTGATGCATTTCTTCATCACTAGCAACCGATCCACCAAGTCTGTAATAACACCCCACTATGTAATTCATCTTGTTAGATTCCACCTCACATCAGATGGCTTCAAACTCACTGCCACATGAAATGTTATTATTAGTAGTACAACAATCATAGGTCTCAACTCTAACTGGATTCGTCATCTGATATCATTAGCAGCATGCCTCTTCTCTCCTATCCTCTCTATCTTTCCTAAAAATACTGTACCCTTGACACTCGACACCAGTTAGTAGGTCTGATTCTTATAGCCAGATCTCACTAATACCTATAATCTGAGGTCGCAACATATTGACTAAGGCAACAAACTCTACCCTTGTGTTTCTGTACACCTAGCATTTGTGTATAGACATAATAATATACTTGTTTTTTCTTTTGTATTGTCTTGTTTGCAGTCTGCCTGACACAGTTAGGCAACTTGCAAATCTCTATTCTTTTCTGCCTTACACATGTAGGCATCTTTGCACACATTTGATGGGTCCGAACCAGACGAATACAAACCTGAAATCGTTCCCTCCTCGTCAACATTTCCATGGCAAAACCCATTCCTGTCATTAACACAGTTATATAACATTGTTGCTCTTACACTCACATTCACATCATTCCTCCTTTTATAATTTAGTTTCCCTGACTCTCTGTGTTAGGTCTCATACCAATTATTAGTTTTTCTAGACTCCTGATACCAAACGCATTTAGCTGTCAGCCATCTTTTACAAATCCAATCTTCCTTCAAACTCACTCCACACATCCAAAAACTCACATTCATTCCTTCTACACAGCCCACACGTTGAATCGTGCATGTACATGGAATATGTAATATAATTTCCATGTAATATACATGGAAAATGGATTTTTATTGGATGACACAAAGGTGACTCTAAAAATTCTGCACACACACTGCTCATTCATGGTTAGTTGGATGATGTAATAGTTTTCGCATTCATGGCATATGTATGCTAGATTCTAAATAAAAATATCATGTTTGATTTGTTCTTATTCTACACAAGACCTTCATAAGAATGTTACTTGAGTATTGTACAATGACTATCAGCATCATCAAATTTCTGACGTACCCTCAAGGGATAATGGATATAATGATAGTACTACATAAAGAACTTACATCATTACTAACTTCATATCAATGCTTTCCCTCCAAATCAATCTGTTATGTATCAAGAATACAACATTATAGATCTTATATTTCTGTCTTCTAAGGCAGTTTTTACTGTATCAGTCCACCTATATCTTGGTCTTCCTTTGGGTCTTTTTCCTCCAACCTGTCAGAGAACACTTGTTTTGCTTACCTCTCTCATTCTATTTAAGTGACTATATCACCTGTGATTACCTCTGCTAACAATGTCAATTTCTTTCCTAATATTCTCATTTTTAATATGATAATGCCATTGATGCCATCTATTCATCTCCCTAATCCTTCTCAGGACTCTCATATTTGTGGCGTCTAGTCTTTGGTCAAGTGTTTTACTTCTAACACAGCTCTCAAATACATAAATTAAAATTGGTTTGAATACTGTCATGTATACAGCTAATTTAGTGTTTTGACTAATTTCTCTCTTATCTCATATAAATTTATTCATTTGACATTCTACAATACCAGCTTTGTTGATTTTGTGGTCTATTTCAATATTTAATTTACCATCTTCACTAAACATAGTGCCTAAGTATCTGAAATGTTTTACTTGTTCTCTAGGTTGTCCATTCACAATGTTATTGATATTTCAATATTTCTTGCCTGTTTTCATCATCTTTGTCTTGTTATTGCCGATCTTCATACCAAATCTATTGCAACAGATATTCAATTTACTCAGAGGATCTTGCAGATTATACCAGATTTATTTAGAAGCATAACATCATCTGCATAAAGTAAAGAACTGAGATTGACATCTCCAATTTTGATATTAGGTTTAATACCACTTTCCTTCATAACGTGATCCATATAGATAATGAATAACAGAGGGGATAATGAACATCATTGTGAACATCATCATTGACACGAAATTTAACATTAAACCATTTTCCTGTACTTCAATTCTGACTGCTGACTTACAAGTCAAATAGACTGAGTGTTGCTTGATATAATGCCCCATTGACACCATACAACTGCAACATTTTGAATAGCTTTTTTCTTGGCACCTTGTCATATGCCTTTTGCATGTCTACAAAACATAATTACAGATCTTTATTATATTCCCATGATTTCTCAACTATTTGTTGTAAAGTAAAAATCTGATTCTGACAGCCTCTATTTAGCCTGAATTCAGCTTCTTCTTCATCAAGCTTCCCTTACACAATCCTAATATAATAAATTTAGTTTAATCCTTTATCCAAGTGTGAGCAAACAAAGTTTCCTTGCAAAGGTGGAGCAAGCTACCAACATTCCTATCTCAGTATCTCCCATAATGCAAAACACATCTCCTTGCGGATATGTCTAATGTTATGCATTAAGGGAAGGGCCACTACCCAGACTAGTTTCGACCTTTATTGAGGTCTCTTCAGTGGGAGCCAGGCCCAAGTGGAGATACCAGCCAGAAGCATTAGCAAGGTCATCTCTACCTATAGGTGTTGCCAAATGGTGTGCCACCTTTTTAATAAATTACTCTGGATTTTAATAAATTACTCTGGATTTTAATAAATTACTCTGAACTTTCAACATCTTACACAATCCTTTTCAACCATTTCCTCAAGTATACTTTCATAAACTTACCAGGGACACTCAGTAGAGAAATACCTCTTATTCTCACAATCAGTTTTATTTCCATTTTTATATATGGGTACTATGAGAGCTCTACTGTAATCATATGGAATTCATCCCATCTCTCTGTCCTAGCCTTCTGAACTGCGCAGTGCAGCCACTGTAAAACTTTTATGCCTCCATGCTTGAGCATTTCTGGTCGATTATCATGTACTTCAGCAGCCTTTCCACATTACATTTCAGGCTTTTGATGGCTTTTTCTACTTTAAGTATGGATATGTATTCCTGCTTACATACCTGTTACATGTTTTTTTACCACTGTGCTGTCGAATTCATTACTCCATACATCAAGGATATCTTTTTCTCCAATTTTCATGTCCCCTTTATCATCTCTAATTCCTTTTAAAACACTCTTTCTTCCATTTCTGAGCTTTTTCAACAGCCTCCAGAATATCTTGCCACCTTCCTGATATTAATTTTCTATGTTCTTGCCAAAGTCTTCCCATGACTTTTGTTTAGTTAGTTTTACACAGTGTTTAGTTTTCTTACATTTATCTCTGTATTCTCTAAGAGCACAAGCTGACTTATTCGCCAGGAACTTTTAAATACTTTTTGCTTTAACTTCCTGTGTTTACCATGGAGTTCTGATTTTTCTGTCCTTGCAGACAACCTCACCACATGCCTCTCTGGCTGAATCAATCAATGTTTTCTTCAGGGCCAAACCTTGGAGATTCAAACCAGTGAATCTCCAAGGTTTGGTTCTGTTCTCAAACTCTCATTTTTTCTTGAATAATGTTTGTGTATTTTAGTCTACAGTTCACATCTGAGAGCTTCTCAAATTTTATTCATTTTAATTCTTTCTTACACGTTAAACTACAAAATTACATGATAACAACATTAGTTAACTTTAATGAAATGAAAGTACAAATATTTGATACTGAAATTTCAGGTACCTTTGAAGATTAGATTTCTTATATGTACTTCTTTTCAATATGAAATTAATTTTATCCTGCTCAAGACTG
Source organism: Typopeltis vanoorti (assembly GCF_054136105.1). Classification (NCBI taxonomy): domain Eukaryota; kingdom Metazoa; phylum Arthropoda; class Arachnida; order Uropygi; family Thelyphonidae; genus Typopeltis; species Typopeltis vanoorti. The sequence goes on along the minus strand of NC_143556.1, from coordinate 151,570,349 downwards.
AATGAAGATCATTTCCAATTTCAAATCCTCTGTATAGTCTGGTGTCCGGCACCAGCGAGAAAACGTCATTATCAACAATAACATAGTCAGTGAGACTTTTCTTAATCTTTGCTTCTTCTCTCCATGTGAATTTGTGCACATTTTTATGTTGGAACATTGTGTTAGTAATAACTAGTCCATGTCCTGAGCAGAAATCCAACAAGTATTTGCCATTATTATTAGCTTTGCTCTTTTCTCCAAATTTTCCTAAAATATTTTTGTATGTCTGACAATCATTTCCTGCTCTGCTATTTAGATCTCCAACAAGGACTAACTTTAAACCTCAAAAAATTCCTTCTACCTTAGTAGAGCCTTCTATGGGAACATAGGCACAAATAAGTCTCATTGTCCAGTTCACCATTCTGATATTTGCCCATATCACTCTACTTGATATGCCTGCCATTCCAGAAGATTAGCCTCGTATTTAGTGTTGAATACTATAGCTACTCCTTCTTTTCCCTGATTGTTACTTCCCGAATATAACATTTTGTATTTATTGCTTAGATCTCACCAGTTTTTGTTTTTTTTTGTCACACCTATTATGTTAATCTGCTACTGTTGGATCCTACTTCTACTTAATCTGTACCTTGGATCCGACATGTTAGTTACTACGATGTTCTTAACTAGTTGATTTCTAATTCAAATATAGAGAAAATTTATATCTAAAGACTGTGCCACTCTATATCTGAATTAGTTCAAGAATTGAAGAAAAATCAACCTTCAACTATCTCTCCTTAAAATATATACTGGCTGAGTATATTTGACCTACTTAATTTTCCCGCTTTGGTTCGAATATTTTATGAATGGTGCAGTAAAAGAGATTCAGGCAAAATACAACTGTTCATTAACAAAAACAAACATTTAATTTTAAAATCATAAATTTTAAACTTAACTTCAAATCAGTAATTAAGATTTCACAATCACTTCAGCTTCTGTAAATATCTATACATATAAAACCCTAAATAATTCTTTAACTTAGGGTTTTATATGTACAGATATTCATTCCTCCGGCATTCAAATAATTCTTTAGGCACTATAATTCTAAACACCGCTATCATTAAACACAACCCTGTTGCCTCTATTTATTCTCTAGTTACTTCTTACTATGCTTCACATTTCAGTGTGTCCTTGAAAGGTCGTCCCTGAGAATAAATCTCAACTAAAGTATCGCTAGTCATTCAGTAGTCACTCAGCTATCTTCCGTTGCTTTATTTGTTATTCAGAAACTTATTAGCTAACTGCTTCTCAACTTGTAGACTTTATTTAGTTGCTTGAGTGACTTGCCGACTCGCTATTATCGCACTGTGATTGCCGAATGCCCGATTCCAACCTAATGCCAATCCTTCTCTCTCTAATAAATCTCTAATGCTCTAATCTCCTAATTAATTCATAATTCCAGCGTTCGTCGCTTATATATCTGTTTTTCCCCTTAAATTCTTCTCGAGATCTCTTTAACTTTCCAGTAAACTTTCAGCATTTTCCATAAACCTCCTCTTCACGTTCTGTTCCAATTCTCGCGCTCGCTTACTTACATGCGTCTCCATGACAACAAAACATAAATAAAATTGAGCTATTACATAACGTTAAACTTTCACATACAGGAATAAATAGAGAATATTTACATTTCAAATAATGCGCAGTTAAATTATCAAATACAAGTTCTTATAATATTAACATAGTAATAATTAAAATAGCTTAATGATATTTTATCACAGAGTTTTCCTACTATTAATACATACGTTCTTGATTAAATAATTAAATATTAGACAAAATTAAAGGTAGTTATATGAATATTAAATTATAAACAAGTGATTTACATTAAATAATATTTACAAATGTAGCCTTTGCTCTGGTATATTATGTTAAATGTAAATGAACAATAAAACAAAAATATACAAAACAATTTCATTCACAGTTTAACACTACTTATCCAATTCCTCAGCCAGCTCGATTTCTTTGCCATTCAAGCTTCTTATGTTGATAATATTGATCTTAAACGCTGGTAATTTTTAGTTGGGGCGTGTTTCAGGATTTGTTCCAGTAGCTGACTTTCTGCTGTTTTTCTTTGTTCCCCAGTGAAAACATCGGGAGCTTTGTTTAATCGGGTGACACCTCAGCCAGCATGAAATTCTGTCATGTTGTTGTACCATCATTTTATTTGTGATTTATGCCAATAAGAATACAACTTGATCATCTAAATACCAAATTGCTAGTCCATCCTCTTTCGTTCAGCATTCAGGTAGATACCTGACAGGGTGCACCATGAAACAAGATTGAACATTAGGTCAGAAGTCCTGATTGGGTCTCTGCATTCCTTTAAAGGTTATGTGGACATCTCCTCTAAGTTATACAGCTTTGACCCTTAAGCACCCCGTACAATGACTAGTTTCATATAAAGTATGGTATCTGAAGAAGTAAAATTCTTCAGTTTCATTCTCCCTCAAATGAGATCGCTGCAGTGGATAAACCACCTCAATTCTGTTTTATCTAAGGCCTCATTCTCCATTAGTCTGAGGTCCCGAAAGTCAACTCTTAAGCTGTCCGGCCATCATTGTTAGGTTTCCACTTTTTCCTTGTGTCTTCACTGCTTCCCACATAGCTTTTGTCTTGCTGCATAACATGATCAACCACCTCAGCCTTAATTCTCTAATCTTCCAAGATACTTGGGTTATCTTCATTGTCATCATGGATCAGTGAGTTTTTGATTTTGTCCAATTTTGTTACCACCTGCAAGTCTCAGCATTTTCATTTCAACTACATCCGTTCTCTTTTCCCATCTCTTGGTCATCTGCCAGGTCTCACTGCTATATGTCAGTGTTGATCCTACTACCATTTTGTAGATCTTTCCTTTTAACTTGCTAGATTTTTGTATTACACATGATACATGAAACCTTCCCAGTTAATTCACCCTTCTTGCATACAGATATCCATCACTGTGGACATATGATTGTAGGTTTGTGAACCTAGATGCTTGTGACATGTCTGTTCCTTGTAATGTAGTACTCTCTGCACTTCACTGTGAGATGTATTCTCTTTTATTTCTACTGATTATCAAGCTACTATCCTCAAAAGCTTTCCTCCATTGTTCAAGTTTTTCTTCTGCTTCCTGCTCAGACTTTGTGTGAATCACCACATTGTCCAGGGTGATTCAGTTTTTACTGTCTGTGTCAACACATCCAAGAGCATGAGAAATAAGAATGGGCTAGGAGCTGACTCTTGATGAACATCTGTTTTTACTGGGAATGCCTCAGTGTTTCCTGTTCCACAGCTCATACTTGTTTTGCTATCATACGTGTTGTACAAGATTTACATGCTTTTCTGAAATCATTTTCTTCCTCTTGCTCCATATTTCTTTTCTTGGGACTCTATCAAAGGCTTTTTCCAAATCAGTGGAGACCAGAAAAAGTTCCTTGTTTCTCTCTCAGTATCTTTGAGTTGTCTTAGAGCAAAAATGACATCAGTTGTTCCCTGGCCAGGCATAACCCAAATTGCTCATCGCTAATTGACACCAAGTCTTGAAATCTCTTCTTAATTACTCGTTTTCCATATCTTCATAGTATGATCCATCAATTTTAATACCTCTGTAGTTACTACAGGACTGGATGCCACCTTTGTTCTTATGTTGTTGTTATTATTATTAAGAGAGATCTCCAGGGAGTCAGGGACTCCTAGAGGGAGGCCACATACTGCATGCACCAGTGATCATACCTATTCTTGAATTTATTCACACTGCTTGCACTCGCAGCATCCAATGGCAGTCCATTCCAATCAGGCATCACCCTATGAGAGAGTAATCTAGCCCTCATCCCCTTCTTAGCAGCATTCATTCTCAGCTTCCATAGATTGAAAAATTCTATCAATATGTTAGAACAAATATACCCTCTCTCTCTTTTTTCCAGCATTTTCTAAGTTTCAGTGATTCTGTTAAAGGCATTGATTAATAGAATCATACCCAGTACATTTCCATACTTCTATGGGGATGTTATCAGGTCCAACTGCCTCCCTGTTTTTCCTCTTTTTCAGTGCTTCTTTCACTTCATTCTTATTATGTGGAATTGACCCCATTACTAGACCTTCATCTTTTCTGTACTCCTATTTACTTTATTCAGTAATTTTCTCCAAATACTTGTTTTCCCTTTATCTAACACACATCCATTTCTTCATGTAGTATACAGTATCATCATCTCTCTTGATCATCCTGGCTTTATATATCTCTACTTTTCCACTCCTTTTGTCTGGCTATCTTGAGTGCCTATTTGACACCTTCCTCATTATCCAAACTTTCATATAAGGTTAGCACAGGCTTCAGCTTTAGATCTTGCTACTGGTCTCTCATTTTTTTTTACTTCTCTACATTCTATTCTACTCTGTCCCCCTTCTGCTTGGCCATTTTCTTTTCTCAAATACACTTTTGTACCTCGTTCTACCACCATGTTTCCATGTCCAGCATAATATTTCAGTTGTCTGACTCAACATCTCTTGCCTAATATTATGGATGTTTTCTATTTTGTTTTTCTGTTTTCCATTTCCTATTGGTTCATTTTCAGCAGTCATTGCATGTACCTTTTTGATGTACTCTTCTCTGAAGTCGTATTCTCCCAGCTTCCACCATCTTCTTATGATCCCTTTCACTTGCATGTGTATTACACCTTTTATTTACACTTGGCAGAATAGGAGCCAGAGTACATAGTCCACTGGGAGTACTTGACCCCACTGCTGTATGTACTTGTGGTTTGCTATAGAAGGTGTTCAGTATTCCCTGCCATTGCAACAGTAAACCTATCGCTTTCATTGTTCCTCACATTAACTCCATATCTTCCTTGTATTGTCTCCTTATCTTCATTGTTTTCATCAACATGGGCCATTAAGGTCATCACACAATAAAAATGTATTCCCAACTTTGTAATCTGCTTATTATGCATTCTAGGTCTCATCTCTCCAAAAATTTTTCCTTTTGTCTGCTTTACAAACAGCTTGAGGTGTGCATACACTCGTCAAAGTCAGAATTTGTGTAGGTCTATACACATTGCAGTTATTCTGTTCACCTAATACATTTTCTTTAAGTTCTTGACTGAGTACAATTCCCACACCATTCTGCTCTCTGCTCATGCCACAATAAAATATCATACTCTCCTGTAATCTCTAATCCTGTTTGCCCTTTTCATTTTGTTTCTTGCACACACAGTACTGCCAGCCTACTCCACTGTAGGGGGAGATTAAGCTGGCTGGTAGCCCCTGGCAGTAAAATTTACAGGACCCCTAAAAAGTTTCTACATTTAGAAAAGTTGACAACATTTCTCTTGCAACCTGGTATACTTGTGTGGTAGCATTGAATTTGTCTTTATCTTTTTTAAAAAATAGTAGAAACTGTTCCAATTCATCATCAAAATGCATAATACAGGAAAACCTCGCTTAATGCGATTAATTAATGCGCACTAAATGAAATCAGGTTTGGCGAATACAATAAACCAGGGTTTCCCAAACTGTGTTCCACGGAAGATGCATAAGTGTTTTGTAAGAAGTTCTCCTGGAATTTGTCATTTTAGTTTTCTAAGCCTTTTTCATGAATAAATATTTTATAGTGGAAATATTCTGAGGAGAATAATATTCGTGAATATGTCGAAAAGCTCAGACCCAGAACGCCTAATAACATCTGTGTAGCAAATGTTAGTGACCAAGCCATGTATTTTTAAACATGGAAGTATTCATTTATCATTAATTTTCACAATTGAAACCTTTCAACATTTGGGAAAGGGAATACCGCTGTTTATGACCAGTCATCAAAATTGCCTGCAAGCCGATTATAACAATGGGCGGCGTATCCTCTGTTCTCAAAACTGAAAGAAATTACATCTGTGTAGCAAATTTCAGTGACCAAGCGGCATATTTTTAAACATGGAAATGTTCATGAATTATTGTTAATTTTCACACATCGAAATCTTTAAATAATTGGGAAAGGGAAAACCCTGTTTATTACTTATCATAAAAATTGCCTGCAAGCCAATTACAACAATGTGTGGCATATCCTCTGTTCTCAAAACTGAAGGAAATGACATCTGTGTAGCAAATGTCAGTGACCAATCAGCAAGGAAGTTTGTTTGCATTTCCTGTCGCTATAGTACTGCTGTCAATATGAGGTTGGGTCTCCTTTCATGACTTCTAAATAATGAATACTTCCTTCGTAAGTTCGTATTGTAGGATGAAAGTTTCGAAACCGTAGTGTCGTGAAGGCCTGCAGATTTAAATTTTAATATGAATAAGAGACAAGGGACTTTGTTTAATTTTGGTATTAAGAAATCTCTTATTGAAGGTGTTTGCGATGCAACTGATAGTGAATCATCCACCACCAGCCTACAAAGCGATCTCAGGATGTACAAAAGGAGGGGAAAACTACCAGCACACAAGAGAAAAAGTCTGCATTCACTCATAAGTACTTATAATAATATTATAAATTTTTGGTGATCAGAATGGGATATGAAAATGAAAATCAGCACAAATTAATTTAATGATGTTTGTTTTATCAATGCATAATTAATTAATAATAAAAATCAGCTAAATTAACAATTAATTATTAATTAATACATTACAAAATAACCAAGGTGTTCCGTGAACATTTCAGGATTTGTGAAGTGTTCCATCATCGGAAAATTTTGGGAAAAGCAGCAATAAACAGTAGGAATAATTATAATTCATCCATCAGTTAGCTTTGGAAAAATTTTATTTGTTATTTGGAAAAGTTAAATGTGAAAAAAAATTACAGAATAAGCCATATTAGAGGATAAAATCACCAAAGTTAATAAAAATTAATTGCTTATATTTTTATTCGATGTCTAAACATTTGATTGAGCTACTTTTTTATAAAAAAATTAAGTAAAGATGTTTGAATTATGCTTGATCTTTTCATCTTGTCATGCAATTTGCGATATCAGGCAATTGCTTTATCAAGATTTCGGCAGACTTCGAAGCTTTGTTCCATATCAGGATTAGCATCAAACAAAATTTCCTTAGCATACTCAATGTGATTGAAAACTAGCTCAGGTTCTTTTGTAGTTAGCTTCTTAGCAGTAACATTCTCTTTTTGTTCGCACTCCTTATCTTTCTCTTCTTCATATGCATGCAATTCATCTAGTTGAAGGAGATCATTCTTGCTTAACTGTTCTGAATGGGAATCGAGCAATTTTCTCAAATCTTCGTTATACAGTTCATTACATCCAGGTTCTTTTCCAATTCTGTTGATTTCTTCGGTAATGTTAGATCTTGGATTTTGTGCACGATAAACTAACATAAGCTTGAGTTTAAAATCGCCTTCTAATAAAAGTGTTAGACGATCTTTAGAAACTTCATATCCTGGTTGAGATGTTTTAGCTAGGAAAGTTTTTATTGGCATACACTATTATAAGAGACCAGTTTTGTTGACGTTAAATATTTGCCAATCATCATAATCACCCTCCTGAATTATCCTTTGCAATTCTTCAGGAAACTTGCCATAGAATCTTTATCAGCACCAGCAGATTTCCCTAGTTATTCTTGTTATGCACTCCAGTTCAATTATTTTAAAACAGTCAAACCATCCTATGCTCAGAGTAAAGTTTTCACATTCCTCTTGAAATTTGGTTTCTTTCAATGAGGTAAAAATATTAAGAGCTTTTGCCTGAATATTCCCTGTACTAAGAGGTATTTTTTTTTATATGATTGTAATCCCCAATCCAGAGTGAGAGAAGATGCTCCATCCCGATCATTAAATGGCTTCTATTTCTGGTGATCTGCATGAATAGTATCAACTATTCGTTGTTCTTTGTATTCTTTGCTCTTATTTAATAAAGTCCAAACTATAGACTTGCTGTATCCCAGGTCTCGCACAATCATTGTATTATTAGCAACTTTCATGTCTCTTAATGACTTCCAGCTTTTCCACTCACTTCAGATTAGTGACAAAAAATTTTGCATAACGTAAAATTATCGTGTTAACTGATTAATCACTTGTTTAAAGCAGGAAATAGTATCATTTCATTCAATTGCACTAACTGATTATCGCACATATCGAATTTGCGTTAAGCGAGGTTTTCCTGTATCTATATCGTTCTTATATATCTCTTCTAATTTTTTCAAATAGCTTGGGGGCCCTGGGTGTTACCAGGTCCAGCACCAGCTTAATCCACTTCTACTGTTACCTCTTTTGCTTCCTCCAGTAAAGGAACCAACATTCAGGGTTCCTATTCTGATGTATGAAACCTTTTTGACTTTTGTTTTTCTTTCCTCCTTTGAGCTATATTCTTTAGCTTCATCCACTTTTGGTACCAGATCCTTTGACCAGTTAAGTAATCATAAACATCAATCAAAAAAATGGTTTTGCTTACAGGAATACAAAACTTACTTGGTGTTAACCAACATTGATAAAGCATATAGGACAGTGTTTCTTAACCTGTGGTCTGCAGACCACAGGTGGTCCACAGGCAGACTTAAATTGATTAAATAAATATATATTTTTTAATTATCTAAAGAAATTAAAATTGAATAAGTAAGTAAAAATTATTGAATTCAAATGGAGATTTAAAAAAAAAACAAATATCGTCAGAATGTTCAAAGGTGGAAGCAATAAAACTATATTGTTGTTCACTTCATCCTTTTTATTATTCGTCATTCTGCTGCTAAATTTGTAGCAGCAGAATGACAATAATAAAAGAGGGGTGAAGTGAACAATAATATAGTTTTATTGCTTCTGCTTTCCCTTGCTGTTTCGGCAGATTTGAAGTGAACATGTGTTATCCACATTTCAACCAATGGCTTGTTGTTTATTGATTTTTATTATTGAAGGTTTCCTTCCTTCAACCAAGGCTCACTATATCATGAGAAGTAACTAGGACTTTGAAAAGAAGAGCAAATGAAACAGGTGATGCAAACCCTAATTGTGATTCAAATATTGTAATGGCAAGTAAATCTGATACTATTAAACATGAAGAAACAAGCAGGTCAAAGAAAAAATACAGTAGGAAATATAACAGTTCATATTTGGAATTCGGGTTTACTTGGTGTAGAGATGAAAGTGAATAGAAGCCTCAATGTGTTTTGTGTTATGAAGTGTTGTCGAATGAGTGCATGAAACCTGCAAAACTCCAACATTTAGAAACTAAACATTGTGATGTTAAAAATAAGCCAATTGAATTTTTTCAGTGAAACTTAGGGATATTAAATCATGCAAAAGATATAGTTTCGGCCATGGCACTGGAGCATTCCTATTAAAGCAAGGCACTGGAAGCATTCCTATCTCTTAAGTTTACACATAGCGAAAACAGAGAAACCTCATTCTATCGGGGAAAATTTCCTACATCCAGCTACAAAAGATGTGGTAAAAACGATGTTTGGCAACAAGTTACTAAAAGATGTTGCTTTGATTCCTCTTTCAAATTTCACTGTCGGTCGCAGAATTGATGATGTGGCAGGTGATGTAGAATCTCATTAATCGAAAGAATTAAGAAGAGCCCTTATTTTGCGTTACAAATAGACTAGACTACTGATGTTACAAGTGATGCGCAGTTAATATGCTACATAAGATATGTGCATGATAACAACATTCATGATGATATTCTGTTTTGTAGAACTTTGCCATCGTGAACAACTGGAGAAGAAATATTTCACTCTCAATAATTGCATAATACACAAAGAGATCCAGTGGGAAAAATGTATAGGCTTCTGTTCTTATGGAGCTCGTGCCCTTACAGGCAGGCATAGTGGAGTTGTTTCTGTGATCAAGGAATTAGCTCCGGATATGAATTGGGTACATTGTTTCATACATAGACTAGCGTTAACCTCCAAAGGAATGCCACCAGAACTTCAGACTGTGCTATATAACGCTGTAAAGTTATTTAATTTTATTAAAGCTCGACCATTAAATAACAGATTATTTTCAGTACTCTGTGATGAAATGGGCAGTGAATATATACAACTTTTGCTTCATGCTGAAATTAACTGGCTTTCCAGGGGCAAAGTACTAACAAGGTTATTTCAGTTAAGGCACGAAGTTTTATTATTTGTAAATGAACGTAATTCTGATTTTGCATCACTCCTTGTTGACGAAGCATGATTATCAACACTATCCTATCTTTCAGACATTTTTTCGAAATTAAATGAACTAAATCTCTCCCTTCGGGGAAATTTTTTAACTGTTCTTGATGCCTACAACAAAATAAAGGCATTCGAGAAAAAGCGGTTTTATGGATTAATTACGTAAAATTATGGATAAATTAATGGATTAAAATTATGCATTTGGTTTTATGGATTAATTATGTAAAAGACAGACAATTTGCACCTTTTCCAACATTGGAATCTTTTTTAGTGGAAAATGATATTTTTGTTGATCCTGAGTTTCTGGAAAAGGTTTGTGACCACCTCAAAAATCTGAAATGGAATTTTGAAACATATTTTCCGAATAACTTTTATAAGAAATTTCTGTGGGTTCGCAGTCCACTTCAGGCTTCCTGTCACGAGAACAACCTTTCGTTATCGAAAAAAGAACAGTTAATTGCTCTTTCAAGTGACAGTGGACTTAAAATGCAATTCCGTGATCTTGGTTTGGCTCGATTTTGGATCTTGCCTTCAATGAGAAGTGAATTTCCTGAATTATGTGAAGAACCATTGAAAATCGTCACGCAGTTTTCTCTACAACTTATCTTTGTGAGAAAGGATCTTCATCGCTCCTTCAAATAAAAACAAAATGCAGAAATCATCGTCGTGTGTGTGTGCCGATCTTAGACTGAATTTGACCAATATTGAACCAGATATCCAGCAACTCTGCAAGGGCCGAGAAGCTCAGTCATCTCATTAAAAGTAAGTAATAACATAATTAGATCATATTATTTATTTGTTTAATAAAAATTAAAACTTTGTTCAGTGATGATTCACTTTTAATCATTTACTTCTAATTTAATTGTTTCCATATGTATTCAAAACATGCTTTTAGATTTATTATGTTATAAATGGTGCAGTTTTTCCGAAATGTTGGTAATTGCTATTTAGGTTTTTAAAAAAATTACAAAAAGTCAAAATGACGTATATGGAAATAAATTAAAAACACTATGTTTATTTTTGAAGTAAAACTTTAATTCCAACATTCTAAAATGTTATTTTTCTTGCTTTTCTGTTTGCAAAATCGTCGATGACGTTGTCGAAGTCTATTTCATTACTCAGTTGTTGTTTTATAGAATAGACAGTAAGGCAAGATTTCTTAAATGCCAAAAAAAGTGCCGCCCTGGCCGGATTGTCCCCCAGCTACGCCTCTGTAGCTTACTGGTCCGTCGAATTGTTTTCAGCATTTTACTGGTCCTTGGCCTTAGAAAGGTTGAGAAATACTGATATAGGAGATTATGTTGAAGACCTGGATATTTTCTTAAATTACTGTTAGTTTAATAATTAGAGTACAGTGTGGAGATATTTTGATATGACAAGTAAATATATCACATCTTAGTAGGACAAATCTGTGAGCTAACGTGTTCTATGTGTTTTTTGCAGCAATTTTGAAAAAGTATGGTTTAACTGAGCACTTTCAGCCAGAAATTGTGGAAAATAATATCACTAAAGATGAGCTATATACTGACCCATCAGACCATTATTTGGATAAAAAACTTTTTAAAGATAAAAAGTTGAATAAATTGTGGTGGAAGGCTGAAAAAGCAGGATTTACTGGTAAGTAACTATCATATTTTGATTAATCTTATTTCAAGAAGCAGGCATATTATTTGTTCTTGTTTTGAATGTATGAGTTTATGGTCCATTGAATATAAGGGCGATTGATCCACTTGATTAATGCTACAGACTCAGCGAACCCTTATTTTTTATATAACAACAGTTAAATTGAAATTCTGAACATACACCTGAATTCAATTCAGGTGTATGTTCCCTGATGAGATCAATTACACTCTGTTTCTCCATCTCATTCATGCTATCTTTTTTCACTGATGCTAAATGCTCTTATACCAAATGTGGGTACTCTTACTTTTTTCATTACCCTCTTTCTTTTACATTTGCCTCATCTCCCAGTATGAACCATTCCAACTTCCCTTGGCTTCATATTCATGAACTGCACACACATTTTGCCTTGTACAGCTCAACCATCCTGCCATTTATCATCTATTCTCTCCTTCTCTACTCAGTATTATCATTTATGGGTGACTTTCAAGCAGACTATTTGAAAGTTTCAGATCACATGAATGTTTGTAATGCTTCTAGATAGGAGGTTAATCATTCCAATGTAAGACTGCCATCCCACTTATTGGAGGCCTGAAGTGGTTTGAAAAATTTGCATGTGATAAAGGGATACACAATAGAATGGGTGCTCAACTTTGTGAAAGTGTTTTATCTCAGGATGCTAGTAGTAGATGAAATATTCATGCTGCCTCTAGTGAGTAAGCAAGCGAGAGATTATCTAGTTCTTACATGAGCCATGGCCAATCAAACGCATACTCCAGCAAGAAGAGGGAAATATGTGGAACTACAAAGCAGGATGGGCTAATGAGGCAGCTTAAGGACTTGGGATGGTCTCGTTGTGAATATGTTTTTTTTTTTTTTTTTTTTTTTTTTTTTTTTTTTTTTTTTTAATCTGAAGTACATAAAAATGTTGTATGAAACTAGTAAGTCTACTTCTTCTTATCCCACTTAAGTAGCGTCGCTGTTTTTAATGAGTCTCCTCCTCATCCTCCTGTCTTGGGCTGTAACCACATCTAAGTTCTTCATCCTCGGGTCCTTCTCCACCAGCTCCCTCCATCTCTTCTTTGGATGCCTGTGCTTCCTCTACTCCTGCACATCCATCTGCATGACTTTTGTTCCCACATACTCATCCTCACTCCCCATCATATGACCAACCCATCTCAACCTTGCCTCCTCTATCTTCGCTTCTAAGTTTCGTAACTTTCACCGTTCCTCTTGCATAGTCATTTCTTGTATGAAACTAGTAAGTAAATAAACTAATTTCTTGCTAAAAAGTTGTACGTGGTACTTGCCAGACACAAAAACAAAGCTTCAGGACATGTCGTGTGTGTGGAAAGTGGGCGAGAGAGGTAGCAAGAACACAGCAGAATCTGGAAGTTAGTTCAGAACAATTTGAAGTCAGCTATCAGACATTTTTCTTAAGAGGAATACTCGACTCTGTGAAGTGAATTAATAATTAAATTAGGCAGCTGCTGCAGAGGAAGATGTGGTTAAGGTATAAACACATGAATAAAAAGAAAAAATGGCAATGTCAAAATCATTCTTGGTCCTCTGCACAAGATTACTTCCTTATGCAAATCACCAAAACTATCAAACCCATTCCTACCACTCTCAACAAACTGAGTGTGTACAAAATTTGCTGTACATATTTTATTAGCTATATAGATCATCGGGGGTGCTTAAGGGGCAAAGCTGTATAACTGAGAGGAGACCTCCACATAGCCTTTAAAGGAATGCGGAGAACCGACCAGGGCTTCTGACCTAATGTCCACTCCTCACCTTCTCGTGGTGCACCCTGTTGGGTATCTACTTGGATACTTAACGGACGAGGATGGGCTGGCAATTTGCGATTTAGCCGACCAAATTGTATTCTTATTGGTTAAACCAAAATATAGAATGATGGTACAACATGACAAAATTTCATGCCGGCTGGGGCGTCGCCCGGTTAAACAAGGTCCCCGTTGTTTTCGCCAGGGAACCAGGGTGAACAGTGAAAAGTCAGCTACTGGAACAAATCTGAAAATAAACCCCAATTCAACATCACCAGAGTTAAAGATCGGTACTATCAACATAAGAAGCCTGAATGGCAAAGAAATGGAGCTAGCTGAGGAATTAGATAAGTACCAGATCGACATAATAGGGGTGACTGACAAAAAAAAGACCAAAACTGGTGAGATCTTTCTGAGCAATAAATACAAAATGTTATATTCAGGCAATGACAATCAAGGAAAAGAAGGAGTAGCCATAGTATTCAACACAAAATACGAGGCTAATCTTCTTGAATGGCAGTCAGTCTCAAGTAGAGTAATGTGGGCAAATATGAGAATGGGGAACTGGACAATGAGACTTATTTGTGCCTATGGTCCCACAGAAGGTTCTACTAAGGTAGAAGTGGAGGAATTTTTTGATGCTTTAGAAAAAGCAACTGACACAATGAAAAATGAAAAGTTGGTCCTTGTTGGGGATCTCAATAGCAGAGTAGGAAATGATTGTGAGACATACAAAAATATTTTGGGAAAATTTGGAGAAAAGAGTAAAGCTAATAATAATGGCAAATATCTGTTGGATTTCTGCTCAGGACATGGACTGGTTATTACTAACACCATGTTCCAACATAAAAATGTGCACAAATTCACATGGAGAGAAGAGGCTAGGAATAAGAAAAGTCTCATTGACTATGTTATTGTTGATAGTGATGTTTTCTCCCTGGTGCAGAACACCAGAGTGTACAGAGGATTTGAAATTGGAAGTGATCACTGTTTAGTCTTGAGCAGGATAAAATTGAATTTCATATTGGAAAGAAAAACATGTAAGAAAGTTTTAAAGCGAATAAAAGTTGAGCAGCTCTCAGATGTGAACTGTAGGCTAAAATACACAAAGATTATTGAAGAAAAAATGAAAAAGTTTGAGAACAGGAATCAAACCTTGGAGATTCAGTGGCAAACTCTGAAGAAAACATTGATTGATTCTGCCAGAGAGGCATGTGGTGAGGTTATCTGTAAGGATAAAAAAATCAGAACTCCCTGGTGGACACAGGAAGTTAAAGAGGCAGTGAAGGAAAAGAAGAAAGCATACCAAAAGTTCCTGTCAAATAAGTCAGCTTATGCTCTTAGAGAATATAGAGACAAATGCAAGAATGCTAAACACTGTGTAAAACTAGCTAAACAAAAGTCATGGGAGGACTTTGGCAAGAATATAGAAAATAAATATCAAGAAGGTGGCAAAATATTCTGGAGGTTGTTGAAGAAGCTTAAGAATGGAGGAAAGAGTCCTGTAAAAGGAATTAAAGATGTGAAAGGTGACATGAAAATGGAAGAAAAGGATATCCTTGAAGTATGGAGTAATTACTTTGAAAAATTGCTAAATGAAACAAGCAGTGATGACAGCACAGTGGTAAAAAACACTGACCAGGCATGCAGTCAGAAATACATATCCATACTAGAAGTAGAAAAAGCCATCAAAGGCTTGAAATGTGGAAAGGCAGCAGGAGTAGATGATATTCGACCAGAAATGCTGAAGTATGATGGTATAAGAGTCTTACAGTGGCTGCACTGCATAGTTCAGAAAGCCTGGACAGAGGGACGAATTCCCGATGACTGGAGTAGAGCCCTCATAGTACCCATATATAAAAAGGGAAATAAAACTGCATGTGAGAATTACAGAGGTATTTCCCTACTGAGTGTTCCTGGCAAGATCTATGCAAGTATACTTCAGAAACGGTTGAGAAGAATTGTGGAAGAAAAGCTTGGTGAAGAACAAGCTGGATTCAGGCCAAATAGAGGCTGTCAGGATCAGATCTTCACTTTACGACAAATAGTCGAGAAAGCATGGGAATATAACAAAGATCTGTATTTTAAGTTTTGTCGATTTAGAAAAGGCATATGACAAGGTGCCAAGAGAGAAGCTATTCAATACGCTGCAGTTATATGGTGTCAATGGGGCATTATATCAAGCAATACTTAGTCTTTATTTGAGTTGTAAGTCAGCAGTTAGAATTGAAGGAAGTACAGGAAGATGGTTTAATGTTAAATCTGGTGTGAGACAAGGATGTACATTATCCCCTCTGTTATTCATTATCTATATGGATCACATTATGAAGGAAAGTGGTATTAAACATGATATCTAAATTGGAGATGTTAATGTCAGCTCTTTGCTTTATGCAGATGATGTTATACTTCTAAATAAATCTGCTACAAGTCTGCAAGATTCTCTGACTAAATTGAATAGCTGTTGTAATAGATATGGTATGAAGGTCAGCAATAAAAAGACAAAGACAATGAAAATAGGCAGAATCATTGAAAATGTCAACTGTGTTGTGAATGGAGAACCTGTGGAACAAGTAAAACATTTCAGCTATTTAGGCACGATTTTTACTGAAGATGGTAAATTAAATATAGAAATAGACAACAGACAGCACAGTGGTAAAAAACACTGACCAGGCATGCAGTCAGAAATACATATCCATACTAGAAGTAGAAAAAGCCATCAAAGGCTTGAAATGTGGAAAGGCAGCAGGAGTAGATGATATTCGACCAGAAATGCTGAAGTATGATGGTATAAGAGTCTTACAGTGGCTGCACTGCATAGTTCAGAAAGCCTGGACAGAGGGACGAATTCCCGATGACTGGAGTAGAGCCCTCATAGTACCCATATATAAAAAGGGAAATAAAACTGCATGTGAGAATTACAGAGGTATTTCCCTACTGAGTGTTCCTGGCAAGATCTATGCAAGTATACTTCAGAAACGGTTGAGAAGAATTGTGGAAGAAAAGCTTGGTGAAGAACAAGCTGGATTCAGGCCAAATAGAGGCTGTCAGGATCAGATCTTCACTTTACGACAAATAGTCGAGAAAGCATGGGAATATAACAAAGATCTGTATTTTAAGTTTTGTCGATTTAGAAAAGGCATATGACAAGGTGCCAAGAGAGAAGCTATTCAATACGCTGCAGTTATATGGTGTCAATGGGGCATTATATCAAGCAATACTTAGTCTTTATTTGAGTTGTAAGTCAGCAGTTAGAATTGAAGGAAGTACAGGAAGATGGTTTAATGTTAAATCTGGTGTGAGACAAGGATGTACATTATCCCCTCTGTTATTCATTATCTATATGGATCACATTATGAAGGAAAGTGGTATTAAACATGATATCTAAATTGGAGATGTTAATGTCAGCTCTTTGCTTTATGCAGATGATGTTATACTTCTAAATAAATCTGCTACAAGTCTGCAAGATTCTCTGACTAAATTGAATAGCTGTTGTAATAGATATGGTATGAAGGTCAGCAATAAAAAGACAAAGACAATGAAAATAGGCAGAATCATTGAAAATGTCAACTGTGTTGTGAATGGAGAACCTGTGGAACAAGTAAAACATTTCAGCTATTTAGGCACGATTTTTACTGAAGATGGTAAATTAAATATAGAAATAGACAACAGACAGCACAGTGGTAAAAAACACTGACCAGGCATGCAGTCAGAAATACATATCCATACTAGAAGTAGAAAAAGCCATCAAAGGCTTGAAATGTGGAAAGGCAGCAGGAGTAGATGATATTCGACCAGAAATGCTGAAGTATGATGGTATAAGAGTCTTACAGTGGCTGCACTGCATAGTTCAGAAAGCCTGGACAGAGGGACGAATTCCCGATGACTGGAGTAGAGCCCTCATAGTACCCATATATAAAAAGGGAAATAAAACTGCATGTGAGAATTACAGAGGTATTTCCCTACTGAGTGTTCCTGGCAAGATCTATGCAAGTATACTTCAGAAACGGTTGAGAAGAATTGTGGAAGAAAAGCTTGGTGAAGAACAAGCTGGATTCAGGCCAAATAGAGGCTGTCAGGATCAGATCTTCACTTTACGACAAATAGTCGAGAAAGCATGGGAATATAACAAAGATCTGTATTTTAAGTTTTGTCGATTTAGAAAAGGCATATGACAAGGTGCCAAGAGAGAAGCTATTCAATACGCTGCAGTTATATGGTGTCAATGGGGCATTATATCAAGCAATACTTAGTCTTTATTTGAGTTGTAAGTCAGCAGTTAGAATTGAAGGAAGTACAGGAAGATGGTTTAATGTTAAATCTGGTGTGAGACAAGGATGTACATTATCCCCTCTGTTATTCATTATCTATATGGATCACATTATGAAGTAAAGTGGTATTAAACATGATATCTAAATTGGAGATGTTAATGTCAGCTCTTTGCTTTATGCAGATGATGTTATACTTCTAAATAAATCTGCTACAAGTCTGCAAGATTCTCTGACTAAATTGAATAGCTGTTGTAATAGATATGGTATGAAGGTCAGCAATAAAAAGACAAAGACAATGAAAATAGGCAGAATCATTGAAAATGTCAACTGTGTTGTGAATGGAGAACCTGTGGAACAAGTAAAACATTTCAGCTATTTAGGCACGATTTTTACTGAAGATGGTAAATTAAATATAGAAATAGACAACAGAATAACCAAAGCTGGTATGGTGGGAAGTCAATTGAATAAATTTATATGGAATAAGTGAGAAATTAGTCGGAACACTAAATTAGCTGTGTACAAGACAGTGTTCAAACCAGTTTTAACTTATGGATCTGAGAGCTGGGTCAGAAGTAAAACACTTGACCAAAGACTAGAGACCACAGATATGAGAGTCCTGAGAAAGATTATAGGCATGAACAGATGGCATCAATGGCAATATCATATTAAAAACGAGGATATTAGGAAAGAACTTGACATTGTCAGCATCCAGGAATGTGTTAGCAGAGCTAATCTCAGGTGGTATGGTCACTTAAACAGAATGGGCGAGGAAAGATTAGCAAAACAAGTGTTCTCTGCCAGGTTGGCAGCAAAACGACCTAGAGGAAGACCAAGATATAGGTGGATTGATACTGTAGAAAGTGCTTTAGACGATAGAAATATAAGATCTGATAATGTTGGAGTCTTGACAAGTAACAGACTGATTTGGAGGAAAATTGTAGATAGGAAATTAATAATGATGTAATTTTTTCATGTAGTACTATCATATCCTGTACACCCCTTGAGGGTACATGGCAGGAATATGATGATGATGATGATATAGATCATCAACTTGCAACCACAGTGATCAATTTCTACCTCAACTTTCCTAAATGCACTCAGTGTGATTCCTTGTGCCACAAAGTTTGAGCCTGAATGTTTGTCAAATCTGACATCCCATGTCAGAATATTGCAAACCTCAAATTACTTCTTTATTACCTGCTGTGGCTAAAGATTTCCTGGTCCCATTAAGTTGCATTCATTTGTTGTCTGGTGCTCTTCATATTCTGATAATTATTCTTTTAACTTGTCTTTGAATCTTTATTATATACAGTCCAGTTTATCAAACTGTGAAGTTGTTTTCCTTTTGGACTTAAATGTTCACAAACTTCGACAGTCTTCTAAATTTTTTTTTTTTTTTTTGTTTTTAAATGCATTAATCTAACTACAAAAGATGTAAAAATATTTGCTGTCATCAACAATTTTTCACAAATTGTCTATTAGTTCACTAGAATATCTGATAATTCTGTCCATCTCCATTCTTTCAACACCCATGATCTCTTCTGAAAAAATTAAAATCCTCTTTTGCATAAACACTACTACTACTGTAACATCACTCTAAAACAAGGCTAACTTGCTGGCATCATTCTTCTGACTCTTGCATTAATGATAAGACATTGTACCACTGCCTTTACCAAGTAATGCTCACAGCATGCTTCCTCTAATCTTTTATCAAAAAGATAGAAGAATCCTGAATAGCTTAGATACCAGCAAGTCCTCTAGTCCTGATAGATCCCTTCAGTTGTGCTAAAAATATGCGTCTAAATTAATGATACATTATTATTATTAATAATACAGGCAAATCCAAGGAGTTCTTCGACTCATCAAAGGAGGCCTTAAACATTGTGTCAAGAACTATTCTGCATTTTGTATAGTATCTGTCATATCGTGCTTTGAACTCATTCACAGTCATGGCATCCATAACGGACTCTGGCAACTTATTACATTTATTCACCACACTCCAAGCAAAAACCTAATTCTAACACTCTTGCTAACTACACTCTTACTCAGTTTCCATGGGTGGCCTCTAGTTCTCCCACTACCAGCACATCTGTTCTGAAAAATTTCCTCTGAATTAATCTTGTAAAAACCCCCTCAGTAATTTTAATGTCTCCATCATATCATTCCGTTTTACCTAACAATAAATTTCTGTAACCCACAAATCTTCAACCTGTTCTTGTAATGTACATTCCATAGATCTGCAGCCATCTTGGTCACTCACCTCTGGATCCTCTCCAATTCCTCCCCATCACCAAGAAACCCTTGTGCCAAGATCTTTGTGCAGTGGTCAAGTGGGGTCTTATCAAGGCTCGATAAAGAGGAACAATAACATGCTTGTCAAAGTATTCTTCAGTAAACCAAGTGATCTGATGAGCTGTAATAAATTTAGTTTAATCCTTTGTCCAAGTAAGCAAACAAATATTGCAACTGAAGTATCTTCAGGACTGAGGCAACTCGTGGTAAAGGTGGACCAAGCTCTCATCACTCCTTGAATTAGTATCTTGTTACACCCTGATATCTTAAGAATGTAAAATTCTCAGTTATCATGGTGTAACATGAACAAATAAATTAAAAACCCTGCATGAAAGATAATAGATGAATTATTTAAGAGAAAAGGAAATATTCTTGCATCCAAGGTGTTTGGTTGAACTAACTAACAAAAAGAAAGAAAATATTAATGTTGTGATATAATATAAGAAAGAAAATTTAAACTAAATAAGACAGAAAAGGATTAGTCATAAGAGATGGTATGTGAGAGGCTAGAGATTAAAATATTAAGTAAATTCATAGAGAAATTTTGGAAAGGGGATTAAGTTAGAGGCTAGCACAAGAAAAGTAATAACTGTTTCTTGTTGTGGTACGACTTCAGATAGTCTCTGCATAACTGAGTCTAATCTATTGAGAAGGGTCTTTGCAGACGCTCAACTTCCTCTTTAACCAACTTAGTGGTTTCCTCAGTTCTGCTACAATTAGACTCTGGGTTTCTTCTAGATAACGTTCCTAGTTGTTTCATTACCTCATCTAACCGATCCATAATGGGTTTTTGGAGTATTTCTATCTCTTGTTTTACAATAACCCTGATTTTATCTGAATCAATATAAGACTCTGTCAAATTGTTTATCTCTTGCTTATTGTCTTTTTCTAGTCTGTCTCTCTTGTTTTTGATCTTTCTCTCCTCTCCTTATTCTCTTTAATATGTCCTTGCCCCTTTTCAAAATTTTCCTTCTCCTCAATTATGTTTATTGACCCATGAACATGTGCGGGACGAAGGTCTCCAAGCAATTGTTCGCATTCCTTTACAGCATCGTAACATTCTCTTAAATTGGATAATCTCTTATCGAATGCTGTCTCCTTCAATTCAGGTTTGACTCCCTGTCTGAATTGTTGGAAAATGGCCCAGTCCAAGTGAGGCTTTTCTTCACTAAGGACACTTAGGGTACTAGCTATCGTCAGTAATCTGTTATGGAACTCAGCCACACTTTCCTTTTCCTTCTGAGAGCACCTCTGGAGCTTCCATAAGTTAGGTCCTAAGCTTCCCAGTTTTGAGAACTCAGAAATTAGGACTGTTTTAAATCGGGAGTAATCCAGGGTTTCCTTGAGAATGGGGGAAGAATACAGGAAAGCTTTAGCCTTTCCCACCAGTTTACTTCGGAGTAGGACTAGCAACTGAAAATCAGTCCATCCTCCAACTCTTCTAAGCTCTTCTATATAACTAAAGAAATTTAGGACGTCATCAGTCTCCTCGCCCGAAAATTGTGGGAACACCTGCTGTGGGTTAATGTAACGAAAGAATTCGCTGTTATCCATGCTTAAACTACTGGAGGGTTCAGACATACTTGCATCCAATTTACGCTAGTTAACTCTCTAAAATTCTCAACAAAACTTCTACCTCTCAGTTGTCTGATCTGCTACCAAAACCAACTTGTTGTGAATAGCTTGTAATTAAGATTTAATTAGCTAAACTACATCCTACCGGCTGCGCCATTTATGTTGTGTCCCATTTTATGATTTTTATTCTATCTAATAATTTCCGCTTATATATGTTCTACTATTATCTATGCTCGAGGTATCACCAAAATTTTTACTAATACTTAAGTTATTTCTCCCCTTAGTACCCCTAATATTTGTATTTATACTGCGCCTTTTGGGATATTTAGTTTGAGATATTATATACAAAAACAAGGAGAAAGAACTAAAATATGTCTGAAAGTGAAACTATGTTGCAGTCGTGACACTTTATCTCGTTTCTTAACACATTAATTTCCCGCGTGATTAGGTTCGTAATTGTCCATGTGCATTGGACAGCAATTTCAGACAACTGTTTTATCATTGGACAAAAGGTTTATTAAATTCCTTAACATGGTACAATTCAAATATTAGTTATTACTCAATTCAATGCTATACTAAATATTTACAAACTGACATTAGCTTATCATAAATAATTAAGCTATGATCCTATAATGGGTGTTACGATCATGCCGCCATACACATTCAACACATAAATTCATTTGACAAGGACATATAAGATTAATTCACACTATTTAACTATCCAAACTTAAGTAGATTAACTAAACCATTTACTGCACTGACACATAACTATGACATTTAAACTTTCTTATACAATATATTAGACATGCAAAATTCTCAGGACACTTAATTACTCATATAATATTAACATTAGTAAGCTTACTTTCATTATATTCTGTCATATACTAAAGTCCTAGTATTGTTTTCTTGGTCACTTCAACAGTTCAGTATTAGAATAATGATAACTAATACAGACGAATCTTAGTTAACACGAGATATATTTTACAGTACCTTTCTTTCTTGAATTTTCCATATGGGCCCCTACCTTTTTCTGATCGAACTATCTTGGTATAACCTCTCCGATAATCTGTTTCTCCTACGTTCCTTTTGGAATTGAACTATGCTTACGCGGTCTTAACCTCTCGTAACTTAGGACACACTTTGAATCATCTATATAACGGCTGTACAACTCGCGACATGGACATCGATTTCTTTTCTTTCCCTTTCTCGTAGTGTTGACACTTGAGTTGAAACACAAAGAATATGCTTTCTTTTCTTTGACTATATGGCATTCCTCATTTCTTACATAGGAAGTACGGAATCGAAATCCCGCTCACTTTCGTTTCCGTGTTGTGACGACGGAAATATAACCCCTATCGCGCCACTCAGGAAAACACCGTGAAATCCATACGAAAGAGCTTGCGAAGAACTCTCCTGGAACAGAACCAAAACCAAAAGCCAAAAAAGAGTCTCTTCAGCCTCAAAAGTCTTTGGGGGGGTTTTCAACCCTTTTATACTTGCTCTCCTAACAGCACCTTCTCTAACTTCTTTTCTCCCCCCCCCCCCTTTTTTTTTTTTGACTTGACTTTACCAACCAATTAGGGTGGCGTTTTTCTGCCAAACGTCATTTGATCGGCGAGCCAAACGATGTCTCAATCCGGGAATCGACCCTGAGCGATAGTCTGTTGTTTTTCTTGTGCTAGCCTCTAATTTAATCCCCTTTCCAAAATTTCTCTATGAATTTACTTAATATTTTAATCTCTAGCCTCTCACATACCATCTCTTATGACTAATCCTTTTCTGTCTTATTTAGTTAAATTTTCTTTCTTATATCATATCACAACATTAATATTTTCTTTCTTTTTGTTGGTTAGTTTAACCAAACACCTTTATATTTTATTGGATGCAAGAATATTTCCTTTTCTCTTAAATAATTCATCTATTATCTTTCATGCAGGGTTTTTAATTTATTTGCTCTTCATGTTACACCATGATAACTGAGAATTTTACATTCTTAAGATATCAGGGTGTAACAATCTCCCATAATGCAAAGCATATCTCCTTGCAGACATGTATAATGATATGTATTAAGGGATGGGTCACTACCCAGACCGGTTTCGCCTTTTATTGAGGTCTTGTCAGTGGGAGCCACACCCAGAGGTGGTGATACTAAGGTGGAAGCAATGGAGAAGTCATATTTACCTATACGAGTTGCCAAAAGGTGTCTCACCTTATTATTAAATTACTCTGGATTTAGAGAAAGATGTTGGAAGTTTTTTTTCCCACTTTGTTAGACTATAATAAATTTATACGCGTGGATAGGCTTATGTGTTCATCAGACATGTTGTAATAGGTTTCACGGTATGATAAGTACACAGATGGTTAAGAAAATAACTATTTATTAACTTAAAGCTAATATTTCGCTGGTATTATATCCAGCATCTTCAGAGCACACAACACAAAATTTGTTACAAATGTTCAACCACAATCCAGTGTAACAGTGGGGGCTAGTATAAGTGATTGCAGCGTGCAACACAAGACTAAAGTCCTAATATGGCGCCATCTAGGTTAAAAAAAAAAAAAAAAAATCAAAGTTTTGAAATAGTAGTCAAAAAAATTCAAATTGAAAAAATATAAATTAAAAAAATATAAATTAAAAAATATTAATTTGGTCTTAGGATGACTGTTTCCCAAATCTTTGGTAGATTTATACAGCCATACTTGTTAAGGTTTGGAGTATGTTTTAAGGCTTCTGTTGATTCCAGGAACAACCTCTCTGACTTGTAGAAGCTTCTGTGCATTACTTTTGTTTCTTTCCAATTGATCCTGTGTGCAGGGGTATCCAAAGCATGGTCTGCCAGACCCGACTTACCATAGCGAAAGTGTCGGATATATTTTTTGTGTTCACTGAGGCGGATGTCCACATTTCTTCCTGTCTGTCCATAGTAGGCTTGATGGCAAGAACAGGGCACTTCATAGACACCTGGATGTGATAAAGGAGTGCATTTGTCCTTAGGTGAATGGATGGGAGTTGCTAATTTTATATAAGGATTAAATACTGTGCGTAGTTGGTGTTTGTTAAGCACCCTAGATATCTTTCAGATGTGCCTTTAACGGAATGGATGGTGATGGTTTTGTTGTAGTCTTCTGTGGTAGATAGAGGGGATTTATGGGTAGCATTTAGTATGTTATCTATTTTGTGTGGATTATAACCATTGATTAAGAAGGTTTGACGTAGGTGAGAAAGTTCAGCAGTGAGAGCGATGTTATTGGAACAGATTGCTCTAGCTCTGTGGGTTAGTGTTTTTAAGATACCATATTGTTGAGAAGGGTGATGGTGTGATTGTTTGTGTAAGTATCTCCCTGTATGTGTGGGTTTTCTATAAACCGAAAATGATAAAGAACCTTCTGGAAGACGTGTGATCAGTGTATCCAAGAAGGGCAGGCAGTCATTGGCTTCTAGTTCCATGGTAAAGTGGATTTTAGGGTGCTGGCTATTTAGATGCATTAGATGCACTAAAAATGTCTTCAATGTGTCTGGGCCATGTGGCCAAATAGCAAACACATCGTCAATATAGTGTAGCCAGAGACTAGGTTCGAGAGTGGCTGTGTTGATAGCTAATTTTTCCAGATGTTCTATGTAGAAGTTGGCTAAGGGGGAAGAAAGGGGTGAACCCTTAGCTGTCCCATCTAATTACCTGCCCTTCTTGGACACACACATTTTTTCAATTTGAATTTTTTTGACTACTATTTCAAAACTTTGATTTTTTTTTTTTTTTTTTTTTTTTTTACCTAGATGGCACCATATTAGGACTTTAGTCTTGTGTTGCACGCTGCAATCACTTATACTAGCCTCCACTGTTACACCGGATTGTGGTTGTCTTACATTTGTAACAAACTTTGTGTTGTGTGCTCTGAAGACGCTGGATATAATACCAGCGAAATATTAGCTTTAAGTTAATAAATAGTTATTTTTTTTAACCATCTGTGTTCTTATCATACCGTGAAACCTATTACAACATATAATAAATTTAGTTTAATCCTTTATCCAAGTATAAGCAAACAAAGTTTGTGCCTGAAGTATCTTCAGGTGCAAACTTCATACTTTACTTATACATAAATATACTTCAGGCACAAACTTTGTTTGCTTACACTTGGATAAAGGATTAAACTAAATTTATTATTATTATCATTATCAACACCCGACCTCCATGTAGTCAGAGACTCATCGTGGGAGGTACTCACTATTGCATACAATGTTCATTCAACCGTGTCTTAAACTGATTCAATGTGTCCACATCCACAACACATTCAGGCAATGCATTCCACTCACCAACCATCCTCCACGCAAAGAACCTGCTTCTCACTTCTTTGCTCACACTGTCCTTATACAGTTACTGGCAATGGCCTCTTGTTCTACTTCCCTCTATTATAGTCTAACCAACTGGGGAAAAAAATTTCCAACATCTTTCTCTAAATCCAGAGTAATTTAATAATAAGGTGAGATGCCTTTTGGCAACTTGTATAGGTAAATATGACTTCTCCATTGCTTCCATCTTAGTATCACCACCTCTGGCTAGTGATCCTTCCCTTAATACATAGCAGTATACATGTCTGCAAGGAGATGTGCTTTGCATTATGGGAGGTACTAAGATAAGGAGGTTGGTCCACCTTTACCACGAGTTGCCTCAGTCCTGAAGATACTTCAGGTGCAGACTTTGTTTACTTACACTTGGATAAAGGATTAAACTAAATTTATTATAGTCTAACGAAGTGAAGAAAAAAAATTTCAAATATTTCATGAGCTGCTTTAGCCACTTTTGCTACATGCTCCCTAAGCTTTAACTCCCTAATCACTAACGCTCCTGAGTCTCTGGCTTCATCAATTTCCTGGAGTACAGTTCCACCAATGTTGTATACCGCTGATAATCTTTTCACCCAAAATGCATAACCTGACACTTTGCCACATTAAACTGACATCCATTCTTCTTTGTCCAGTCTGTCAATCTCTCCAAATGCAAAATTTTTACATGTGTATTAACTATTGCTCTACCCAACTTTGTATCATCGGCAAATAACTGAACATTTCCTCTCAGATCCTTTCTTATATCATTAATGAACAAATAGTAGTATTAAAAGAACATAACCCTGCAGCACACCACTGGTCACAGGCCTTCTTTTGGACTCTACTCCTGAATAAACTATTCTCTGATATCTCTCCATCAACCACCCTCCTATCCATCCCCATGTGCTGCAGTTTCCTGATTAGAATTCTATGTGGTATCCTGTTAAAGGCCTTTGCAAAGTTCAGCAGTATCACTGTAAACCCATTACCTTTATTCAACTCAGCCATTCACTGTATTATGAAATGTGAGCAAATTACTGAGGCATGATCTATTTTCACCCCCCCCCATGCAGTATCTCATTTCCACCTATCCATTCCTGTATTTTGCTCTTGGCCAACTTCTCTAGTACCATGACAATGATTTTTGATATGCTGATCGGTCAGTACTTTGCTACATCAGTCTTGGAGCCTCCATTATGCAATGGAACTATTTCCCCCCCCCCCCTTCAACCCACTCGGGATTAACCCAAAGCTGAGACTTAGATTAAACAATTCCTTTGCCACTTCACGTAAAACTCGAGCTGGTATACCATCCAATCCACAGCTGTATTTGTATTAAGGTTCTGTAATATGCTATTTACCTCCATTTCATTTACCTCAGTTTCCGTATAAGCAATCTCTTTCCTCATTCCTGCAATATCACCACCTGGATGATATATTCTTGCAAAGTGTTCACTTAGTAATTTTACTATTTCAACCTATTCAGTTACCTTTCTACCATTGGCATTCCTTGAAATCATTCTGCCGTCTACATTCTTTCTTTTACTTGCATCATATCGAGTGAAGTGTTCAGGATTCTCTTTAGCTTCCTTTCATAATCTGGTTTTTTCTTATACTCTTTGTCCTTCTGGTCTATGCCTTGTACTGTTCATGTGCCTGCCAATCACCTTCTCCCTTAAATTCCATCCACAATTGTTTCTTTTTTGTATCTCCAGCTTGGTGTAATTCATTCATTTATCTCCCACTTGATTTACTTTCCTGACTTTAGGTATTCAGCCTGCCATTACCTCGCTCAAACACTCCTTTACCACTTCACATGCACTATCAACATCCAGCCCTTGCAGTTTTACATCTCATGGCACCAAGCCAAGCAATCTTTTAAGCTTGTTGTGTTTAATAGCTCTATAATTCTGCATATACCTCATCTTAACTGAATATTCCACACATTTGGCCAGCTCCCAGGTCAAGACCATATGATTACTCTCACGAATTGGTGGCAACGTGGTCATATTCATTACAGAAAAATTCTCAGATGTAGTTACTATATCGAGCACTATCGAACCCATAGTATATTCCGTTACATGCTGTCTCAGGTATTATCCCTTAGTAATTGCATAAAATCCATTTCGTTCTTCCCATGTGTCCTCTCCTCCTTCCAGTCAATGTTACCATAGTTGAAATCTCCCATAATAATTACCTGTCCTCCATCGTTGAGTCTATTTGCCGATGCATACTATCTCCATCATCTTTTCCATTCCCTAGCAGTATCCAACTGGATATTTAATTCTGCTGGCCTCAATCTCCCACCAGATAGTCTCAAATATGCTATTTTCGCTGGACTGCAGTTGAACTTCTACTCTCTTTGGTTGCAGTTCATCGGCTATCATCAATATCCCCCCCCCCCCCCCAATTCTTTTATCTCTGTCCTCCACAATCTATCCCACTAACTATATCATCTTCTGTTAACCATGTCTCACTAATGCCAGTAACTTTTGGCCAGGACCAACCAATGCCAAAAATTCCTCTTGCTTGTTTCTAATGTTCCTGGCATTAGTGTACATAAAATGCAAAAGCCCATTAGGCCCACCCCTATTTTGAAGTTTTATACTAACTATCCCATTCTGGTTTGTTATCAGTGGTACTAACTTAGGCATATTATAATATATATTCTTACACTCAACAGCTTTCCCCCCCCCCCCCACCCCAAAGCTCTATTCTGCACATTCACTTCATTCAACAACACTTTTTCCAGTCTCCGAACACCAAATCCATTCAGATTGAAACCATCCTTCCCATATAAGTCCTTTCACCCATCAAACTCACTCCACACATCCACAAACTCCACTCCACTTCTCCTGCATAACATATGCCTCGAGTCATTCCCTATTATGGCCCTCCTTCTCAGCTCTACTCTGTCATATCCAAACAACAGACTCACTATCTTAAGTCTCTCTCACTCTTTTCTTTTGCTACTTTCAATAACTCTTTCATGTCCTCTCTCATGCCATACTTTTCTCCTTTTAAGTCATTCGTTCCAGCCATTACGATCATTTCTTTCACCCTGCCCTTTTGTGCTGTGATAGCCTCACTAACATCATTAATTTTTGCATTGAGATAGCATGATTTTGTCAAACTTTAATATCATACCTTTTATGATTGAATTGCCATATAACACTTGCTCCTTAATTTTTCTTTCTCTCTCGGTCTTTCCCTCATTTTTCTTATCTGGCACTTCTTTCTTTTTTTTATCAGCTGATCCGCTTGCTAGACATTTTTGCAATCACTCCAGTGGCTGCTTTGCCCTGTATATCACTCTGCGCAACTGAGCTATCTCTCTCATTGCAGCCAACTCTTCATTCTTTACATCAAACTATTCTTTCGTTCAACTCTTGTGCTCTCAATTACAACGATGTCACATTTAATCTCGCTCTCAATGCTATCTGGTGTTTCATCACAATTTCCAATCATATTTTGAGTTCCAATATAACTTTATTCCAGCCTGTATTCAACCTATTCCAACAGATGGAGATAAAAGCCAGCCATCAAGCTGTTGCCTAGTTGCACATCCCCATTCTGTTGATGAAGAAAATCATCAGCAGTCAACTCCTTCCACCTCCAAGCCCATGATTTAAATTTTTGACCACCACTATGGATTCTGCTAATAATGCTCCATAGTGAATCTCCTTACTAGCATCACCCATCAGTCAGTGGACACAATGTGTAGAATGATTTGGTGAAGCCTCCTCTGCTTTATCTTATGCTTGTAAACATAAGCAGCTGCTAGTAAAATATGTCAACACTCCAGCTCCAAACTTATTGTACCAACTTCTCGTACATCACTTTTGTTTCATCTGCTTATACACTTTGAACAATCCACCCTCCACAGTTTTCTGTGAAGGCTGCAATTGTTCAAAATCATTCAACAGATTCTTCCTTTCTTCTTGATTACCTGCCTGCACTTGGCACTGATGTTCTTTAGATTTCTTGCAACTTTATATGTGTGTGATTAATATTAAAACAAGAACAACAACAACAAAAAGTTCTGGACTTCAGGTTATTTTTCCTCATCTACTTTGAGGATCAAGTGCTACAACTTTTTTGTCCTCTTTAACACATTGACTGCCAACTACAAGATAACTGGTAGTTTGCCATCTATATCAGGACCCTAGTTATGAGTTTTCTCATATTGTGTTTATCATACTGAATTAGTTTCATGTTTTCCAACATCTCTTCATCCTTCTGAAAACCCGGTGACCAAATCTGGGCACAATAGTCCATGTGTGGCCTAATCAAAGCCTTATACAATGGAACAAGAATCTCCCTACTTCTACACGTCAGTGTCCTCCGCATCATTCCCAGAAGTCTTTGTGTTGTCTTCACAATTTTGGCAATGTGTCCTCTAAATTTTAGATCCTTATCCACTATCACCCCCAGATCTCTTATTTCCTCTACTTCCAACAATATATTCTCACCAAGCATAAATTCTGCATCCCATCTTTGTTTTCCAAATTTTAAAACCTTACATTTTGCAACATTGAACTCACATCTCCATTTGCTTGCCCAATCACTCAATTTATTCAAGTCTTCTTGCAAGGCCACAACATCTTCACTACTCTATTACACTTTTTTTCTATATAATCTTTGTCAAGTAGCTTTATTTTATCCTCCTACATGTTTTGCCAATTTTTTCTATTGGCATCCTCAGGGAATACAAACTAGTAAGCTAAATTGAAGTTTACAGACTAGGTTATAACTTGTGATTCTAATTCATACAAAAAATGGTATTGTGCATGACAATGTGCGTGTCTCGTTAACGTGATTTATTCGTTATGGTTCATGACGTAATTGTTATGAAAGTTCATTTCTTTGATGTTTAATGATCTGATAAAAGTTTATCAAATTTCTGGTAAAATTAGACCTTGATTCTTGTTTAGGTTTACAGTTTTACGGGCATCTGTAGCTGCTTCTTTAAAGGTTCTTGAATGGTAGTTATCTTCTATGTATGGCATAAGGCTGTTATCCCACTCAATGTGATGGTTAGTAGAGGCAAAGTGGCATGAAAGGCCTGAAATGTCTTGTCTGTTATTTCTGACATATCCTATGTGTTCTTTCTTTCTCGTTTCAAAGCTTCTAGAATCTCTAAACAAGAATCAAGGTCTAATTTTACCAGAAATATGGAAAACTTTTATCAGATCATTAAACATCAAAGAAATGAATTTTCATAACAATTACGTCATGAACCATACCGAATAAATCACGTTAAGGAGACACGCACATTGTCACGCACAATACCAATTTTTTGTATGAATTAGAACCATCAGTTGTAACCTAGTCTGTAACCTTCATTTTAGCTTACTAGTTTGTATTCCCTGAGGAATACAAACTATAGAATGATTATGGAAGGATTATGTCATCCTTCCATAATCATTCTTTCTTTTGCTGGCTACATATCGAAAGAACTCCCTAGGATTCTTTTTGGCTTCATTAGCTAACTGCTGTTCATACCTCTCTTTAGCTACTCTCACCAACCAAGTCACCCTCCTTGCCTGGTCTTTGTAGACCTCATGGAATTCGTTATTTCCACTTCTCTTATGCTGCCCCCACAATGCCCTTTTTCTCTGTATTGCATGCTTAATCTCTTTATTCATCCATCTCACACCTACCTTATTTAACCTTCTCACCCGTGGTATACATTTAGACATTGCATCTACTAAATAGTTTTTTTTAAATCCCCCATGCTGCATTGATCTCTTTTCCAGGTAACTCCTCATTCCCTACACCTGCAAGATGTCTCCTGAGCTCTTCATAATCACCCCCCCCCCCTTGTAGTTCCACATATACCCTTTTTTCACAGAGGTCCTTGCACTGCTGGCCCAGGTAATCACCTCATGGTCACTTTCACCAATTGGTGGATGATTTGACACCTCATTTATAATTACATCCTCCAGTGAGATGACCAAATCCAAGACCATTAATCCTCGTGTTCCCTCTGTTACATACTGTCTGAGGTAGTTATCCCTCAAAAACTCAAGAAACTCGTTTTCTTTACTTCCAGTTGCTATCTCTTCATTCCAGTCTATATTACCATAATTAAAATCACCCATAATGATCACCCTTTTCTTATTTGCTTGGCTTATTTGACTATACATTTCACTATCACCACCATCCACATTACCAGGTCTATAACAACATCCCACCAAGTATTTGATTCTATTCACCTCTATCTCACACCATACTGCCTCAAAACCACTGGCCCTATTTCCCTCTTGCATCTCTACCTTGTATGGACATTACTCTTTCTTTATCATCAATAGCACTCCCCCTCCCTTTTTACCCCTTCTGTCCTCACGAAACACATCATACCTTTCCATCTTTATTCCTGTCAGGATATCGTCCTCATCTAACCATGTCTCACTTATTCCAACAATCTTTGGGGATGCGCAGACGCAATTAGTGCAACCATTTCATCCGCCTTGTTTCTTATACTTCTAGCATTGGTATACAAACACAGCAGCTCATTTCTGGATCTACAGCTAGTTCCACTGATACCACTCACTCGATGTGATCTCTCCATGCTGGACTGGGGCCATTTCCCTTTCTGCTTCTTCATTTCAGAACCCTTTGCAATTGCTTCTGTTTCCTCTTGATCCCTGGTCATCTCATATCTTTCCTGCCTACACATGCTCTCACTTCCTCTTGGAGCATCCACCTTTCTCACGCTGTGTAGGCAGGAAAGATATGTCCACCCTGAGCCTCCTCATTTCCCTGCTCCTCTTGCACACCCATTCTCTCATTTTCTATACTCATACCACTCACTTCCCCATTCATTTCCACTTCTTCAATCTCTCCTGTCTTACTCTCCTGCTCTTCCAAATCACTCTCCTCTCAATCTGATTCATTCTCTCTATTCACTTCTCTACCTTCCAGCAGCAGCAGTCTCTCCAAGCGACCCACACTATAACCACTCAAATGCAGTCCATCACTCTCATACAGCTCACTTTGTCCCTCAAACTCATTCCACACATTAACAAACTGTACTCCCATCTCCTCACAGATTTCAGCCAGAATATCATTCATAATCCTTGCTCTCTGCCTCATTTCACCACAATCATACCTAGGCAACACACTGACTACCCTTCCTGTCACACTATTCTCTTTTATCTTTCCAAGCAGTCTCCTGACATTCATTTTGACATGCTCTTTGTTCTCTCTCAAATCATTTGTACCAATTAATACAATTAACTCTTTTGCTCGCTCCTGCCTCATATCTAATGCCTCAATCACTCTACTCATTTTACCGCCTGGAAAACATACCTTGTGCATTTTATCCTCTAGCACACCTTTAATAATGGAGTCGCCATACAACGCCACTTGCTCATCTTTCGTTAACTCTTTCATGCCATCATGCTTTTTTTTAATAGTTTTGACCTGAATTCTCTTAATTTCATTCCGCATCCATTTCATTTCTTCTTGCGACACATTCTCTCTATCATTAAATCTTTCTAACTCTCGACCCCCTCTTTTCACTTTCTCTCTCATTCATCCTTCTTTGTTTCCGTACTTTCAGTCCAACATACGTCCAACTTTCACTATCATTCTTCTCACTTTCACTCCCATTTATCTTTCTTTGTTTCCATACTTTTGGACTAACATGCGTCCAACTTTCGCTATCATTCTTCTCACTTTTACTGTCTTTCATCTTTCTTTGTTTCAGTACTTTCGGTCCAACTTTCGCCATCATTCATTCTTTTTTCGCTATCATTTATTGTTTTGATTTTTTTCACTTGCGATTTCTGCATCATGCCATTTCTACTTTCATTCGTTCTCTCAATTTCGTTTCTTTCCGCCTCACTTTCGTCCCTTTTAACATCCGTTACAGTTTTCAAATCGCTCTTTTTCTTTTTTCCTGATTTTTTTGCCTCTCTTTCTCGCCACCCTTCTCTTTCAAACGTGCACTCGTGACACAATCGGTACTAACGCTCTCTGTCATCAATTTCATATTTGCATTCATCAGTTCCTCGTTCAGGTCACACTTCGCACACACCCTTCTTCCATCCGCACTAAATATCCACAAATCATTTATGTAATCGAAGGAATACATATAACAGACCTCACACTTAACGAAATGACTGAAATCTAAATTAAAATCATGGAATGACAATGCAGCCGCCATTTTTTTTTTTTTTTTTTTTCCTCTCTCTGCAGGTTACTAGGTCTAATAATAACGATTTCGTAATTTAGTTTAGGCAAGAAAAATCACCTACACTAATAATACCGGTAGTGTACAACGTTTACAGCCACTCTTACTCAAACAATTACTCATATATACTTAATTATTCCTAGTAATACTTATCTGAATCAGGAGCTCTTCAAATCGCGTCCACAGCGCACTTTCCCCACAGAATTTCCACAATTTGCCAAAAAAATATATTTTTTTGAAGATGAAATATTATCAACCTGACTAAACAAACACACATAATAACTACAGTAATAAGTTTTAATAAGTAAATATTTCATCCTAAGTATCTTAGGACATCATTATTACTGTGGTTATTACGTGTGTTTGTTTAGTCATGAATTCTCCACAGGTTTCATTGTAATATAAGAAAATATTATCAACCTGTTGGCTCTCTGAGCAAGTTTACGAGTTAGGCCAATGGCAGTCAACATGTTAAAGCACTGACACCATTTCATGTGTTTCAGTGGGACTCCTTAGCTTTGCACAAAACTTGATATTGATCTCCTATTCTTTTCTTCTGTTTATAACAGTAATGCTAAACATGATGCACAGAGAACGTCCTTACAAAAAAGCAAGTTAAAGTGAATTGTTTGCAGTTGGCGGTACTATCAAGGTCACAACTTCTATGTTTGTCTAGCATCTGCTGCTGCAAGACACTAGAAAAACATGTCCTTTGCAGGAGCAGTACTTCAATTAATTTTTAGTTTAATCTCATTACTCTTCTGCTGCACTGTGTAAGTCAAGTTTAGTTATTCATAACACAAAATAGAAGCATGATGTAATCTGGTCTAAGTCAAAAATATACATTTCCTGCAAGACTGCAAGTCAATCTCAGAAAATGTACCTAAAACTGATTGAAGTCTGTAATGAGTATTTTGTTTCATCCACTTGGTTTGATATTAATGTCCTTATAATTCTTAGTTGATTTAATTATTGTATCTTATTCCTGAAGTTGATCATTGTATCACTAAAACAATTGCTTTTTGCTAGATGGCATTATTGTGTAGATCCTATCTTATCAAATTTCCTTTAGTGAATATTTTTAAGGAATACATGATTCATGCCACCATAAGACTACTCATAGTGTTGTGTCGTACTTTATACTCATATAGTTATCCTTTAGTCTTTGGGTCAAATCCCCGTTAAGCTCTCATTCGGGTATCACGTGGTACATCTGGAGGACAAAGGAATTGCCTCGAGATCGAGCCAATACCAGAGTATCAGATTGTCTGAGATCAACCCCTCGTAAAACACTAAGAAATTTATATTTTTTGCTGCGCCACTTAGCACTTTTAGATTAAACAATATTGTCAATCAAGAGGTGATCTCAAGACAGTACTTAAGTGATACCATGTAATTATGCAGATGTGGCCAAAATCTATTTTTACTCTAGTCTCCCGCCTAGGTTCATGGTGCTTTTTTTATAAGCGGTTCATCGGATTCCAGAAATCACTGATAGTCTTAGTTGGGTACAAAAGCAAGGTTTATTAGATATCATAAATGTGTACATACAATGCAATAAGCTTAATTCCCACCTTAAGGGAGTTCCTGACAGTCAGGATAGAATTAGAACAATACAATAATATAAGTATACTCAAACTGATTAAACTATAAATCTCTGAAGTAAGATTTCTTATATTTTCCCTTAAATACCTTAATCATGCATGATTATCACAATAACTCTCTATTTTTTAGTAGTTCAATTAAACCACACAAGATAGCACTTATATCTTTTACAATCTCTTCATTGATAGCAATTCCTTACTTTAAACATATTCTTAACCTCCTAGAACATATTATGTAACTCTTTCACAATAGGAGACATTAAGATTTTAAGGTAATCCTCTCTAGATCACTGCAGTTCAGTCCTAATTATTATCATTAATGTTCCTTCCTCTGGTTTTACAACATGGCACAAATCATTCATTCACAATCAACAAAATACAAATAAAGTCTACTTATCTATCCTTGGTTCTGCATCACGTCAAAGGTCTACCGGAATCTGCCTCTCCTTAGACAAAATGTCCATGTGCTCTAATCTGGCTTTCTATGAACGGCCGGGCTTATTCCTTCTGCGGAGATACTACGTCCAGTTCCACCGTGCCTCTATCAAAACCCTCCAGAATGGAGGCACTGCTACCCTTCACCTGCTCACGACACCGCAAGACGAACACCAGGAGATCCAGGAACAAAAAGCCTTTTCCAGGGGTGCTAGACCCTTATATTTTCACCTTTCTTTCTCGGAGATTCTCGCATTCCGCGATGTCCACCAAATGCACTCACGTGGTCTCATGTCACGGCGTCCATATCCCACGTGTGCTGATGCATGCGATTGCTTGGGGCGAACAGCTCCTTCGCATTGCTGCTTTGTGGCCTTTGGACTTCACCCCCTACCCCTCACCCATCTCGAACTTGTGCTAACATTCTATATTTCTTAGTACACAATGCTCTATTAAACTTTGCTAAATGTCTACACTTCCATTATTATTTAACTAATTTGTGAGTGGTAAATATGCATACTTATTTGTTTTCTCATAGTATAAAATATTTGATATATTCACAATGCATTATTTTAATACTCAGAGGCAAGCATGGTATAATGTTTCTTATTGTGTGTTCGCTCTGTTATACAATGATAAGATGAAATATTTATGTTCCAACTTATCAGGGTATAACAATAGCAGATGTCACACATCATAGCAATTTATCTCTGACACGATTCTTCATGTATGCTTAGAGGAATAATGGACACTGCTCACATAAGCAGAGCTCAAAAAATTCACTTGCCACAGTTATCAGAGACAAGTGGCAATTGAATGTTCATTCTTGTTCTAAATGCATTCTAAATAAATTATGTTCTTTGTATAATTTACACTTTTTTCATTTTAAAACATCATCTCACTCACTGAATTTATTATAGAATTTTTATTTCCATCTCTATGGAAATAAAATTTCTGAATTTGAAATCCTTAATTTGAATACAGAATTCACTTGTAAGGAATAGCAAAAAAATTTACAATTTCATTTTCCAGTTTCTCTAAAAGTCATATATTATTTTTACTTTCTTCTGTCCTTTTATCTCCTTTAAGGTTTAGAACTTTATTTTTCTTACTGTGTGAAAAACTAAGTCATTAAAAACTCAACCTGCCATATCTTCTTCTCCTAACAGCAGTCTAGTTGTGGTTGTCATAACATAATTCATAACTTTAAAATGTTTATCTACAAAAGACTTCATAACTATTCCCTATCGAATTCCAAAAACCTCCTCATTTCTCTCACTGTAGTATTATACAGTGTTTCACTCCACACATGTATGGAGTGAGAAGAACAGTACACAACGGTATTATACAGTAAGACCACTGTATAATAATAGTCCGAATGCATCATACTTTCAGTTTTCATTTTGGTCATGAAGTAAAGGAAAATGAGCCGCCATTACATGTTATTTATGGTGCGTTACTTGAAAGCAGATGATCTCACTCACTTCAAGCAAAACAAGTAAGTTTTTCATATCATGAATACATTTAAATTAAATTACAGTGATCATTTCCAGTAAAGAAATTTTATAATCAAATCAACTGATTGATTCAGTCCAATATTATCCAATATTAACCTTATATGCAGTATGGCCCAACATATGTAACAGATAATCTATTATTTAAAAAAAAATAAAATAAAATAAAACTGTGCTTTTCTCACAATATAATTTCATTAACAAAACAATGCAAGCAAGAATACATATCCATATTTGAAGTAGAAAAGCCATCAAAACTCTGAAATGTGGAAAGGCAGCTGCCATAGATGATAATTGTTGGGTGACGTAGGAGGGGGGAACCCCTTTCGAGTCATCAGAATTCAAGAACTGGCCTACCAGTCCGTAACGTGGGGGAATGGGCACGTCAGGGGCCAGAAGAACCCCCCTTTCAAGTTATCAGAATTGAAGAACCGGCCTACCAGTCCAGAACTTCAGGGGGGGGGGGGGCGCTGTGGGCACCTGGGTAAGCGGAACCACCCCTTTCGAGTTTTCAAAATTCGAGTCATAATTCAAGGAGAACCAGCCTACCAGTCCTGAACTCGGTGGGGGGGGGGGGGGGGGACCCTTTTCGAGTCATCAGAATTCAAGGAGAACCAAACTACCAGTCCGGAACACGTCTTTAGAGTCTTCAAAAATCGAGTCATCAGAATTCAAGTTGAACCGGACTACCAGTCTGGAACTCAGTAGGGAAATAAAACAATGTGAGAATAAGAGGTATTTCCCTACTGGGTGTTCCTGGTAAGATTTATGCAAGTATACTTGAGAAATGGTTGAGAAGGATTGTGGAAGAAAAGCTTAGTGAAGAACAAGCTGGATTCAGGCCAAATAGAGACTGTCAGGATCAGATTTTCACTTTATGACAAATAGTTGAGAACTCATGGGAACATAACAAAGGTCTGTATTTATGTTTTGTAGATCTAGAAAAACGCATATGACAAGGTGCTAAGAGACGAGCTGTTCAAAATGCTACAGTTATATTGCTTGATCTAATTGGGCATTAGATCAAGCAATACTTAGTCTTTATTTGAGTTGTAAGTTAGAATTGAAGGAAGTACAGAAAAATGGTTTAATGTTAAATCTGAGTCAGATAATGATGTACATTATCCCTGTGTTATTTATTATCTGTATGGATTACGTTATGAAGGAAAGTGGTATTAATCCTGATATCAAAATTGGAGATGTTAATGTCAGCTCTTTGCATTATGCGAATAATATTATACGTCTAAATAAATCCGCAACAAGTCTGCAAAGATTCCTTGACTAAATTGAATAACTATTGCAATAAATATGGTATGAGGTCAGTCACAAGACAATGAAAAATAGACAGAAACATTGAAAATATCAACTGCATTGTGAATGGAGAACCTCGTCGACAAGCTAATACGTTGGCTATGTATCACTAAATCACTTAAGGAATTGACAACATATATAAAAATATAAATTAAATTACACTTTAATAAATATTTCCGATATTTCTGCAACATCACGTTGTCATCTTCGAAAGGAACTTACAACACAGTAACTGATAATGAAGTACGGAAGCTATTGTTCTCCTAAAAGTCTTGATGGTGCCCCCTAGTGGGCTATGTAAGTGTTCTTGGCCGTTGCGCTGAAGTTCTGCTGATGTAAGCCTCCCAAATTTGGGGCAGTTTCATGCAACCAAATTTGTCAAGGTTTGGAGAGTTTCTTAGGGCAGAGGCTGATTCTATGAATAGTCTTTTGAATTTTAACTTGCTACGGTGTATTATTGTAGCTTTCTTCCACCGTATTCTGTGGCGTGTATCCAGAGCATGGTCTGCAAGACCTGAGTGGCTGTACTTGTGAAACTGAATGTAGTCCTTGTGTTCCGAAATTCTGATAATCGCTATCCTGCCTGTTTGGCCAAAGTAAAACAGTTTACAGCTGCAAGGGATGACCTGGTATACACCAGGTAGGTCTAGGGGAAGTGGTTGGTCTTTAGTGGTGCAGATAAGAGATGCTAACTTTCTGTATGATCTAACATGAGGTCAAGTCACGTTTCATTAAGAGTTTGGTAATTTTTTCTGAGGTGCCTTGGATGTAGGGAATGGTGATGGATTTAGATTAATCCTTGTTGTGTGAAGGGGGGAGGAGGGGAGTTGTGGTTTGTTGGTTTCAATATTTTTTGGATTTTATTGGGGGTGGGGGATTAGCCATTGGCTGAGAAAGTGTTGAGGATGTGATTTAGTTCAATGTTTAGGGCCTTGTCGTTTGAACAGATTAATTTAGCCCTGTTGTATAGTGTTTTCACCACTCCATATTGTTGTGAGGGGGGGGGGGGATTGTTGGTGAATGTACCTGCCTGTATTGGTGGATTTTCTATATACTGAGAAAACCAAGGTTCCATCAGGCTGGAGGGTGACTGGTGTGTCTAGGAAAGGGAGGCTGTTGTTTTCCTCTTTTTCCAGAGTGAACGTGATCCTGGGGTGTTGGTTGTTTAAGTGTGTTAAGAAGGAGAGGAGTGTATGGCCGGCAAAGGTTGGTCGATTGGTAGAGTCTCTGCTACTAATCGCTCGGTTAAGTAAGTTTGAGAGCGGTTAGTAGTTGAAGGGATCCCAATCGTTCGATGCTGTTGGCACGCTCTCCCTCGATGAGTCTTTGGACTCCCTGGAGGTGTCAAATAATAATAATAATAGTATCAGAGCCATTTGGCCAAATAGCGATCACATCATCAATGTAGCGAAGCCATATGGTTGGTTTTTGTGGGGCAGAGGCTAAGGCTTTTTCTTCAAAGGTCTCCATAAAGAAATTGGCCAAGGGTGGGGAGAGTGGTGAACCCATGGCTGTCCCCCTCTATTTGTTTGTAGAATTTTCCTTGCCAAACGAAATAGCCTGAGTTCATTGTGAACTGAAATAGGGTTGAGATATCAGGAGGAAATTTAGCTTGGATTAGCTCTAAAGTTTCCTTGAGTGGGACATTTGTGAATAAGGAGGAGACATCAAAGCTGACCAGTATGTTGGAGTGTAAGGTTTTCTATGCTGGCTTTGAAGTGGGCTGAGTTTTTTATGTGTGATGGTGTGTTGCCAGTATAGTGTGTAGGCGCTTTGGCCAAATGTTTAGCTAATTTGTATGTGGGGGAATCAATGCCATCCATTATGGGATGTAATGGCACATTTTCTTTATGTATTTTTGGGAGTCCATAAATCCCGGGGGGGGGGTATATAGTTAAATGGTTTTAATCTGTTAATAACTTCTACAGGCCAAGAAGTGACCTTCTTAAGGAGTCTGTGAAGTTTTCTGATTTGTGAGTTGGTGAGATTGTATTCGATAGGGAGATAAGTAGCACGATCTAGTAGAAGAGCTTTAAGCTTGCCTGTGTAGTCTGTTTGGTTAAGTACTAGAGTTGCATTTCCCTTATCCACTTTGGTGATAACTATTTCTTTATTATTCTTCATTTCCTGCAGAGCTTTATACTCCTTATTGGATATGTTGGTTTTTGGTGGTCTTGCTTTGGAGAGGGCACAAGCTGCATCCAGTCTTACACTGTTGGCGATTTGGTTCGGAAGGTGGTGGATTCCGCGTTGGATCTGGATCATTATATCCTCACTAGGTATTTTTTGGGAGCAATGGCAAAATTGTGGCCACGTGAAAGCGCGTTGAGTGCTTCAGGATGACTGAAGAAAGGTTGATTACGGTGTTGGCAGGTAGTTTTGGACTGATGGTAGAATTCTTTTTTTAATTTTTTTAATTTTTTAATATGTTGACTCTGTATTTTCT
The DNA here is from genome assembly GCF_054136105.1 of Typopeltis vanoorti. Taxonomy (NCBI): domain Eukaryota; kingdom Metazoa; phylum Arthropoda; class Arachnida; order Uropygi; family Thelyphonidae; genus Typopeltis; species Typopeltis vanoorti. The sequence goes on along the minus strand of NC_143556.1, from coordinate 151,528,872 downwards.
CAAATTCTTTGTCTGCTGTGGTACACAAGACGTCATGTAAAATTGACCAAAGCTCGTGATTTTGAATGAACAAAAGCTCTTTTTCAAGTGCACTGATAGCTTTGCTAATGTCAGCTAAGAGAAACCCCGTGGCGGCAATTTTTTCCCGAAGCAAAGCGTAACTGCCGTGGTTATAGATACGGAGAGCTTTTTGTGAAACGAAACGGTGCTTGAATTTTACACAATTTGGGATTACCTGATTATCCCGGCAGCGTTTTAGGAACGTCAGACGATTTAGTTATCTTGATAACTTCAACTTCGTGTTACCATATTGGCAGGCCTTCCGTGCGTTGGAATCTCCGTGGATTATGGTAATTCTCATAGACAAGCTTATACGTTGGTTATGCATTACTAAATCACTTAAGGAATTGACAACGTATATAAGAATATAAATTAAATTACACTTTAATAAATATTTCTGATATTTCGGCAACGTCACGTTGCCATCTTCAAAAGGAACTTACAAAAAAGGCACGTGCACGTAAGCACTACAACACAGTAACTGAGAATGAAGTGAGGAAGCTACTGTTCTCCTAAAAGTCCTGATGGTGCCCCTAGAAGGCTATGTAGGTGTTCTTGGCCGTTGGGCTGTAGGTCTGCTGATGTAAGCCTCCCAAATTTGGGACAGTCTCATGCAACCAAATTTGTTGAGGTTTGGAGAGTATCTTAGGATTCAGGTTGATTCCATGAATAGTCTTTCGAATTTGAACTTGCTGTGGCATATTATTGTAGCTTTCTTCCACCATATTCTGTGGCATGTATCCAGAGCATGGTCTGCAAGATCCAAGTGGCTGTACTTGTGTTCTGAAATTCTGATATTCGCTGTCCTGCCTGTTTGGCCAAAGTAAGACAGTTTACAGCTGCAAGGGACTTGGTATACACCAGGTAGGTGTAGAGGAAGTGGTTGGTCTTTAGTGGTGCAGATAAGGGATGCCAATTTTCTGTATGGTCTGTAACAGGAGGTCAAGTCATGTTTTTTAAGATTTTGGTAATTTTTTCCCAGGTGCCTTGGATGTAGGGAATGTTGATAGATTTAGAGTAATCCTTGTTGTGAAGGGGGGAAGGGGATTGTGGTTTGTTAGTTTCAATATTGTTTAGTTTTTTTGGGAGTTGGGTGGGGGTGGTAGTCATTGGCTGAGAAAGTGTCGAGGATGTGATTTAGTTCGGTGTTTAGGAAAATTCTACAAACAAATAGTGGGGACAGCCATGGGTTCACCACTCTCCCCACCCTTGGCCAATTTCTTTATGCAGACCTTTGAAGAAATAGCCTTAGCCTCTGCCCCACAAAAACCAACCATATGGCTTCGCTACATTGATGTGTTCGCTATTTGGCCACATGGCTCTGATACACTCCTCTCCTTCTTAACACACTTAAACAGCCAACACCCCAGAATCAAGTTCACTCTGGAAAAAGAGGAAAACAGCAGCCTCCCTTTCCTAGACACACCAGTCACCTGCCAGCCTCATGGAACCTTGGTTTTCTCAGTATATAGAAAACCCACGCATACAGGCAGGTACCTTCACCAACAATCTTCCTTCCCCTCCCCCCTCACAACAATATGTAGTGGTGAAAACACTGTACAACAGGGCTAAACTAATCTGTTCAAATGACAAGGCCCTGAACACTGAACTAAATCACATCCTCAACACTTTCTTAGCCAATGCCCCCCCCCCCCCCATAAAATCCAAAAAATATTGAAACCAACAAACAGGAAATTGGCATCCCTTATCCGCTCCACTATAGACCAACCACTTCCCCTAGACTTACTGGTGTATACCAGGTCCCTTGCAGCTGTAAACTGTTTTACTTTGGCCAAACAGGCAGGATAGCGATTATCAGAATTTCGGAACTCAAGGACTACATCCGGTTTCACAAGTACAGTCACTCGGGTCTTGCAGACCATACTCTGGTTACACGCCACAGAATACGGTGGAAGAAAGCTACAATAATACACCGTAGCAAGTTCAAATTCGAAAGACTATTCATGGAATCAACCTCAACCCTAAGAAACTCCCCAAACCTCAAGAAATTTGGTTGCATGAGACTGTCCCAAATTTGAGAGGCTTACATTAGTAGACCTTCAGCCCAATGGCCAAGAACAGCTGCATGGCCTGCTAGGGCGCTCCATCAGGACTTTTAGAGAACAATAGCTTCCTCACTTCATTCTCAGTTACTGTGTTGTAGGGCGTACATATACGTGCCTTTTTTGTAAGTGCCTTTTGAAGATGGCAACATGATGTTGGCGAAATATCGAAAATATTTATTAAAGTGTAATTAATTTATATTCTTATGTACGTTGTCAGTTCCTTAAGTGATTTAGGAATGGAGAGCCTATAGAACAAGTAAATTTTTAGTGAAGATGGTAAATTAAATATGGAAACAGACAACAGAATCAACAAAGCTGGTACGGTAGGAAGTCAACTGAATAAATTTATATGGAATAAGAGAGAAATTAGTCCAAACACTAAATTAGCTGTGTACAAGACAGTGTTCAAACTAATTTTAGCTTATGGATCTGAAAGCTGGGTTGTCAGTAAAACACTTGACTAAAGACTAGAGACCACAAATATGAGAGTCCTGAGAAAGATTAGAGGTGTGAACAGATGGCATCAATGGCAATATTATATTAAAAACGAGGATATTAGGAAAGAACTTGACATTGTTTGCATCCAATAATGTGTTAGCAGAGCTAATCTCGGGTGGTATGGTCATTTAAACATAACAGGAGCGGAAAGATTAACAAAACAAGTGTTCTCTGCCAGATTGGCAGGAAAAGATCCAGAGGATGACCAAGATATATGTGGATGATATGATAAAAAGCTCCTTAGAAGATAGGAATATAAGATCTGCTAATGTTGGAGGCTTGTCAGGTAACAGATTGATTTGGAGGAAAATTGTAGATAGGAAGTTAGTAATGATGTAAATTTTTCATCTAGTACTATGATATCCTGTACAACCCTTGAGGCTACATGTCAGGAATTTGAAGAAGAAGAAGAAACCAGTAATATAATATTGTCCTAATCTTATTTTCACAGCTCATAACAAGAATTAGCTTAGTGTAATTAAATGCTTGAACATTTCATATAATGAAAAGCTTTTTTAAAAGTGTCTTAGTAAGAGTTTTAAAAATCAAACTTTTGTAAAGGTAAGTCACAGTGTGTCAAAAATGAGTTTGGCCCCACAGTGAGTGCTACCTACTTACTTTTTTTAATTTTATTATTTGTCTTCATAATATTTAGTTTCTTAAAGCATCACCTATAAACAATATTTATATAAAGTAAATCAACACCTTTGGCAAGTAAAATATTTTTATGGCTAGTAGATTAATTCTGTATTTCTAGATCCTGCACATGATATTTGTAATATTACCTGCTGATAACTGCACTTTTTTTTTTTTTAATCCTCTCCAATAGAAGCAGAATTAAAGACACTGAAAGAAGAATTTTTCCATCATCAGGAAAAGCTAAATCAGTACTATCAGTTAATGGACTACATTAATAGTGAAACCTCGAATAATTTGACAGGTAATGTTCATAATATGTACTTAGTGGATTTGACTGGTTTTTACATATTGAGTCATGTTTAACTAGAATTTTAAACTGCAAAAGAAATTATCAGATTAGCAGTTATTCTATTGACCATATCTAGTAGCACTATTTAAGAAACATATGTTGATAATTAAAACAGATTATATAATCTATTTTGATTGTGTCTTTGCTGGGAGATAAATTTCATCACCCAACATGAGACAACCGCTCTGCTTATTGGAGGCCTGAATTCTTGAAAAAATTCCATGTTTGGTCTCTAGAGCGGGGTTTCCAGACCATATAAAAATAAAAGAAAAACATTAATAAAAATAGAAAAAAATCCACCTACAGCTTAGGTGGATTTTTTTTATTTCACATATTGAAATTATTCCAATATTGTTACGGTTATATTTCAGTCCTTTAATGTACTTCTTACTGCATCAGTCTACCTATGTCTTAGTTTTCTTCTAGGTCTTTTTCTACAATTCTGGCATTAAATACCTGTTTTGCTAACCTTTCATCTCCTATTCTGTTTTAACATTTTCAATATGAGTAGTGAAAACTGCTGTGAATATCGCATATAGTACAGAATAGATCATGTTTCTGTAAATTTCAGCATTTTCATAATTCCTCACTTCCAGATTATAAAAGAACTACAAAAAATTTTGGCACTGAGCATTTTTTATAGAGATATTGAACTTTGGAAATTATTGCAGGTGTTGATTGGCCATGGAATTGTATGGATGGCATTGCCTTCTTCCACTCAGCACTGTGGTTGAGGTTTTTTATTTGGTTACGTATAAAATGTGATGCTTGAAATTAATTTTGTACTTTTTTTTTTACAAGTCACACCGATAGGTATTTCGAGTAAAATGCAACTAGAAAATATGCAGAAAGAGTAAAATATTCCATTAGCATTAAATTTGAATAGTGATGTTTTTGATAGTGCTAAACGTTTTCACATACAATGCTATAGTTGCTGATAAATGAATCATGTGATCATTGACAGGTCAGATGATAGTGCTTAACTCTTCTTTGAAAATGGACCTGCAAAAAAAAAATAAGCATTTTTATGGAAGAACATTTTTATTTTGATGAAAGTAAATGTACCATCTAATAGCTGCAGTGTCACTGAAGAGTCATCTAGGAGTGATTATCTCAAAATTTTTAATAATGAATTTGAAAGAAACACTGCTACTGAGACTAATAATTCTAATGATTTTGTTATGAAAAGCATCAAGATAAAAGAAAAATCTACAACACCAATTTTGTTAAAATTATGAATCTTGGTCAGTTTCAGCAACTTGGGAAACTGCAGGTTCATTTAATCTTGTAAAATTTTTTTTTGGCAGGAGACAAAAAAGGAAATAACTATATAAATATATAGTTATTTCCTCTTTCGTCTCCTGCCAAAAAAAAAATTTAGGAAAAAAAAAAAAAAGGAAATAACTATATAAATATGCAGGAAAGGGGTGCTTAAGGGTCAAAGCTGTATAACTGAGAGGAGACTTCCACATAGCCTTTAAAGAAATGCGGGGAACCGACCAGGGCTTCTGACCTAATGTCCAATCCTCACCTTCTCGTGGTGCACCCTGTTGGGTATCTACTTGGATACTGAACGAACGAGGATGGGCTGGCAATTTGGGATTTAGCCGACCAAATTGTATTCTTATTGGTTAAACCAAAATAAAAAATGATGGTACGACATGACAAAATTTCATGCCGGTTGGGGCATCGTCCGGTTAAACAAGGCCCCCGTTGTTTTTCGCCAGGGAACCAGGGCAAACAGCGAAAAGTCAGCTACTGGAATGAATCTGAAAACAAACCCCAACTCAACATCACCAGAGTTAAAGATCGGTACTATCGACATAAGAAGCCTGAATGGCAAAGAAATGGAGCTAGCTGAAGAATTAGATAAGTACCAGATCGACATAATAGGAGTGACTGAAACAAAAAAGACAAAAACTGGTGAGATCTTTCTAAGCAATATATACAAAATGTTATATTCAGGCAATGACAATCAAGGAAAAGAAGGAGTAGCCATAGTATTCAACACAAAATATGAGGCTAATCTTCTTGACTGCCTGCCATTTAGTAGAGTGATGTGGGCAAATATCAGAATGGGGAATTGGACAATGAGACTTATTTGTGCCTACGGTCGCATAAAAGGTTCTACTAAGGTAGAAGTGGAGGAATATTTTGAGGCTTTAGAAAAAGCAACTGACACAATGAAAAAGGAAAAGTTGGTCCTTGTTGGGGATCTAAATAAAAGAGTAGGAAATGATTGTGAGACATACAAAAATATTTTGGGAAAATTTGGAGAAAAGAGCAAAGCTAATAATAATGGCAAATATCTGTTGGATTTCTGCTCAGGACATGGTCTGGTTATTAAAACACTATGTTCCAACATAAAAATGTGCACAAATTCACATGGAGAGAAGAGGCAAGGAATAAGAAAATTCTCATTGACTATGTTATTGTTGATAGTGATGTTTTCTCCCTGGTGAAGGACACCAGAGTGTACAGAGGATTTGAAATTGGAAGTGATCACTATTTAGTCTTGAGCAGGATAAAATTGAATTTCATATTGAAAAGAATAACATGCAAGAAAGTTTTAAAGTGAATAAAAGTTGAGCAGCTCTCAGATGTGAACAGTAGACTAAAATACACAAAGATTATTGATGAAAAAATTAAAACGTTTGAGAACAGGAATCAAACCTTGGATATTCAGTGGCAAACTCTGAAGAAAACATTGATTGATTCTTCCAGAGAGGCATGTGGTGAGGTTGTCTGCAAGGATAAAAAATCAGAACTCCCTGGTGGACACAGGAAGTTAGAGGCAGTGAAGGAAAAGAAGAAAGCATATCAAAAGTTCCTGGCAAATAAGTCAGCTTGTGTTCTTAGACAATACAGAGACAAATGCAAGAATGCTAAACACTGTGTAAAACTAGCTAAACAAAAGTCATGGGAGGACTTTGTCAAGAATATAGAAAATAAATATCATGAAGGTGGCAAAATATTCTCGAGGTTGTTGAAGAAGCTTAGGAATGGAGGAAAGAGTGCTATAAAAGGAGTTAGAGATGATAAAGGTGACATGAAAATGGGAGAAAAGGATATCCTTGAAGTATGGAGTAATTACTTTGAAAAACTGCTAAATGAAACAAGCAGTGATGACAGCACAGTGGTAAAAAACACTGACCAGGCATGCAGTCAGGAATACATATCCATACTTGAAGTAGAAAAAACCATCAAAGGCTTGAAATGTGGAAAGGCAGCAGGAGTAGATGATATTCGACCAGAAATGCTGAAGTATGGTGGTGTAAGAGTCTTACAGTGGCTGCACTGCATAGTTCAGAAAGCCTGGACAGAGGGACGAATTCCCGATGATTGGAGTAGAGCGCTCGTAGTACCCATATATAAAAAGGGAAATAAAACTGAATGTGAGAATTACAGAGGTATTTCCCTACTGAGTGTTCCTGGCAATATCTATGCAAGTATACTTGAGAAACGGTTGAGAAGAATTGTGGAAGAAAAGCTTGGTGAAGAACAAGCTGGATTCAGGCCAAATAGAGGCTGTCAGGATCAGATCTTCACTTTACGACAAATAGTCGAGAAAGCATGGGAATATAACAGACATCTGTATTTAAGTTTTGTCGATTTGGAAAAGGCATATGACAAGGTGCCAAGAGAGAAGCTATTCAATACGCTACAGTTATATGGTGTCAATGGGGCATTATATCAAGCAATACTTAGTCTTTATTTGAGTTGTAAGTCAGCAGTTAGAATTGAAGGAAGTACAGGAAGATGGTTTAATGTTAAATCTGGTGTGAGACGAGGATGTACATTATCCCCTCTGTTATTCCTTATCTATATGGATCACATTATCAAGGAAAGTGGTATTAAACATGATATCAAAATTGGAGATGTTAATGTCAGCTCTTTGCTTTATGCAGATGATGTTATACTTCTAAATAAATCTGCTACAAGTCTGCAAGATTCTCTGACTAAATTGAATTGTTGTTGTAATAGATATGGTATGAAGGTCAGCAATAAAAAGACAAAGACAATGAAAATTGGCAGAATCATTGAAAATGTCAACTGTGTTGTGAATGGAGAATGTGTGGAATAAGTGAAACATTTCAGCTACTTAGGCACGATTTTTACTGAAGATGGTAAATTAAATATAGAAATAGACAACAGAATCAGCAAAGCTGGTATGGTAGGAAGTCAATTGAATAAATTTATATGGAATAAGAGAGAAATTAGTCGCAACACTAAATTAGCTGTATACAAGACAGTGTTTCAAACCAGTTTTAACTTATGGATCTGAGAGCTGGGTCAGAAGTAATACACTTGACCAAAGACTAGAGATGGCAGATATCAGAGTCCTGGGAAAGACTATAGGTGTGAATAGATGGCATCAATGGCAATATCATATTAAAAACAAGGATATTAGGAAAGAACTTGACATTGTCAACATCCAGGAATGTGTTAGCAGAGCTAATCTCAGGTGGTATGGTCACTTAAACAGAATGGGCGAGGAAAGATTAGCAAAACAAGTGTTCTCTGCCAGGTTGGCAGCAAAACGACCTAGAGGAAGACCAAGATATAGGTGGATTGATATTGTAGAAAGTGCTTTAGACGATAGAAATATAAGATCTGATAATGTTGGAGTCTTGACAAGTAACAGACTGATTTGGAGGAAAATTGTAGATAGGAAGTTAGTAATGATGTAATTTTTTTCATGTAGTGCTATCATATTCTGTACACCCCTTGAAGGTACATGGCAGGAATTTGATGGTGATGATGATATGCAGGAACAAGGTTCAAAGAAAGACTCCTATTATTTTTAAATAAAATCTATTCAACTACTAGCCCCCAATAGGAAAAAAGCAATTGTGATCCCTATCTTTAAAAAAGGCAGTAGAGATGACCATTATTTGTTGATGTTTTGAGTGTGTTTGACGGAAAAAGACTGTTGTATGCTAGAGATGGACTGCATCTTAACATGGAAGGACATAAGCGATTGAAGAAGTTACTGTTTTCTGAACAAGTTGAAGTTATTGGGCAGGGAAACTAATATTGAAAAGGTTGAGTGTAAGAGAGAGAAACTTTAGCACTGATTGTATATTTATTTATCCTTATACACAGAATAAATTGCAGAAGAAAGGGGATAAAAATCGGCTTGGGACTACAGAAGTTAGTGACTTATATATCAGTTCTAAAGCCAGTACAAGATCTAGAGGGAATCTGCAATTTTTGTATACCAATGCAAAAAGCATTTGAAATAAGAGAGAAGAATTTTTTGCATTAGTCAGTGCAATCTTACCAAAAGTTGTAGGCATTAGTGAAACTTGGCTGTCAGCAGAAGATGTGGTCACTGGAATTGAATGTAATGGGTACAGTATTTTCAGGGAGTATAGAGAAGATAGAACAGGGGAGGAGTACTGTTGATGATAGCTGATGTGTTGAGGAAAATTATAGATAGGAAGTTAGTAATGATGTAATTTTTTTCATGTAGTGCTATCATATTCTGTACACCCCTTGAAGGTACATGGTTGCAGCCAAAGAAAGTAGTATAGTAAGATGATAGACATGTGAATGAGAGTTCATTTGAGGCAGTCTGGTATGAAATAGTGACCAATGCAACCAAATATACAGTTGGATGCTGCTATAGGCCAGGGAGTACAGGGGGAGGTATTGAATTCATGCATCAGCAAATTAGTGCAATGAGGGCAGGCTTAGTGATTATTATGGGGGATTTTAATTACGGTGATATCAATTGGAAGGAGGAAATATCACGTAGCAAGAAGGAAATTGGGTTTATACATCTTCTACGAGATAATTACTTGAAACAGCACATAACTGAAGGGACACGTGGTATGAGAGTGTTGGACCTGGTTATTGGTTCAGCTGTTATATGCATAAGTAAGGTGTCCTCGTTACCTCCAATTGGTGAAAGCGATCATGTGATATTGACTTGGGAGGTTGCAAAATCTGTGGATTTTTTTAAGAAGGGGTATATACGGAACTACAGGTTAGGCAATTATAACGAGCTTCGGAGTGAGCTTGCAGCCATCCCATGGCAGAACATATTGCAGGGGAAAGATGTTAGCAGTACATGGAATAAAATCAGCAGGTATCTGAGGAAAGCAATATCAGATTGTGACCCCATGAGCAGGAGGTCAAACAAGGCAGGCGTTAGATGGATGAGCAGTAGTATCAAGCTTGATCTGCAAAAAAATAAAATGTTATGGAGAATTTACAAGGAGAAAGGCGATCAGTACACCCATGAGCAGTACAAGGCTCAAGCTAGGAAGGTTACCAGCATAGTAAGAAAAGCTAAATCAGATTATGAGAAGACCTTAGCCAGAGAGATCAAGGGTAATCCCAAAGATAGCAAGTAAGAGGAAGAATGACTTTGGAAGGATAATTTAGTGGGTGCTGATGGTATTGAGGTGACAAAATCAGATGTAATAGTGGAGTTACTGAGTGATCACTTTTCAAAAGTCTATCACCCAAGTGAGGATATCTCTATACCTGTAACAATAACTAATGTGAGAATTGAAGCTAAAGAATCAGAGGTATTTAATATATTGCCAAATTTAAATGCAAACACTGCTGTAGGCTTAGATGGAATATCAGCTCGGTGTTGCGTGAATGTGCAAATGAATTGTCAACCCGTCTTTCTTGGATATTTAATTTAAGTTTTAACTCTGGTATGGTCCCTAGGGAGTGGAAGTTAGGCAAAGTGGTTCCTTTTCATAAGGGTGGCTCTAAAACTGCGGTAGTTAATTACAGACCAATCACCATCTCAGGAGTAGTGGTAAAAGTATTGGAAAAGTTGGTTAAAGACAAAATTCAAGAATGGGTGGATCAGGATATGATACTCTATAGAGGCCAACATGGTTTTGTTAAAGGTAGATCCTGCCTTAGCAATCTATTAACTTTTCATAATAGAATGACACCTGAGTTGGACAAAGGAACTGGCTACACAGTGGTACTTCTGGATTTTGCTAAGGCTTTTGACAGGATACCCCACAGAACACTGTTACGCAAATTGGAGCAGATGGGAATGGATACTAAATTGGTGATATGGATAGGAGAATGGCTCAGGGAGAGATACCATAATGTGATGTATGGAGGAGCCGAGTCCAGAATGAGGCAGGTGACCAGTGGTGTGGCTCTGTGCTTGGGCCATTGTTGTTTAATTTGTATATAAATGATATAGGAAATGGCTTAAAGGGAGATATTCAGTTTGCTGATGATGCAAAATTGGGTAGCGCAATAAACAATCAAGCTGATGTTGAAAGTTTGCAGGATGATTTAAATAAGCTGGTAAAATGGGCAAAAGATAATGGATGTCAGTTCAATGTGGAAAAGTGTAAAGTCATGCATTTTGGGATTAAAAGATTACCGGCTATGTACTACATTGATGGAACAGTACTCCAAGAGATTGATGAGGCTAGGGACTTAGGGGTATTGGTAGATGTTTTGCTAGTTTGGGTCTTCTACGATGAGTCTACTGACTCCATGGAGATACCCGTAATAATAATAATAATTATAGAGGTATAAGTATACTGAATTCCTGTTACAAAATATATAGCAGAATTTTAAATAACAAACTAATAAAATATTCTGAAAATTTTTATTTTAGAAGTTCAGAATGGATTTAGAAAAGGACGATCATGTATAGACCTAGTCTTCTGCCTAAAATTAATAATAGAGAAAAGAAGAGAATACAATTAAGAAACACATGTTACATTTAAGTTTAAGAGATATGGTAAATCCCGTATTATTCTACAGCCGGGTACTGTAGAATGCCCTGGTGTTGTACTACCCAAGTGATTACTTACACTTGGGCTCGCCGAAAGTTTTTTCGGCATGAAACTCTAGGATTTCGATCCAAGTTTCGTACCCGGGTGTAGAATAATGCGGGATTTACCATCTCCCTTAAACTTAACTTATTTTGCCAGTAAAATAGCTTTTAGGCTTGTTATAGTAGTAATAACAATATATAAGTACACCAGTTTAGCAGTTAGAGGTATATGTAAATTTGGTTCACTTAAAACCTTGATATTCCAGGTCTACCTACTCACTGATGAAACCTCAAAAAAGGGTTGAAACCGGTCTGGATAGTGACCTCTTCTCATAATGTAAAACAGTAATACATCTCCTAGGAGCTGCGTTTTACATTATGAGAGAATATTAAGGACAGTGACGGAACTTGCTCCACCTTTGCTCCGAGTTGCCCTGGTGTTGTACTACCAAAGTGATTACTTACACTTGGGCTTGAAGATAGTTTTTTTCAGCATGAAACTCTAGGATTTCAATCAGAGTTTTGTACCCGGTTGTAGAATAATACGGGATTTACCATCTCCCTTAAACTTAACTTATGTTGCCGGTAAAATAGCCTTTTGGCTTGTTACATGTTACATTTATTGACTTTGAAAAAGCATTTGACAAAGTTAAAAGAAGCATTTTATGTAACATATTAAAAGAAAGACAAATGTCAAATAATATTCTAAAAGCTATCATAAGTATCTATGAAAATAATCAAATACAGATAACACTTGTATAACGTGGATGTTAGGTTCCATAGAAATGCCACGTTATATAAATTGCATTATGCGAGACTCAGATCGCATAAAAAAAAAGTAGGGTTATGTTCCGATATAATTTTTTAAAAAAATTATATCAACAACAATGACATATCCAAGAAAAACATTTTTATTTACTTCAGGTAATTCATGTAAGTTATGAAAACATACACTATGAAACAAATACATAGTATAAACTTATAAAAATTATGAATTGTACGTAAACTTCATTGCACATAATGCATAAATGTTTTAGGCAAAATAAAATAAAGAGTATATTTTAATCGTCATCACTGTCTTCAAAACTAAAAGAACGTGGATGTTCTTTATTTACAAGTGGCCGGACGTCGTCATCACTTGAAATCTCTTGCACATCATTTGTATAATTTCTTATTGAATACTTCGGCTAGTTTAGTTATCAAGAAGTAATAAGACCTTGCCTACCATTATGCTGCGATTTTTTATTAAGTTTATAATATGGAGCTAAACAAATATTATCCAATTGTTTCTTGAATTTTCCGGAGCACTCCATTGAGGGATCATTATCCATAAAATAACTTCCTAACTTTCTTGCCAAGTCCAATCCTTCTGCTAATTTCTTTAAAGGATTCATTACAATCAGAATATTCGGCAGAACTTTCCCTGCCATTTGGTTCCCATCATCTGTTAATTGTACTAGTTCCTCCTCTTTTCAACCATATCGCAAAAGCCCTCTAAGTGGCCATTACTATAAAAATAAATTTGTATAGTAATTTCATAAAAAAGCATTGCATATTGTATGTAACTCATTAGAAAATAAAGTTCTCGTCTTGAGATTAACACACTTATGATTTTTAATGTGCTTTCCTGGGAGAAAACGAAGACAACTTTCAACAATAAACACTTTATACAGTAAACAATTGACTTACATTTGTGCTAAAGGGTATTTCCCCTAATATAAATTCGCTACTTATAACTACATTGATATAGGAGTATTATTATTTGACACCTCCAGGGAGTCCAAAGACTCATCGAGGGAGAGTGTGCCAACAGCATCGAATGATTGGTCCCCTTCCAACTATTAATTGCGCTCAAACTTACTTAACTGAGCCATTAGTAGCAGAGGCTCTACCAATCGACCAACCTTTTCCGGCTACACGTGTGATACAGGCGGACGCAAATTTGACGAAGATAAAATTTGATTTTTAAGTCACACAGTGAAAAATATATCAAAAGATAAAGGGTTGCTGCAATTTGTAGACCAGGTTATATCGAAATTGCATTGTATAAGTATCACGTTATATGAGGGTTACCTGTACAAATAAGATTAAATCATGAGCTATCATATATGAGAGAGATAAACCAAGGAGTCTGACAGGGCTGTCCCCTTTCACCGCTCTTTTTAATATTTTCTAAATGAAATAATAATAAAACAGAATAAAAATTTCCATCAAAGTATTAAACTTTCTCCTACTGTGAATTTAAACTCTCTTTTTTGCTGATGACCAAATAATAATTACAAATTCTGAAGCTAACTTACAGAAAGGTATTTTAAATTTAGATGAGATAGCCAAAGATTATGGAACGATAATATTAACAGAAAAATCAAAAACGATGGCCTTTAAAGCACAAGATCCAATAAGAACTAAAACAGTAATAGATATCAAGGTTTTTGAACAGGTGAATTCATTTAACTACCTAAGATGTATGATTACATATGAAAAAGATATAAACCTAAAAATCACAAAACATTTAAAAACAGGTGTGATTAACTCTATATTTAAACCAAACCAGTCCTATTGTATGGAAGTGAAATCTGGACAATAAAACAGAAAGACAAACAAAGATTAATAATAGTTGAAATGAAGTTTTTGAGAAAAACTGCAAAGTATACTCCATTTGATCACAAAAGAAACGAATAAATTATGAAAGAATCAAACCAGCAATCAATAATAGAAAAAATTAAAAAATATAAACACAAATGGATGGAACACATTAAAAAAATAAACAGAAAGATTTACAAAATAAGCCTTAAATTACAAACCATTAGGAAAAAGAAAACCATAATGTCCTCTTAAGAGATTCAACGATGACTTTTAAGGCCCGAAGAGGCCACTCCTCCGGTATTAATCCTCTTCCGGTATTAATGACCGAAGATATTAATAGAATTGTGTAGCCAGCATGCTCCCCACATCTCAACCTCATAGAACATGTTTGTGATGCAATAGGGTCATGCATTATCCTTAGTCTGAAGGAGGAGTGGGCCAGTTTGCCTCAAGAACTTCTGAATCGCTTGGTACTAAGCATGGTACGATGTTGTGAGAGCTGCATTTCAGTTTGAGGTGGACATATTTCATATTGAAATGTCTCTCTGCATAGTTTTCTGCAAGCACTGTACATTATTTCCTTAAGTACGTCCTTAGAAGATTTGTAACTTTTGCCAGAAATGTATTGCAATTTAATTTGTATGAAATTTATAAACTTTTTATGTAATATAATTTATTAGTGTGCTGGCAATACATTTATGTCCACATTTGGCTGTAGTCATGAAAATTCATATACATAGTTTAAAATGTAGTTGTCTTTAGCTTTTGGTCACCAGTGTATTAGAATATGTTTCTGATGTCAGCCAGATGAACTTATGACAGTGATTGTAGGTTAGTGATAGCAAGAATAAAAATTGAGAGAGAAATCAAGAGAGAAAAATTGAAATTTGTAATCAAAAGCCTACAGATGAAGGTATAGCAAACCATATTGAAAAGCTTGAGAAAATAATGTAAGGAAAGTTAAAAGAAGTATGGATGAATCAGAATTATCTGCAGAAATGGAGGAAATGACTTTAAGAACAATATAAGTCATCAAGGATTTGAAAAAAATCACCAACAAACAGAACATCAGAAAAAATTATGGTATGGATACTTGTTCTTAAAGACGTAGAAGTAGCATGGAGAATATAGAAATGTGTAAGTTAGGAACAGAATCATCAGAAAATGCAAGAACCATAAAAGCATAATAGAAAACAGAACAACAACAACAAAAAAACATTGAAAAGGATCATGCAAGGATTACACTGAATGAAAAACTGGATTTTAAAAAAAATTCAAGGAGAGTGGTACAGTATAGTAGCAAAAAAAAAATTAATGGAAGCATGCATTGATTTATATAGGGGGCTATACTTTATGTTTCTCTGCAAAGGCAGAGAAACATATACACACCTCTGCTAAATTTCAATGCAGTAGATACTAAACTACTAGTTGTAATAGAGGAATTATGGAAAGTCCTGAAATCAGCACACAGTAAAAGTCCTGGAGAAGATTCTATATTAAGCAGAACACAAAACCAGGAGGCTTGCAATTTCATAAAGTCACACTTGGATATCTTTCATGATAGTTTAACGCAAAATCATTTCATAGTAATGGCACAAATCAGTGATTATCTTATGACATAGAAAAGACAGTAGAGGTGATTTTGATGACCAATGAGTTTATTATGGCATTGGTACTAAATTTTTATATGTATTATCTTTGATATAACTCAGAAAATTATTGGATGATGAAAATCCATGTGAACAAAGCCAGCCTCAGAGTAAGATGTGTATTTCAATGAGAGTCATCAGATCCTTCACAATGTTATATGTTCATTATCAGCTACCTGATATTCACATGCAGTTAAGGGAAAAAAAAAAACAAAAAAAAACTAACATTTATTGTTAGTAATTGTTTAGCAAGATTAAGTTTTATGGAGCACACCTTGATTTTTTAAAAATTTAAATTGTTAGATGAAAATTTTCCTTTGAAATGCTAATTTTGTTGCAGTTTTTGTTTTTGTCCTCCTAATGTTTCAGAGTAATATTAAAAGATTAAATTATGCTATGATATCTTTCTTTTAAGGTTACACAGTGATCAGCATTCAATTTATGAATTTAGAGACACAAAACACACGTGCTGAAAAGATTATTTTACTGATTAATAATAAAATAATAACTTGATGTTTCGACCCCTGTATTGAGATCATCATCAGAAGGATACATGTGTATAAGAACCAAGCTACATGCTGTTGCACTCTATACAGGTAAATTACATCTACGTTGTTAACTAATCTTTTTTCTTAGCTTGCCCTCTAGTGATTAAAAAAAAAAAAAAATTACCAATAAAAACTAAATGCTAAATGGGATGCTCAATTTTCACAAATGGGGTTCTGACAATGCAAGTATTGCCACCTTAAAAGAAAACCTTTCCTAGTTGGAGAAAATGTCAACTAGATCTTAGGGTAGTAGACTTCCATTGCTTGGTGAAAACACCACTAACCTTCTTACTGGAGGCATGAAGTGGCTATTTCCATGTTTCATCACGAGAGTAGGTTTATACTCTGTCCTTCCTTTTTTTTTTTTTTCCACACATGCACTATAAATATGGCCTTGTTGATCATAGTCACTACAATGTAATTAATTAATTGGGAGCAAGCAGTGAAGCAGTTTCTGCAGGATGGTTGCTAAATAATACATGTAACTTAATCTGTTGGTAATGCTTTGGGAGGTATCCTGATCAAGCTAATAATTCTGCTGCTGCTGCTTACTGTTGTCCCTGAAAAGGGGTCTGAGTATATCAGGTTTCAGAGGACGTTCGAGGCCATGCCTGCATTAGTCTGGATGAAAGTCATCTCTGCATGTCCATCCCTATTGCATTCCCCCTGCTCTATGAATTTTCCCAATATTCCATTACCACGAAAGAAAGGTTAAAAAAAAAAAATCAGTGTCTGTTTTTTAAATAACATCAAGTGTACTAACATCTCAGGTCTCAGTACTATCATTAGTGATGTATTCTACCACTTAGACATCCCAATCAGCTATAACATCACTGAACCAACTGGCATTCTCAATGACTCTAGTTCATATCAGCTTCCCACACTGTAACATGGAAAGGTTATGCATAATGCCTTCCATAAGAAAGGTGGGCTATGTACTTTTATCAGATCTGATATTCCATACCAAGGGTTACCAGATGTTGGATCTCCTTTTATAGGATCTGTTTGGCACAAGATTTTCATGTCTCACTTTGTTGCCTTCATTTGCCTTTTACCACTCGCTTAATTCTCATGACTTATTATTATTATTTATCTCTGAAAGTTGATGACATACAGCCTAATTCTCAAAACAGTGAGATAATAATCTTTGGAGATTTCATAATTCAGAAAGGCTCCCCCTTTTAAAACTTCACAGACTAAGCTGGAAGAGCAACTGAATTGTTTCTCTTCAGCTTAGAGCTGGGATGATATTGAATGATTTAATATACATGTCAGGTCCACGCGGTTAGCCTAGTGGCTATGCGCTTCGCAACCATATGCATGGGGAAGGAGTGTCCTAGGTTCGATTCCCATCGCTGATGTGAGGAGCTAAAGGATCTTCCTCAGCCATAGCCAAGTTAGTCGGTCTTGGGCGTGGACAGCAGGGTTTTTTCCGCCAGTTTATCTGGGGTTTTTCATCCCGCAAGCAATCAAACCGGCCCCGTGAACACACAGGGATACAGCCAGGAATACTTAGAGGCATAGGGGTGACCATCCTATTCTCATACTTCGGTTACGAAATCCAAGCATGCTTGGAAGGTTGTGGGTCTTAAAGGCCTGTTAAAGCCATAGGGATAGATAGAATAACATGTCAGGATATTAGACAATCCTGTCACTCTCACAACACCTTAGACATGCTTCTAAATACACAGTGCTTACTCTCCTCATGACCACTTTGTTCATAACCTTGTCCATGTTTCTTTTTTACAGACCGTCCTTCTTCCAGATATTCTCGGCCTTGTATCCTATGGCACTATAATAGTGCTGATTGGGGGGACCTTCAGAATTTCTGTTTTGTTTTTCGTGGTCTAATTATTGCTTTTACTCTCCTGATTGCAGCATTTATTCTGATGAAATATAAGTGAAATTATTCTTGCTAGAATAAGTGCCTTTATTTCCTACTCAAAACCTTAACTCATCCTATCCAAGCACTCTGTCCAACAAATGCATAAAAACAGTTCAAGAAAAAATTCAGGATTCATGCATTCATTAGCTCAAGCTAAAAATCTTGCTTCTCAATCAGCTTATGCTGCAGCCTATAACCAAAAATAAAAAATAAGTAAAATAAAACAAAATTAGTCACCAGATTGAGCACAGCTTTATAAGGGCCAAAGATGTACTAAATTTGCCTCATGCTGAAATGACAATTGAGCTTTTTGGTCCCTCACCAAGGCCATTGGGCAAACTTCTACCTTACCATGTTTTTGCCTGTCTCTTGCTTTCTCTCAATCACTCACCCATGTGCATGCACTCATCCTAATGGTACAATAGCAACATCTAAGATAAGGCAGATTTAGCATCATTCTTTTACTTCAACTTGGTTGCTAAGACAACCTAAAGCAAAATCTCATCCTACTTTTTACACAGACTACCCCCAAAATGCCTACTCATATTTTTTTTTGCCTTGGACTGTTTTTTGTTTGGATATTAAATATATTTGAGATCTTCATCATCAAATTCCTGACATGTACCCTCAAAGGGTGTACAGGATATGAGAGTACTACACGAAAAATTTACATCATTACTAACTTCCTATCTACAATTTACCTCCAAATCAGTCTGTTACTTGTCAAGACTCCAATATCATTATCAGATCTTATATTTCTATCATCTAAGGCACATTGTACCGTATCAATCCACCTATATCTTGGTCTTCCTCTGGGTCGTTTTCCTGCCAACCTGGCAGAGAACATTCATTTTGCTTAATCTTTCCTCGCCCATTCTGTTTAAGTGACCATACCACTTGAGATTAGCTCTGCTAATGCATTCCTGGATGCTGACAATTTCAAGTTCTTTCCTAATATCCTCGTTTTTAATATGGTATTGCCATTGATGCGATCTGTTCACACCTCTAATCTTTCTCAGGACCCTCATATCTGCGGTCTCTAGTCTTTGGTCAAGTGTTTCACTTCTGACCCAGCTCTCAGATCCATAAGTTAAAACTATCTTGTTTACAGCTAATTTAGTGTTCTGACTAATTTCTCTCTTATTCCATATGAATTTATTCAATTGACTTCCTACCATACCAGCTTTGTTGATTCTGTTGTCTATTTCCATATTTAATTTACCATCTTCACTAAAAATCGTGCCTAAGTAGCTGAAATGTTTTACTTGTTCTCGAGGTTGTCAATTCACAACGTAGTTGATATTTCAATGTTTTTTGCCTGTGTTCATTGTCTTTGTCTTTTTAGACATCTTGAGATCTTTCATCAGTAAAATACAGGGTGATCAAAATTAAAGTATCCCTGTTTAAGGACTCATGGAGCTCCATCCAGTGATCCAAATGATGCAAAACTTTGCCGAAATACGTTGTATGTCATTCTTTTGGAAGCAATATCTGAGGGGGGGGAATTAGTTCCAAAACTCACCACCAGGGTATTACCAAATGCACAGAATTTGCAAATTGTTAGGAGGATCATTTAAAAAGATGGGCTTGGGATTTTTCCCTTCGTTTAATGCTGTCTACAGTGATGGCACTAACCTTTTCCCAATGTGCTTTGCTCATGAAGCCTACCTAAACAATTGCAAGACTGTTGCTTCACTCTGAATTTTGTCACCTGAACAAATGCTGATGAGGTCCTCTATCTCCGTGTGCTCTACGATGAATGATCAGTTATTTTGAAGAAACAGGATTGTTGGGGGCTAGACCTGACAGAGGTCACAAACTAATCAGTTCACAACAAGCGAATGAAGTTGCTACTGCCATTGTGGTGCAGGCCATGCATGACAGCGTTGGTTCCTGCAGTGCACGTGCTGTACCAAGACACATGGATGTGCTTGACACAACTGTCTGGAAAATTCTACAGAAGATTCTGCATTTCTATCCATTCAAGATAACCCTGACACAGGAGTTGCGACTGCAGGACTTTGAAAGTTGATTGACATTTGCTTTAACATTCCTTGCTCGAGTGGAGCTGGATGCTGCATGGCTGTGAATGATTTTGTGGGGAAATGAGGCTCCTTTTCACCTGAGCAGAGCTGTGAATACCCACAATTGCTTTGGTATGGCTTTGCAAAACTTGCAAGCAATCCAACAAATTCTTTGCATTTACTCAAAGTTACTGTATAGTATGGGTTTATGGCTTCATTTATCATTGGACCATTCTTCGTTGAGGATATAAGGAAAGATGGATCTCAACCATCTTTGAACTTGATTTCACCACATCTAGCCGGAAAAGCTAATCACTTTTGAGAAAATTAGGTGGGGCAGAACCAACATCACACAAAACAGAGATAACTCCTGATCAAATGGCTAATCATTTAATGAAAACCTCCAAGATATGTCTCAGCTTCATTAGGAAAATTACTGTGCATTCTTCCATCAGACAAATCCTGAAGACAGGCCCGAGCTTCCTGAACTTGTACAGCCAGTATCTCAGGAAGAGGTACAGGAAGCCTTAAAATTCACCAAGAATTGCAAGACTGCAGTAGTGGATGGCATCCTCCCTGAGTTTCTAAAACATCCCAGTCAACGAGCTCAGGCTGGTTGCCATTTTCTCAAAAATTATAATGACTGGAAAACTACCCAATCTGTGGTGGGAAGCCAAAATAATTGCCGTGCACAAACCAGGGAAAGATCCAAATGATGTCAAAAATCTACCAATCTCCTTGATTTGCTCCACCTTTAAGCTCTTTGAAAGAATTAATTCTCCTTAAAAGAATTTCACTACTCGTCGAAAGAGCACTCCCGACTGAACAAGCTGGCTTCAGGCTGGGAAGAAGTTGCTGTGACCAGGTCCTGGCTCTGACAACACAGATTGAAGAAGGCTTCCAGAAGAAACTTAAATACAGAGCCACTTTCATTGACCTAACATCAGCTTATGACACAGTCTGGATCAGGGGGCCTCCTCCTAAAGCTAGAAAATATTATAAGGTGCAAAAAACTTTCTATCTTTTTGATCCATTCTCTCCAACAGAAAGATCCCGGTCCATATGGATCCGGATACGCTAACCATGCCGGCCTGATTGGCCAAGTGGTTAGTGTATCCACTCTCCAGCCAAAAGGCTGCGGGTTCGAATCCTGCCGTGGGCATGGATGTTTGTGATTGTCTGTGAAAGTACTAGTGGTGGTAGTCGGCAGTAGATGCTGTTGGTGTTAGATAATGAAGATTGGCAGAGAAGAGAGTTGTAGAGTAGATACCCTCCCTCGATGAGTCTTTGGACTCCCTAGAATTGTGAGGTAATAATAAATTAATAATAATAAATATTGGCAGAAAAAAGAGCAGATTCCTTCACAATGGTCTCCCACAGAGCTCTGTGTTATCCCCTTTACTCTTTAACATCTACGTGCATGACTTACCACATACCAGCTCAAGCAAGTGTATGTACGCTGATGACCTAGTGATCCTACATCAATCTACCTCCTTTGCCAACCTATAATCAACCTTGAACACAGACCTGAACATCCTGGAAGAGTACTTCAAGCAGTGGCACTTGAAGCCAAATCCAACAAAAACTGTGTCCATGGTATTTCACCTGAACAATGCAGAGGCAAATGGACACCTCAACCTTTCTTTCTGTGAAAAAATGATAGAATACGAGCCTCACCCAAATTACCTTGGCATGAGCCTGGACAGAAGCCTAACCTATAAAAGGCACATCACCAACCTGTCCAACTGTTAAAATGAGAAACAATATCATTTCCAGGCTTGCTGGAACAACCTGGGGTTGTGGTTCAGAAGTCCTAAGGTCATCTGCACTAGCCCTCACATTCTCTGCAGCAGAATACTGTGCCCATGTCTGAGAAAGAAGTGCACAAACTAACATTATAGACACCCAGTTAAATTCTACCTTGTGCACAATTAGTGGGACAGTGTGAAGCACCCCTCTCTCTCCTGACTGCCTGTCCTATCTAACATTGCTCTACCAAACATACGGAGAAGACAAGTGTCGATTAAAGAATTTAATAAAGTGATGAGCAGTGATAAAGCCCACTCCTGCCCCCTGCATCAGATTCTCATAAATCCACCTAGTCTTCGGCTAAAATCTAGAAATTGACCTGTAGATGTTTTGTATTCCTTTTGCCAATAAGAATAAATAAATAAATATAAATATATTATAATTAATATAAAACAAAATGTAAGACGAGCATAACTTCCTCAGTGTAAATAGTTATTTTCTATCCTACTTTTGAGGAGAGCAAAAAAATGGGTTACTGCGGAATCCTGAGTATTTTTTTATCATTTTGCTACTTATGATGTTTTATCACACTTCAGAACAAACAGTTGTCCCTAATTTTTTTCTGGTCCATATGCACTTTATAATATATTATGTACAAGTTTCCAGCCTCAGACTCAATGTGTGTGTGTGTAGTAAACTGTGCTAGACCGTGTAGTAGACATAAAATAATGTTTAAATGTGAGGGTGAAGGAAAAGAACTATAACAAAACTATGATTTCAAGGGTATGGTTTTCAATATTTTCTTATACAATAGCAATATAAACTAGGTTTGAGAGCTTTGAAATTAAGGGATGTTCTATAAAATTTAAGATTGCTTATCAATTACTAATAGCTTCAAAATACATGTGAACTAATAATTAAGGAATTGACAGCGTATACTAGAAATATAAATTAAATAAACTTTAATATATACTTTCCGATATTTCGGCAAACGTCACGTTGCCATCTTCTTGGGAACTTAATACAAAGACAAGTGCACGCAAGTACTACATAACAGCAAATGAGAACCGAAGCTAGGAAGCTAACATTTTCCTAAAGTCCTGATGGTGCCCCCTGGTGGGCTATATTGGTAGTTCTTGGCCTTTGGGGTGAAGTTCTTCTGATAAATGTTTCCCAAATTTGGGGCAGTCTCATGCTTCCAAATTTGTTGAGGTTTGGCATGTTCCTAAGGGCTGAGACTGATTCCATGAATAGGCTTTCATATTTGAACTTGCTGCGGTGTATTAC
The DNA here is from genome assembly GCF_054136105.1 of Typopeltis vanoorti. Lineage (NCBI taxonomy): Eukaryota > Metazoa > Arthropoda > Arachnida > Uropygi > Thelyphonidae > Typopeltis > Typopeltis vanoorti. The sequence continues at coordinate 151,505,758 of NC_143556.1, read as the reverse complement.
TGTGGCTTTCTTCCATCTTATTCTGTGGCGAGTATCCAGAGCATGGTCTGCAAGCCCAGGGTGTATGTACTGGTGAAATCGGATGTAATCCTTGTGTTCTGAGATTCTAATATTTGCTGTCCTGCCTGTTTGGCCAAAGTAAGACAATTTACAGCTGCAAGGGACCTGGTATACACCAGGTAGGTCTAGGGGAAGTGGTTGGTCTTTAGTGGAGCAGATAAGGGATGCCAATTTTCTATATGGTCTGCAACAAGTGGTCAAGTCATGTTTTTTTAAGATTTTGTTGATTTACAAACCTCTCTTCAAGAATTACGATCATCCACGGAGATTCCTTCACACGCAAGGCCCGCCATTACGGCAAACTGAAGTTGAAGTTATCCAGACAACTTAACCGTCTGTCATTCCTAAAATGCTGCCGGGATAATCAAGTCATCCCTAACTGTGTGAAATTTAAACACCGTTTCGTTTCAGAGAAAGCTCTCCGTATCTACAACCGGACAAGCCAGGCTTTACTTCGGGAGCAAATTACCGCTACATGTGGTTCCCTAGCTGACATAAACAGAACTATTTTAGCGATAGAAAATGAGCTTTCAAATACGCTTAATCATGAGCTTTGGTCAGTCCTACATGACGTCTCGTGTACGGCGGCTAATAAAGAATTCGAACGAATATGGAGCCAACATATCAACAAGTTTGATAAATTAATAAAGAACTCGGCGTCCAAACCTAAACTACAAACCAACACTGTAGTTAACCTTTCTTCAGTTATCTTGAAGCCTGAAGCAATCAACGCTCTGTCACGTGGTCACAACTTTGCCATTGCTCCTAAGAAATTACCGGCCGAGGAATTAATGATCCAAATTGAACGCGGGATTCGCCACCTTCCAAACCACATCACCAACGATATTAGATTGGATGTAGCCTGTGTTCTCACAAAAGCAAAACCTCTAAAAACCGACATATCCATTAGTGAATACAAGTCACTACAAGAATTGAAGAAAAACAAAGAAATAGTGATCACCAAAGCGGATAAGGGGAACGCCACTGTGATACTCAATCTTAATGACTACACAGGTAAGCTTAAGGCTTTACTATTAGATCGAGCCACTTACCTCACTATTAAATACAATCCCACCAACTCTCAAATTAGAAAACTCCAAAGGCTCTTTAAGAAGGTCACTTTTTGGCCTGTGGAGATTACCAACAGACTAAAACTATACAACTCTAGACCCCCCCCCCCCTGCATATATGGGCTCCAAAAATACATAAAGAAAATGTGCCATTACGTCCCATAGTGGATGGCATTGATTTTCCCACTTACAAACTAGCCAAAGCGCTCTCACACTATACTGGCAACACACCATCACACATAAAAAAACTCAGCCCACTTCAAAGCCAGTATAGAAAATCTTACACTCCAACATAATCACATAATGGTCAGTTTTGACATCTCCTTATTCACGAATGTCCCCCTCAAAGAAACCTTGGAGCTAATCCAAGCTAAATTTCCTATCAATATCTCAGCCCTATTTCACATTACAATGAACAGAGGCTATTTCGTTTGGTAGGAAAAATTCTACAAACAGATAGAGGGGACAGCCATGGGTTCACCACTTTCCCCACCCTTGGCCAACTTCTTTATGGAGACTTTTGAAGAGAAAGCCTTAAACTCAGCCCTACAAAAACCTACCATATGGCTTCGCTACGTTGATGATGTGTTCGCTATTTGGCTACATGGCCCGGATTCACTCCTCTCCTTCCTAACACACTTAAACAACCAACACCCTAGAATCAAGTTCACCCTGGAAAAAGAGAAAAACAATAACCTCCCCTTCCTAGACACAATAGTCACCCGCCAACCTGATGGAACCTTGGTTTCCTCAGGTTATAGAAAACCCACCCATACAGGCAGATACATTCACCAACAATCCGATCCCCCCCCCCGGTCCCTCACAACAATATGGAGTTAAGACACTATTCAACAGGGCAAAAATAATCTGCTCAAATGATCAAGCCCTAACCACTGAACTAAATCACATCCGTGACACGTTCTCAGCCAATGGCAACCCCCCCCCCCCCAAAAAAAAAGAATCCAAAAAATACTTAAACCTTTTATCCACAAACTCCCCCCCCCCCCCCTTTCACAAAAAAGATTACTCTAAATCCATCACCATTCCCTACATCCAAGGCATCTCGGAAAAAAATCAATAAAATCTTAAAAAAACATGACTTGAACCACTTGTTACAGACCATATAGAAAATTGGCATCCCTTATTCACTCCACTAAAGACCAACCACTTCCCCTAGACCTACCTGGTGTATACCAGGTCCCTTGCAGCTGTAAATTGTCTGACTTTGGCCAAGCAGGCAGGACAGCAAATATCAGAATCTCAGAACACAAGTATTACATCCGATTTCACCAGTACAGCCACTCTGGGCTTGCAGACCACGCTCTGGATACTCACCACAGAATAAGATGGAAGAAAGCCAGAGTAATACACTGTAGCAAGTTCAAATATGAAAGACTATTCATGGAATCGCCCTCAGCCCTTAGGAACATGCCAAACCTCAACAAATTTGGATGCATGAGACTGCCCCAATTTTGGGAAACATTTATCAGAAGAACTTCAGCCCAAAGGCCAAGAACTATCAATATAGCCCACCAGGTGGCACCATCAGGACTTTAGGAAAATGTTAGCTTCCTAGATTCGGTTCTCATTTGCTGTTATGTAGTACTTGCGTGCACTTGTCTTTGTATTAAGTTCCCAAGAATATGGCATAGTGACGTTTGCTGAGATATCGGAAAGTATATATTAAAGTTTATTTAATTTATATTTCTAGTGTACGCTGTCAATTCCTTAATTATTAGTTATCATGTTTAACCAGTGTATAAACCTCTCTACAAGAAGAACAAAATACATGTGCTTCATCAATTACAGGATCATATAATTCTCTAAATTAATGTTATTGTATTTAACTTTATTTGCAGAAGAACAAAATTCTATTGAAAGTATGCTGTATAAAGAAGAAACTCAAATGTCTTGGAAAGTGTCTAATAATCCTCAGCTAGTCATGAAAGAAAAACATAAAGAATTAAAACAAGGTTATAATAAATTAGCAGATCAGATTATTTCTGCCGCTGAGAAGAAAGAGTATGAAGAACCCCAAGTGGAGCAGTTATGGAGAATGGCCCAAAAAACAGATTTCACTCCTGAAGAAATGGAATCTCTTAAGGTAACCTTTCAATGAATTATAAATTGTACAGCAACTTTGTGTGTGTTGTCATTTTGCACTAAATATGTTTTCACTGTAACTACAGAACCTGCAGAAATAATTTGTTTTAGCAGATATCAAATTTCCCTTAAAAAAAGTGCTGGGCTTAAGGGAATTTTGTCACTTTGTTATAATCATGTATGATACAGGGGTGCTTAAGGGTCAAAGCTGTATAACTGAGAGGAGACCTCCACATAGCCTTTAAAGGAATGCGGAGAACCGACCAGGGCTTCTGACCAAATTTCCAATCCTCACCTTCTCGTGGTGCACCCTGTTGAATATCTACCTGGATACTGAATGAACGAGGATGGGCTGGCAATTTGGGATTTAGCTGACAAATTGTTTTCTTATTGGCTTTAACCAATATACAAAATGATGGTACAACATGACAAAATTTCTTGCCGGCTGGGGCATCGCCCTCTTAGAGAATACAGAGACAAATGCAAGAATGCTAAACACTGTGTAAAACTAGCTAAAAAAAAGTCATGGGAGAACTCTGGCAAGAACATAGAAAATAAATATCAAGACGATGGCAAGATATTCTGGAGGTTGTTGAAGAAGCTTAGAAATGGAGGAAAGAGTGCTGTAGAAAAAGTTAGAGATGATAAAGGTGACATGAAAACAGGAGAAATAGATATCCTTGAAGTATGGAGTAATTATTTTGAAAAATTGCTAAATGAAACAAGCAGTGATAGCACAGTGGTAAAAAACACTCTACAGGCATACAGTCAGGAATACATATCCATACTTGAAGTAGAAAAAAGCTATCAAAGGCTTGAAATATGGAAAGGCAGCAGGAGTAGATGATATTCGACCAGAAATGTTGAAGTATGGTGGTATAAAAGTCTTACAGTGGTTGTACTGCAATCACTGTAAGACTTTGAAAAAGTCTTACAGTGAGGTATTTCCCTACTGAGTGTTCCAGGTAAGATTTATGCCAGTATACTTGAGAAACGGTTGAGAAGAAAAGCTTCGTGAAGAACAAGTTAGATTCAGGCCATATAGAGGCTGTCAGGATCAGATCTTCACTTTATGACAATTAATCGAGAAAGCATGGGAATATAACATAGATCTGTATTTAAGTTTTGTCGATTTGGAAAAGGCATATGACAAGGTGCCAAGAGAGAAGCTATTCAATACGCTACAGTTATATGGTGTCAATGGGGCATTATATCAAGCAGTACTTAGTCTTTATTTGAGTTGCAAGTCAGCAGTTAGAATTGAAGGAAGTACAGGATGATGGTTTAATATTAAATCTGGTGTGAGACAAGGATGTACATTATCCCCTCTGTTATTCATTATCTATATGGATCACATTATGAAAGAAAGTGGTATTAAACATGATATCAGAATTGGAGATGTTAATGTCAGCTGTTTGCTTTATGCGGACGATGTTATAATTCTAAATAATTCCGCTACAAGTTTCCAAGATTCTCTGACTAAATTAAATAACTGTTGTAATAGATATGGTATGAAAGTCAGCAATAAAAAGACAAAGACAATGAAAATAGGTAGAATCATTGAAAATGTTGTTGAAACTGTGTTTTGAATGGGGAACCTGTGGAACAAGTAAAACATTTCAGCTACTTAGGCACAATTTTTAGTGAAGATGGTAAATTAAATATAGAAATAGACAACAGAATCAACAAAGCTGGTATGGTAGGAAGTCAATTGAATAAATTCATATGGAATAAGAGAGAAATTAGTTGGAACACTAAATTAGCTGTATACAAGAGAGTGTTCAAACCAGTTTTAAGTTATTATGGATCTGAGAGCTGTGTCAGAAGTAAAACACTTGACCAAAGACTAGAGACCGCAGATATGAGAGTCCTGAGAAAGATCAGAGGTGTGAACAAGTGGCATCAATGGCAATATCATATTAAAAACGAGGATATTAGGAAAGAACTTGACATTGTCAGCATCCAGGAATGCATTAGCAGAACTAATCTGAGGTGGTAAGGTCACTTAAACAGAAAGTTTAGGAAAGGCGAGGAAAGATTAGCAAAACAAGTGTTCTCTGCCAGGTTGGCAGGAAAATGACCCAGAGGAACACCAAGATATAGGTGGATTGATACGGTACAAAGTGCCTTAGACGATAGCAATATAAGATCTGATAATGTTGGAGTCTTGACAAGTAACAGACTGATTTGGAGGAAAATTGTAGATAGGAAGTTAGTAATGAGGTAAATTGTTCATGAAGTACTCTTTTATCCTGTACACCCTTTGAGGGTACATGTCAGAAATTTGAAGATGATGTATGATACAGTAAACGTCAACTGTGTTTTTGATAATTTCACTGATTTAATCCCCCAGTACATACTCACCAGCATTTTGATGATAGTCATTATTTGCATGCAGTTATCTCCAGTTACCTCTGAATATTTACATCCTAATCTTATTTTAAACTTATAATATTAGATTTGACATTTATTAGTAAAATATTTATGAATTTAACTTTATTTAAAAGCATACAAATCTATCCTGTGACTTAGACATAAGCACATTTAACAGGAACATCATTTGATATGAGCACATTTAACATCATTCGACTCTCCATAGAGTTGAATGATGCATTGTAAAACACATGCAATATCTATCATACCTCTCCTTGAATGCATTGGCTGACAAAACACTTACAGCAGACTTGGCAACTCATTCCACTCTTCACCAAGAAAACAATATAGTTTTCACACCATTGTTAACAACAGTCTTACTCACTTTCTAGGCATGACCCTTTGTTCTGTCTCTTCTAGCCAAGTGCTGAAATATTTTCTTTCCATCAATCCTGTGAAACCTTTTTTTGGTAAGTCAAACATTCTTATCATATCCAATCTTTTCTACTTATCAACCAACTATTGTAACCCACAAACCATATTTCTGCTACCACCATGATCACACAAATCTGGATCTCTTCACCACTTCCTCAACCTCAAGAAAATCTAGTGACCAGACACAAGCATAGTAAGCCAGATGTGGCCACATTACTTCATGAAGAGGAATGATAACTTTGTTATTTTTAATTCCTTCCTTAATTCTTAAGTATCAAGTTATTTCAAGAAGCATAACCCGACACTTTTTCTGCATTTTAAACTGGCACCTATTATCTTTTGCTCATGGTGTCAGCCTATTTAAATTGTTCTGTAAGCTTTCTACATTACTTTGATTAACTATTATGCTAACCCTAATTTACATTATCAGTAACTAAATATTTTCCTTTAAATAATTTCCTGCATTATTTATATAACAGATTACAGTAGTGGTTGAATAGAACCTTGCATGTGCACCACTAGTAACATGCCTTTTCCTAGATTCTGGCTCCACGTGTCACTCTTTGCTATCTCTCTCTGTCACCCACCCTCATATACATCCATGTTTTTATCTGTCCTGTCAAATGCTTATACAAAATCCAACATTGTTACTGTGTAGTCCTTTATTTCTCTAGCTCACCTGTAACTGTTTTAAATTACATAAAATACTTATTATCAAAATAAGGTATATCTGACTTTACTGTATTAAATCTGGTAACAAATTGTTAGCATATTTAAATAAGAACCACTAGAATTGTAACATAAATTAAGCTCAGACAGGATTAGGCAAATAGACCTAAGGCTAGCGACAATTGCGAAGGTCACCAGATTGAGTTTTCCTGCCAAAGCCCAACGATAGCGTAGGTGATGGAAAAACTCCAGTAAAATCCGGAAGAGTGATATAAAAGGCAGAGATTGAGGGGCCAAGGGGCTCACGTTTCGAAGTTTTATTCCTGTGCCAAGCTGAGGATGGTGAGAGTCGCATTCTGTGAGCAGCAGTTACGACGAAGATGGGAAGTTTGATAGCAGCAGAGGCGGTCCTTTCCATATGTCCTACCATATGATTCTTTGATGATCTTCGTGTATGCTGAATTATCGCTGCCGTAACCTAGTGCCTGATCGGAAATTTTTTTGGAAGAAGCGGAACGTGCCCATAAGCCTTAAGGATCTAACTGTGTAATGAACTGGCAAAGATTGTAAGTAGAATGTTTTAAGTAATATCCTAGATTGTGAAGTTCAAGCGACTGATGTTGGTTCTGGTAATTATTAGCATAGAAAGTACTAGAGAGGTTGGAAAGCTGTACTTCAAGTTGAATGTCAATAATAGAAGATATAGATCTAAGATTTGCTAATGTTGTGTAATGCAAAAACTGAATGTGGTTTAAGTTTTGCCTTTTTCTGTTTATAACGTGAGTGAAGTTATCATCATCTTCCTTATACCCTCTTTTACCTTGCGGTGTCGAGGGTCCATTGATCATCGGACCTCACTCCGTTTACAGGATAAGGTGGTCAGCCTTATGCCCCGGTGTATCCTGTGGCCTGTAGTGTTGAGTTCTCAAGGCCAGTTTGCCTGCTTTGCGGGATGAAAAACCCCAGAATAAACTGGGGAAAAAACCCTGCTGTCCACGCCCAAGACTGGCTAACTTGGCTATGGCTGAGGAAGATCCTTCAGCTCCTCACGTCACTGACGGGAATCGAACCTAGGACACTCCTTCCCCAGGCATATGGTTGCGAAGCGCAAAGCCGCTAGGCTAACCGCGCGGGTGAGTGAAGTTAAAGTATGTTAAATTCTATCCAAGTGTCTGAAAATGTATGTGTATTTATAATGTCTTTGTGTGAAAGCTTGAGCAAAAATGTTTAAATGATCGTGTGGAGAATTAGACACATGATTGTATTGTCTCCATTGTGCTCTTGTTGTCTTAGTTAGAACCAGCCACATGATATGTGCTGTTTGTATTTTGTAAATAATTTGTCTTAGAATGAATAACATGTTTGTTTTGTTAATAGCTTGCCTGATCTTGTTTTGCCAATCCACTGTCTCATAAAAATATCAAAAACCTGCATGCCTAAAATTAGAGAAATTGCCATGACTGACTATTTAAGGTATTATTTTTAAAAGTTTACTATTCTTCCTGTGCCATAATTTTAATTCGGGGTGGCCCAGTCAAAAAAAAACAAATTTTCCCTGAATGATATTGCGTGGGAAATGGTTAACACTGTATTCCGTGAATTGCCTATTCTAGAGGTCTTTTGCTAACACTTGTAGGTAGTATAAAGGATTGCAAGCGGGAACTAAATTAACAGGGCCACGCCAAACCGAGGATGCAGGGGGTACATGGCACTCAGGCAACGTTGATAGGGCAGCATTTTATGTAGCTAATATCTAATTTGGATTATAATGCAGTATTAGGAGCGGCCAATAAAAGTTTGCACCTAGATGGCAAATTTCCTTGGCACGCCCCTGTAAATTAATCGGCTTAAGATAGAAAAAGGTAAAGAGAACTTAACAGAAAGATTTATACGAGTAGGAGTAAAGTAGACATAAGGAAAGAGAATAAGATAAGAAAATTAAATCATAGAATATTACAGTTGATGCAGATCGACATACAAAAAAATAAGATATAATAATAAAATAAAACATAGAAAATTTCACAGTCCAATGTAATAATAAATAAACTGAATAATAATAAATAAATAATAATATCATGTAAAAAAATAGATATTTACAATGGTGCAGCCGACAGGATTTAAATACATTTAATAATACCAAAAATATTGTGGATTTTTGAGACAGTTTTGGTAACAGATCAGGCAGTTACAATTTTTAACTTTGAGAAAAATTTTTTTTGTTAAATAATAATGGATTGTCAAGTTACAAGTGTTGACCAATCAAATAATCCCAAAATGGAAGACATAGAATTTTTCCGTACAATTAAACCTCAACTTGTCATCCTGCAATTTTCTGGTGACAACAATGTCTTGGCATTCTTTAGTTTCGTCGAGGAGCTAAGAAAGGTTGGAAGGTGATCAGACTTCCAACTGTTAATTCTACTTAGAAGCAAACTGGTTGGAAAGGCCAAGAACTTCCTGTATTCATCCCCAATACTTAGGGAAACCTTGGAATACACGAAGTTGAAGGAAACCTTAATTTCCCAGTTCTCCAAAGTAAGAAGCTTGAGCCCTAACCTTTGGGTGTGCTAAGAAAGAAAGAAAACAATTTTTATGACAGACTACTGACCATTGCAAACAGTCTAAGTGTCTCCAAGGAAGATAAACCTTACCTTGATTGGTTGGTATTCCAGCACTTTAAGTCAGGTTTACGAAATGAACTGAAAGGAGTAGCATATAACAGGCAGGCCAAGAGTCTGGATGAGTGTTACAATTTGGCCAGAGAGGAAGTTGGAAGAAATATATCATTCTTCTGCTCTAAGACAGGTGTGCCTTATGGAATGAATCAGTTCCCCTGAGGATAACTTAAGGTCAGAGGAGAAGGTTATTAACCCTGGTTTCTAGCTTGCAAGGTATAAAAAGGATTCCAATCGCGTTGGATCTGGATGTCAAATTGAGGACCCTAAGGAAAAATCTGAAGGACCTTTAAGTCCTGAGCAGTTAAGGAGGCTAATTAAATTAGAGGTAGAAATTCATCAGAAGGAAATGCTCAAAAAAACTGGATTATATATCTGACATGTTGAAGAAGCTTAGAGTGAAAAGCACTCCTGGAAGCTATCCTGACAAGATAGTGAGGGAAGGGAACTGGTCAAGAAATAGAAACTTTAAAGGGGAGAGGGTTAAAGTTAGTCCAAAAATGAGGCATATGCCCATTAACCTTGTTGAATACCCTGAGACGTTGGGAATTTGGGCCCATTTAGAAGAGCCTGAAACATATAAAATGCAAAGTGTGGCGGTGGTTTGTAGAAGGGGTACAATTCCCCAAAGCTTAATTGAAAATATTCCCTGTGAGGTTCTGTTTGATACAGGAGCTCACATTTCCACCATTTCTTGGACAATGTTTTCAAAATTAGGGAGTCTAAACTCGAATGACATTGTAAAATTAGCAAATACAATTAGAATAACAGGGATTGCAAAGTCCAAGCTATACACTTCAACAAAAGTAAATGAATTCTCACAATGCCATGCTTTCCTGTTGCATGAATTGATAGTCCTTCCTGAGACTTCGGATACAAGCATCCAGGTGATCCTGTGCCTCGATTTTTTGGAAAGATATCAGTTCATGTGCAACTTTACTGAGGGAATAATATTCCTTTGCGGGATAGAACACCAGCCCAGCTTTAGTACTGAGGATGGAAGATCTCAAAAAGGAAGACAAATGAATGAGTCTCTAGAAGTTGAAGTGATGAAATCAGACAGGGAATATTATGATTGGAAGAAAACCATGCTAAATAGTGCCACTAGTCTGGCCATTTCAGTGGATGAAAGCAAGGAAATAGACGAATTTTTCTCCATGATTTTTCAACGTTTCCCAGGGATTTTCACTAAAGAAATCACCTCCTTGTCCTGCACAGACCAGATTGAGCATGCTGTTCAAATCACCTTGACATCCCCTGTCTATGTGAAGCAGTATCAAACTCCCATCAAACACGTGGAGCAACTACAGAAACTATTGTAGGACTATGAGAAGGCAGGGATCATTGAGAGATCAAGCTCTCAATGGAACAGTCCATTTATATTAGTGGAAAAGCAATGGGAGTTTAAGATTCGTGTTGGATCTAAGGGAAGTAAACAAGGTCACCAAACCAATTGACTTTCCCTAAGATTGAGGAGCTGTTGATAGGTCTAGAGGGAGCTAAGTATATTTCCAAACTGGATTTAAACTCAGGCTACTTTCAAATCCCCCTTAGAAGAGAACACAGGAAGTACTTTGCCTTTACAAAAAGGTGGCAGAAATATCAACTCAACCATTTGAGTGCCTTTCAGTATGTGATATCCTCAGCAGCCTTCTGTAAAACCATATTTCAAAAGCAACTATCCTTTTCGTATCAGACTTTAGGTTCCATGTGTCATATCCATAAGTCACTAAAATAAATTTAGTTTAATCCTTTATCCAAGTGTGTGCAAACAAAGTTTGTGCCTGAAAGTATCTTCAGGACTGGGGTAAAGTGGTACAACACCAGGCAACTCCTTGCGAAGGTGGAGCAAGCTACCAACACTCCTATCTCAGTATCTGCCATAATGCAAAACACATCTCCTTGCGGATATGTATAATGTTATGCATTAAGGGAAGGGCCACTACCCAGACTAGTTTCGACCTTTATTGAGGTCTCTTCAGTGGGAGCCAGGCCCAAGTGGACATACCAGGCAGAAGCATTAGCAAGGTCATCTCCACCTATAGGAGCTGCCAAACGGTGTGCCACCTTTTTATTAAATTACTCTGGATTTAGAGAAAGATGTTGAAAGTTTATTTTTCACTTGGTCAGACTATAATAAATTTAGTTTAATCCTTTATCCAAGTGTGTGCAAACAAAGTTTGCTCCTGAAAGTATCTTCAGGACTGGGGTAAAGTGGTACAACACCAGGCAACTCTAGGTGGAGATGACCTTGCTAATGCTTCTGCCTGGTATGTCCACTTGGGCCTGGCTCCCACTGAAAAGATCTCAATAAAGGTCGAAACTAGTCTGGGTAGTGGCCCTTCCCTTAATACATAACATTATACATATCTGCAAGGAGATGTGTTTTGCATTATGTGAGATACTGAGATAGGAGTGTTGGTAGCTTGCTCCACCTTTGCAAGGAGTTGCCTGGTGTTGTACCACTTTACTCCAGTCCTGAAGATACTTTCAGGTGCAAACTTTGTTTGCACACACTTGGATAAAGGATTAAACTAAATTTATTATAGTCTGACCAAGTGAAAAATAAACTTTCAACATCCATAATTCACCTTTGGAAAAACCAGCTGCATCCAGAATCCTCAATTTTGTCCCTGTGGAGATAGATCTATCCTTCCAGATTTTAGACAAGTCTCTGACTTGTTTTAGCCATTCATTAATGACACTCATGTTTTAGCCATTCCATTCCAATTTGGCCATTCCTTTTGAACAGCAATTCTTCACATTTATAATGGATCCTAGGTATTCAAACTTGCTGACTTCAATTCTGTCTCCATTAAGGTATGCATGGTTTTTCAGGAGCTTCCCTGTCTGTATTTCATTTGATAACCATAATCAAATGGTTATCAAATGAAAACTCCAATTTCAGCTCCATCTTAGCAAGACAAAGGATGGAGCTGAAGTCCTTCCCTTTTTTACTGATCTTGTTAACTTTGTCAAGAATTTGTCCTAGTTCTTCCTTGCTGTTACAGATGACTGTTGTATCATCAGCATACCTCGGATTACTGCTCAATTTCCAACCTGAAGCCAATCAGTTAATCCAACACCTGTTCTTACTGTGGCTTCCTGCTCAAAGTACAAGTTAGCTAACAACCTGATAATCTGTTGGAACATCAATGGAAGGACTGTTCCATCAAGGAAATTATTACTGCTCGGGTTATTGCTCAATTTCCAACCTGAAGCCAATCAGTTAATCCAACACCTGTTCTTACTGTGGCTTCCTGCTCAAAGTACAAGTTAGCTCTCAACCTGATAATCTGTTGCAACATCAATGAAAGGACTGTTCCATTGAGGAAATTCCATTAATTTCATTACTTCCCACATGTTAATCCATGGGTTCAATCAGATCCATGTTGAATCTGATATCCATGGGTCTCTTGGCCTTCTAATTGGACCTAGATACTTCTTGACTGTATCCTCTGTTATAACCTTGACCTTTTCCCAATGCATTTTAAGTGAGTTCTCCTTGCTAGTCTATGGGCTACCAAAAATCCATAAACAAAATATGCATTATGTCCCATTGTGGATGGCATTGATTCACCCACATACAAATTAGCCAAACATTTAGGAAAGTGCTTATACAATATACTTATACAATACACCTTCACAATAAAAACCTCACACTCCAACAGACTGATATAATGGTTAGTTTTGATGTCTCCTCTTTATTCACTAATATTCCACTCAAAGACAACTTCGACTTCATCTAAGCGATATTTCCTCTCAATATCTCAGCCCTATTTCAGTTCATCATGAACTCGGGCTCTTTCGTTTGGCAACTAATTTCTACAAACAGATGGAGGGGACAGATGAGTTCTCCACTTTTTCTATCCCTGGCCAATTTCTTCATGGAGACATTTGAAGAAAGTCTTAAACTATGCCCTACATAAACCCACTGTCTGATTATGGTACATAGGTTATACTTTTCAAACCTCAACGAATTTGGGTACATTAGACTGCCCAAAATTTCAGAAGCATTCATCCTCTGATCTTCAATCCAATGGGCGAGATCACCAGTCTGGCCCACTAAGGGGTGCCATTTAGGACTCTAGGCCTGAAAAAATAAATGTGTGACTAACTAACCCACTTTCAGTTGTAAACTCCCTAAAAGATGTTTATCATAGACTAGATTTGAACCAAGGTCTTTTCAGCTGAAGGGCTTTGTCTGGATTGACTAAATTATAGGCTGGCGAATGCATTATCATGAAGGTAATATTAATAATAAATTTTAATAGTCTACACAACACATGATAATGTTTGTGTAGACTATTAAAAAAAAAAAAGCTGAGAAACAGATGAAAGAGTACTAGAAAAGGAATGAGAGATTATAAATGAAATAAAAGCTGAAGATAATCTTGAATTGTTTAAAAAAATTATAAAGTGAGACGTTCATCAGCACTATAGTAATAGAAAATATTCAGGAGGAATACACTAAGTTTTCATTTCAGTATTTGAGGTATTTCAGCTGCCTTTCTACATTTCTATCAGAAATATAGAAAGGAAGTGTTAATTGATCTGAAGTGCTAAAATACGGAGATACTAAAAAATTATAATAGCTAGAATGAATTATTCAGATTGTTGAATTACAGCATCATTTGAGCATTCTAGGTAGTGTTTTTTGCAAGGTTTTGCAAGCATACTTTTAAGGGATAGTTGCCGAATGGTGAGTTTTCAATTAAGGGGTGTGTCTTTAACTTTTGGTTATACAATTATTAACAAGCTTAGGAGACATCTTGAAGAAATGCCATGGCATAAGAATCTTCTTCTTACCAAGGAAAGAATGTTCACAGCGTATGAGAGATGATCAAGGGATATCTGAAGGAAGCTATATTAGATTGCATAACATGGTCATAAGGATAAATCAGATAGCTAGGATGAGCAATATCATTAAGCAGGAGCTGCAAAGTAAAAGAATGTGAACAGTAAGTTTATGTTTAATACAGCACAGAAGCAAGAAGGGTTATCAGGATGGTAAGGAAGGCAAAATCAGATAATGAGAGAAATTAACTGAGCAGGCCAGAATTCTTTTGCTGTGTGGTGAGTAGAAGCAAAAATGACTATGGAAGGATAACCCTAACAATTGCTGATAGGGAGATGACATAAGCAGATGAAATAACTGTGTGGATATCTGTATTAAAATTCCAATATCTCACAAATTAAAAAAAAAAAAAATTGAATTTATAGTTAAGAAGTTAATAATAGAGTATTATTTTTTAAGGTTGTTACTTACATGTTTTTTTCTTTTTGTATGCTGCAAGCAAGAAGTTTTGAGATATTATTTTCTTTGGCTAGTTAAGCATTGCTTAGATACAAATTTATTACACTCATTAGAGCAAATTATAATTTTGCTATGACTTGTTAGTTTTTGAGAATTTTGTGATGTTTGTATCCACACAAACTCCACTACAATCTCTTTCTTGGAGATTTTGATGTTCGCAACTGTCTCACTTTCCTCCTTTATTTGTATAGATTAAGCAGGTAGAACTATTGAGACATTTGCTATCACTGATGACCTTACACAATTCTTTGCATATCCACCTGTATACCAAATAACCATAATCACTCCCCTATTTATTCAATTCAGTGTACTTTCAAGGAAATTAAATTGAATCTTGTAGGTCCTCTTACCAGAGCTGATAGGATAATGCTACCATGATCCTTAATACCAGTGATCATAATTGGAAAATGAATGTGTTTCGTTCAGAGATTTCACCACTTATAAACCACTAGATAATAACACCACCAATTCCTAGGGGGGAAAAAATGGTAATGTCACACAAGGCCTGTGCAGCTCAGTGGAAGTGGCACTTGCGTCCTCTGCACCTGGTCACTCGAAGTTAGACTTAAGCTCAACTCTAGTTGCTGACTGACTTTTTTCAAAGCCTTTCTTTAACTAGTTCCCTAGTTAGTCGATTTCTGACATTGGCAAACGGGTTTTTTCTCATGGAAACTCAAGTTTTTCATCCTGCAAACTCAAGAAAATCGACCGTAGCACCCACATCATTTTCAGACAGTAACATATCTTGTTAGGGTTAGGTACCAAGAGATGGCAGCACTTGTTTGCCAGCCTCTTCATCAGCGGCTGCTATAATTAGTGATAGACATGGACCAGCTATCTGATTGGCTACTGGTGGAGATTGAACTGTCCACTCAGTCTCCAAAAGCTAGATAGGATATAAAGGCCTCGCCTACTCCCTATAAAGGAATAAAAGGCATTAGCTGATTTTTTTTTTTGGTAATGTGGTCTGAAAGGTTCTCGGCCTCGACCACGGATGGCAACACTATCGGCAAGATTTTTTTTTCTAAGTCGGTACATCACATAAGCATCTGTGCGAAATTGCGAGTCATTCTATCAAGTAGTTTGTTTTATACAGCTGTCTGAAGCAAATGTGTTGTCTATATCCCTTGAAATGGATAAAATTGAGTATTGTGCAGTTATAAAATTCTTTGTAAAAGAAGGTTTAACACCAAAAGAAATTCATTCAAAGTTCATAAAAGTTTATGGGCACTCTTCTCCTTCATTTTCGACAGTTAAGAAATGGGCTGCCGAGTTTAAACATGGCCGTACCAGCCTTGAAGATGATAATATAGGAAGGACGCCAAAAAGTGTAACAACACCAGAAATTATTGATCAAGTGCACAATATGGAATTGGATGACCAGCGAGTCAAAGTGCGTGACATTGCTGAGACTATAGGCATTTCAAAAGAACATGTTGATATATTTTGCATGAAGAATTGCAAATGAAAGAGCTTTGCCCAAGATGGGTGCCATGCTTGCTCACAGCAGATCAAAACTGCACTTGCATGAAAACTTCTGAACAGTGCTTGGAATGTTTTAACAAGAATAAAACTGATTTTGTGCATTGATTTATTACTATGGATGAAACTTGGATTCACCATTACACACCAGAATCCAAACAGTAGTCAAAACAGTGGACAGAAGCTGGTTGTTCAGCGCCAAAGAAGACAGTCAGTTCCATCAGCAGGAAAGATCGTGGCATCAGTGTTTTGGAATGCTAAAGGCATTTTGTTTATTAATTATCTTGAAAAGGATAAAACAATAATCATTAAATATTATTCCGATCTTTTAACTAGACTAGACGAAAAATTTTGTGAGAAAAGATCCGTTTGCAGAAGAAAAAAAATCATATTTCATCAAGACAGTGCACTTGCCCACAAAGGTGTTTTGACAATAGGAAAATTAAAGGATCTGCATTATGAATTGTTGGAACATCTACCCTATTCCCCAGATTTGGCTTCCTCTGACTTCTATCTCTTCCCAAAACTAAAACTCTTCCTCGTTGGTCAGCATTTTTCTTCGAAACAAGAGGTGATTGCAGCTGTAGAGGGGTATTTTGCAGATCTTGCTGAGAACCACTACAGGGACTGGATAGTGGCGCTGGAGCATCGCTGGAATAAATGTATTAGTCTTAAGGGAGATTATGTTGAAAAATAAAAGTTTGTTGAACTTTTCAGATCATCCTCGTAGTATTAGAATTGAAATCTTTTAGTTTGCTTAAAATTCATAAATCTAATGACTCTTACCCTCTCCTTCCCTCGTAGAAGATGCTGTTGACTCCACCACTTTTAAACTACTCATACAGTTAGCTGAATTCTCCCCCCTCCCCAGCCATATCCTATCTTTATATAAATTCCCATGCATTTAAATTCTTTAAACCAAAATATAGTTTTAAGTAATACTGATATCATGATAAGTTTGAATTCAGTGGTATTATCTCTCTCTCTCTCACTTTCTGACATTTCCACTTTACTTAAGCATGTTTTTCTCCCTTGACATCATCAATCTTTTCAATTTTGCCATTCCCAGTGGTTACTTCACTTGTCAAGACAGCCATGAGCTCTCTCTCTCTCTCCCTCCTCCCCAAAAATTTCTATATTAAGCATTTAGAAAAACATGCTGTTTTTCTAAATGCCACTAAGAAAACATTCTCAAACCTATCTGCTAAGATACACTAATGACACATTCTCTGCTTTTTTGGTCATATGGCTCAGACAAAGAAGACTCAACAGTCAGCATCCCAGAATCCAGTTCACTATATAAAAATAAAACAACAATAGCTTGCCTTTTCTAGACATTTTAATCATGTTTTCCCAATAGCACTCTTTCTTTCTCAATTTACAGAAGGCCTATCCACACAGGTTGATATGTGTATGTATATACACAAATTTTCTTATTATCCCTCTTTCCAACAGTATGGTAGTATTAAAACTTTTATTAATTAATTCATCATCATCTGTTCATTGGAAATTTACAGATGCCGTATGGTCATTCTGATTCTCAATGATATGCCACACCAGTCCTTGCCATGTAAGCCTGTTATATGCTTTTCTGGAGACTTCAACTCTGATGGTTTGGTTTACAGTTTATTTGGCACAAAAACAACAAAGGTCATACTACTCCATAGTAAAGGTTGAAGCTATACATAAACAGTCAAAGAAAATTGTAAACAGTACGTGTGTATAAAAATTAAATTGAAATCTTTTAATGTTTGACTATATTAGTACAGAGTGAAATTGGTTACAAATTTTCATAACCAGTATTCTCGAATTCAGTTAAGAATTCTGACTCACGGTTTTAAGAATCTATGTTACTACATCAGAAAATGTCTTGTTAAATGAAATTGAAATAAATTTTTACGTTACACACCTCCACAGAGTCCAAGGACTTATTGTGGGAGGGCACAACCCCACTGATACATTCTTCCTCTTTCTACATGCAAGTACACTATTTATCATCTACTCTCAATGCCATGAATGGCTCACTAGTCCTGTTTTTCTATAAATTCTGTATGTTCTTTGGCCAAGTTTTTGGGAGAAGAAACCCTCCTTATCTGATTGGCCATCCCACCTTCAGTTGAAAAAGTGCATATATAAAGACTTTGCATGGACATAAAGAATTTATTGAACATAAAGAATCAAAATGCACTTAACAATGCCATTGATACATTCTTCCTCTTTCTACATGCAAGTACACTAATTATCATCTACTCTCAATGCCATGAATGGCTCACTAGTCCTGTTTTTCTGTAAATTCTGCATGTTCTTTGGCCAAGTTTTTGGGAGAAGAAACCCTCCTTATCTGATTGGCCATCCCACCTTCAGTTGAAAAAGTGCATATATAAAGACTTTGCATGGACGTAAAGAATTTATTGAACATAAAGAATCAAAATGCACTTAACAATGCCAATTCAGATGACATAACTATCGTAATGGGAGATCTGAAGGCTAAAGTAGGCTCAGAAAAGATCTCTCCCTGCATGGGAAACCAAGGCTTGGGACATAGAAATCAAAGAGGAGAAAGATTAATATAGTTTTGTGAAGAAAATGATCTGGTAATAACAAATACTTTGTTTGACCAACTTCCTAGAAGACTTTACACATGGAAAGCCCTGGAGACAGCTATCGGAACTAGATTACTATATAATGATTAAAAAAAAAGTTTTTGTAAGATGTTATTCCAAAAATCAGACTAAACCCTGTGGTCATAAAAACAGCAATAAAATTAAAGAAAACAATGAAACCTCTACATATAGAAAAAATATGATCTTGCCTCTCGTAAAAATCAAGAAATACAAGATAATTTTTTAAAGGATCTGGCACAATCCACTGCTGTTAACATTCCTGATTCCACCAGGTATTGTTATCTTAAAGATGAGATTGAGGACAGATGGCAGAAATTTAATGAGCTCATAAAAAAAGGCACTAAAGCAAATAATTCCCCAATTTGAGATGAGTAAACCCTGGATGAAGACAAGATACTGAAAATGATGGAGGAAGAAAGAAACAGAAATCGTCCTGAATACAAGAACTTAAATAACGAGATCAGGAAAGAATGCAGGATAGCAAAAGAGCTATGACTCAACAACAAATGCAAGGAAATTACACTTTTGAACAAAAAACACAAAATCAAAGAACTTCATGAAAAAGTTAGGGAAATAATTAGCAAATCTGAAAAAAGGGTAGGCTCTCATTGCATTGAAGATGCCAATGGAAACATCCTAATGGAGAAAAATGAAATAAAGTATAGATAGGTAGGTAGAGTATTCAAAGTAATTCTACAATCGTGATAGACTAGATAAGATGTTGCAAGACAATTTGGAGGGATTTACTATTCTTACCTGGGAAGTAACAAATGCTGCCATTAGGAAACTGAAACCAGGAAAAGCTCCAGGAACAGATGGAATTATGGCAGAATGCCTAAAGGCTTTAAATGATAAGGCTATAAGATCACTTACTGACATATGTAATAAAATATATGAAACTGAGCTGTCGTAAGATAACTTCCTCAAGCAGCATGTGAGAGAAGGAACTCGAGGTCAAAGAGTGTTAGATTTGATTATAGTGTCAGAGGGCTTTTCAATTAAAGAAGTAACTATTCTGCTTCCGGATAGTGACAGTGATTATGCGGAACTCAGTTGGGAAGTGACTAAGTTTATGAATATTCCATTCAGAAAAGTTTACATGCTGAACTACAAAGCAGGAAACTATGACCAACTGAGGGGTATACTGAGTTCAGTGGAATGGGTTTGGTTGATGGATGGAAAGAATATTGACAGTACATGGGAAGCATTTAAACTTCAAACTCTCAGATGCAATTGAGAGTTTGAAGAATAAATAGGGTAGGAGTCAAATGGTGTAATCTTATTAAGCAAGAGATTCTTAAGAAAAGGATGATGTGGAAGAAATATCGTGTGCATTATGAAAATTATAAGTGGCAGGCTAGAATAGTCGCAACTGTTGTACAGAAAACAAATTCTGAGTATGGAAAAAAAACTGGCTCTGCGTGCTAAAGACAACCCACAAGAATTCTATCAATAATATGCTGCAAGTAAAATAAAGAATGAATATTATTATTATTATGTGACACCTCCAGGGAGTTCAAAGACTCATCGAGGGAGAGTGTGCCAACAGCTTCGAACGATTGACCCTTCCAACTACTAACCCAGCTCAAACTTGCTTAACTTTTTGCTGAGCCATTAGTAGCAGAGGCTCTACCAATCAACCAATGCAGATGGTGTGAAGGTTACAGATGCAGAAGAGGTTCATCTAATGAGTGCCCATTTTGTTAAAAGTTATCAACCTCGTGTATATGACATTGAGCTCAGACAGCCTGATCAAAGGAACTGGCTATTCCTTTGATCAGGCTGTTTAATATGAGTCAGAACAGGGAAGATTCCACAGGAATGGAAAGAATGTATGGTAATTCCATTGCACAAAGGTAGTGCAAAGACCGATGTATCAAATTATTGACCAATTAATAACTGAGGAGTGGTGTTGAAGATTTTGGAAAAATTGGTTAGGGCTTGCATGGGTTGACAGTAAATCTCTACTTTGCAATGAACAACATGGATTTACTAAGGGAAGGTCATATTTTAGCAGCTTGTTCACCTTCTTTAACAATGTAACCATTGAACTAGACAAAGGGGAATGGATACACCATGATACTTTTGGATTTTGCTAAGGTTTTGACAGAATACAGCCTGGTAGACTGTCGCATAAATTGGAGAATATATGTTTGGATTATAGAATATTATAGAATATTAGCGTGGATAAGATGATTGCTAACTGACAGATATCAAAAAGTTGTATGGGGTGGGGGGGGTGAGTCTGCAAGATTTAAGGTAACCAGTGGTGTACCACAAGGATCAGTGCTTGGTCCACTATTATTCAATCTGTACATTAATGATATTGGGAAGGATTTGGCAAGCAACATACAGCTATTTTCTGATGATGCAAAGATAGGTAGGGTAATCAGGAATGGTGCTGATATGCAGTACGTGCAGAATGATTTGAATAGGCTGGAATTGTGGGCATGGGAAAACGGATGTCAATAAATGCAAAAGCATTCACTTTGGCATGATTAGATACCCAGTGTCATATTTTATTGGGGAGATTATGCTTGAAGAAGCTGATGAAGCTAGGGATCTTGGAGTTAGTAGATAGGAAGTTGCAGTTCAGGTGCCATGTAGCAAAGATTGCAAATACAACTCAAAAGATACATTTTGAAAAATTATGGAGACAACTACCATGTTGTTGAGAGTAAAAGTAGTTTAATATAAATCAAAATCAACACTCGAAGTTTCGACCTTCACATTAAGGTCATCCTCTGTATATATACACAATATATACAGAGAAACAAGCTGCACTACAATCTACATGGTTTGCTTTGCTAAAATTACTGACCAGCCATTACTACAATTATTGGCCTGACCTCTGGTGGGGAAAAAAACCCTAAAGTATGCTAGATATTAAGTGGGCCATCCAAATTCTTGGAATTTTTATGCCACCATTATTGTTGAGATTAGGGTGGTTAATCAGAATTTCACAGGCTTCTTTAAATTTTCTTTCATACCAGGTTTTTGTATGATGTAAAGAGCAGGTACTTTTCCAATTAATTTGGGTGTTGAGAGCATAATCTGAGAGGCCTGCTTCACCAGAATTGTTATATTTAATGTGTCTTTTGTGTTCTTTTTTACATCCAGTTTCACCAATATAAGGTAAGTTACAGGTAGAGTAGATGCAATAAACTCCAGGATGTGCCAATGGGAGGAGAGGATCCTTAGAGGAGTTGAATATGTTTTTTAATTTTATAGATGGTTTAAAAGTGGCATAGAGATTATAATGGTGTAGGATTCTACTGATTTTTTCTGATAACCCCTTAATGCAGTGTTTCTCAACCTGTGGTCCGTGGATCATAGGTGGTCCGTAGGCAGACTTATATTAATTAAATAAATATATATATTTTAATTATCTAAACAAATTAAAATTGAATATATAAGTAAAAATTATTAAAATCAAATGGAGATTTAAAAAAAAAAAAAAGAAATATTGTCAGAATGTTCAAATGTGGAAGCAATAAATCTGTATTGTTGTTCACTTCACCCTTTTTATTATTCATCATTCTGCCGCTAAATTTGTAGCGGCAGAATGACAATAATAAAAGAGGAGTGAAGTGAACAATAATATAGTTTTATTGCTTCCGCCTTCCCTTGCTGTTTTCTCAGATTTGAAGTGAACATGTGAGTGCTATCCACATTTCAACCAATGGCTTGTTGTTTATTGATTTTTATTATTGAAGGTTTCCCTCCTTCAGCCAAGGCTCAGTATATTGCTTGAGAAGTGCTAAGTAATACTTGGACAAAGTGTGTCCTGAGTTAACCGCAGTATTATATATTTATATATTTTTCGGAAACGTTTTTTAATAATGGAAAAATGGCTTAGAACTAGGACTTTGAAAATAAGAGCAAATGAAACAGGTAATGCTAACCCTAATTGTAATACATGTGTTGTAACGGTGAGTAAATCTGATACTATTAAAGAAGAAGAAACAAGTAGTTCAAAGAAAAACTACAGTAGGAAATATAACAGTTCATATTTGCTATTCGGGTTTACTTGGTGTGGAGATGAAAGTGAACAGAAAC
Source organism: Typopeltis vanoorti (assembly GCF_054136105.1). Taxonomy (NCBI): domain Eukaryota; kingdom Metazoa; phylum Arthropoda; class Arachnida; order Uropygi; family Thelyphonidae; genus Typopeltis; species Typopeltis vanoorti. The sequence goes on along the minus strand of NC_143556.1, from coordinate 151,482,891 downwards.
CTCAATGTGTTTTGTGTTATCGAACGAGTGCATGAAACCTGCAAAACTCCGACATTTAGAAACTGAATGTGATGTGAAAAATAAGCCAATTGAATTTTTTCAGTGATGCTTATGGACGTTAAATCATGGGAAAGATATAGTTTCGGCCATGGGTTCCATTAATAGCAAGGCACTGGAAGCATCCTATCTCTTAAATTTGTGCATAGCGAAAACAGGGAACCCTCATTCTATCGGGGAAAATTTGCTACTTCCAGCTATAAAAGAAGTGTTAAAAATGATGTTTGGCAACAAGTTACTAAAAGTTGTTGATTTGATTCCTCTTTCAAATGACACCGTCTGTCGCAGAATTAATGATATGGCAGGTGATGCAGAATGTCAGTTAATCGAAAGGGTTAAGAAGAGCCCTTATTATGTGTTACAAATAGACGAGGCTACTGATGTTACAAGTGATGTGCAGTTAATATGCTAAATAAGATATGCGCATGATAACATTCATGATGATATTCTGTTTTGTAGAACTTTGCCATCCCGAACAACTGGAGAAGAAATATTTCACACTCAATAATTACATAATACACAAAGGTCATATTTGTAAATTTAGGGACACAAAAACACACGTGTTGAACAGATTATTTTATTAATTACTAATAAAATAAAACTTGATGTTTCGACCCCTGTATCAAGGTCATCATCGGAAGAATACGAGTGTATACGGAACCAAGCTACATGCTCATGCCCTGTATACCGGTAAACTAAATCTACGTAGTTAGTTAATCCTTTTACCTAGCCTGACCTCTAGTGATAAAAAAATAAATAAATAAATAAATAAATACAACTACAATAAACTGCTAAAGTCTTCATGTATTAATATTCTTCTGGATAGTTCTGATTGTTATAATATGATTTCGTTCAGTTGCTGTTGAATGTTACAAACACTTCACCAGGTTGTCTTCTTGTAGTGGGATTTTTCTATGGCTAGTTTAGGTTGTTATACAGGTTGTAGATGGGTCCTCCACATTCTTGGAATGGTTAGGCCATTTTTGTTGAGATTTGTGTTGTGTTTGAGCATTTCACATGACTCTTTAAATTTTCTCTCAAATCAGGTTTTGGTGCGGTGTAGGGACTTAGTATTTTTCCAATCAATTCTGTGGTATGTTTGGAGTGCGTGGTCACAAAGGCCGGTTTTACCAAAATGGAGGTATTTAATGTGTCATTTGTGCTCGTCTTGTCTCATTGGGATAGTTCGCCCTGTTTCCCAAATATATGATATGTTGCATGTGCATTGTATTTTGTATACCCCTGGGTGGGCTAGGTGTGGAAGAGGGTCTTTAGAAGAACTGAGTAGGTTATCTTAACTTATTTGGGGGATTAAAGGTGGTTTTAATGTTGTATTTGTGAAGTGTTCTGTCTTAGTGTAGGGACTTAGTATTTTTCCAATCAATTCTGTGGTATGTTTGGAGTGCGTGGTCACAAAGGCCGGTTTTACCAAAATGGAGGTATTTAATGTGTCATTTGTGCTCGTCTTGTCTCATTGGGATAGTTCGCCCTGTTTCCCAAATATATGATATGTTGCATGTGCATTGTGTTTTGTATACCCCTGGGTGGGCTAGGTGTGGAAGAGGGTCTTTAGAAGAACTGAGTAGGTTATCTTAACTTATTTGGGGGATTAAAGGTGGTTTTAATGTTGTATTTGTGAAGTGTTCTGTCTATTTTTTCAGAAATGCCTCTAACATAAGGAATGGCAATAGCATTCTTGAAATCTTTTATGTTCTTACTGGTACCTTTATGGAGGATCTTATGAATAGTTATTTTACTGTATCCATTTTTGATAAATGTTTGGTTGATCTTGTATTCCTGGTTTAGAGCCTGTTCATTAGAACAAATAGTTAGGGCTCTGTGTTTAAGGGTGCTTATGACACCTAGTTTTTGTGTTGGGTGGTGGTGGTGGTAAGAATTTTTGTGTATGTATTGGCCTGTGTGTGTAGGTTTGCGGTAAACTGAGAAGGAGAGACAGCCAGAGGGAAGACATGTGACAAGTGTGTCTAGGAAAGGAAGGGAGTTGTTTTTTTCCATTTCAATGGTGAATTGGATACGTTTGTGTTGTTTGTTTAGGTGGCTAAGGAATGTATTTAGAGCTTTGCGGCCGTGGGGCCGAATGGCGAAAATATCATCGACGTATCTGAGCCAAATTTTGGGCTTTAGACATGCCGTCTCTAGAGCACGTCTACAACCTGTATAACAACCTAAACTAGCCATAGAAAAATACCACTACAAGAAGACAACCTGGTGAAGTGTTTGTAACATTCAACAGCAACTGAAAGAAATCATATTATAATAATCAGAACTATCCAGAAAGAATATTAATACATGAGGACTTTAGCAGTTTATTGTAGTTGTATTTATTTATTTATTTATTTTTTATCACTAGAGGTCAGGCTAGGGAAAAGGATTAACTGACTATGTAGATTTAGTTTACCGGTATACAGGGCATGAGCATGTAGCTTGGTTCCGTATACACTTGTATTCTTCCGATGATGACCTCGATACAGGGGTCGAAACGTCAAGTTTTATTTTATTAGTAATTAATAAAATAATCTGTTCAACACGTGTGTTTTTGTGTCCCTAAATTTACAAATATGAGCGCTGATCACTGTGTAACCTTAAAAGAAAGAATAATACACAAAGGGATCCAGTGGGGAAAATGTATAGGCTTCTGGAATGACTTTTAATGGGATTATATTGATCAATTGCATATAATAAACAACTATGTTATACCAACTAGTTTCACCAACTAAGGCTGTTGGCATCTTCAGGGTACATAACTGATGTAAGGCGCTAAAAAGTAAAAAACTGTTACAAACTATAATCAACTGATTCCAATTATATTAAACAAAGACCAGAGCGCGTACAATACATGCATGATATCACTTGTTGTTATTTAGGAACGTTCTATAATTGGCACTATAATTCGGTTCTGTCAAGTTGAGGGATCTAATAAGGGTCTTCCAGATCACGGGCAAGATTAGTCCTTGGTCCCTGTTAAGGTTTTGTATACAGCGGGCAACTGTTGTGGCCTCCTTAAAAATTTGTCATCAGAGTAGTGATGTTTTTGTTAGGAGTTCTGGAAGATGACAGGATGATACTACTTTTTAATCTAATATCATTAGCTATGGGTTCCAGTAAAGACGAGACTGCCTTTTCTATATTATAAATGATATCCACTTTAGGGACATGATGAGGTGTTATCGCAAAATTGAAACCTTTTTTAAGTATGTTGATTTCTGGTTTTGTTAATACATGATCCGATAAATTAAAAATAACTTTGCTGTCTGGTAGAGAAGGTTTTGACTTAAAACGTTTTGTATAAAGATCATTATGTGCTCTGTTCTTTGTTTAATATAATTGGATTTGGTTGATTATAGTTTGTAACAGTTTTTTCCTTTTTAGTGCCTTACATAGTTATGTACCCTGAAGATGCCAACAGCCTTAGCTGGTGAAACTAGTTGGTATAACATAGTTGTTTATTATATGCACTTGATCAATATAATCCCATTAAAAGTCATTCCAGATCTTTTTGGTCAAGAAAATGAAACGTTTTTTTAACATGAATAGAATCCATGGGGAAACCAAAAGAAAGGTACGTCGTTTTGAACTCCTTAAATGTAAAAAGGCCAAACTATTAAATCACCTCACTATTTTGAAAAGATTTAGAGACAACAAGATTATTCCAAAGTTTCTATTTTTAAAAGAACAATTCCATTCAAGACGAGCGAAGCATATTTATTTTAAAACATCTTTGGCACTTCTACATGAATGGATACAGCATACCAGATTTCTTTTAAGCCAAATAGATTTAGACTGTTATTAGATTTATGATGATATTTCTAGTACTTTAGACATATATGGTCGCATTTCGACAGAATGGTCACTATTAGCTATGATAAAGCCTTTACAACAAGCAAATGAAACCAAATCAAAAAATTTAACGATCTTTATACAAAACGTTTTAAGTCAAAACCTTCTCTGCCAGACAGCAAGTTATTTTTAATTTATCGAATCATGTATTAACAAAATCAGAGATCAATATACTTAAAAAAGGTTTCAATTTTGCGATAACACCTCATCATGTCCATAAAGTGGATATCATTTGTAATATAGAAAAGGCAGTCTCGTCGTTACCGGAACCCATAGCTAATGATATTAGATTAAAAAGTATTATCATCCTGTCATCTTCCAGAACTCCTAACAAAAACATCACTACTCTGGAAAAAAGAAAGACATTATCATATTGAAGGCAGACAAGGGAAATTCAACAGTGATTTTAAACACGTGATTACGAAGATAAGATTAACAGCTTATTGTCGGATACATCAACCTACCGTGTCCTAGTCACAGACCCAACACTAAAGAATCACAATGACAGCAATGATTTAATACATCACATGGTGAACTGGTCTATAGACTTAAAACAAAGATTGAAATCCATGCATCCACTAACACCAAGACTATATGGCGCTCCTAAGGTACATAAAAATGGAATACCACTACACCCAATTGTGGATGGAATCTATTCGCCAACTTATCTGTTATCTAAACACCTGGCAGGCTTCCTCAAACCACACATCCATAATTCGGATACTTATGTACGAAATTCGTAACATTTCATTGAGAAACTGAACAACATCTCTATCTGCAATACGGATTTACTCGCCAGTCTGGATGTTACATCTCTATTCGCTACCATCCCTGTGGAGGAAGTTATCAACATTTTAGGAAGTTTGCTCCCACAAGACATTACTTCTCTGTTCCGTCATTGTTTAACATCAAACTTTTTCTTATGGAATAAAACCATACATCAGCAATTGACTGGCTTTGCAATGGGTAGCCCCCTCTCTCCATCTTGTGCTGATCTCTTTATGGAGGATTTTGAAAGTAAAATCTTATCTCAAACAGACCCTAAACCCACAGTATGGTGGAGATACGTGGACGATATCTTTATCGTTTGGAACCACACAAACAAATTCACGCTAGAACTTGAAAAAGATAACCAATTATCATTTCTCGACACTTTAATTAAGAAGCTTCCGAATGGTGGTATCAACCTCTCAGTTTACTGCAAACCTACCAATATAGGACGTTATTTACATTTCACTTCCTGCCACCACATTTCTCAGAAACTTAGTATTGTACACATGTTGAAGAACCGTGCCTCTCTCCTTACAACAGGTCAACAAGACCTCCAGGAAGAACTATCCCTGATATCCACCAACCTTACCATGAATGGATTTCCTGGAAGACTCGTCCACAAGATACTTTTCTCTGAACCCCGACAAAGACAACAAGATGACATACGTTATATTTCTACCATCGTCATTCCATACTTAGGGACAGTTTCCAATAAGATTGCTAGACTCCTTAGACCACATAAAATAAGAGTGGCCTTGAAACCTACAGAAACGATTAGACAAATCTTAAGATCTCCAAAAGATAGCCATCCTTTCTCCAAATATGCTGGAGTTTATAATATACCCTGCTCGTGCGGCTTGAATTACATCAGCTAAACTTCAAGGAGCCTTGAAATTAGGCAAAAAGAACACATAGGTGACATGAATAATAACAGAGAAGAAAAATCGGGGTTAGTTTATCATTTCTCAAGAACGAACCATACCAAAGAGTGAGATAGAAGCACAATTCCTTACATGGAGGAGGACTTCTGCTCCTGAATTTTTAAGGAGGCCACAACAGTTGCCCTCTGTATACAAAACCCTAACAGGAACCAAGGACTAATCTTGCCCACGATCTGGAAGACCCTTATTAGATCCCTCAACTCGCCAGAACTGAATTATAGTGCCAATTATAGAACGTTCCTAAATAACAAGTGATATCATGCATGCTCTATGCATGTATTGTATGCACTCTGGTCTTTGTTTAATATAATTGGAATCGGTTGATTATAGTTTGTAACAGTTTTTTACTTTTTAGTGCCTTACATCAGTTATGTACCCTGAAGATGCCAACAGCCTTAGTTGGTGAAACTAGTTGGTATAACATAGTTGTTTATTATATGCAATTGATCAATATAATCCCATTAAAAGTCATTCCAGATCTTTTTGGTGAAAAAAATTAAACGTTTTTTTTTAACATGTATAGGCTTCTTTTCAGATGGAGCTCACGTCCTTACAGGCAGGCATAGTGGGTTGTTTCTATGGTCAAGGAAGTAGCTCTGGATATGAATTGGGTACATTGTTTCATACATAGACTAGCGTTAGCCTCCAAAGGAATGTGCCACCAGAATTTCAAACTGTGGTATATAACGCTGTAAAGCTAGTTAATTCTATTAAAGCTCGACCGTTAAATATCGAGTTATTTTCAGTACTCTGCGATGAAATGGGCAGTGAATATATATAACTTTTGCTTCATTCTGAAATTCGCTGGCTTTCCAGGGTCAAAGTACTAACAAGGGTATTTCAATTAAGGTACGAAGTTTTATTATTTGGAAATGAATGTAATTCTGATTTTGCATCACTCCTTTTTGACGAAGCATGGTCAACACTATCCTATCTTTCAGACATTTTTTCGAAATTAAATGAACTAAATCTCTCCCTTAAGGGAAATTCTTTAACTGTTCTTGATGCCTACGACAAAATAAAGGCATTCGAGAAAAAACTTGTTTTATGGATTAATTATGTAAAAGACATATAATTTGCGCCTTTTCCAACATTGGAATCCTTTTTAGTGGAAAATGATATTTTTGTTGATTCTGAGTTTCTGGAAGGGGTTTGTGACCACCTCAAAAATCTGAAATGGAATTTGAAACATATTTTCCGAATAACTTTTATAAGAAATTTCTGTGGGTTCGCAGTCCATTTCAGGCTTCCTGTCACGAGAACGACCTTTCGTTATCGAAAAAAAAAAAAGTTAATTGAACTCTCAAGTGACACTGGACTTAAAATGCAATCCCGTGATCTTGGTTTGGGTAGATTTTGGATCTCGGCTTCAGTGAGAAGGGAATTTCCCGAATTATCTGAAGAAGCATTGAAAGTTGTCATGCAGTTCTCTACAACCTATCTTTGTGAGAAAGGATTTTCATTGCTTCTTCACATAAAAACAAAATACAGAATCGTCTTCTTGTGTGTGTGTGTGTGTGTGCCTATCTTCGACTAATTTGACCAATATTGAGCCAGATATGTAGCAACTCTGCAAGGGCCGAGAAGCTCAACAATCTCATTAAAAGTAAGTAGTAACATAATTAAATCATATTATTTATTTGTTTAATAAAAATTAAAACTTTGTTCAATGATGATACACTTTTAATTGTTTACTTCCAATTTAATTATGTTTCCATATGTATTCAAAACATGCTTTTAGAATTATTATGTTATAAAATTGCACAGTTTTTCCGACATGTTGATAATTCCTATTTTGGTTTTTAAAAAAATTAAGAAAAGTCAAAATGATGTATAGGGAAATAAATTAAAACCACTGTTTATTTTTGAAGTAAAACTTTAATTTCAAGATTCTAAAATGTTATTTTTCTTGCTTTTCTGTTCGCAAAATCGTCGATGGAATTGTCGAAGTCTATTTCATCACTCAGTTGCTGTTTTATAGACAGTAAGGCAAGATTTCTTAAACACCAAAAAATGCCGCATGGGGCGGATCGCCCTCTCCCTCAGCTATGCCTCTGTAACTTAGTGGTCCGTAGAATTGTTTTCAGCATTTTACTAGTCCTTGACCTTAGAAAGGTTGAGAAACGCTGCTTTAATGTATTTGGATTGCTATGGTTTTACTGTAATCTATATTCTTTTTTGATGAAGTTTTATGAAGAACTTTATTAATAGTATTTTTGTTATATCCATTATTTATAAATGTGTTGCTAATAATTTTTAATTCTTGTTTAAGAGCTTGTTGATTAGAGCAAATTGTTATAACTCTGTTTTTAAGGGTGTTAATGACTCCAAATTTTTGCGATGGATGGTGATACGAGTAAGCATGTATATATTGGTTGGTTTGTGGTAAACTGACACATACTGAAGGATAGACTGCTGAGGGAAGACGTGTGACCAGTGTATCCAGGAACGGGAGCGAGTTCTGATTTTCAATTTCAATAGTAAATTGTATGGGTTCATGTTGTTTGTCTACCTTTTTGGCAGATAATGAAAACATTGTCAATGTATCTAAGCTAGATAGTTTGGATTGTAAATTTGAAACCTGATTTTGAATTATTGCTAGATTTTTGCAGGCTGTTTGAATTTGCTCTGTAAGTACTGCTTTCTTTGTGTGAGCATGGATACAAAGTACTTTAGCGGAAGTAAATTTCTTTTTCAGCATGGTGCAGATAGGAATAAGATTACTGTCTCTGCATCTCTTTAAAAAGGCCAGCCGATTGATCAAAAGGGAAACATTTATCTTTGGCTTACCATACTGATTGCAACGCTTATGGGTCCTATCTCCATGGATGATGAGAATCCTTTCTTTCATGCTTACACGGTGATCAGAATACATTTTGAAAAATTATGGAGACAACTATCGTGTTATAGAGTAAAACTTTAGTATTAGTACTTATGTATTATGAGAACAAATTCAAACAGCCAGCAAAAATCTAGCAATAATTCAAAATCAGGTTTCAAATTTACAATCCGAACTATCTAGCTTTATGAATCCAGATATTTTGAATGTGCTTGAAAGAATCATTGACAGTTCAGCTAAATATATTCTAGAAAATAATAAAGAAAAACTTAAGGCCAAATTTCATAATTTAAAACAATGGCAAAATTTAAATGCCATTCAAATCATACAAATCCAACCAATCAGGATGTCTCTTCTCTGGTAAACAGCTCTAACAGTGAACAACGAACAAGTGAGACAAGGAGCGACCAACCAACTGCAAACAATAGACATGTGATCAACTTATCAAGCCACACCTTAAATAACGGTCAACTTGCACTTCTTGATAAAGGCCTTAACTTCGCAGTAGCACCTAGAACTGTTAATAAACTGGATTTTATATACCACATAGAAAGAGACATTAAGTCTCTTCCTATTAATATAGTTGATAAAATTCGATTAGAAACCAGCAACATTCTGAATAAAAAGAAAACCTTATATAGCAATCTTACAAAAACAACAAGCAGCAATCAAGTTATTGAAAGCTAATCAAGATAAAATTATAACAAAATCGGACAAAGGTAATGCCACTGTCGTCCTTGTCAGGTCAACTTACATCAGATGAATCAACTAGTCTCTGATAACAGCACCTATCAACTTGTAAACTATAATCCAACTAACAGAATAAAAATAAAAGAAACTGAGAAATTACTTAAATCCGTCACTTCTTGGCCGTCAGACACTGTTAAAAAAACTTATACCCCATTATGCCTGTTCTCCCAGAATATATAGTGTTCCCAAAGTATACAAACAAAACGTTCCGCTTCGGCCAATAGTTGAAGGAATAGACAGCCCTAATAACCACCTGGCCAAGAAATTAGCATCAACACTCAAGGAGTTAGTAGGTCATTCCCCCTCCTATATAAAGAACACACAACACTTTATAAACAAAATTAAAAATATAACACTCGGCAAAGATGCTTTATTAGTTAGTTTTGATGTTTCTGCCGTTTTCACAAATGTCCCAATCAGCGACACAATTCTTCTCCTATGGAATAAATTTCCGCCCGACATTACAGCCCTCTTTGTCCACGTACTACGTTCCGGTTACTTCGTGTGGCAGAATAAATTTTACCTACAAAAAGAAGGTACGGCCAAAATGATATCAGGATTGTGGAATACTGATTATGAATACATTGATAATTTGTAGACTGCAAACAGGAGAAAGAGGGGTGATATGATTGAGACTTACAAACTTCTGAAAGGACTCATACAGGATTCAATTAATGGAATTTTTCAATTTATGGAGGGTGGTGAAAGGACAAGAGGGCAGGCATCCTAGGAAACTAAGAAGGGGTGAGGGCTAGATTTTTCTCTTATAGATTGGTGCATGATTGGAATGGATTGCCATTGGATGTTGTGAGTGCATGTAGTGGGAATAAATTCCAGAGTAGGTATATGTGAGTCCCTGACTCCCTGGACTCATCGAGGGAGGCTGACTCCTAATAATAATAATAATATCTGGAGAAGCAGAAAGAAGTCTATTTATGCTTTATTGACTACACAAAAGGCCTTTGACAATGTAGAACATTTACAACTGATAGAATGTATCAAAAAATTAGGAGTAGATGACAAAGATATCAGATTATTGATAAATCTATATTGCGAGCAAACTGCCTCAATAAAAATGGCAGAAGAAACCTTGGAGGAATTATCAGTAAAGAAGGGTGTCAGACTAGGCTGTGTTCTTTCTCTTATATTGTTTAACTCCTATATTAAAAATATATTCCAAGAATTAGCAGAATTTAAAGGAGTCAACATAGGAGGGAGAAATATAAACAACTTAAGATATCTAGACGATATAGCACTTCCAGCTGAAAACAAAAAAAATCTTCAAACCTACTAGAAGACACTGAAACTAAGTGAAAAATCTGTACTTAATTTCAACTTCAAAAAAAAAAAAAAAACCCAAAAACATGCTGGTAACAAGAGAAAATACCCAATATAAATATTAACATCATAGGAAATACAGTAGAGACTTTCCTTTCCAAAGCGCGATTCCCCATAATATTTAATTGAAAATCGATTCATGTGTTCCAGCTCCTCCCCACAACCATAGTACATATTAAAAATGCAGATAAAACGCATTTAAAATGTCATAAAAATATAGTAAATAACATTTATTTATTATACAGTAATTTGCTACAAAAAAATTAACATTAATAAATGAATTGTTCATGAAAACAGTTTTTAATTATCAGTCCTCACCTGAAGGACAATTGGGCTCACTTCGGAGTTTTATGACAAATGGACCTGTAAAAAACATGTCTAGGGTTGTTTGCTTCTGCCTCTTTTTTAAAATGTTCCTGAAAAACTGCATGGACTTTTCATTAAATAGATCTGCAGTTCTGATAACCTCAGACTTGTTTGGATTCCATTTCAGAGCAATATTTTGAACTTTCTCCCACTTTGCCAAAACATTTTTAATTTCAGCAGTCGTAATTTGTTCTTTCTCTCCATCCTCATCTTCAGATGAAATTTCCATTTCATTTTCTTCACATTCTGCTTGAAAAGTTCTTTTAGCTTGTCAGTAGTCAGTTCTCGGTCATGCATTTCCAATAATTCTTCAACAGCTTCTTCCTCTACTTCCAAATTAAGATCATGAGCAGTTGCCACAATATCCTTTACCAATTTGTGTCCTTCATCTGAAGTTTCTTCATTACCTTACCAAAGGAAGGACACAGTTTCCTCCATGCTGCTTTGAGACATTTCGTTGTTACTTCTTGCCAAGCCTTTACAATTAGCCTAATTGCTATGACAATGTTGAATTCTTCCTTCCAAAATTTTCTTAGGGTTATGTTGGTAGCCTCACACATTTCAAAGCACCTGGTAAAAAGTGCCCTTGTGTAAAGTTTTTTAAAATTTGCAATTATCAGCTGATCCATAGGTTGAATCACCTTGATAAAATCTAATTCCTCTGGTAGCTCTTCTTGTATGCCCAGGTGCGTTATGCAAGGTTAAAATGGCTTTTAGAGCAGATTGTTTTGCTTAAGATAGGCTTTCACAGTTGGTCCAAACACTTCACGAATCCAGTCTCTAAATTCTATTCTTATGACCCAGACTTTGCTGTTAGACTTCCACAAAACACCGAGATTGGATTCAGAGACATTGAACTTTTTGAATGCTCAGGGATTCTCTGAATGGTAGATTAACATTGGTTTTACCCTTTAGTCTCCACTTGCATTTGCTGCTAAAAGCAATGTTAACCTATCATTCATTGGTTTATGCCCAGGAAGTGTTTTTTCTTCTTTTGTGAGAAATGTCCTGTTGGGCATTTTCTTCCAAAATAAACCCAGTCTCATCACAATTGAAGACTTGTTGAGGTAGGTATTCTCCTTCTATAATTCTTGTAAAGCTATTAACAAATTTATCTGCTGCTGCTTTGTCAGCACTAGCTGCTTCTCCATGTCTGACTACACTATGAATTCCTGTTCTTTTTTTAAAGTTGTGAAACCAACCTCTGCTACCTTTGAAATCATCATCATCTACCTCAGAACATGATCCTGAAGCCTTCCTTTTCAAATCATGATTAATCTGTTTAGCTTTCTAACAGATTGCATTTTGAGATGTAGTATCGCCTGTCATTTCTCTTTCTTTGATCCAAATTAGTAATAGATTTTCCATTTGCTCAAAAAGAAGCCCTCTGACATTCAACCTTGAAGTTCCCTTAGCTACCATAAGTTCTTCTTTCTTAGCCAAAATGGTTGATATTGTAGAATGACTGGTTTCATATATTCGAGCTAGCTGCATAACTTTCACACCTTCATGATGTTTTGCTATTATTTCTTTCTTCTGTTCAATAGAGAAAATTTTTCTGTTTTTTTTTCCCTCACTAGCTTTCTTTTTGTGACCCATTTTGTCACAGTAAAAAAATTCACGCAAAATACAGTATTATTACAAATTGTACAACATTAAGACAAGGGATACAAAAGAACATATCGTCACCTAAAAGTAAAAGTTCAAAAAAAAAAAAAAAACCTTTTTGAAATAAAAGTTAACAGTTAAATTCAAAACCTGTGGGCCCTGACAGGATCCTAGTGGAGGCATGGAAGGCACTGGGGGAAGAAGGAATTGACCTGCTGTGGAACCTGTTAATAAAAGTTTCTCAACAGGAAAATATACCCGAGGAATGAAGGGAAAGTACTCTTGTTCCCATCTACAAGAGTAAAGGGGAAGCACAAGACTGTAAGAATTACAGAGGAATAAAGTTGATGTCCCATACAATGAAAATCGTACAGAGTTCTTGATGGAAAAATTAGGAAGGAGGTGGAGATTGCAAAAGAGCAATTTGGCTTCATGCCTGGTCGATCGACGACAGGTGCTATCTTTGGGGTACGACAAATAATGGAAAAGTTTCGAGAGAAGCAATGGGAGCTACATTGGGTATTTATTGATCTGGAGAAAGCGTATGATAGTGTCAAGGTAAGAAGTCTTGAGGTGTCTGTGGGAGAAGAAGGTACCGGAGAAATATATCAGGTTGGTGCAGGAGATGTACAGAAATGCGAAGACGAGTTCAGACCTGCCTGTGAGAGACAGAAAGTTTTCCAGTGACAGTTGGCTTGCATCAAGGGTCAGCATTAAGTCCGTTCCTGTTTAATATTGTGATGGAGGTGGTGATGGAGGAAGTGAGAGAAGACACGCCTTGGACTATGTTGTATGCAGATGACATCGTGCTATGTGCAGAATCAAGAGAAGAAGTGGCAGCCAAACTTGACAATTGGAGGAAAGTACTGGAAGAGAGCGGTATGAGACTGAGCAGAAGTAAGACCGAGTATATGTGTTGCAAAGTGGATGGCAGCCAGGAGACAGATCTGGAAGAAAATGTCATCAGGAAGTGACTTTAGTTATTTAGGTTCAGCAATGAAAGAGGATGGTGAGGCTGAGAAGGAAGTGGGATGCACGATACAAGCAGGATGGAGAAACTGGAGAGAGATGGTTGGAGTGCTATGCGATAAGAGGGTGCCAATCAAACTAAAAGGCGAAATCTACAGAAGAGCAGTGAGACCATCTATGACGTATGCTTTGGAAACTGTGGCCCTGAGGAAAAATAACATCAGCAGGATGGAGGTAGCGGAGATGAGAATGCTTAGGTGGATTTGTGGTGTGACCAGAAAGGATCATCTGAGAAATGACTATATAAGGGGAACGGTGAAAGTGACGAACTTAGCAGCAAAGATACAGGAGGCAAGGTTGAGATGGTTTGGTCATGTGATAAGGAGGGAGGAAGAGTATGTGGGAAGAAAGGTCACGTAGATGGATGTGCAGGGGAAGAGGTAGTGTGGACGGCCAAAGAAGAGATGGGGGAAGATGGTGGAGGAGGACTTGAGGATGAAGAACTTGGATGTGGCTACAGCCCAAGACAGGAAGTTGTGGAGGAGACTCACCACAAAGAGCGACCCTACTTAAATTTTAAAAGAGGTATAACATGAGTAGACATATCGATACAAAATTAATAACGGAAAAAACTCACGTACAAAGATTATTTAATAGTATAATTTTTGCCTGTGTGTCACAGGCATCTTCAGTACATATTAAGCTCAAATTAAACAATAACTGACAATTCCAAAAAGCACCACCTAAGTAGCTGGTGTAAGATAACTAAAAAGGTCAATACATTTCCTTTAAAAAAAAAAAAAAAATCAATATAATAAAAAGTTAGGAAAGATTAGCTGATTTGTAAAGTACTATCTCCCATAAAGGGGACAGATTTAAACCGTCGGACCTGTTTAAGTTAGGAGAATGAAGCAGAGTTTCACATGTTTCTTTATAAAAGTGTTCCATGAGGAACCGACTTTTGTGAAGAACTCTTGTCTTTCTCCAATGAACTCTATGTCTAGTGAAGATGGCAGGTTTAAAGTACTCAATATAAGACTGATGTTCTTCTAGCCGAATAGAGGTAGATCTTCCCGTTTGTCCGAAATAAGATAATCCACAAGAGCACGGAATCTGGTAGACACCTGGATGATTAAGATGTGGAGCTTGTCCTTAGGAGAAGTGAGAAAGGTGGAGATTTTTCTAAACGGTCGAAAGGCAACAAAAATATTCAGTGGTTTTAAAACTTTTGCTATACTTTCACTGATGCCTTGTACATAAGGGTTAGGAATGAGTGTTATTTCTGCTGGGTTAGAAGAGGAAGACATATTAAAACTACTCAAAGTTCTTTTAATGAAGCAATTCTTATAACCATTAGATAGAAAGGACATTGTTCCTTCAGACATTGTAAACGTATTTGATTTTGTAATACATTGTAATTGTAAAATCCGTTCAATGCTTTCAGAAAGAGGCACATTTGTAAATAAAGAAAGAACATCTAAACTTTGGATTTCAAAAATAAAATTTCAGATCTTCATTTGGACGTTTCTGATATCATGATCAGTTTAGACGTTGTTTCTTTATTTACAAATGTGCCTCTTTCTGAAAGCATTGAATTACTACAACAGGAATTTCCTTCAGACATTGTAAACGTATTTGATTTTGTAATACATTCTGGTTATTTTTCCTTTAAAAATAAGTTGCATCAACAAATTGAAGGAAAAGCAATGGGCAATCCTCTTTCTCCTGCTATCTCCAATTTCTTTATGGAACAATTTGAACAACGTATCTTTGACAACATTTCTCCCAGACCTACTCATTGGTTCAGATATGTCAATGACATTTTTGCTGTATGGAATGGCTCTTCAGATGAACTTCAACAATTTCTCACTAAGTTAAATGCACTTCGTCCTAGAATCAAGTTTACCCTAGAAGTAGAATCAAATAATCAGTTAGCCTTTTTAGATCTTCTAATTCTTCGCCAACCAGATCGTAACCTACATTTCTTAGTTTATAGAAAGAAGACTCATACAGGCCATTATATCCATGCAGAATCTCATCATCATCCCAGTCAAAAGGCAGGAACTATTAAAACACTGGTTCATCTGGCCCTCTCCTTTTGTTCTTCAGACGATCTTTTACAGAAAGAACTACAATATATAACTTGTTCCTTTCTATCTAATGGTTATAAGAATTGCTTCATTAAAAGAACTTTGAGTAGTTTTAATATGTTTTCCTCTTCTAACACAGAAGAAATAACGCGCATTCCTATCCTTTATGTATAAGGCATCAGTGAACGTATAGCAAAAGTTTTAAAACCACTGAATATTTTTGTTGCCTTTCGACCGTTTAGAAAAATCTCCACCTTTCTCACTTCTCCTAAGGACAAGCTTCCACATCTTAATCATCCAGGTGTCTACCAGATTCCGTGCTCTTTTGGATTATCTTATTTCGGACAAACGGGAAGATCTGCCTCTATTTGGCTAGAAGAACACCAATCTTATATTGAATACTTTAAACCCGAAAAGTCTGGACTTACAGAACATGCCATCTTTACTACACATAGAGTTCATTGGAGAAAGACAAGAGTTCTTCACAAAAGTCGGTTCCTCATGGAATGCCTTTATAAAGAAACATGTGAAACTCTGCTTCATTCTCCTAACTTAAACAGATCCGATGGTTTAAGTCTGTCCCCTTTATGGGAGATAGTACTTTACAAATCAGCTAATCTTTCCTAACTTTTTATTGTATCGATTTTTTTTTTTTTTTTTTTTTTAAAGGAAATGTATTGACCTTTTTAGTTATCTGACATCAGCTACTTAGGTGGTGCTTTTTGGAATTGTCAGTTATTGTTTAATTTGAGCTTAATATGCACTGAAGATGCCTGTGACACACAGGCGAAAATTATACTATTAAATAATCTTTGTACGTGAGTTTTTTCCGTTATTAATTTTGTATCAACCCTACTTAAGTAGGAAAAGCTGCAGAAGAAGTTAAATTCGAAACCTGTAATTTTTGACAGTGCATTTTGCTTGTAAGGTGACGATATTAGATACAACACTTACCATAACATACACTGATTAGCAGCTTATAGATACAACGATTATTATTATGCAGATGAGATTTGATTTTGCCTTTTGATGGCGAACGAACAGTGACATGCACCCACCAATTTATTGTCTATATGAACCAACACATAAGAAATAAATGCTTAAATACTCATTTTCATCATAAAACACATTTATAACCACAAATTTTAAAATAAAGCACAGTACACTACAAGAAAAGAAACAACAAATAAACGGAAAATGTAAACAGCTGGCTATGATGGGTCAAACATATCTGAGCTTCACAGCTATGCCACGTGACTGTTCTCTATTCGACAATGTCTTCCCGCGCATGGCTGAGTGCGATCGGAAAATTCTGGTTTTTTAGATCAGATAAAGGTTCACATAATCGAGTCGTTAAGCAAAGCCTGTGTCGTTAACCAAGTACGTCGTTATCTGAGGCCGTTGTTAACCAAGGCACCACTGTACTTTAATTAAAGTAAAGTCGTATATATTTGGGTAAACTAATTACAGAGAATGCAAAGTGTGATAATGAAATATTAAGAAGAATTGAAATTGCTAGATCAACCTTTATTAGTTTGAAATACATTCTGACCTCAAGGAAAATTCACACAAAAACAAGAATTAGGCTGTCCAGTTGCTACATATAGTCAACAATGTTATAGGAAATAGCAACCTGGACAATATCAAAATATTGTGAAAACAAATTTGAAAGTTTTTGAAATGAGGATCCTCAGAAGAAACTGAGTCCCATGGACTGCAAAAAAAAAAAAAAAAAACCATTAAGAAAAGGAAAACTGCCTATTTTGGTGGTTTTCATTTTCTTAATGAAATACTTTAATTTTTGTAGGGATTCATTAAGAAAAGGAAAACCTTGGTGGTTTTCCTTTTCTTAATGAATCCTACAAAAAACACTTTTATAAGGAATGATACAAGGAAAAAGAACAGACCGGACCTTTTTTGTCTTATGAAGAATGCAGGAGAGAAGCACAAAACTGTACATGGTGGAAGTTCATGTTGGTCAACCTCCTAAAAGGAGACGATACCTGAGAAGACAAAGAATTTAACAGATAGATGTTCTCAGTTTCCTTGATAGTGTTTGTTCTCCTGATTTATCCACTTCAAAATTAAACTTTAATCAAAGGTTAAAAACTAATTTTAAATTCTTCCAAATATTTCATCTGCACTGAGACATCTTCAGGGAGTACAAATAACACCTGTAATACACACACACAAAGATAACACAATACTTAATGAAACACGTGGGTGACTCAAGTCCTGTCTAGGTGGTATGCCCTGTATGGGCATTTGTAGGGGGCCTAGGATGTAAACTGGGATCTCTGATGGTTATCGTTTCCCAAATTTTGGGAAGTTTTATGCATCAGTATTTGTTTAAATTAGGTTGATTTCTCAGTGTGCTGCAGATTCCAAAAACAGTCTTTCCTTTTTAAATTTACTATGGTGGAGCATGATCGTTTTCTTCCAGAAGATCCTATGAGTTGTGTCCAATACATGGTCTGCAATACCAGATTGCCCATAATCTGATTGCAGATGTAAGATTTGTGTTAGCCTAAACAGATAATGGCTTGTCTGTTTGAACTAAGCCAACTTGCAGGAACAGGGAGGGAGCTGATCTGGGGTAAAACAGATAAGGATAGCAAGTTTCCTGTGGGATGTAAAAACTGTGTGGAAGTTATACTTTTTTGAAGACCTGGCTAGTTTTTGCAATGGGCTGCAGATGTAGGGGATGGCATTTTTTGAAATCCTTCTGAAGGGATGGCAGAAGAACTGATTATTTTTTTAATTCTGTAAGCACTGTAGTCATTGGATAGAAAGGTGTTATGTATATAACTAAGTTCTGTTGAAAGAGAAAGAGAGGTTCTACCGGAACAAATGTTATAAGCTCTATTTGTTGCAGTTTATTGATGCCATATTGTTGGGAGGGGCGATAGTAGGAGAGTTTGTGATTGTATCTGTCTGTGTGAGTGGGTTTTCTATATTTCAAAACCAAATACAGAAACTATGGAAGTTTTGTGAGTTGAAATATTACTGGATCTAATATCCACTTTATTATGTAATTTGGCATTGCCCAGCTGAAGCCTTTTGGCTCTTTAGTTTAGTAATTACTTTTATGCACTGATCAAGAGTTTTTGCTCTCTTAAGGTTTCTGCCTGGTCTCTGAAGAGAACCAACCACTTCGAAACAGCTGTCAGGCCAGTTTAACCTTAATCAAAATGGACTAATAAAAGGCGAATATATAGATGCTTGGGCTGCCCCTATGTCTTTTAAGTAGTCCACACTAAGGCAACTCATGAATGCTAAGGAATGTATTCTAGCAAGCTCTTTGGTCAGCTCACAAAACTTGCATAGTTTCTACATTCGGCATTTGAAATAATGCTGGATCTAATATCCAATTTGCTCATGTAATAAATAAATAAATATTTAAAAATTTTCTCAGTTCTAATGCAGTAAATATCGATGAAAGCTCTGTCCTCAGTAATTATTAACAGTTTAAAAGGGATCCTGAGACCAAAATGTTTGGGGATTGTTGTTGTAGTTTATAGCAAATAATGCCTCAGGTCTTCAAGAAACACATTAACATATTCCTTTTCTCTTTCTAGTTCTTGTCCTCACATGGCACTCTCATGTCATTTTTCTTGGGGGGGGGGGGGGAGGAGCTGATATATATATATATATATATATATATATATATATATATGAAAGTCGAGAAATAACTTGCATGTATATCGATAATTGTTTAGAGTAGGTGCTAATTTCTTCAATTATGCAATACTATTTTCTCACTGTTTTTATTGAATTGTGAGTGTGATATGTTTAACACGTTTGCTGCCACGCTCCTCGGGCATAGTTTGTTACTGCACTCCAAGCAATTTCACTTCTTCAAGGTCAGTACGAGTAATCTTGTTGCCTGCAGTAATCGACATACGAGTATATTTGTAGTTGGCGTGTGAGGCTCATATACCAACTAAGAGTATACACACTTTCGCTGCTATGCTCCACACACCAAGCACTTTCACTTCAAGGTCAGTACGAGTAATCTTGTTGCCTGCAGTAAGCGACATACGAGTATACTCGTAGTTGGCAGTGAACATGTTAATATTAAAAATATATATACTTTATTTTTACTTATGTAACTTATTATTTTTACTTATAATGCTGCATAAAGAACTTTTCATAGTATTATCTTAGCAACCTGTACCATCCCTCTTGGCTGTACGTATCAAAAATTTGATTATGATGATACTTTGCCAACAATGGCTGACTCCTATATTTTGATGAATTTTTTTTCACCTGCAATTTAGAAGGAATTTTGTTGTTGAAATCTGTTAGACAATTGCATGAAAATATTAAATACTGTATGGCAGACTTCACTACCAATCTTTTACAAAAACACTATGGTAATGGTTATTTTTTAAATTTTATAGGAAGAATTGCATCACTTTGAACATCGGTTAAGGAAACTGAAGTACTTGGAAGCTGATTTTGAAGTAACAAAAGAGGAACATGGAAAGACAAAGTATTTGGATGATAGTGCTAGTGAACAAAATTATAAAGGAAAAAGAGTAAAAGAATTTAGTTATAAGGTATGTAACAGTAGTTGTTATTCTTTCCATGGGTAATAAGTGCTTTTGTCATGCAGCTAGAAGAATGACAGAAAAAATGTGCCCTTGATGTGGAAAAGACCTGAGTTCAATACTTGTCATGATGAGAAATATCTTTATATGAACTTTTTATAGTTGAAGGTGAATTTGCTGGTCTTCTGGAGTGGTAAAAGTTTTTTCCTCCCAACCTTAGGCTTTTCATCCTATATATATGCAAATCATCGAGATAACTTGCACAATTAACAGACAAAATACTATTAGTGGGAAGCAGATGGTGTTTTGTGTAGGGAAGATTAAGTAGTTGTTTTTGGATTTATGGGTGAGGCTATGAATTCAACTGGTGTATTGTCTGTAAACTGCATGGCTGGTTTGCCTGTTTTTCCACATGAAAAGCCTGTTTTGCCACATAAGTAGTCTTGATGGTAGGATGTGTGGTGTGAAGTGCTGCTGTCCTGCAATGAGTCCTTGGACATCTTTTTAGATGTCATATGATAATTAAATCTCGTGACTTTTTTGATCCAACAATTGATTGAGAGATTAATTAATTGTTTATAAAATTTGACCGAGCTGCTAGCAGAGAAAAGTCATCAGTGAGTAACTGGAGTCAGGTGATTATCTTTTGGGCTGTGCTTTTTAAAATATGTCACTTGGCATTCCCATTAATCTTCATGATGTTCAAAGAAAGAAAATGCTAAAAAAAATAAATATATTTTTATGTATGAAAATTAAGAAAACATTATAAAAAGAAAGTACTCACGTATGCTGCAAAGTAACCAATTAATAGCAGCACAGTAATCTAAAATACACGAGCAGGACAGCAGTAAATGACTTACTTTTTATGGAACATGCAGAATTCAAACCAGTAATAGTGGATGTAAAAACTTAGAAATTTAAGATGATTTATATTTTGAAATCATATGATTTCTTTATATTCATTCTAAAATCATAATTGGAATGTTTCAATTGTTTTTTTCTATTGCACTGCTTCATGAGAAAACATTTCAGTTACCTGCTTATGATCACGTATCATTGATAAAATAAGTTTTTTCTTAGTGTCTTATATACTGATAAGCACACTAATATATAAGGATGGTAGAATATGGTTAATTGGGGCAGTTAATTATTTGGGATGGGACAAATCTTAAAGAACCAAACCATCATCATCATCATCAAATTCCTGCCATGTACCCTCAAGGGGTGTACAGGATATGACAGTACTACATGAAAAAATTACATCATTACTAACTTCCTATCTACAATTTTCCTCCAAATCAGTCTGTTACTTGTCAAGACTCCAACGTTATCAGATCTTATATTTCTATCGTCTAAGGCACTTTGTACCGTATCAATCCACCTATATCTTGGTCTTCCTCTGGGTCGTTTTCCTGCCAACCTGGCAGAGAACACTTGTTTTGCTAATCTTTCCTCTCCCATTCTATTTAAGTGACCATACCATCTGAGATTAGCTCTGCTAACGCATTCCTGGATGCTGACAATGTCAAGTTCTTTCCTAATATCCTCGTTTTTAATATGATATTGCCATTGATGCCATCTGTTCACGCCTCTAATCTTTCTCAGGACTCTCATATCTGCGGTCTCTAGTCTTTGGTCAAGTGTTTTACTTCTGACCCAGCTCTCAGATCCATAAGTTAAAATTGGTTTGAACACAGTCTTGTATACAGCTAATTTAGTGTTCCGACTAATTTCTTTCTTATTCCATATGAATTTATTCAATTGACTTCCCACGATACCAGCTTTGCTGATTCTGTTGTCTATTTCTATATTTAGTTTACCATCTTCAGTAAAAATTGTGCCTAAGTAGCTGAAATGTTTTACTTGTTCCACAGGTTCTCCATTCACAACACAGTTGACATTTTCAATGATTCTGCCTATTTTCATTGTCTTTGTCTTTTTATTGCTGACCTTCATACCATATCTATTACAACAGCTATTCAATTTAGTCAGAGAAACTTGTAGCGGATTTATTTAGAAGTATAACATCATCCACATAAAGCAAAGAGCTGACATTAACATCTCCAATTTTGATATCAGGTTTAATACCACATTCCTTCATAATGTGATCCATATAGATAATGAATAACAGAGGGGATAATGTACATCCTTGTCTCACACCAGATTTAACATTAAACCATCTTCCTGTACTTCCTTCAATTCTAACTGCTGACTCACAACTCAAATAAAGACTAAGTATTGCTTGATATAATTCCCCATTGACACCATATAACTGCAGCGTATTGAATAGCTTCTCTCTTGGCACCTTGTCATATGCCTTTTCCAAATCGACAAAACTTAAATACAGATCTTTGTTATATTCCCATGCTTTCTCGACTATTTGTCGTAAAGTGAAGATCTGATCCTGACAGCCTCTATTTGTCCTGAATCCAGCTTGTTCTTCACCAAGCTTTTCTTCCACAATTCTTCTCAACCGTTTCTCAAGTATACTTGCATAGATCTTGCCAGGAACACTCAGTAGGGAAATACCTCTGTAATTCTCACATTTAGTTTTATTTCCCTTTTTATATATGGGTACTATGAGAGCTCTACTCCAATCATCAGGAATTCGTCCCTCTGTCCAGGCTTTCTGAACTATGCAGTGCAGCCACTGTAAGACTCTTATACCACCATACTTCAGCATTTCTGGTCGAATATCATCTACTCCTGCTGCCTTTCCACATTTCAAGCCTTTGACGGCTTTTTCTACTTCAAGTATGGATATGTATTCCTGACTGCATGCCTGGTCAGTGTTTTTTATCACTGTGCTGTCATCACTGCTTGTTTCATTTAGCAGTTTTTCAAAGTAATTACTCCATACTTCAAGGATATCTTTTTCTCCTGTTTTCATTTCACCTTTATCATCTCTAATTCCTTTTACAGCACTCTTTCCTCCATTCCTAAGCTTCTTCAACAACCTCCAGAATATTTTGCCACCTTCTTGATATTTATTTTCTATATTCTTGCCAAAGTCCTCCCATGACTTTTGTTTAGCTAGTTTTACACACTGTTTAGCTTTCTTACATTTGTCTCTGTATTCTGTAAGAGTAAAAGCTGACTTATTTGCCAGGAACTTTTGATATGCTTTCTTCTTTTCCTTCACTGCCTCTTTAACTTCCTGTGTCCACCAGGGAGTTCTGAGTTTTTTATCTTTGCACACAACCTCACCACATGCCTCTCTGGCAGAATCAATCAATGTTTCCTTCAGAGTTTGCCACTGAATCTCCAAGGTTTGATTCCTGTTCTCAAACTCTTTCATTTTCTTTTCAATAATATTTCTGTATTTTAGTCTACAGTTTACATCTGAGAGCTGCTCAACTTTTATTCGCTTTAAAACTTTCTTACATGTTATTCTTTTCAATATGAAATTCAATTTTATCCTGCTCAAGACTAAATAGTGATCACTTCCAATTTCAAATCCTCTGTACACCCTGGTGTCCTGCACCAGGGAGAAAACATCACTATCAACAATAACATAGTCAATGAGACTTTTCTTATTCCTTGCCTCTTCTCTCCATGTGAATTTGTGCACATTTTTATGTTGGAACATGGTGTTAGTAATAACCAGTCCATGTCCTGAGCAGAAATCCAACAGATATTTGCCATTATTATTAGCTTTGCTTTTTTCTCCAAATTTTCCCAAAATATTTTTGTATGTCTGACAATCACTTCCTACTCTGCTATTTAGATCCCCAACAAGGACCAACTTTTCCTTTTTCATTGTGTCAGTTGCTTTTTCTAAAGCGTCAAAAAATTCCTCCACTTCTACCTTAGTAGAACCTTCTGTGGGACCATAGGCACAAATAAGTCTCATTGTCCAGTTCCCCATTCTCATATTTGCCCACATTACTCTACTTGAGACTGACTGCCATTCAAGAAGATTAGCCTCGTATTTCGTGTTGAATACTATGGCTACTCCTTCTTTTCCTTGATTGTTATTGCCTGAATATAACATTTTGTATTTATTGCTCAGAAAGATCTCACCAGTTTTGGTCTTTTTTGTTTCAGTCACCCCTATTATGTCGATCTGGTACTTATCTAATTCCTCAGCTAGCTCCATTTCTTTGCCATTCAGGCTTCTTACGTTGATAGTACCGATCTTTAACTCTGGTGATGTTGAGTTGGGGTTTGTTTTCAGATTTGTTCCAGTAGCTGACTTTTCGCTGTTCGCCCTGGTTCCCTGGCGAAAACAACGGGGGCCTTGTTTAACCGGGCGACGCCCCAGCCGGCATGAAATTTTGTCATGTTGTACCATCATTTTTTATTTTGGTTTAACCAATAAGAATACAATTTGGTCGGCTAAATCCCAAATTGCCAGCCCATCCTCGTTCGTTCAGTATCAAAGTAGATACCCAACAGGGTGCACCACGAGAAGGTGAGGATTGGACATTAGGTCAGAAGCCCTGGTCGGTTCTCCGCATTCCTTTAAAGGCTATGTGGAGGTCTCCTCTCAGTTATACAGCTTTGACCCTTAAACCAACTCGAGAAAATTGCAAGAATATACTTTGCTTATTTAGGACAGGAAATACAATACTCAAGATTATCCTTCTGAGGTAATTGTTTGTAAATGGTTGGTTGGTACAAGGAGTACAAAGGTTATACTACACAAAGCCGCAGCTTATAAATGACTCATCACTCCTCTCATGGACTCAGCTTATACATCATATTATCTTCAAAGGGAGGACAATTTCTAACTACCGTTAGCTGAGTGCACCTGTGTAATCTTTCATGCTGATCCAGTGCTTGATCCGCATGAAATTGATAATTTTGTTCTTAATTTTAATTTTGGATCCTTACCAAGATGATACTTAAAGATTTGTCACTAGCTGGAAAAATTGCCTTGCTAGACCAAATCAAAAAGGCCATTTGCCCAACACCCATCATCATCTGGTAGAGATAACTAGATAACCGAAATCCACTATTGTGGTTGATACAACAGCAAGATAAACTGTGAGAAGAATGGGCAAGTCATGGAAAAGAGGGAAGGAACATCCCAAAATCAGAAGCATGAAGGTAAATATACACTTGAAATCAATGGTTCTCCATTATAATGGGATCAAGAGTGTGCGTCAGTGGTTCAGTGTTAAAAAAGAAGTCAAAGGAGCTATTTTTTTTTTATGTTGGGCCCATACACATGAGGTTGATTGGTCAACCTATAGTACATTAGTATCGTGTATGGGTGAGTTCTGGTGTTAAAGCAACAGATGGTTGATTTTCTCAATGGAAATGTGGACATGATATTAAATTCAATTTATATAAATTAAATGTTTAAATATGAAATATTTTCTAAATGTATTGTGTATTTTGTTTCAGGATTATACTGAAGACAACAGGTCTCTGTTAATATTGCCGATGAGGAAAATTAATTACAATAGCGAAATACGTACATATTTCGCTATTGTAATTAACATGAATACGTGATTTGTTGCCCTGTGAAATATTAGTTTGTCTTTTTATATATTTTAACTATTAGTATGAAACTTCACATAATTGGGCCAAAATGCTCTAGTACGGTTGTATCACAATTAACTGGAATCTATTGTAGTTATCATATTTGCTTCTGCACCAATGCCACATGGTAAAACTTAGTCGTGACATTAACAATTAACATTAACTTAAAGGGACCAGGTCCAAGATTGACTATGTATACAAGTAAACTCTTCAGAGAAAACTTGCACTTAACAGACAAAAACAGGCTGGTAGATGATATAGTGTGTGGATTACGTGGTGTATTGTAAATACTGCACACCATAGTGAGTTGTGTGGAGTACTTATAACACTTTCAAGCCCTGAATTTAGTGCAAATCAAGTAAAGAAACATATTTTGGAATAATTAATTCATTCCATCCTTAAAGATGGACAAGTAGTGCTAAAATTATATAAGAATAAAACAATTAAAATCCTTTTAATTGAATGAATATATATTTTTTTGAAACAGATTAAATGGCTATAAGCCAAGAGATAAAAAAAATAGCGTTTCTATTTTTTTTATCTGTTTTAATTTAAATAAACTGCACAAGTAGTTTCGCCTTTTTAGAAGACTTCAGGTGCATAACATGAGGAAACTATCAACAAACATTGTGAGAGAAAATATACACATTAAAGCTTTAACATATTAATGTTTGAAGCCGTCTTATGTATCTTTTTTTCTAATGAATGGCATGTGTGACCAAACTAAGGTTGCATTCACTTAGTGTCTTCAGAGTACTTCCAGGATTCTGCACTTATATCCATGTTCTTTCTCCTGTATATATAAATTTGATCTCCTTTTACTAACCTCAAGCCCTACAAACAGTTTTGCTGATGACAGTACACTCCATTCTTCTTTTTCATTTGACAAACCTTGTAGTACCTCAAATGTACCAAGCCTTTATGGCTTTCTTAACCAGTGCATTAAACATCAATCTTGTTCCATTCTGGTGGAGTGAGGACAGATTTGTCAAATTGGATGCTACAAAAACAGTCCTCTTGGAATGTTTCTCATAATAAAGATTTCTCTTTTGACTATATGAATTGAAGTCTTAATTATTAAATCATCATCATCAAATTCCTGTCATGTACCCTCAAAGGGTGTACAGGATATGATAGTACTACATGAAAAATTTACATCATTACTAACTTCTTATCTACAATTTTCCTCCAAATCAGTCTGTTACTTATCAAGACTCCAACATTATCAGATCTTATATTTCTATCGTCTAAGGCAGCGCTTCCCCAACTGTGGGCCGCGGCCCCTTTGGGGGGCGTAGGTTTTGGTGAGGGGGGCCGTGAAATAATGAAAACAAATTTAAAATGTTTTAAGACTAAATAGATGTTTTTTTTTTATTTTAAAAGAAACGTATTTAACTTTTAGTATTTAACCAATGTGTGAAATACGCTTCCTGCATATTTCGGCGCTTAATGAATATTAGTAAATATTGCTTATTCGTATGTTTCATTTCAAAGCAGTGGTTAATTGTATTTACTTCGAATGCTCTCCAGGGAAGCTCCAAATCTTCCTGTCCCTTTCATCATGCGTTCTGTTGATATTGACTTTATATACATATCAAAACTCGTTTTACATTATCACTCTCATCCGAGCTAGTTTTCTGTTACCAATAAAAGTTTCGCATATACTTCACACATGAAAAAAGCTTAAACAAGTTCATGTGGGGAGATGGTAACTCACTTGCAGTGGTAAACAACATGCCCTCCCTATACTGCAGAGGCAATAAAAACAAGTACTTTTATTATGCCAGTGAATAAGGTAAGAGGAGTCTGTGTAATATATTTCTCATCAAATAGTGCGATTAGAGACAACTGGGATAAAAACACACTAATTAATGAATCACATGTCCCCTCATACAGAAACTATGCTGTAACAAAACCATATGTTGAATGGGCAAACACAGTATCTAACTAAAAACTATTGTTATTAATTAGATGTGTGTGAGTTCGATTTCCCAAGGCAGCAATAAAATTCAACCGAACATGTTAAAATTCGTAAAAGTGTTAAAACTAAGTAATATATATATATAATGAATGTTATGGCAGTTTCACATATGGAATTCGGTTGAAGAGAGTTAGCATTTCAACTCAATTGTCAGCTATGCTTTTATCTTTCGGTTGCGCGATCTTTTGTTAATACCGCACCAATCATATGCACGTTTTAATAACCTGCTGTTTGCTGTCTGTTTCGCGTTAGGCTTAATTACGTTAAAGGGAGAAAAGTCAGAAAAGAGAAAAATGTTCCTGGTCCGGGGGATTCCTTTGTTCAGGTAATATTCACTAATTTCATGTTATCAGTCTGTAGTGTGCCAGTATCGGTAAGTGGTGATATTATTTGATCTATTCTACGTTTAAAAAAATTTAACCCTGAGATGGATAAGTGGCTGATAAAAAAATTCCCGCGAACAATCAGAAGAAGCAGAAACAGACTCAAAAAAAAAAGGACAGTATTTCGTATTTTACCAGAACAGCCCGCATCGTTTTCAGAATCAAACGGTAAGAGGCAAAAAATGTAATATATGCATTTGATTTTTGCAATATTCGCTGTGTATGTTTTGTATTGAATATAAATACAATAAATATTATAATAATATATCTCTCTATTACGATGATTTTTTTCGAGGGGGGTGGCCCCGTGAAATATTTTAATTTTTGCAAAGGGGGCCCTGACATTCAGAAGATTGGGAAGCACTGGTCTAAGGCACATTGGACCATATCAATCCACCCAGTGTCGCACTCAGGATTTAATCTTGGAGGGGGCCAAGCGCTCAGGATTTAATGTTCGGGGGGGGGGGGGGGTACTTGAGTAGACGTTTTGCGAATACACACACTACACATCGCATTCGACCTATAACTGAGCATCTGCAGTGATCGCTAATTCATAAGTAGCAGACAACAAAAATAAAAAAAATGAATTTTAATTAGGAAAAGATTTTTGGAAATTTTTCTAGTGTTTTTTGCTTTTCTTTGAGGGGTGCCCAGGCCCTTTTGCCCACCCCCCTCTGGGTGCGCCACTGAATCCACCTATATCTTGGTCTTCCTCTGGGTGGTTTTCCTGCCAACCTGGCAGAGAAAACTTGTTTTGCTAATCTTTCTTCGTCCATTCTGTTTAAGTGACCATACTACTTGAGATTAGCTCTGCTAACATATTCCTGGATGCTGACAATGTCAAGTTCTTTCTTAATATCCTCATTTTTAATATGATATTGCCATTGATGCCATCTGTTCACGCCTATAATCTTTCTCAGGACTCTCATATCTGCGGTCTTTGGTCAAGTGTTTTACTTCTGACACAGCTCTCAGATCCATAAGTTAAAACTGGTTTGAACACTGTCTTGTATATAGCTAACTTAGTGTTCTGACCAATTTCTCTCTTATTCCATATGAATTTATTCAATTGACTTCCCACCATACTATCTTTGCTGATTCTGTTGTCTATTTCTATATTTAATTTACCATCTTCAATAAAAATCGTGCCTAAGTAGCTGAAATGTTTCACTTGATCCACAGGTTCTCCATTCACAACACAGTTGACATTTTCAATGATTCTGCCAATTTTCATTGTCTTTGTGCTTTTTATTGCTGACCTTCATACCATATCTATTACAACAGCTATTCAATTTAGTCAGAGAATCTTGCAGACTTGTAGCGGATTTATTTAGAAGTATAACATCATCCGCATAAAGCAAAGAGCTGACATTAACATCTCCAAGTTTGATATCACTTTCCTTCATAATGTGATCCATATAGATAATGAATAACAGAGGGGATAATGTACATCCTTGTTTCACACCAGATTTAACATTAAACCATCTTCCTGTACTTCCTTCAATTCTAACTGCTTACTTACAACTCAAATAAAGACTAAGTATTGCTTGATATAATGCCCCATTGACACCATATAACTGTAGCTTATTCAATAGCTTCTCTATTGGCACCTTGTCATATGCCTTTTCCAAATCGACAAAACTTAAATACAGATCTCTGTTATATTCCCATGCTTTCTCGACTATTGTCGTAAAGTGAAGATCTGGTGCTGACAGCCTCTATTTGCCCTGAATCCAGCTTGTTCTTCACCCAGCTTTTCTTCCACAATTTGTCTCAACCGTTTCTCAAGTATACTTGCATAGATCTTGCCAGGAATACTCAGTAGGGAAATACCTCTGTAATTCTCACATTCAGTTTTATTTCCCTTTTTATATATGGGTACTCTTAGAGCTCTACTCCAATCATCGGGAATTCGTCCCTCTGTCCAGGCTTTCTGAACTATGCAATGCAGCCACTGTAAGATTCTTATACCACCATACTTCACCATTTCTGGTCGAATATCATCTACTCCTGCTGCCTTTCCACATTTCAAGCCTTCGATGGCTTTTTCTACTTCAAGTATGGATATGTATTCCTGACTGCATGCCTGGTCAGTGTTTTTTACCACTGTGCTGTCATCGCTGCTTGTTTCATTTAGAAGTTTTTCAAAGTAATTACTCCATACTTCAAGGATATCTTTTTCTCCCATCTTCATCATCTCTAACTCCTTTTACAGCAATTTTTCCTCCATTCCTAAGCTTCTTCAACAACCTCCAGAATATTTTGCCACCTGCTTGATATTTATTTTCTATATTCTTGCCAAAGTCCTCCTATGACTTTTGTTTAGCTAGTTTTACACAGTGTTTAGCATTCTTGCATTTGTCTCTATATTCTGTAAGAGCACAAGCTGACTTATTTGACAGGAACTTTTGATATGCTTTCTTCTTTTCCTTCACTGCCGAGTTCGGATTTTTTTATCCTTGCAGACAACCTCACCACATGGCTCTCTAGCAGAATCAATGTTTTCTTCAGAGTTTGCCTTTAAATCTCCAAAATTTGGTTTCTGTTCTCAAACTCTTTCATTTTTTCTTCAATAATCTTTGTATATTTTAGTCTACAGTTCACATTTGAGAGCTGCTCAACTTTTATTTGCTTTAAAACTTTCTTACGTGTTATTCTTTTCAGTATGAAATTCAATTTTATCCTGCTCAAGACTAAATAGTGATCACTTCCAATTTCAAATCCTCTGTACACTCTGGTGTCCTGTACCAGGGAGAAACACATAATTATCAATGAGACTTTTCTTATTCCTAGCTTCTATGTGAATTTGTGCACATTTTTATGTTGGAACATGGTGTTAGTAATAACCAGTCCATGTCCTGAGCAGAAATCCAACAGATATTTGCCATTATTATTAGCTTTGCTTTTTTCTCCAAATTTTCCCAAAATATTTTTGTATGTCTGACAATCACTTCCTACTCTGCTATTTAGATCCCCAACAAGGACCAACTTTTCCTTTTTCATTGTGTCAGTTGCTTTTTCTAAAGCGTCAAAAAATTCCTCCACTTCTACCTTAGTAGAACCTTCTGTGGGACCATAGGCACAAATAAGTCTCATTGTCCAGTTCCCCATTCTCATATTTGCCCACATTACTCTACTTGAGACTGACTGCCATTCAAGAAGATTAGCCTCGTATTTCGTGTTGAATACTATGGCTACTCCTTCTTTTCCTTGATTGTTATTGCCTGAATATAACATTTTGTATTTATTGCTCAGAAAGATCTCACCAGTTTTGGTCTTTTTTGTTTCAGTCACCCCTATTATGTCGATCTGGTACTTATCTAATTCCTCAGCTAGCTCCATTTCTTTGCCATTCAGGCTTCTTACGTTGAAAGTACTGATCTTTAACTCTGGTGATGTTGAGTTGGGGTTTGTTTTCAGATTTGTTCCAGCAGCTTACTCTTCGCTGTTCGCCCTGGTTCCCTGGCGAAAACAACGGGGGCGTTGTTTAACCGGGCGATGCCCCAGCCGGCATGAAATTTTGTCATGTTGTACCATCATTTTTTATTTTGGCTTAACCAATAAGAATACAATTTGGTCGGCTAAATCCCAAATTGCCAGCCCATCCTCGTTCGTTCAGTATCAAAGTAGATACCCAACAGGGTGCACCACGAGAAGGTGAAGATTGGACATTAGGTCAGAAGCCTTGGTCGGTTCTCCGCATTCCTTTAAAGGCCATGTGGAGGTCTCCTCTCAGTTATACAGCTTTGACCCTTAAGCACCCCTAAATTAAAATGAGCTTTAATATATACTTCGTATATTTTGGCAACTTCAGTAGTAGTATAAACTTATAAAATTAAAAATTGTATTGCACAAATGCTTTAGGCAAAATAAAATAAGGTGCATACTGAAATCTAACATTTCGTAGATGTTCTTTATTTACGAGTGGCTGGACGTCTTCATCACTTTAAATCTCTTGGACATTATTATTATTATGGAGGAAATCGTGCACAGCAAGGGCAATTAAGGCCTCTGATGGTGCACACTTTTAACCACCAAGAAGGATATCCTCCACAGATGGAGGGAATACTTTGAGAGCCTTCTTAACCCCAGGTGGCCCAGCAGTTGTGGACTTCCAATAGGTGCAGATCGGGGCAATGACTAGTCTCATATCAGAAGAGGTCCATTTAGCAATAAAATCGGGCAAGGCTGCTGGCGATGATGAAATTCGGTCCGAAATGCTAAAAGCCTTAAATCGAGACGGTGTTCTCTTGCTGACTCGAGTGTGTCAGGCTGCTTGGATATCTGGGCAAGCACGAAAGCAATGGCAGACAGGCATAATAATACTATTCTTCAAGAAGGGAGACCAGAAGGATTGTAGGAACTTTCGTGGCATCTCTGCTCAGCCTGCCTGGGAAAGTGTATGCTAGGTGCTTGGAAAGACGGTGCAGGAGCACAGTTGAGTCAACGTTCCAGGAAGAACAATGTGGCTTTTGTCCTGGTAGAAGCACAACTGACCAAATCTTCACTTTAAGGCAAGTCTTTGAGAAATCTTAGGAATATACCAAGAATGTCTACACGTTTTGTGGACTTGGAGAAGGCATATGACCGGGTTCCTCGGGATAAGCTTTGGCAAGTAGTACAGGAGTATGGAGTGGATGGCCAACTATTAGCTGCCATCAAGTCCCTGTATGAATGCCCAGAGTTTTGTGTGAGGGTAAACAGCACAAAGTCTGAACCTTTCACAGTCTCTGTTGGCCTCCACCAAGGGTGCATTCTGTCACCCCTCGTTTTCATAATATTTATGGACTGGATTGATAGGCACAGTCAAGGCAGTGAGTGTGTCAGAAATGGAAGATGTAGCATTGGACGTCTGCTTTTTATGACCTAGTTCTGCTTAGCTCTTCCACAGATGACCTCCAGCAGACCCTGGATAGGTTTGTAGCTTTCTGCAGACACCGGAATGGAGATCGGTCTCAAGACAACCATTGCAGTGCCCTCTACATGTAAGTGGAGTCCCAATGAGGTAGGTGGAGAAGTTTAAATACCTTGGGTCCATTTTCACAAATGATGGAAAATGGGATGCAGAGCTAGATACTTGAATTGGCTTAGCAAGCTCAATATTGCAGGAGCTTGGCCGTTCAGTAGTTTTGAAGCGGGAGTTAAGCCAGAAGGCAAAGGTGGCTGTCTTCAATACAGTCTATGTCCCCATCCTCACCTATGGTCATGAGAGTGTGGTAATGACCGAAAGAATGTGGACACGAATCCAAGCTACTGAAATGAGGTTCCTTCGAGGGGTTGCGGGGCTGACAAGACTCGACAGAGTCAGAAGCTCTGCAATTCGGGAAACCCTGAATACTCAACCGCTGCTTCTCCGTGTTGAGAGATCACAGTTACATTGGTACGGGCACCTGGTCAGAATGCCACAAGAGAGGCTCCCTCAGCAGGCCCTCTTTGCCAAGCCAGAGGGGTGGGAAGCCATGTGGAAGGCCAAGGACTCGCTGGATAGATTATATTCAAAACCTTGGGTGGACACGTTTGGGAATCCCACCTGAACACCTGAGTTTGGTGGCAGAGGATCGTGACCGTTGGAAGTTCTTCGTGCAGCTGTTGCCCTCACAACCCAATTAGGAAAGGTGGGCCTTGAAGATGTATATATGTATTATTATTATTACTATCCAAGACCCCATGGAGTCAAAGACTCGTCATTTATATAATTCTCATTGTATACTTCGGTTGGTTTAATTATCAAGAAGTCAGTAATAAAACCTTACTTACCAGTATGCTGCAATTTTTTTATTAAGTTCATGATATGGAGATAAACAAATATTCAATTATCTTGTGAATTTTCCAGTGGAATAATTATCCGTAAAATAACTTCTGCTGAATTCTTAACGGATTCATCACACGGAATCTTCGGCAGAACTTTCCTCATTTCGACGTCATCTATAATTGTACCAGTTCCTCCTCATTTAAATTTGTTTTCCCATCAATTAATTTACTAATTTCGTTTTCAACCATATCGCCAAAGCCCTCTAAGTGGGCATTACTATAAAAGTAAAATTTTTACAGAAAAAAAGCATTGCATATTGTATGTAACTCATCAGAAAATAAAGTGCTTAGCTTGAGATTAACACACTTATGATTTTTAATGCACTTTCCTGGCAGAAAATGAAGACCATTGAAATTGTCTTCGTTTACTGTAAACAATTGACGTACACACGTGCTGAAGGGTATTTCCCCTATTATAAATTTACTGCTTATAATTACATGCGCAATACAGCTAGACGCAAATTTAACGAAGATAAAATTTGATTTTTAAGTCACGCAGTGAAAAATATATGAAAAGATAAAGGGTTACTACAATTTGCAGACCATGTTTTCGATTTATATCGAAACCGCATTGACCGTTACTACAATTTTCAGACCGCGTTATAAGTACCGTTAACCCTCGTATAACGGTACTTATACCGCGTTGTATAAGTACCGTCATACAAGGGTTATCTGTACACTTTTTTTAATTCAAACAAACAGAACATAAAAACAAACTCATACAAAAAGTTCTAATAGGAAATGGGATAAATTTAAAGAAAGAATATTAAAGGTTGCATTAATGTCCTGCTTACTGGAAGGGGCATTTCGGAGGCAAGAAGGTAGGCTAACATTAATTGGAAGATGATAGAGATGATGGACCTATTTCTGGCGGAGGAGAGCTTACTGAAATCGGTTTCTTGAAAAAGGTATCTAGGGTTAATGGCCTTTTAGCAGCTGATGTTCTCACTAACTGCACAGTAAACCTTTGTAATCGCTGGATGTTAGGATCTTGCTCCTCAAGCTTAGAAATGAGACGAAAGGCTTCAGTTAACTTTTTTGGCTCTGGATCTTCTGATTCTTTGTGTTCCTATCAGCTGCTTCTCTCTATCCATAAGGTCTTCATTGGTTAATTCTTGTGAATGACTAGAGCCATTCACAAGATTTCATCGATGTCCAATTGTAGTGCGTTGCCACTGTCCACAGCATTTCTGGCTCCCGTGATGTCTTCTGTGAAGCCACGAAAATCATCACAAAATTGAAGGTACACTTTGTTTCACACCAATTTAATTGTTGATTGCTTCACTTCCTCCCAAGAATCAGCAATGTTTTTGATGGCATCATGGATGTTATAATTCTTTCAGAACTCTCTCAAGGCTATCTATCGTATAATCTTGCATAGCCCTGACTGCTTTTGGGAATGTACACCATAAGTAATAAGCCTTAAGTGCAGAAATAACTCCCTGGTCCATTGACTGTAGTGTTGGGTGGTAAAAATATGACCCTTACATTAGGGTGAAGGTCATCTAAAGATGTTGGATGTCCAGCAAAAGCAGAATTTTAAAGGGAATTTTTTCACGAACAATAACTTTCCACAGCAGGAATAAAACAGTTCAAATTCAATCTTCAAGCATGGGAAGTGTGACCCAGGCCCTTAAATTTGACTTCCAAATAATGGGAAGAGCTGCTTTAATAATGCAGAGAAGTGCAGGTTTGTTGACATGCGTAAAAGAAACTAGTTCCCAAATTATTAATATTAATTTAATTATTCTTATGGGTAGTCTTGGGAGCTCGTTCGTAAGTACGGAATGGCATAATTCAAGTCATCCGTAACCCGGGGACAGCTTGTATTTGTGCAGTGACAATATTGAAGTTGTAATTCAAATGTTGTCCACTTGATAGCTGTACAGACATGCCATGCTGCAGTAATGATGCCACCACAAGAGAAAGCACAGTTCGTGTTATGGTTCACATAAATGAAGTCACTGACAACTATCCAAAGGAATTTCAGGTGAGAGTATGGTAGGAATGCTCCGAGTGACAAAAGCATCCGTAAGTGGCATCAACAGTTCTTGGAAACAGGGAATGTTTTAAAAGGACTCAACAGGTAGGCCTACAAGTGTGGAAAACAGGGAACAAATTTGTCTTTCCAGTGTAGCCTGAAACATTTGGTTCATAGTGTGAGTCGTCAATTAAACTTTTCTAAAAGTACAGTGCATGTCATTATTCACAAGAGATTGAAACTTCATGCTTATAAACTGCAGCTTGTTTATCTCATCCAGCTTCCTCATAGACAACAAACAGTTCAGTTTGTGTCAACTTGTTAGACATTGCTGAACATGACAACTTCCTCCAGAGCATTTTATTTTCTGATGAGGCAGCGTTTCATGTGCAAGGAGTTGTGAATCATTATGATTGTCAGGTGTAGGGATCAGAAAATCCATGAGAACTGGTGGAAAGGCAATGTCTGGTGTGACATCAAAGTCCGAAAGGCAATGTCTGGTGTGGCATCGTGCATGATCACATGGTTGAGCCATTTTTTTTCCATGAGGAGACGATTACGAGTGTGGCATACCTGAATCTGCTACAGAAGTTTGTTTCCCCAGATTGAGAATGTAGAGGGCCTCATTTTCCAACAGGATGGGGCCCCTGACACATGATGCAACGATGGTGCAGACTGTGCTCAACAATTGATTTCCAGGAAAATGGATAGGCACAGAAGG
The DNA here is from genome assembly GCF_054136105.1 of Typopeltis vanoorti. NCBI lineage: Eukaryota > Metazoa > Arthropoda > Arachnida > Uropygi > Thelyphonidae > Typopeltis > Typopeltis vanoorti. The sequence continues at coordinate 151,446,384 of NC_143556.1, read as the reverse complement.
TCCTATTGCTTTCCCCCCCATGTAGTCTCAATTTGACTCCAGTGGATTCCTTTTTTTTTGGGACTATGTAAAAGACATTGTGTATCAAGAAAAAATCCAGTCCCTTGCCCACCTGCACCATAGAATAACAGCAATCATAGAAGCATTTCCTATGAATATTCTTACCTGAGTGTGATCTGAGGTGGAATTCTGTTTTGATGTCTGCAGGGCAGCTGTAAATGGTGCACACATCGACTTACACTAACAGGTAATCAAACTTGTGACATTTTACTTTGATAATATATGCCACATACATTTCTGCTTCAACCTTTCTTTTAGTGTTACATGGTGATCAGCATTCATTTTTGAAATTATGGATTCTACAACCGTGTAAAAATAACTCTTTTTATTATCCTGACGTTTCGATCTTCATATCAAGATCATCATCTGGAACATAAATATACAAGACAACCTGCATTACACTTCAAACCGTGAGCTAGATAAACAATTATTTGATCACATGCTACTCACTGGCATGACCTCTAGTGGGGGGGGGGGGGGGGGAATGACATCAAGCTAGATTTAATTTACGATTACATGAATAAACATTCTTGCTTGTTATTTTTGATTAAAAAAAAAATTATCTATACATTACAACATGAATAAACATTCTTTCTTATAGATTTTTTCTTTAACAATGATGTCCCATTTTTTAGTATTAAAGTTGTTATTTTAGATTTAGGATCCTGGATTTTCTACAGTTCTGTTTATAGTTATTTTTAGAGAGGAAGGATTCGTGGGACGAATATGTCTTCCATATGTATGGGATTTTTAGACCATTATTGTTTAGATTGGGGGTGGTTGATAATGATCTCACAAGCTTCCTTAAATTTGTGTTCATACCATGTTTTGGTGTGATGTAGACAACTAGTGCTTTTCAGTCAATTCTATGTAAGGTGTTCAGGGCATGATCAGAAAGGCCAGCTTCACCATAATTATTATATTTAATGTGTCGTTTATATGCTTTTTGTCTGATTGGAATTGTGCGTCCTGTTTCTCCTATGTAATGTTGCAGGTGCAGTAACTATGGTATACTCCAGGGTGGGCCAACGGAGGGAGTGGGTCTTTGGATGAGTTGAGTAGCTTTTTAATTTTGCAGGGGGTTTAAAGGTGTCTTTGAGGTTGTATTTTTGTAGTACTCTGTTTATTTTGTCTGATGTCCCTTTAATGTAGGGAATGGTTATAGTTCTACTGTAGTCTGGTTTGTCTTTGTTTTTTATTGAGGTCTTGTAGAGAAATTTGTTAATAGTGTTTCAAAAAAATGGATACAGCCAAAACACTGTTAACAAAATTCTGTACAAGACCTCAATAAAAAACAAAGACAAACCAGATTACAACAAAACTATTACCATTCCCTACATTAAAGGAACATCAGACAAAATAAACAGAGTACTACGAAAATACAACCTCAAAGCCCCCTGCAAAATTAAAAAGCTTACTCAACTCATCCAAAGACCCACTCCCTCCGCTGACCCATCCTGGAGTATACCGTATTTACTGCACCTGCAACATACCATACATAGGAACGCACAATTCTGATCAGACAAAAAGAACATAAACGACACATCAAATATAATAATTATGGTGAAGCTGGCCTTTCTAATCATGCCCAGAACACCTTACATAGAATTGACTGGAAAAGCACTAGTTGTCTACATCACACCAGAATATGGTATGGACGCAAATTTAAGGAATCTTGCGAGATCATTATCAACCACCCCAATCTAAACAATAATGATGGTCTAAAAATCTGATACATATGGAAGGCATATATTCGTCCCACGAATCCTTCCTCTCTAACAATAACTATAAACAGGACTGTAGAAAATCCAGGATCCTAAATCTCAAATAACCACTTTAATACTAAAAAATAGGACATTACAGTTAAAGAAAAAATTTATAAGAAAGAATGTTTATTCATGTTGTAATGTATAATTTTTTTTTTTTTTAATCAAAAATAACAATTGTAATAATAGAAATAGGACATCACTGTTACTGGCAGGAAAACCATCTGTAAGCAAGAATGTTTATTCATGTAATCATAAATTAAATCTAGCTTGATGTATTTTTTTTTTTTTTTTTCACTCGCAGTCATGCCAGTGAGTAGCATGTGATCAAATCACTGTTTCTCTAGCTACAGTTTGAAATGTAACGCAGCTTGTCTTGTATATTTATGTATGCTCCAGATGATGATCTTGATATGAAGATCGAAACGTCAGGATAATAAAAAGAGTTATTTTAACACGGTTGTAGAATCCATAATTTCAAAAATGAATTTCTGCTTCAAAATGTCATAAAATAAATTTCATTGAAAACCCTGGAGTTCTTTTTCAGACACCCTGTATAATGAACAAAAGGTTGTATATTTTATATTTTTAATGTGTAATATGTATTAAAATTATGTGCTGAATTTTTAGTATAGAAATGGTCTTAGCAGCGAAAGAAGTAAAGTTACTTGAATTCAGATGCTCAAATAAGGATTGTAATTAGGGCTGCTGATTAGTATATATGGTTTAGATACACGTTATGCTAACAAGTGGGAGATATAAAAATATCTTATTTCACATTAGTAGTAGTAGTAGCAACATGTGCCTGTAACAAGATCTGTGAAATCTATAGGAATTGAGAATCTGAAACTACCTACACAATATCTTTCAATAAGCCATACATATGTAAGGGTTGATCACGACTTTTCTTGGAGGTGGGGGGTAATTAACATATGTGTTTTCATAATATATATTATTAAAAACAATATATGGACATGTTTCTTCATTCTATTTAACTGAAAATTCAGAATAATTTTTGTTCTGATTTCTTACTGGTTAATGATTGATCTTGTCACTAATTTTTTTATTTTGTGTTTTATAATGGGAGAAAAGAAGGTATCAAGCTACTTATTTACTGAATGGAACCTTTCACTTTTTCCTGTTCTTCACAATTTGTATCAAAATTTGCAACATAACAAAAGATAATGTCAACTGATTTCTGGACCATTCACTTTGTTTGCAGGGGATAATATTAAGTTTAAAAGTATGTAAGTTTGTTTTCCTCAAAATTCTATCTCCAAATGCAATGTCGGGCAAATAATTTAAAATGAAAATGCAGTAGTAAAATGCTTTTGCTACCTGAATAGATTAAGATTATCTTTAAAACATCTTAATGAATTTATTAAAAGTCAAAAATGCATATAGTACAGAAAGGAAATAGAAAAATAATTTAAGAATCCATACATGATTGTAGTTTACTAGTTTTTCTTTTTAACAAAAGCAGAAAAAAAAATTGGAATTGCTATTATTATTATTAGACATTCATGGAATAATCAAACTCATTGAAGAAGTTGGTCATACCACTCATTCATTCACTCTCACCTTAATTGCCATTTCCTTTGCAACTTCTAGGAAATGGTACGTTATCCTTGTTTTGTCATATGAAAAATCTCTCATCTAGTAGGAGTATCAACAGCTTAAATGCCTCAATCATATCTTTGTATGCATGATACTTCATCTCCCAGTAAACAGAGCTGAGTAATCCAAATCAGACTGCAATCCAGTCTGATTTGGGCCTTACTGATGGAACTACCATTCTCAATATTGCAGCAATCCTATGGGTTGTCTTTGCAATATGGCCTCTGGGCTTACCATCATCTGAAGACACTTTGTTTCCTCTGGTATAGTTTCACAAAGAAAGCATGCAACCTCCTGTCTGATTCAAAATCTTACAAAGAGATGACAGTGCTAAAAAGATTAACAGTGACATCGATTTGTCCAACTTTCCATCATCATCATTATCAAATTATTGATATATATACAGGGTGTTCGGGATAAATTTGACAGTTTCGTAAGGAAAAAGAAAATCTTCTTTGTATCTATTAAATTTAATGAATTGACAAAAAAACATTACAGGCAGAGTTAATTACAATACTATCAACAAGATTTACTCAAAATAACCACCATTAGCATCGATCACAGCTTCAATTCTGCTTCGGAACCTCGAACAAGCTGATGCTACAGTCTCCCTGGGAAGGGCCGCAAAAACTGTTTTAATTTTATCCATTAACTGGGCTTTTGTATTACTGGAAGTGCGATTGGTGTCTTTTTCAACTGCGCCCCATACAAAATAATCCATGGGGTTAAGGTCTGGGGAGTTTGGAGGCCAAACATTTGGACTGGTGAAGTCGTAGAAATTTTCAGACAACCATTTTTGACTTTTCCCAGAGGTGTGGCAAGGGGCCGAATCCTGCTGCCATACATACGGCCTACCATTGGCTACCCTTGTTATCCAGGGCTTGACTACAGTTAGCAACTCCACGAACAAAGCCCGAATTCCAATGCCAGGGTTCTTCAACACCTGTTCCTGCAGATTTGCGAGGAATTCTGCTGTACGAACGCAATCAGATCGTCTGCTAGGGATCTTTCTTCTTGCTACATCCTCGTAGTCACCATTGCAAGTCTCTAGTTCATGCCTGATTGTTTTTACTGTATTCAGGGAGCATTGGGCAGCAGTCGTAATATCCTTATTTTGATGGCGGGCACGAATCATCATGATACAAGTTATTCTCTTCCATGATTCAGGTGGGTTCCAGCTATCCATCCTTTCTGACATCTTGTATATGAATGAAGAAGGGTCCAAACTTTTAAATGAAGAGAAGTCTGTGTTAATACATGTAACTTACGGAAAAATATAATTAATTATAAATATGTCAAATTTATCCCGAACACCCTGTATACTCAAGGGGTGTACAGGATATGATAGTACTACATGAAAAATTTACACCATTACTAATTTCCTATCTACAATTTTCTTTCAAATCAATCTGTTACCTGTCAAGACTCCAACATTATCAGATCTTATCTATCTTCTAAGGAACTTTTTTACCGTATCAATCCATATATATCTTGGTCTTCTTCTGGGTCTTTTTCCTGCCAACCTGGCAGAGAAAACTTGTTTTGCTAATCTTTCCTCCCCATTCTGTAAATTTAAGTGACCATACCACCCTAGATTAGCTCTCCTAACGCATTCCTGGATACTGACAATGTCAAGTTCTTTCCTAATATCCTCATTTTTAATATGATATTGCCATTGATGCCATTTGTTCATGCCCCTAATCTTTCTCAGGACTCTCATATCCGTGGTCTCTGTCTTTGGTCAAGTGTTTTACTTCTAACCCATCTCTCAGATCCATAAGTTAAAATTGGTTTGAACACTGTCTTGTATATAGCTAATTCAGTATTTTGGCTAATTTATCTCTTATTCCATATAAATTTATTCAGTTGACTTTCTACCATACCAGCTTTGTTGATTCTGTTGTCTATTTCCATATTTAATTTACCATCTTTGCTAAAATGGTTTATGTGTTCTCCATTCACAATGTTTCTGCCTATTTTCATTGTCTTTTTAATGCTGACCTTCATACCATATCTATTACAACAGTGATTCAATTTAGTCAGGAAATTTTGCAGATTTGTAGCGGATTTATTTAGAAGTATAACATCATCTGCATAAAGCAAAGAGCTGACATTAATATTTCAAATTTTAATGAATAACAGAGGGGATAATGTACATCCTTGTCTGACATCAGATTTAACATAAAACTATCTTCCTGTATGTCCATCAATTCTAACTGCTGATTTACAGCTCAAATAAAGACTAAGTATTGCTTGATATAATGCCCCATTGATACCATATAACTAGCATTTTGAATAGCTTAGCACCTTGTCATATGAATTTTCCAGATCTACAAAACTTAAATACAGATCTTTGTTATATTCCCATGATTTCTCAACTATCTATCGTAAAAGTGAAAATCTGATCTGGTCAGCCTCTATTTGGCCTGAATCCAACTTGTTCTTCACCAAGCTTCTCTTCCACAATCCTTCTCAAACATTTCTCAAATATACTTGCATATATCTTACCAGGAACACTCAGTAATGAAATACCTCTGTAATTCTCACATTCAGTTTTATTTCCTTTTCTATATATGAGGGCTCTACTCCAATCATCTGGAATTTGTCTGTCTGTCCAAGCCTTCTGAACTATGCAGTGCAGCCACTATAAGACTTTTATACCTCCATGCTTTAGCATTTCTGGTCGAATATCATCTACTTCTGCTGCCTTTCCACATTTCAGTGGAAAAACATCAAAAAAACACTGCATGCCTGGTCATTGTTTTTTTTTTACTACTGTACTGTCATCACTGCTTGTTTCATTTAGCAATTTTGCGAAGTAATTACTCCATACTTCAAGGATATCCTTTTCTCCCATTTTCATGTCACCGTTATCATCTCTAATTCCTTTTACAGCACTCTTTCCTTCATTTCTGAGCTTCTTCAACAACCTCCAGAATATCTTGCCATCTTCTTGATATTTATTTTCTATGTTCTTGCCAGAGTCCTCCCATGACTTTTGTTTAGCTAGTTTTACACAGTGTTTAGCTTTCTTACATTTGTCTCTGTATTCTCTAAGAGCACAAGCTGACTTATTTGCCAAGAGCTTTTGATGTGTTTTCTTCTTTAACTTCCTGTGTCCACTATGGAGTTCTAATTTTTCTGTCCTTGCAGACAACCTCACCACATGAATCTCTGGCTGAATCAATCAATGTTTTCTTCAGGACTTGCCAGTGAATCTCCAAGGTTTGGTTCCTATTCTCAAACTCTTTCATTTTTTCTTGAATAATATTTGTGTATTTTAGTCTACCGGTCACATCTGAAAGCTGCTCAACTTTTATTCGCTTTAAAACTTTTTTTACATGATCTTCTTTACAATATGAAATTCAATTTTATCCTGCTCAAGAATAAATGGTGAGCACTTCCAATTTCAAATCCTCTGTACACTCTGGTGTCCTGCACCAGTGCGAAAACATTATTATCAACAATAGCACAGTCAACGAGAATTTTTTTATTCCTTGCCTCTTCTCTCCATGTGAATTTGTGCACATTTTTATGTTGGCACATGGTGTTAGTAATAACCAGTCCATGTCCTGAGCTGAAATCCAACAGGTATTTGTCATTATTATTAGCTTTGCTCTTTTCTCGAAATTTAGTCAGGGTGGGTTTTGAGATTTGTTCCAGTAGTTGACTTTTCGCTGTTTGCCCTGGTTCCCTAGCGAAAACAACGGGGGCCTTGTTTAACCGGGTGACGCCTCAGCCGGAATGAAATTCTGTCGTGCTGTACCATCATTTGAAATTTTTGTTTAAGCCAATAAGAATACAATTTGGTCAGCTAAATCCCAAATTGCCAGCCCATCCTCATCCATTCAGTATCCAGGTAGATACCTAACGGTGCACCACGAGAAGGTGAGGATTGGACATTAGGTCAGAAGCCCTGGTCGGTTCTCCGTATTCCTTTGAAGACTATGTGGAGTTCTCCTCTCAGTTATATAGCTTTGACCCTTAAGCACCCCTTCCAACTTTCAATCTTGTTCAAACCCTTCTCGAGAGGCACATCAGCTCTTATTACTAATAAATAGCTTCACATCATTTGGAAACAGCCCCTCCTCCCCTGCATTCTAGTGACAGTATAACAAAGTTTTGAACGTTGCAAAATCAGAAAAATAACAGTTTCTTTCCCTCAACAGCTGTTCATGTTACTTTACAAAAAAGGTAAGTAGATTACTAAAACTACATACATGAACATAAAGACTTGCCATAAATACTGTTACACTTTGTGCACACCCTAGCAATGCTCATAGAATTGAATGCGTCTTGTTCCGTTAGTGGTGCTGTGTGCAGCCAACATATGAATGTTTCTCAAGAGAGAGAATCTTTGTGTATAGGTTAGCATGCAGTAGAGAGAGATTATGAGAACTGTGTTGCTGTAATAGCACTTCACAAGATTGGAATGCAGCACTTGTTATTTTCAGCAAGCTAACTCTCAATCAGTAGGATGTTTGTGTATCAGACTAACCATTATAACACTACAGAAGATGTATCTGACTGCATTAGGAGACACTTCTTTGCTGTAATCCTGTGCGAAAACAGAAAGTGATGTCGTGGGCAACACATGCAATTAAGGTATTACAGATTTCTACCATTGTGTTAAACATGAAAGGAAAGATGGAAAATAAACTTTTCACCATCTCCTTTAATTCAATCATTGTTATTCTTAAGCAACTGAAATTCTGTTATCTGTCATTTTCCCTTTTAGTTTCAGTGCCTTTTATTTGAAACATCTTCCTCATACTGTGTTTCCAAAGGCATGACCCAAACCCTGCACACATCTGTACAAGGGTGGTCTGAAAAGTTCCTGGCTTCGACCATAGATGGCAACATTATCGGCAAGATTTTTTCTAAGTTGGTACATCTGTCATGTGAAATTGCAAGTCATTCAATAAAGACGGTCTGAAAAAAATTGTTGTCTGTATCCTTTGAAATGGATAAAATTGAGTATCGCGCTGTTATAAAATTCTTTGTAAAAGGAAGTTTAACACCAAAAGAAATTCATAAAAGCTTAAACCTGGCCGTACCAGCCTTGAAGATGATCCACGTGAAGGACATCCAAAAAGTGTAACAACAGAAATCATTGATCAGTGTACGATATGGTATTGGATGACTGGTGAGTCAAAGTGCATAAAATTTCTGAGACTATAGGCATTTCAAAAGAACGTGTAGGATATGTTTTGCATGAATAATTGCAAATGAAAAAGCTTTGCGCAATGTGGGTGCCGTGTTTGCTCACAGCAGATCATAAATGCACTCACATGAAAATCTCTGAACAGTGCTTCGAACGTTTTAACAAGAATAAAACTGATTTTGTGCTGCGATTTATTACCATGGATGAGACTGGGATTCACCATTACACACCAGAATCCAAACAGCAGTCAAAACAGTGGACAGAAGCCAGCTGTTCAGTGCCAAAGAAGACTACATCGGTTACATCTGCAGGAAAGGTCATGGCATCAGTGTTTTGGGATGCTAAAGGCATTTTGTTGATTAATTATCTTAAAAAGAGCAAAACAATAACCAGGGAATATTATTCCGATCTTTTAACCAGACTAGACGAAAAAACCTGGATTGCAGAAGAAAAAAAATCATCTTTCATCAGGACAATGCACCTGCCCACAAAGGCGTTTTGGCAATGGGAAAATTAAGGGATCTGCACTATGAATTGTTGGAACATCCACCCTATTCCCCAGATTTGGCTACCTCTGACTTCCCAAAACTAAAACTTTCTCACTGGTCAGTGGTTTTCTTCAAATCAACAGGTGATTAAAGCTGTAGAGGAGTATTTTGCAGATCTTACTGAGAACAACTACAGGGACGGGATAATGGCGGTGGAGCATCGCCAGAATAAATGTATTAGTCTTAAGGGAAATTATGTTGAAAAATAAAAATAATTTTGAAAATATGAATTCGTATTTTCATTGTTAGGGCGAGAGCGTTTCAGACCACCCTTGTATACAAGTGTAAGATTTAGTGACCCATCGTGTGTAAAAACTGATCTTCGGCATAAATCTTTCTGGTGTTAGAGTTAAATATGTGTATATGTAATAGCATATTTGGATAAAGATCTTCGCATGTATTACTAACAAATACGTTAAAATTTTTTTAAGGTTAAGCCAATTGCAATATTTGTAAACCTTTCAAATTAGCCACATGAAGGATTTTTATCATCAAATCTGATATATATATATATATATATATATATATATATATATATGTTAAAGATACCAAGCTATTTTAAACCTGGTTTTACTCCATTTCCCAAGTAAGCAAACAGACAAACAAGTCAAGTTTGCACCTGCAAGTGTTGCAAGCCTAGCTGATCCTACACGTAGTGCAAGACTAAGGCAACTCATGGTAAAAGTAGAATAAGCTCTGATCACTAATCTTAATATTTACCTTTAATGCAAAGCACATCTCCTGGATGAGATGTATGATGTTTTGTATTAAAGGCAAGAGGGGCCACTACCCAGACCGGTTTCGACCTTTATTGAGGTCTCATCAGTGGGAGCCAGGTTAGAAAAATACCAAGATTTTAGTAATACAGGGCTTATAAGTATTTTACCAGAACAAGGTTACCATAAGGTGTTTTAATCTTATTAAATAAAAATCTCAGGAGGAGATAAGGTTAAAACACCTTATGGTAACTTGTTCTGGTAAAATACTTATAAGCTCTGAAGGCGCACTTTTCGCTTAATGGAAGTGTAAATGCACACAACTGTTGCATCTTGGCGAGAGAGAGAGAACCCACACGTGATTGTGGAAATCCCTTTGCATCAGCCAAAGGTGACAGCATGGTGTGGGTTCACTGCATCATTAATTATAGGCCCCTTTTTCTTTGAGGAAGTCCACAGTGTAACACTCCATAGTGTAACATTCATGCAGGATGGAGCACCTCCGCACATCACAGGTCCTGTCCCGCACTTGCTACGATTGACATTTGGCGATGACCGTGTCCTCAGTCGGTCTTTCCCGCACGAATGGCCACCAAAATCTCCAGACCTTACACCTTGTGACTTTTGGTTATGGGGCTTCTTGAAGTCACAGGTGTACAGAGGTCAGCTGATGTCATTCACCATCATATGACAGGAATTACAGCTGAAACCCTCTTTAATGATGTGCAGGGTGTCGTGCCACGTCTGACGTTCATTCTCATGAATGACGGCTGCCACATTTGTAATCCTAGCTGTGTTGTGAACTGTTTTGCACCCCTGCACAAACTACTGACACAACTGAAGTGCCACCTGTCGGTGGCAAATATAACTATTCTGGTAATACAAATTTTCGTTATTAAAAAAATCCCATATGTTTCTATGCATTTCTGTGAAAACCACATCGATCTACTGTCTATACTTTTCGAATTATTGAATTTTTACATTTTCTGTTACTTTTGGATCACCCAGTATATATACCATCAGAGGTGCAGAATGTTATGATTTTTGCATCATCATTAACATCTGTAAAATCTCATATTTGACTCTTCTACAGCCCTTTTTACTGTACATACCGGCAACTGAATTAGAAACGTTTATGTAGATGTATGTAACACACTTATGCAGCAATCACTTCCCATAATGCATAGCATTATGGGAAGGGTCACTACCCAGACCGATTTAGACCTTTATTGAGGTCTCATCAGTGGGAGCAAGACCCAGAGGTGATACTATGGTTGAAGTAATGCCAAAATCATATTTTCATATATGAGTAGCCAAAAGGTGTCACACCTTATTCTTCTTTGAGTGCCATCTCCTGCAAGGAGGTTGGCGACCACCTTGGCAAATTTTGAGCGATTCTCAGCCACTCTGAGCAGTTTCTCAGAGTTTATGCCAGTCCACTGTCTGCCAGCCAAGATTTTCTTCGTCTTCCTGTCCACCTCTTCCATTTATCTTCCCTTTTATAATCAAGTGAAGTATTTTATATTTTTCATTATGAAGTAGGTGATGAAGATATGCAGTTTTCCTTCTTTTTATGTTATCTAAAAGTTCATTTGATTTCCCCATTTGTTCCAATACTTCCTGATTGGATGTTTTTGCTGTCCATGGGATTTTTAATATTCATCTGTATAACCACATCTCACAGGCTTCAATTTTTTTTATTGATATTGTCTTCAAGATCCAAGTTTCTTCATCATACAGCAGTACAGACCATACATAGCATTTAATCATGCGTACTCTAAGCAGTAATTTAAACTGCGGTTAGTGTTGATTTCATTAATAGAAAATTTTTTCTTGCCATTTCAATTCTAACTTTTATTTCCATTTCTGGATTGCAATTTTCATTTAACCAGCATCCAAGATATTTAAACTTTGCCACTCTTTCTATTTGTTTTCCATTTAAAGAAAGTGCTGAATTAAAAATTGGTTTCTTGCTTATGACCATGAATTTAGTTTTGGTGATATTTACTTTTAATCCCATTTTTTCACTCTCTTCATTAATTCCTGAATATTGTCAGCTGTGTCATCAGCATATTGGACGTTACTGATGATTTCACCATTTACATTAATCCCTTCCTTTCAAGACTTTTTGAAATATGGCTTCTGAGTATATGTTAAAAAGAAGTGGTAAAGCACACACATCCTTGCCTTACTCCTCGTTTGATGTTAATGGAGTCTATAATAATGTCATCAACTTGAACAGATGCCTTTTGGTTCCAATATAAGTTTTCAGTGGTCCTGATGTCTTTTTAATGGTGCAATCATTTTAGCACGTTGATCTTTGTCAAATGCTTTCTCGAAGTCAATGAAGCAAATGAATATTTCCTTGTTTTGGTCAAATAAAGCCGAATCACTGATGGTGTCTTCACATTTTCTGTATATTCTTTTTTGAATTATTTTCAGAAAGATTTTGAGAATGTGACTCATTAGACTGATGATTCTGTAGTCATTACAAGTTTTTGCATTTGCTTTTTTAGGTAGCATGATGAAGGTCGACTGTAACCAGTCATGAGGGATTATGCCTGTAGCGTGGATCTTATTAAATAGCTTTATGTTGTCACCTTCTAATAACTTTACTATATCTGCTGGTATTCTAACCGGGCCTAAGGCTTTACCATTTTTAGCTGAGTTTAGTGCACGTTCTGCCTCTGATCTTAGAATGCATGGACCTTTCATGCATATGTTCATAAGTATTTTCTGGGTTTTGTCTGTTATCAGTAAAGAGTTTTTCTATCTATTTCACTCATTCCTTGTATGTTGTCATCCTTTTTGGATATTATTTCTCCCTTTTTGTGTAGATTAAAATTGTCATGCTTTTCCTCTAGAATTTCTTTTGCTTCTTTGATCTTGTGTTTAATAATTTTCTGAACCTCATATTTTGTTGGACTATGGTTTTTATATTATATGATCTGCATTGATCCATGAGAGAGAGAATTTCATTAATTATCCAATCTTGATTTTTTACTGCTCTATTAGGACACGACGTATTGGTACATTTCTCTATGAACAGAGATTTTAATTTGTCTCATGATAAGTTCTAGCTCTTGATTCATTCTTGATACCTCTGTGCTTTTTAATTTTCCTAAATCAAACCTTTTTTGTCGATGTTTCTTATAGCTTTCAGTCTAAGTTTTAACTCTGCTGCCAGTAGGCTATGATCAGAAGCAATATCTGCAGTAGGATAGGTTTTTGTACTCTTTATAGAACTTTGAAATCGTTGATTAATTAGCAAGTAATCAATTTGGTTTCTGACAATTATCCTGTGGTGATCACCAAGTATACAGCCTTCGGGATGGTAGCTTAAACTATGTGTTTGTGATTATTAGCTCCTCTTCCTGGCAGAATTGAATAAGACGGTCGTCTCTCATTTCTTGTCCCCAGTCCATGTTTGCCAACCAAATCTCCACTTCTATACCTTTCCCAACTTTAGCATTGAAATCACCCATGACAATGTTAACATCATGCTTTTTTGTGTTTTTAACTGATCGTAAAATTCTTCGATCTTGGTATCACTCTTGTCAGCAGTAGGGGCACAGACCTGTATCAGATTAACATCATCCTATCTGAGTATCAACAGTGACTTATTGACATCTTTGTTTAATATTATTCCAACTCCGTTTTGATGGTTGTTTTCACCTATCCAGAGTGATACATTGTCATGTCATTAACTTGAGTTTTGACTGATCCTGGCCACCTAACTTCACTCATTCCTAAAATCCCAATTTCAAATCTTTTCATTTCTTAGCTTACTGCTTCATAGGGTTCTGACATTCCAGGTTCCTAGTTTTAATGAACACACCATTTTGAGCCCGGAGATTCTTCGCACCCCTGTCCCATTTAAGGGATGCCGGGAACTTGGGACCATTTGTGTAGATTTTCTCACCATGGCAGTTAGTCTGGAGAAAGAGAATAGATAGAGCAGCAGTTTCTCCATTTGCTTTCTGCTCCAAAGTATTACAGATATACACAAACTGTATTGCCATCTGCAATTTTCTAATCACAAGCTTTACCATCATCACAAGCTTAAATCTTACTATTAAAATATTGTTCAGGTTAAAGGAGGTCCTACAGGGTATTAAATGAAGTTTATAATTCAGTGGTCAGTATGTGTACATCAATCCACCTATATCTTAGTTTTTCCCTCCATGCTGGCAAAGAACTTAAGTGACCATACCACCCCTGGATTTTAATTTAATTTCAGTACCATTTAATAATGGTACGGATAAAACTGCTTAAAACTTTAGTATAATATGAAGCTAAGTGACTGAAATTGCTATTTTGGTTAAGGTCAAAAACTAATTACAAACTTCTCAATCTGCTTCTTATTCATAATATGCAGTGAACAAAGAGTAGTCTTTGTTCACTGCATATTAGCCACTTCTTATCAATATAATTTATATTGTACTGTGTGCAAATTTACTTATCTTTATCAATCTCATATGGTCCAGTTATATTTCTATTAGCAGTTTTTATGTAATTCACAAGTTCTTATTTTACAATATTGAAGTAATTGGATATATTTCATTTTTCAGGTAGAGAAGATACACAGAGACCTCGAAAGCAGAATAATGCAAAGGCATCTAGAATTATAATCATTATTTGTTCTTATCCATCCTGCAACTTTTCTTCAAGCTTGTTAAATTCTTTGATAGCAATCTGTTCAGCTTCATCTTGAACCTGTATAATATATACATATAATTTCTCTAACTTCAAACAATCTGCATTTAAATAAAAGTAAAACAATACCACTACAAATTTTGTGACTATTAAAAAATTCTGTCCTCAGTGAAATGTATCTCAAGTAGTTTGTTAGTATTTTCCTGACCAAGTACATATTATAACAAAGGAACAATTATGCTTTTGTAAAGAGCATTTCAAAAAAATTAATCTAAAACTGATGATGCTGCCAATACTCAATTCATTACTTAACAACATTGATGCAAAGATTAGTTTTTGCATCAATGTTGATGACTCGTAGCCAATCAATTAGATGGTTACATCAACAGTGCTGAGCTTAATGTAATCTTAACACTGAAAAGCTTCTACTTTTGATGACTTTCAGTTGTCCCTCTGTTAATATTGGTTTTCACTTTACATTTTTTTTTAAATTTACTATCAACATTTTGCTAGTCTTCAAAAATTAAAACCTTTTCAGTGCTAAAATTACATTAAGCTCAGCTTTGTTGATGACACGTAACCATCTACCTGGATATGCTTCAAAACTGGTTGTAGCCACAGAATCTGAGATTTTAACTATATGGAATAATATCATCACCAGTTAAAGTTTTTTACTGGTGGTGATATTATTTCTCCTGGAAACATCCTGTTTTCAGGAGAAAGGAATCTCACAAGATTCCATGTCCACATTCTTATTAGCAATTCTTTCCTGCTTAAATTAAATATGTTATTATCAAAGAGCATTGTGCAGCAATTTAAGTCTTCAAAAATAACCAATCTCTTTTACTAAATTTTCCGTAAAGAATCCCAGCTAATGTAGAACACCTTTACCTGGTTGAAAGGAACTCAAAATTGCAATCCTTATTTTGGATGCACTGACCTAAAAGCAAATCTTCTAATACATTAATTTAATTAAAAACTAACGTTATCTGGTAATCAAACATATTAAGTTTATATTTATTTAATTAAATAAAAATATTGTAGAACACATGTTCTACAATATTTTGGTATTCATACACTTTCATAATGTTTATGTGCACTAGGAAGTAGAGTACAATCTTCTGACTAGAAAAATGAACAGAAGTGGAAAAAGAACCTGTATGGAAGACTCCTCCCAAATAACTGGGAGACCTCCACATCACCTTTAAGGAATGTGGAGAACTGACTAGAGCTTCTTACCTAATGTTCAGTTCTAACTTTCACATCATGTGATGCATTAGTAGGTATCTACTGAACAAACGAATATGACAACTTAGTTTCACAGATCTGGAAAAAATAGGGGAATGAACAGATGGCAGCAGTAGCAGAATGATATTCGAAGTGAAAATATTAGAAAGGAACTTGACATTGTTAGCATTCAAGAATATGTGAGCAGAGCTAATTTAAGGTAGTATTGGCCACTTAAAGGATCATGACAAAGTGCCTGGAGAAAAGCTTTTTAAAATACCACAATTATGGGGTAAAAGGATTGGTTAGTTTATGGTTTATTGGTGCAAAGACAGCAAAGATTATACTGCATTATAGTGAAGACAGTACACAAGGTAATATTAAATAATCAGGACTAAATTAGTAAATAATATGAATGTATACAAAAAAGTATGAATAAGCAATACAGTATTTACATAGAAATAAAATTTATAATCAAATGTGTTTGAAAAATTAATTCTTTGTAAAAAATTAAAAACATTACGCAATTTGTCTGCATCTGATACAATCTCTCTGAATGTATATGGCTCGGTTAGATAGGTAAAAAATTTCATTCCTCTCTCATGTGAAGCGCTGGCACTCCACCAGAATATGATAATAGGTAATACACATGTTGCATTTTTTCATGCATAGGTGGGTCATCAATCCTCAGTAAATAGAGATAAAAGGAACATTATATAAAGCAATACACAGTCTATATTTAAGTGAGAAGTTAGAATTAAAAGAAATATAGGAAGATGGTTTGATGTAAAATCAGAGATATCAAACTCAGCTCTCTTATGCAGATAATGTTGTACTCCTAAATACACCCAGTGCAAGTCCAGGATTCTCTAACTAAACCGCATAACAGTTGTAACAAATTTGGCATGAAAATCAACAATGAAAAGGTGGTAACATAAACTTCAGGTGCATTATGAATGGAAAGCATATAGAACAAGTAAAATATTTCAGCTATTTATGCACATTTTTAATGAAGATGGCAAATTAAATTAACAACAGAATAAGCAAAGCTTGTATGATGGGGAGTCTGTTGAATAAGAGAGAAATTAGCCAGAACACCAAACTAGCCATATACAAGACAGTGTTCAAACCAATTTTAAGTTATAGATCTGGGAGTTGGGTTAAAAATAAAGCACTTGATCAAAGACTAGAGACCACAGATGTGAGAGGTCAGAGAAAAATTAGGAGAGCGAACAGATGGCAGAATCATATTCAAAATGAAGATATTACAAAAGAACTTGAATTGTTGGCATTCAAGAATGTGTCAGCACAGTTAATTTAAGGTAGTATAGCCACTTAAACAGAAGGGGAGATGAAAGGCTACAAAACAGTGTTTGATGGCAAGACTACAGGAAAGAGACATAGAGGAAGACCAACATGTAGATGGACTGATTCAGCCAGAAGTGCTTTAAAGAACGAAATGTTAGATACAATGATATTGGAGTGATGACAAGTAATAGACTAATATGAAGAAAAATTGTTGATAGGGGATTAATAGCAATGTAAGCTTAATCATGTAGTGCTGTCATAATAACTTAAACACCCCAAACTTTATCTACAGCTGAAAATGAAAATTATAAAGAGAGAGAGAGAAAAAAAAAAAAAACTCCTTTACTTAACTGATAATTATCTTTTAAAAATTCTGTGCTAGATACACAATGTGCCCTGTTGCATATTTAGTGATTTTCGCATGACAGCATGTGTTAAAAATGTCTTTACTTTACAATAAGTTCTCCTTGCTATGTGAGCTTGCAACAATCTTGAATGTGACACTTCAATAATGTAATGGTTTCTTAAGGTTTCCCTTTTTTCAAATCCTTTCTTTGGAAAAAAGGTTTGGAAGTTGAAAGAGAAATAGATAAAATTTTTAGTCTATTATCAAGAGCTTTAAGAAAAGCAGAATGAAACCACTGTCTTCGGTCATCTCTTGATAATTTCATAAAGAAGGTTGAACAGCCAAATTAAACATTTTTCCCTTATTTTTTCTTACTATTTATATGTGATTGTGTTATTCTGCATTAATATTTACATACTGAAATTTAATTTGTAAGTGCATCTTGTGAATGAAACTAACAGAAATAACCTAAAGCATGCTAATGCATTTCTGCATACAGTTAATGTAAATACATAAGCAATAGGGTGAGAAGGTTAAATCGAACGTGTAAAGTTTGGGGAACAAAGCTCTTATGTAAGTCAAGACTGTTTGTACTTGTATATGCACACTATAATGAAATTATGTGCTATAACGATTTCTATTCCCTTCAGCCTTATGGCTGGTGGGATAGCTAATATGCTTTCACTGGCATGACAAATGCTTAAAACTCGTTGATTTTCCTGAGAGACCTTCTAAAAATTAGGTGATCCCCCAGACCATTCTAAATAAGTGACCAAAGGATGATCATCCAACTCAACGTTGGTTCCACTATAGTGATCTATAGCAGTGTTTCTCAACCTGTGGTCCGTGGACCACAGTCAGACTTAAATTAATTAAATATATATTTTTTAATTATCCAAACAAATTAAAATTGAATAAGTAAGTAAAAATTATTGAAATCAAATGGAGACACAAAAAAAAAGCGTCAGAATGTTCAAAGGCAAAAGCAATAAAACTAAATTGTTGTTCACTTCATACCTCCTTTATTACTCGTTATTCTGGCACTACAATAATTTGTAGTGGCATAATGACGAATAATAAGAGGGGTGAAGTGAATAACAATATACTTTTATTGCTTCCACCTTTTTTTTGTTCTTTTGTCAGATTTGAAGTGAACATGTGTTATCCACATTTCAACCAATGGCTTGTTGTTTATTGATTTTTATTACCGATGGTTTTCCTCCTTCAACCAAGGCTCGATATACCTTCAGAAGTGCTAAATGATACTTGGACAAAGTGTGTCGTAAGTTAGCCCCAGTATTTATATATTTTTTGGAAACGTTTTTTAATAATGGAAAAGTGGCTGAGAACTAGGACTTTGAAAAGAAGAGCAAATGAAACAAGCGATGCTAACCCTAATTGTGATACACATGTTGTAACGGCGAGTAAATCTGATACTATTAAAGTAGAAGAAACAGGCAGTTCAAAGAAAAAATACAGTAGGAAATATACTAGTTCATATTTGGAATTCGGTTTTACTTGGTGTGGAGATGAAAGTGAACAGAAACCTCTGTGTTTTGTGTTATGAAGTGTTGTCGAACAGGTACATGAAACCTGCGAAACTCCAACATTTAGAAACTAAACATTATAATGTGAGAAAGCAAATGGGGGGGGGGGGGGAAGCCAATTTCAGCGATGCTTAGCAACATTAAATCATGGGAAAGATGTAGTTTTGGCCATGGGTTCGATTAATAGCAAGGCACTGGAAGCATCTCTTAAGTTTGCGCACAGCGAAAACAAGGAAACCTCATTCTATCGCGGAAAATTTACTATTTCCAGCTATAAAAGATGTGGAAAAAACTATACTTGGTAACAAGTTACTAAACGACGATTCTTTGAATGACACTGTAGGTCACAGAAGTAATGATATGACAGGTGACTTAGAATCTCAGTTAATCGAAAGAGTTAAGAAGAGCCCTTATTATGCGTTACAAATAGATGAGACTACTGATATTACAAATGATGCGCAGTTAATATGCTACGTAAGATATGCACATGATAACATTTATGACGATATTCTGTTTTGTAGAACTTGGTCATCCCGAAAAACTGCAGAAGAAATATTTCACACTCACTAATTACATAATTCACAAAGGGAACAAGTGGGAAAAATGCATAGGCTTCTGTTCAGATGGAGGTCGCACTCTTACAGGCAGGCATAGTGGGGTTGTTTCTATTGTCAGGGAAGTGACTGGATATGAATCGGGTATATTGTTTCATACATAGGGAAAGGTTGCCACCTTTTAAAAACTGCTATACAACGTTGTAATGCTGTAAACACAACGCTGTAAGAAGAGCCTGTGTAACTCAGTAGATACGGCGCTTGACTGCACAAACGAAGACTTTTTGGTTTCTAATCTAGGCAGCGACTAGAGGAACTTTTTCTAAGCCTTTTTTCAATCGGCTCCCGAGTTAGTCGATCTTTGGGATGTGCAAGCATGTTTTTTTCTCCCTGAAACTCGGTTTTTCATCCAGTAAACTCAAGAAACTTGACCATAGAACTCACAATATTTCAGCTATTAAATATATTGTGTTAGGTTTAGGGACCACGATATGGTGGCTCATTGAACCGTCTGTCTTCACTGTGTGCTGCTTCATTAGTGATAGCCTTGGGCCAGCTATCTCTGGTTGGCTACCAGTGGAGATTGAACTGCCCAATCAGTCTCCAGAAGTTAGATAGGGCTAAAACGACCTCGCCAACTCCCTACATTGGAATAAAAGGCATTAGCTGATTTTTTTTGAAACGCTGTAAAGCTAGTTAATTTTATTAATGATCAACTTCTAAATAACAGATTATTTTCAGTGAATATAAACAACTTTTGCTTCATTCTGAAATTCGCTGGATTTCCAGGGACAAGCTTATTTCAATTAAGGCGCGAAGTTTTATTGTTTGTAAATAAAAGTAATTCTAATTTTGCATCACTCCTTGCTGAAAAGCATAGTTATCAACACTATCATATCTTTCAGACATTTTTTCAAAATTAAATGAACTAAATCTTTCCCTTCAAGGAAATTCAACTGTTCTTGATGCCTACGACAAAATGAAGGTGTTCGAGAAAAAAATTGATATTATGGATTAGTTATGTAAAATTTGCACAGACAATTTGCACCTTTTCCAATACTGAAATCTTTTTTTAGTGGAAAATGATATTTTGTTGATTCTGAGTTTCTGGAAAGGGTTCGTGACCACCTCAAAACTCTGAAACAGAATTTTGAAACATATTTTCTGAATAACTTTTATAAGAAATTTCTGTGGGTTCGTGATCCCAAGTGACAGTGGGCTTAAAACACAATTCCATGATCTTAGTTTGGCTCAATTCTGGATCTCGCCTTCAGTGAGAAGTGAATTTCCCGAAATATCCCAAGCATTGAAAATCGTCATGCAGTTTTCTACAACCTATCTTTGTGAGAAAGGATTTTCATTGCTCCTTCAAATAAAAACAAAATACAGAAATTTTCTTAGTGTATGTGTGCCGATCTTTGACTAAAGTTGACCATGTTGAGCCATATATCCAGCAAGAAGCTGAACCATCTCATTAAAAGTAAGTAGTAACATAATTATATCATATTATTTATTTGGACTAGAGTTTCCGATTATTCTCATTACTGGTTTTGGAATTAATCCATTTCCAAAATCGGACAAACTCGGGGATGAAACGAAAGTTATGTCACCGTGAGGCTCAGCTCTGCTGGCGAGGAGGATAGCTGCCCGCGTCCCATGAAATTCCATATCTCGTACGGTTGCTTGCAGGAACGTGAGGCTGAGTATACTGAATCCGTCGCATGCAAACAACAACATTCGTACGGTCATGGATTGTACAGAAACACACACATCACAAACGAATACAAGCAGCACACAGGACGGATATAAATAAAACCACCACATGATTAATGAATCTGCCAGATTTACAATGACCACTGCTGGGACTTTTTTGGGGGGCTTAGTACAAATCACGTGCGTACAGTATATACGGCATACAGTCGCTGGTGGGAAAATGCACCCAACCATGTGGATGGCACTTTGCTACTGACATCGTGGGTAGATATCAGGTCATTCCTGATATCTATAACCAGATTACACTGGTTATAGATATCAGGAATGACCTCACATAACAGGATGTCTTAAATTTTTTTCCTGGTCATTGAAAACTCCTCAGGGAAATAAGGCGATTCATATCGGCCGGAAGTGAGTGTGTGTGTGTGTGTGTGTGTGCTGATGGATGGATGGATGGGGGGTCATTAATGGGTTTGGGATGTTCTGAGTGAAATTTTTAGGTATATGCAGGGGATGGTTTGGACAGGACAAGGGACGTCATCCATGAATGTTAAGTTCGTATTCAGTATTATGATGGAGTAAGAAAAACATTTTTCCCTTGCCTCACAACGGCAATTAGTGAATGGAACAGTTTACATGTCGCAGGTCGAATCAGAGAGTGCATAAAGATAAAAGTTGTGGGCTAGCTTCATGAGAATGGGCAGATGAATGGGGATTACATATAAAAGTTGCTGTGGATAGATGAATGGGGATTCAAGATAAACATCGTGGGCAGATAAATGAAGGTATCAGCAGAACAGCCCAGACATTCCCCGGTCACTTGTCCATGGTAGCACCGCATGAAAAATGTTGAGGGGTGAGCATAATGAGTGTGGGCAGATGAATGAAGGTATCAGAGGGACAGCGCTGACATTCTCCGTTCACTTGTCCATGGTGCCAACATGCGAAAAATGTGGGGTGAGCATAATGAGTGTGGGAAGATGAATGGGGATAACATAAAATATAAAAGTTGCTGTGGGCAGATGAATGGGATATCAGCGGGACAGCGTTGACATACCCATTCATTTGCCAACAGCAAATCGGAAACTAATACCTTTATTTGTTTAATAAAAATTAAAACTTAGTTCAGTGATGATACACTTTTAATTGTTTACTTCCAACTTAATTGTTTTCATATGTATTTGTAAATGTTATGTATGCGTAAAATGTTGTATATGCAGTGCTTTTTTTCTGGTGTAACGCACCGGAATGGCATTCCGACACCTATTTTTTTCACAGTTTTTTCAATTTTTCAAAAGTAATTTTTGAAAAAATTTTGGCGCGTACATAACACGTGCACATGCATGTTACCAGGAGATGCCTGGTAACTCGCATGCCAGCATCTACGTTTGTGGCTGTATGGACGTGTGATTGACAACATGCGAAAGATTTTTGGTAAAACACTTATCTAAAAAATATCTTTACTGAACTGACGTAAATTTAACGTCATTATTTTCATATCCTTTTAGGATTTTTTTTTTTTTTACTTTTTAGTGTAAAAGTCTGACCCCAAGTTTGAAAATGAAAAAGATTTCCAATTACTTCTCAACCACCGGTCCCATTAATAAAAAGGCCAGAATAATAACAGACATGATGTCATAAAATATGGAAATAATGGTGCCAGTTGATGTTTTCGAATCATCTCAAGCTAATCTTGAGGAGCAAGGTCAAACTGAAAATGACTGGCAGAACTGCTGGACATTAGATCAAAAAAAAATTATTTTTGCTCGAAAAATGAATGGATGTATATTTGCAAAAAGAAACTTGGCTGTACACCTTGCAGAAAAAGTTAGAACTCGAAACTGAAACAAAGATGGGAATGAAAATTTCCAAAGAATGGGCTAACAAAAAGATTACATATTCTGGCAAAGGTAGGAAGCTACAGATGAGCTCACTTCGAAAAAATATGTTCAATCACAGAGAATCTGCTGCACACAAAGCAGCGTTAAAATTAGTTTCTGAAGCCGAAAAAAAGACCATTGAAAATGTTGTTTTAAAATCATTATCTTGTGAAAAAGAAATAACTGCAAAAATTTTTCGAACTGCATATAAAGTAGCAAAGGAAAGCCAATCATTCCATATTTTTTAAAGTGAAATTGATCTGCAAAAACTGAACGGAATTGAAATGGGTCGTATTCTTCATTCAACAAATGCATGTATTAATATAGTGAATCATGTAAGTGAAGAAATGAGAAAAAATGTGTTCAAAGAAATCGTTCAATCCAAAAATATAATTTCATTGATAAATCAACAACAATAAGCAATAAAACCACTCTCATAGTGTATATTCGATGCTGTATCGAAGGTGTTGGAATTAATTCACCGATAAATTTATTTTTGGATTTGTCGAACTTGAAAACATAACAGCAAAAAGTGTATTTGATTCCTTACTCCAATGTCTTAACTATTATGAGATGACAGAAGATTATTTTAAAAAATATTTAGTTTCTCTAGCATGTGATGGTGCTGCTGTAATGTTAGGGTGTAAAAGTGGAGTGAAAAAATTGCTGTCAGAAAAACTTTCCTTCTATTATAGTTTGCCGTTGTGCTAATCACAGACTAGAATTATCAGTAAGTGATGCTGTAAAGGAAATTTCAGGAATCAATAGATTCAAATCATTTATTGATAAACTGTCCCATACCATGCTTCACCAAAAAACAGTAGAGAGTTGCATTTATGTGCAGAATCATTAGAGGTTGAACTGGTGAAAACTGGAAGAATTTTAAGTACTCGATGGGTGTCATCTAGTTTCCATTTAGTTTTGGCTGTGTGGAATAATTTTGAATCTCTAGTGCATCATTTTGAAGATGCGATGCATGATCCTAGGAAAGATAAAAATGATAAATGTATTTATGATGGCTTAAGAAGAAAAATAACATATACAGACTTTTTATTGGATCTAGGATTGATGTGTGACACTCTCTAAGAATTGTCTGAATTAAGTTTGGACCTGCAAGACAGTGACATGAACCTTTACAAGACATATCAAAAAATAAATGCACTTGTACAAGTTTCTGAAGAAAGAATTTTGGACCCTATTATAGATATGCTGTAGCTGCTGTATGTGATCTGCGCTTTAGTGGAGTTTTACTTCACGAAAAAGCTCCAAAAAATAATCCTTCTATTGACCCAAAAAACATTTTATATCAAATTGAAAGAGTCAATTGAAAAATGGTTGCTTGATAGTGAAGATGTTGAGCTAGCACTTTGGGCTCGCATGCCTGACCAAAAACATTTGCTTGAAGATATTGATGCTCAGCTAACATTCGGAGAGGCGGAAATTAGAAATTTGTCAATCAGACTGCAACTAAATGAAAGAGAAATCATTCGTGGATTCCGTGAATACATTCTCGATAAGACATACCCAGAAAAACTGTTGTGTTTGGTAAATACCATTCCCATTTCATCAAGTGAATGTAAACTTGGATTTTCGCAGATGAATTTAATTATCACCCCAACAAGAGCTTCGTTGAAGGCTAAAACAGTTTTGGCACTTTTATTCATCAAACTCGTTGGACTTTTCGATCCTTCAAAGTATGTTGATCTGTGGTTACTTAGAGGACGACATTCAGCCTTAGATGTTAAGAGCAAAGAAATGAGTCAAGATGATTTGTTCGACGAGAATTGAACAAAACTTTGGAAAAGACTATGAACTTCTCTTAAATTATATAATGTTTTTACAAATTTACTTTTACTTTTATATTTGGCCTTTGGTTGTATATTTTAATTTGTTTAATTTTACATTTGATCATGTCTAAAATAAAAAATACTGAAGATAAATTATATTTAATTCATTTATGCGACTCCATGACAGCAACAGCTGCTTTATATTTCATTTAAATTAAGATTTGAATATCGTTTTCTTTAATAAAAAACTTAACAAGATGTGGGTTCCGGCACCTTTTTTCTAGAAAAAAAGCACTGTGTATATGTATATGTAAAATATAAATGTTGTACGTAAATATATGTTGTAAATGTATATGTAAATATTGGTAATCCCCACATACATTTAACTTAGTGGTCCGTAGAATTGTTTAAGGCATTTTACTGGTCCTTGGGCTTAGAAAGATTGAGAAATTCTGATCTATAATAATATGTGACATCCTCATCCTACCACTGAGCAGAGCCGCTCATATTCCAGGGGAAGAGCATCCACCAACACGGCCCCCAATAGTGGTCACGGAGCCTCAAATTCTCACTCAAGGCAAAACCCCCACGAAATATTAAAGAGCAAAAAAACATTCCTTCACTATTAAGGAACTTGAAATGTTGGAGAGGTGTATCTTTCGTAAGTGAATTCTCGGTTAGTGCGTAAAGTATTTACTAAAATAAACAGCCAAAAGGCTTCAGTTCAGCAATGCAAATTTATATAAATCAAGTGGATATTAAATTCCAGCATTATTATTTCAAAGCCAAATGTAGAAACTATGAAAGTTTTGTAAAAAAGGTTGACCAGAGAGCTTACAGGAATACACTCGCAGCATTCACAAGGTGCTCTAGCACGGACCACTTAGAAGACACGAGTGCTTGCCCAAGCGCCCATAAGTGGTCTTGCGCTAGGACAACTCGTGAATACTAGAAAGTGTATTCCCATAATTGGGAATACACTTGGGAATCACTTGGTTGCTGAAAAATACTTTGATGAGCAGAGACAAACAGGTTATTGTTCCTCTCTATCGAGCCTTGATAAGACCCCACCTAGACTACTGTGCCCAAATTTGGGTGCCACGGTTTCTTCTTGATGGGGAGGAGGTGGAGAGGATCCAGAGACAACTGACCAAGATGATAGCAGGTCTATGGAATGAAACTTATGAGAACGGGTTGAAGATTTGTGGGTTGCAGAAATTGGTTGATAGGCAAAAAAGGGGTGATATGATTGAGACATTCAAATTACTGAAGGGTTTCTATAAAATTAATTCAGAAGATTTGAGAATAGGACTGGTGGTGGGAGGACTAGAGGCCATCCATGGAAGCTGGGCAAGAGTGTGGTTAGCAAGGGTGCTAGAGCTGGGTTTTTTACTTGGAGAGTGGTGAATGAGTGGAATAAGCTGCCAGAGTCTGTTGTGGGTGTCATGACTGTAAATGAGTTCAAAGCAAAGTATGATAGATACTGTGTGAATGTTGAATAGCTGTTCTTGACATGATGTTGGGCATCCCACAATGAGTCTAATGACTCCTTGGAGTTGCCCGTATTAATAATAATAATAATAAGATCTCTGGTCAACTTTTTTTTTTTTAAACGAAACTTTCATGGTTTATACATTCAACTTTGAAATAATGCTGGATTTAATATCCATTCGATTTATATAAATTTGCATTGCCAAACTGAAGCCTTTTGGCTCTTTATTTTAGTAAATACTCTATGTACCAACCGAGAGTTCGCCAATGAAAAATACACCTCTCTGACACTTCGAGTTCCTTAGTACTGAACAAGAGTTTTAGCTCTCTTATGGTTTCTTTGGAATCTAGTTCCCGGTGAAGGGGGGGGATTTGCCGTGAGAGAGCATTTGGAATCTCCAGGAAGAGTGTTTTCCAGCGTGGCCCATGAGGGGAGCCTTGTCGGTGGATGCTTTTCCCTGGAATATGAGCGGTTCCTCAGTGGTAGGGTGAGCCTGTCACTGAGTGGAACCAACACTGAGTTGGACGATCTTTCAGTCACTTGTAGGGAGGGGTCTGTGGGATCACCTAATTTTTAGAGAGGCCTTTACTTAAACACCAGTCTCTGAGGAGAACAACCAGTTCGAAACAGCTGTCAGGCCAGTGAAACCTTATCAAAATGGACCAATAGAAGGCAAATATATGGAAGCTTGGGCAAGTGCTCATCTTCTGAGTGGTCCATGGTAGGGAATCTCGTGAATGCCAGCGAGTGTATTCTCATAAGGTCAACTTTTTTTTTTTTTTTTTTTTTTTACGAAACTTTCATAGTTTCTACATTCAGTTTTGAAATAAGGCTAGATTTAGTATCCACTTGATTTATATAAAATTACTCTAAATCTTTTATATACTGTCTCATTTATATTCTATATGTATACATGTGTCCTCAGAGATATATTCATTTAATTTTTTCAGTGACTGTATTGCTTACATTTGTATTTTTATAGTAACGATTTATAGTAAAGTTTTTATTGTGCTGTTTGTTCAGGTGGCTAAGGAATCTATTTAATGTTTTCTGGCTGTGAGGCCCAATTGGCGAAAATATCATCAACATCTCTGAGCCAGACTTTGGGCTTTAGGTTGGCCAAATTTAGAGCTTGTTGCTCAAAGTATTCCATGTAAAAGTTTACAAATTCCAATGTACATGTAAGCTATCCTACACAGGGGAAACAGGACACTATCCCGATCAGAAAAGATGAACACAATCGACACATTAAATACCTCCATTATGGAAAAACAGGCCTATCTGACCACACACTCGAAACATATCACAGAATTGACTGGAAAGGTACCAAGTCCCTACACCGCACCAAAACCTGGTTTGAGAGAAAATTTAAAGAAGCCTGTGAAATGCTAAAACACAATCCAAACCTGAACAAAAATGATGGACTAATCATTTCAAGAATCTGCAACCATTTTAGCTTCGGAACAAGTCAAAAAGGATAGCTCAGTATGTGAGGACTTTAGAAATGTTTAATGTAGTTCTGTTTTTAATTTATTTTTATATTTACTTTTTTTTTTAAACTTTGTTTTATTTTATTTTTTATTAATATTAACAATTTTTGTTTCCCCACCAGAGGTCAGGCTAGATAAAAGATTAATAAGCAATTTTGATTCATTTTACCTTTGTAAAGTACAGTAGCATGTCACTTGCTCCTTATACTTGGGTATTTTTCTGATGATGACCTCAATACAGAGGTCAAAACGTCAAATGTTACTTTCCTAATATTAAGTAAAGTGATTATTTTAACACGTGTGTTGTGTTTCCCTAAATTCTTAACCATGAATGCTGATCACCATGTAACCTTAAAAATAAGAATTGTCATAATCCATGGAGATTTGACCCACAAGCAGTGCATCCACTATGGTAAGATGAAACTAATTAATCGACTAGCATTTCTAAAATGATGTAGAGACAGTAACCTAATACCTAACTGCATTAAGCTAGAGAAGAAGTTTACTTCAGCTAACTCCGTAATTATGCCTGTTTGGAAAAAGCTTTGTTAAGAAAACAGATCCATGAGGCCCGCAAAAACTTAGCAGTTACCCAAGCCAATGTGTTACAACAATAATTAGAGCTATCTAGCTATATTAATCCCGATATTTGGGACATCCTAGACAAGATTACAGATGACTTGGCCAAGCACATATTACTGAAAAACAAAGAAAAACTAGTAGCGAAGTTACTAGCATTAAAACAACAAGAATTAGTATGCCATATCTGGAGGAAAAGCCAATTAGAAACCAATATCACTAGGAGCAACCAATCACCCACAAGCGAAGTCAGGAGCAACCAACCTCCAACAGACCACGGCCAAGTCATTAACAAATCAAGCTATAACTCAACCAAGGAGAGCTCTCTCTGCTGGAAAACTGTCTGAACTATGCCACTGCACCGAGGTCAGTTAACAAATTAGATTTCATTTATCATATTGAAAGAGGTCTAAGATCCCTCCCCTCTAATCTAGCTGACAAATTCTGAATGGGAAGCATCATACATATTAAACACAAATAAAAAAACTAAGTTACAACTAAACAAAACAGAAAAACTGGCCGTCAAATCCTTAAAAAATAACAAAGACATCGTAATCACAAAAGCCGATAAAGTTAATGCTACCATTGTGTTCGATCAGACAGTATACCTAGAAAAAATGAACAATTTCATATCGTACCACAACACTTACCAAATGGTGAACTACAACCCAACTAAACGCATCAAAAAGAAAACAACAGAATTAATTAAATCTGTGATCACTTGGCCAGAAGAAACAACCAAAAAACTAATACCTCAATATGCCTGTGCTCCCAGAATTTATGGTCTGCCAAAAATACACAAAACAAATATACCACTACGTCTGATAGTCAAAGGAAATGAGAGCCCTAATTACCACTTAGTCAAGAAATTAGCACCCACACTCAAGGGATTGGTAGGTCATCCCCCCCCCCCTCCTACATGAAAAATACACATTTCATAAACAAAATTAAAAGAATCACACTCAACGACGAAGATTTATTAGTCAGCTTTCACATACCTGTCCTTTTCGCAAATGTCCCAATCAACGATACTATTATTATCCAAAACATATTTCCATCTGACATCACAGCCCTCTTTGCCCATGTACTCCGCTCCGGATATTTCATGTGGCAAAACAATTTTTACCTACAAAAAAGAAGGTATGGCCATGGGCTCACCACTCCCCCCCACCCCCGAATAGCTAACTTTCACATGGAAGACTTTGAGCAATAAACTCTATATTCAGCCAACCTAAAGCCCAAAGTCTCGCTCAGATATTTTTGCCATTTGGTCCCATGGCCGCAAAACATTAAATACATTCTTAGCCACCTGAACAAACAACACAAACGTATCCAATTCACCATTAAAATTGAAAACAACAACTCTCTTCCTTTTCTAGACACACTCGTCACGCGTCTTCCCTCAGGCTGTTTCTTCTTCTCGGTCTACCACAAACCTACACACACAGGCCAGTACATACACAAAAATTAAGAGTCATATGCACCCTCAAACACAGAACTCTAACTATTTACTCAAATGAACAAGCTCTAAACCAAGAATTCAAAATTATTAACCATATTTGTAAAAAGTGGCTATAATAAACAAACAATTCATAAGATACTCCATAAAAATACCACTTAAAACAAAAAAGATTATAATGCCATACCATATGTCAGAGGCATCTCAGAAAAAAATAGAACACTACATAAATACAACATCAAGACTACCTTCAAACCCCCTAACAAAATTAAGAAATTTACTCAGTTCTTCCAAAGATCTGCTTCCACAAATAGCCCATTCAGGTGTTTACAAAATCCAATGTACATGTAACCTACCTACATAAGAGAAACAGGACACGCTATCCCAATCAGAAAAGATGAATGCAATATGACACGTGAAATACCTCCATTATGGAAAAACAGACCTATCTGACCACACACTCCAAACATATCATAGAATTGACCAGAAGGGCACCAAATCCCTACACCGCACCACAACCTGGTTTGAGGGAAAATTTAAAAAAGCCTGTGAAATGCTAAAACACAATCCAAAACCGAACAAAAATGATGGACTAATCATTCCAAGAATGTGGGGGGTCACATCTGCAATCTTTATAGCATGGGAACAAGTCCAAAAAGATATCTCAATACAAGAGGACTTTAGAAATGTTAAATGTAGTTCTGTTTTTAATTTATTTTTATATTTACTTTTTTTTTAACTTTATTTTATTTTTTATTTACAATTTTTTTTTAATATTATTAACTTTTTTTTTTTTTCACTAGAGATCAGGCTAGATAAAAGATTAATAAGCAGCTTAGATTCATTTTACCTTTAAAGTGCAGTAGCATGCTCCTTATACATATGTATTTTTCTGATGATGACCTAAATACAGAGGTTGAAACGTCAAATGTTACTATCCTAATATTAAGTAAATTTCCTAATATTAACATCAGGAAATTATTTTAACATGTGTGTGTTGTGTTTGAGGTTTCTTAAGGGTCAAAGCTATATAACTGAGAGGAGACTTCCACATCGACTTTAAAGGAATGCGGTGAACCGGCCAGGAATTCTGACTGATTGTACAATCCTCATCTTCTCGTGGTGCACCCTGTTAAGTTATCTACCTGGATAGTGAACGAATGAGGATGGAATGGCAATTTGGGATTTAGCTGACCAAATTGTATTCTTACTGGCTTAAACCAAAATAAAAAATGATGGTACAACATGACAGAATTTCATGCCGGCTGGGGTGTTGCCCGGTTAAACAAGGCTCCCGTTCTTTTTTGCCAGGGAACCATGGCAAATAGCGAAAAGTCAGATATTGGAACAAATCCTAAAACCCACCCCCAACTCAACATCACCAGAGTTCAAGATTGGTACTATCAGCATAAGAAGCCTGAATGGAAAAAAAATTGAGCTACCTGAGGAATTGGATAAGTAGCAGATCAACATAATGGATGTGACTGAAACAAAAAAGAAAATCTGGTGAGATCTTTCTGAGCAATAAATACAAAATGTTATATTCAGGCAATGACAGTCAGAGAAAAGAAGGTGCAGCTGTAGGATTGAACACAAAATATGAGGCTAATCTTGAATGGCAAACAATATCAAGTAGAGTGATGTGTGCAAATATCACAATGGGGAATTGGACAATGAGACTTATTTGTGCCTATAGTCCCACAGAAGGTTCTACTAAGGTAGAAGTGGAGGAGGTTTTTGAAGCTTTAGAAAACGCAACTGACACATGAAAAAGGAAAAGTTGGTCCTTGTTGGGATCTAAATAGCAGAGTTGGAAATGATTGTCAGACATACAAAAATGTTGGGAAAATTTGGAGAAAAGAGCAAAGCTAATAAAATGGCAGATACCTGTTTGATTTCTGCTCAGGGTTAACATGGGCTGGTTAACACAATGTTCCAATATTAAAATGTGCACAAATTTACATGGAGAGAAGAAGCAAGGAATAAGAAAAATTTCATTGACTATGTTATTGTTGATAGTAATGTTTTCCCAGTGGTGTAGAACACTAGGGTGTACAGAGGATCTGAAATTGGAAGTGATCACCATTTAGTCTTGAGCAGGATGAAATTGAATTTCATATTGAAAAGAAGAATTTGTAAGAAAATTTTAAAGAAAATAAAAGTTCAGCAGCTCTCAGATGTGAAGTGTAGACGAAAATACACAAACATTATTCAAGAAAAAATGAGAGTTTGAGAACAGGAACCAAAACTTGGAGATTCAGTTGCAAATCCTGAAGAAAACATCGATTGATTCAGCAGAGAGGCATCTGGTGAGATTGTCTGCAAGGATAGAAAAATCAGAACTCCATGGTGGACACAGGAAGTTAAAGAGGCAGTGAAGGAAAAGAAGAAAGCATATCAAAAGTTCCTGGCAAATAAGTCAGCTTTTGCTCTTAGAGAATACAGAGAAAAATGTAAGGAAGCTAAACACTGTGTAAAACTGGCTAAAGAAAAGTCATGGGAGGACTTTGGCAAGAACATAGAAAATAAATATCAAGAAGGTAGCAAGATATTCTGGAGGTTGTTGAAGAAGCTCAGAAATGCAGGAAAGAGTGCTGTAAAATGGACTAGAGATGATAAAGGTGACATCAAAACTGGTGAAAAAGATATCCTTGATGTATGGATTAATTACTTCGAAAAACTGCTAAATGTAACATAAAGTGATGACAACTGCACAGTAGTAAAAACACTCAACAGACATGCAATCAGGAATACATATCAATACATGAAGTAGAAAAAGCCATCAAAAGCCTAAAATGTGGAAAGAACAAGAGGCCATTGCTGGAAATAGTATGAGGATGTGAGTAAAGGAGTGAGAAGCAGGTTCTTTGCGTGGAGGTTGGTTGGTGAGTGGAATACATTGCCTGAGTGTATTGTGGATGCAGACACATTGAATCAGTTTAAGAACTGGTTGGATGAGCATTGTATGCAATAGCGAGTACCTCCCATGATGAGTCTCTGACCCCATGGTGGTCAAATGTTATTGATAATAATAACAATGTGAAAAGGCAGCAAGAGTAGATGATATTCCATCAGAAATGTTCAAGTATGGAGGTATAAAAGTCTTACAGTGGCTGCACTGCATAGTTCAGAAGGCCTGGAAAGAGGGATGAATTCCAGATGATTGGAGTAGAGATCTCATAGTACTGATATATAAAGAGGGAAATAAAACTGATGTGAGAATTACAGAAGTATTTCCCAAAGAGTCCCTGGTAAGATTTATGTAAGTGTAGTGCTGCATGGACACTTACATCATTACTAACTTCCTATATACAATTTTCCTCCAAATCAATCTGTCACGTGTCAAGACTTCAACATTATTAGATCTTATATTTCGATCTTCTAAGGCACTTTTTACTGTATCAATCCATCTATATTTTGGTCTTCCTGTGGGTCTTTTTCCTGCCAACCTGTGGCAAAGAACAATTGTTTTGCTAATCTTTCCTCTCCCATTCTGTTTAAGTGACCATACACCTGAGATTAGCTCTGCTAACACATTCCTGGATGCTAACAATGTCGAGTTCTTTCCTAATATCCTCATTTTTAATATGATATTGCCACTGATGCCATCTGTTCACCCCTCTAATCTTTCTAATTTGATTTAGTGTTTTGAGTAATTTTTCTCTTATTCCATATAAATTTATTCAGTTGACTTTCTACAATACCAGTTTGGTTGATTGTGTGGTCTATTTCGATATTTAATTTACCATCTTCACTAAAAATCATGCCTAAGTGGCTGAAATGTTTTACTTGTTCTATAGGTTTTCCATTCACAATGCAGTTGATATTTTCGATGCTTCTGCCTATTTTCATTGTCTTTGTCTTGTTATTTCTGACCTTCATACCAAATTAATCTAATACAAGAGTTATTGAATTTAGTCAGGGAATCTTGCAGATTTATTTAGAAGTATCACATCACCTGCATAGAGTAAAGAGCTCAGATTAACATCTCCAATTCTGATATCAGGTTTAATACCATTTTCCTTCATAAGTGATCCATATAGATAATAAATAACAGAGGGGATAATGTACATCCTTGTCTGACACCAGATTTAACATAAAACCATCTTCCTGTATGTCCTTCAATTCTAACTGCTGATTTACAGCTTAAATAAAGACTAAGTATTGCTTGATATAATCCTCCATTGACACCATACAACTGTAGCACTTTGAACAGCTTCTCTCTCTCTTGACACCTTGTCATATGCCTTTTCCAGTTCTTTCTTATATTCTCACGATTTCTCAACTATTTGTTGTAATGTGAAAATATAATCCTCACAGCCGCCTGTTTAGCCTGAATCCAGCTTGTTCTTCACCACGCTTCCATTCTACAATCCTTCTCAACCATTTCTCAAGTATACTTACATAAATCTTACCAGGGACTCTGTAGGGAAATACCTCTGTAATTCTGTAATCAGTTTTATTTCCCTTTTTATATATCAGTACTATGAGAGTTACTCCAATCATCTGGAATTCATCCTTCTTTCCAGGCCTTCTGAACTATGCAGTGAGCCACTGTAAGACTTTTATACCTCCATACTTGAGCATTTCTGATGGAATATCATCTACTCTTGCTGCCTTTTCACATTGTTATTATTATCAATAACATTTGATCACCATGGGGTCAGAGACTCATCATGGGAGGTACTCACTATTGCATACAATGCTCATCCAACCACTTCTTAAACTGATTCAATGTGTCTGCATCCACAATACACTCAGGCAATGTATTCCACTCACCAACCAACCTCCACGCAAAGAACCTGCTTCTCACTCCTTTACTCACATCCTCATACTATTTCCAGCAATGGCCTCTTGTTCTTTCCACCTTTTAGGCTTTTGATGGCTTTTTCTACTTCATGTATTGATATGTATTCCTGATTGCAGTCTGTTGGGTGTTTTTACTACTGTGCTGTTGTCATCACTTTATGTTACATTTAGTAGTTTTTCGAAGTAATTAATCCATACATCAAAGATATCTTTTTCACCAGTTTTGATGTCACCTTTATCATCTCTAGTCCATTTTACAGCACTCTTTCCTGCATTTCTGAGCTTCTTCAACAACCTCCAGAATATCTTGCTACCTTCTTGATATTTATTTTCTATGTTCTTGCCAAAGTCCTCCCATGACTTTTCTTTAGCCAGTTTTACACAGTGTTTAGCTTCCTTACATTTTTCTCTGTATTCTCTAAGAGCAAAAGCTGACTTATTTGCCAGGAACTTTTGATATGCTTTCTTCTTTTCCTTCATTGCCTCTTTAACTTCCTGTGTCCACCATGGAGTTCTGATTTTTCTAACCTTGCAGACAACCTCACCGCATGCCTCTCTGGCTGAATCAATCGATGTTTTCTTCAGGATTTGCAACTGAATCTCCAAGTTTTGGTTCCTGTTCTCAAACTCTCATTTTTTCTTGAATAATGTTTGTGTATTTTAGTCTACACTTCACATCTGAGAGCTGCTGAACTTTTATTTTCTTTAAAATTTTCTTACAAATTCTTCTTTTCAATATGAAATTCAATTTCATCCCTGCTCAAGACTAAATGGTGATCACTTCCAATTTCAGATCCTCTGTACACCCTAGTGTTCTACACCACTGGGAAAACATTACTATCAACAATAACATAGTCAATGGAATTTTTCTTATTCCTTGCTTCTTCTCTCCATGTAAATTTGTGCACATTTTAATATTGGAACATTGTGTTAACCAGCCCATGTCCTGAGCAGAAATCAAACAGGTATCTGCCATTATTATTAGCTTTGCTCTTTTCTCCAAATTTTCCCAACATTTTTGTATGTCTGACAATCATTTCCAACTCTGTTATTTAGATCCCAACAAGGACCAACTTTTCCTTTTTCATGTGTCAGTTGCTTTTTCTAAAGCTTCAAAAACCTCCTCCACTTCTACCTTAGTAGAACCTTCTGTGGGACTATAGACACAAATAAGTCTCATTGTCCAATTCCCCATTCTGATATTTGCACACATCACTCTACTTGATATTGTTTGCCATTCAAGATTAGCCTCATATTTTGTGTGCAATCCTACAGCTGCACCTTCTTTTCTCTGACTGTCATTGCCTGAATATAACATTTTGTATTTATTGCTCAGAAAGATCTCACCAGATTTTCTTTTTTGTTTCAGTCACATCCATTATGTTGATCTGCTACTTATCCAATTCCTCAGGTAGCTCCATTTTTTTGCCATTCAGGCTTCTTATGCTGATAGTACCAATCTTGAACTCTGGTGATGTTGAGTTGGGGGTGGGTTTTAGGATTTGTTCCAGTATCTGACTTTTCGCTATTTGCCCTGGTTTCCTGGCAAAAAAGAACGGGAGCCTTGTTTAACCGGGCGACACCCCAGCCGGCATGAAATTCTGTCATGTTGTACCATCATTTTTTATTTTGGTTTAGGCCAGTAAGCATACAATTTGGTCAGCTAAATCCCAAATTGCCATTCCATCCTCATTCGTTCACTATCCAGGTAGATAACTTAACAGGGTGCACCACGAGAAGGTGAGGATTGTACAATCGGTCAGAAGTCCTGGTCGGTTCACCGCATTCCTTTAAAGTCGATGTGGAAGTCTCCTCTCAGTTATATAGCTTTGACCCTTAAGAAACCTCAAACACAACACACATGTTAAAATAATTTCCTAATGTTAATAATAGGAAATTTACTTAATATTAGGAAAGAACTCGACATTGTTAGCATCCAGGAATGTGTTAGTAGAGCTAATCTCAGGTGTATGGTGACTTAAACAGAATGGGAGAGGAAAGATTAGCAAAACAATTGTTCCTTGCCACAGGTTGGTAGGAAAAAGACCCACAGGAAGACCAAAATATAGATGGATTGATACAGTAAAAAGTGCCTTAGAAGATCGAAATATAAGATCTAATAATGTTGAAGTCTTGACAGGTGAGAGATTGATTTGGAGGAAAATTGTATATAGGAAGTTAGTAATGATGTAAGTTGTCCATGCAGCACTATCATATCCTGTACACCCCTTGAGAGTACTTATCAGGAATTTTATGATGATTATGTGCTGTGCTTCCTTAAATTCTTAACTATAAATGCTTTGTTTACATCAGTTACACACACACACATGGTTGCTAAAAAAA
Organism: Typopeltis vanoorti; assembly: GCF_054136105.1. Classification (NCBI taxonomy): domain Eukaryota; kingdom Metazoa; phylum Arthropoda; class Arachnida; order Uropygi; family Thelyphonidae; genus Typopeltis; species Typopeltis vanoorti. Next base: position 151,409,323 of record NC_143556.1, on the reverse strand, counting down.
TGTTATTAAACTGCTGGATGCATCTACAAGTGGGAAGAAAAAAAAACAAAAAAACTAATGAGTCGTATGACCACACTGTGCCTGTATTTATATAAAGTAGATCAATACATATTTGGTGAGTAAAATTTTTTGTGGCTAGTAAGTTTAAGTTGTAATTCTGGAGCCATGTGTGTGTGTTTCTCTGTGCACACACCTTTGTACAGTTAGAATCTGAAAGTTTTTATTTTTTTTTTTTATATGGCTCCCCACCCCATGAAAGGTTTATTTATAAACCTATTCATACCCTGGTGGGCGGAGGTTTTTTTTTTTTTTTGTATTTTTTATTAAAATTTCTTATTTTTTTTACATTGGCCAGAAACCACCTTGCTCCAGAGAACAAACATAGAACTCCTTCAGGCCTACAATAAGCAAGGCTTGTACTGGGCAGTGAAATTCATCTCCTGTCTAAAGACAATCACAAACATCCATGCCTACGGTGGGATTTGAACCTGCAGCTTGTGGGTTGGAGAGCTAATCAGGCTGGCAATATGAAACAATACTAAATATGAAATTATAAGGTGCCAAGAAAATCTAAGCAAATATGAAAAAAAGAATATCCATAACTGCCAGCTTCTAATACTTGAAACTCTGTAATGTGGAGATGGTGAGCGACAATCCCAATAGACCTGTTAGAACCTGGTATGAGATAAGAAGCCATAGGTATATCCAAATGAATGCCAATCAATACCTACCTACCTGGATATTTATTTCCTTTGAATAGTAAGGTGGGGGTAGTGGAAGTTAGTCTCTTTATTGTAGATTCACTATAGTAAACCTTGCTATAATGAACAATTTTTTAGTCCTGACAGTTTTGCTATATGGGCCATCTAATGTAATAGAATGACAAAAGAAACTGAATGAAATATTAAGTTAATGTCTACTTACCTGCTCTACACCTGCAACTTCAGGAATATAGAACTGAAGCATATTCTGGATACCATTTTTCAAAGTAACAACTGAACTGGGACAGCTAGTGCAAGCGCCCTGCATCTTTAGTTTTACAATACCATTGTTAAAACCCTGAAAAGTACAGTCATATACTGAATAGCAGTGCCATTGTATAAGCTTAAAAGCAGCATGCACTTCTGTTGCAGAAGTGCAAACTGCTTTTGAGAAACATATAACTACCCAGTTAAAACATTCAAACTCAATCTGTACAAAATGTACTGGGCTTATAGGTATTATTTCTAGGAAGATTCCCATATCTTCAGATGGTCATATTTCTGATCATATGGGAATATGATCAGAAATATGATCCATCTTCATTCTTGGTGAATATAACTAAGTGAGTTTGGTTTTAGCTGGATAAAATCTATAAACAAAGAATTTGCAAGTATAAGACATTAAGTTCCTTACTTTCTTATGACAGTTTGCGGACTACTTAAGTTGCCTTAGCCTGTCATAATCACCAGATCCTGTAGTTTCCTTATATACTTCTTAAATGAGAAATCCACATGCTTAACCCTTCCCATTCAAGAATGATAATCACTTTCCTCTTGGAAGCAAAGTGGCTCACTTTGACAATTAACAGACATAATACATTGGCCTTGTAAGTTTGTTGTTTCAGCCATTTCCAATCCATATGAATGAAGTCTGTCACAGCTGAGTAAGTTGCCTTTCTATAAACCTAACTAATGTCATAAGACAGTTCTGTCAAAATGTGTATTTTCTGCCTGTTTTGTGGGAAAAAATGACTAAAGTTCCTTGGCAGTAAAAAAAAAAAAAACTTGTCACTGTATGAGACCAACTATCTTCAGTTGAAAAGCCCTTATAACAGTTCCTCATTTTATGGAAACTAGAATCCAAGGATTTCCAAAATACCAGTATCAGAAGAAACCCACTGGGTAGAAAGTCATCATCAAATTCCTGACATGTACCCTCAAGGGGTGCACAGGATATGATAGTACTACATGAAAAATTTACATCATTATTAACTTCCTATCTACAATTTTCCTTCAAATCAGTCTGTTACTTGTCAAGACTCCAACATTATCAGATCTTACATTTCTATCGTCTAAGGCACTTTGTACTATATCAATCCACCTATATCTTGGTCTTCTTCTGGGTCGTTTTCCTGCCAACCTGGCAGAGAACACTTGTTTTGCTAATCTTTCCTCACCCAATCTAAGTGACCATACCACCTGAGATTAGCACTGCTAATACATTCCTGGATTCTGACAATGTCAAGTTCTTTCTAATGACAAGAGGCCATCCCTAGAAGTTACGAAAGGAAACTGTGAGCAAGAGGGTGAGAAGTGGTTTCTTTGTGTGCAGGGTAGTCGAACCGTGGATTGCATTGCCTGATGGAGTGGTGAGAGCGAGAATGGTCAATGAGTTTAAGGAGTTGTGTGATAGACTTTGTGTTTCTTAAGGGGTGGGGCCACCGCTAAGAAACACAAATGAGTCTTGACAGACTATGTTCTTAGGAAGGACCTCCCACGATGAGTCTTTTGACTCCATGGAGGCCTGAATAATAATAATAATAATATCCTCGTTTTTAATATCATATTACCATTGATGCCATCTGTTCATGCCTCTAATATTTCTCAGGACTCTCATATCTGAGGTGTCTAGTCTTTGGTCAAGTGTTTTACTTCTGACCCAGCTCTCAGATCCATAAGTTAAAACTGATTTGAACACTGTCTTGTATACAGCTAATTTAGTGTTTGGACTAATTTCTCTCTTATTCCATATGAATTTATTCAATTGACTGCCTACCATACCAGCTTTGTTGATTCTGTTGTCTATTTCAATATTTAATTTATCATCTTCAGTAAAAATCATGCCTAATTAGCCGAAATTTTTACTTGTTCCACAGGTTCCCCGTTCACAACACAGTTGACATTTAAAACAATTCTACCCATTTTCATTGTCTTTTTAATGCTGACCTTCATACCACATCTATTACAACATTCATTCAATTTAGTCAGGGGATCTTGCAAACTTGTAGCGGATTTATTTAGAAGTATAACATCATCCGCATAAAGCAAAGAGCTGACATTAACATCTCCAATTCTGATATCATATTTAATACCAATTTCCTTCATAACGTGATCCATATAGATAATGAATAACACGGGATAATGAACATCCATGACTCACACCAGATTTAACATTAAACCATCTTCCTGTACTTCCTTCAGTTCTAACTGCCGACTTACAACTCAAATAAAGACCAAGTATTGCTTGATATAATGCCCCATTGACACCATATAACTGTAGGGTATTGAATAGCTTCTCTCTTGGCACTTTGTCATATGCCTTTTCCAGATCGACAAAACTTAAATAGAGATCTTTGTTATATTCCCATGCTTCTCAACTATTTGTCATAAAGTGAAGATCTGACAGCCTCCATTTGACCTGAATCCAGCTTGTTCTTCACCAAGCTTTTCTTCCACAATTCGTCTCAACCGTTCCTCAAGTATACTTGCATAGATCTTGCCAGGAACACTCAGTAGGGAAATACCTCTGTAATTCCCGCATTCAGTTTTATTTCCCTTTTTATATATGGGTACTATTAGAGCTCTACTCCAATCATCGGGAATTCATCCCTCTGTCCAGGCTTTCTGAACTATGCAGTGCAGCCACTGTAAAACTTTTATACTACGATACTTCAGCATTTCTGTTCGAATATCATCTAGTCCTGCTGCCTTTCCACATTTCAAGCCTTTAATGGCTTTTTCTACTTCAAGTATGGATATGTATTCCTGACTGTATGCCTGTTGAGTGTTTTTTACCACTGTGCTATCACTGCTTGTTTCATTTAGCAGTTTTTCAAAGTAATTACTCCATACTTCAAGGATATCTTTTTCTCCTCTTTTCATGTCACCTTTATCATCTCTAACTCCTTTTACAGCACTCTGTCCTCCATTTCTAAGCTTCTTCAACAATCTCCCGAATATCTTACCACCTTCATGATATATATTTTCTATGTTCTTGCCAAAGTCCTCCTAGTTTTACACAGTTTTCACTTTCTTACATTTATCTCTGTATTCTCTAAGAGCAAAAGCTGACTTATTTGCCAGGAACTTTTGATATGCTTTCTTCTTTTCCTTCACTGTCTCTTTAACTTCCTGTATCCGCCATGGAGTCCTGATTTTTCTATCCTTGCAGACAACCTCACCACATACCTCTCTGGGTGAATCAATCACGGTTTTCTTCAAGGCTTGCGACTGAATAAGCTCTGATCACTAATCTTAATATTTACCCATAATGCAAAGCACATCTCCTGGAGGAGATGTATGATGCTTTGTATTAAAGGCAAGGGGCCACTACCCAGACCAGTTTCGACCTTTATTGAGGTCTCATCAGTGGGAGCCAGGCTAGAAATACCAAGACTTTAGTAATACAGAGCTTATAAGTATTTTACCAGAACAAGTTACCATAAGGTGTTTTAACCTTATTAAATAAAAATCTCAGGAAGAGATATAAATGTAGAAAGTATTTTTACCTTGGGTATAATAAATCTTTAACATTTGTTAAAGATACCAAGCTATTTTAAACCTGGTTTTACTCCATTTCCCAAGTAAGCAAACAGACAAAATAGTCATGTTTGCGCCTGCACATAATGCAAGTCTAGCTGACCCTGCAGGTAGTGCAAGACCAAGATAACTCGTGGTAGTGGCCCCCTGCCTTTAATACAAAGCAGCATACATCTCCTCCAGGAGTTGTGCTTTGCATTATGGGCAAATATTAAGATTAGTGATCAGAGCTTATTCTACTTTTACCATGAGTTATCTTGGTCTTGCACTACCTGCAGGGTCAGCTAGACTTGCATTATGTGCAGGCGCAAACTTGACTATTTTGTCTGTTTGCTTACTTGGGAAATGGAGTAAAACCAGGTTTAAAATAGCTTGGTATCTTAACATTTATTATACCCAAGGTAAAAATACTTTCTACATATATATATATATATATATATATAAATGCAGGTAAGTTAGCTTGTTTCATATGGAGATAAAGTTTTTCCAATAAACTCTTCAGTAAAATGCAGTTTGATAGCTTTCTATGCCTATTTTCAGAGTTCTACAGTTTTTATGGCTGATCTTCATATCAAATTTGACACAGTAGTTATTTAATTTAGTTAAAGTTCCTCATGCAGACTTATAGCAAATTAAGAGGATAATGTTATCTGCATAGAATATAAAACTAATCTTGGTATCTCCTATTTGAATATCAGGATAAATGCCACCTTCCTGAATAATTTAGTCCATAGTGATTATAAATAAGAACTAAGATAAAAGAATAACCAAGTATTTCACCTATGTTGACATCAAATTATCTTCTTGTATTATTATTATGGGATACTTCATGGAGTCCTTTAGACTCATCGAGGGAGGCAATAAACATCTATCATACTTTGCTTTGAATTCGTTCTACTACACTTCATCCCAGCAATACAACTTCTCTTTTTAGAATCAGCAGCAGATTTAAAATATAAAAAAAAACAGCCTAATCTAAATAAATATGGTTGCATTAAACTTTCCAGCAATTTAGGAAACTTTAATTCTAAGGCCTCCTACCCAAAAAGACTAGCCAATGGCACCCATAGAAGATATTCCTCATATGACTTTAGGCTCAACGAAGAAGTCGAACTTCTTCCACTAATTGTTGTGTGTATTTTTATGTGTTATTACAATCTTAAGATTCTATTTCTGAAGATGTTGCTGTGACAGAGACAAAATATCCAAACAATTAAACCTGTTAAATTATTTCTCTGGGCTGTATTCATTCAGTTAAATTTGATTGTGAGAGAAAAATGATAAAATTAAATAGTTAGCTTAAAAATAAATAAAAGAAAGACAAAGATGATGAAAATAAATAGTAATCAAAAAGAGAAAAAAAGAGAGCTTTCTAAATGATGCCAGCAAGTTGGGTATGATGGAGCAGCATTTCAGAAAAACAAGGTGACCAGCGGCACCTCGGAGTTCTTTTCTTGGACCCCTGCTATTTAACTTATTATTCGTGATGGTATTTCATGTGGATTGACTAATAATCTTCAGTTGTTTGCTGATGATGCAAAGTTAGGTAGAACTAACAGGAATATTTGCTGATGTTAATTCTAAAACAGACTTTTAGCTTCAACAGATGAGTGGGATTGTGATTTTAATATTAATAAATGCACCTCAAAATGTAGCACCTTGCAGAGGTATAAGGCTGTGTACTGTATTGGTGGAGCTGTGCTTCAGAAAGTGGATGGGATTCAGAATTTTGGCATGATGATAGGCAGCGGATTAAAGCTCTGAGGGTAAATTGTAAGTGTCGTGAAGGCTGCAGCATATCATATTGCTGCTATGATAAAAGGTACATTGAGATGTAAGGATAAGGAGGTGGTTATGCCACTGTTAAAACACTTGGACCAACATGCACAGATTTCATAACCTAGTCTTCATTGTGATGTGGAAATGCTGGAAAAGATTCAAAGATTGAGTGATTAAGATCATTGGTAGGTGTCGCACTGATATGATCGTCGGCTTGTCGAGAGCTCCTGAAAAGATTAGTAGTATTTTATGTTATCATTGGCAATTTTACTGGAATTTTATGTAGTATTGTTTGCTTTTTGTTTCTTGGTGTGTCTGTGCGATTTTTGTGTTTTCTGTGTTATTTTAATTATTCTTTTTAAGATAAGATAGCGTACATATGGCACCGATAAAAAAAAAAAAAAAAATGGCAACCAGATCGCCATGTTTGTTTAAGAGTTTTGATATAAAAGAGTTTATGCTGTCTCTGAGATGTACGCTTTGCGAAGAGCAGTGGAAGTCTGGTTAGATGGTGATAGTGGAGTTAATATGTGCAGAAAGTGTAAGAAGAATGAGGATCTCAAGCGTGTTTCGGGTGGGGAGAGTGATATCGTTAAAGATAGTCAGAATATAGAAATTAGCGATGCGATAAGGAATTGCGAGGTAGTACCAGATAGGTGTGAGAGCGTCTTTGAAAGTGTAAATGAAGGTAGAAATATAGAACGAATGGATGATTTAATTGATAATGAAAATGGTGAGATAAATGCAAGTAATGAAATCGCTCGGTTGAGCAGAGCAATACACAGAGCAAAGCGGCAACTGGAGCATATGGAAAATGTGTGCCGAACGTACTGACTAATAAACGGTGAGTCTGTTACGAAAAATAATAGAATGTCGTAAGCGTAAATAAAATGAAGGAGCGAGTGCTGTATGGAGATTCGCTATTAAGAGGTGTGATAGTTAAGAGTTTGACGAAATCGTACCAGCTATGTGCGAACATAAAGGACGCCAGCAAATCTATTCGAGTGCAAAAACAGATGGTGAAAGAGATGATAATCGTGGCAGGAACAAATGATTTGAAAGAAGACAAAATGGAAATGATAGAGGATGTGAGAGAATTACTTGAGGTTGCAAAAGAGAAGAGTGAGAGAGTTAGGATGGTGAGTATTTTGCCGCGGTATGAAGTGTTTAGAAGGAGGGCCATAATTGCCAATGACTTTATGCGTGGGTTATGCATGGAGAGTGGTGTGGAATTTGTGGATGTGTGGAGTGAGTTCGATGGGCAAAAGGATTTATATAAGATGGATGGGTTACATTTGAATGGAATTGGTGTACGGAGGCTTGAAAAAGTGTTGATGAATGAAGTGGATGTACAGACCCAGGGAAACTAGATTTATTAAGGGGGGGGAGAGTAGATATGCAGACTTTAGGGAGGCAGTCGAGTGTATGAATGAGTATAATATGCCCGAGCGAGTACAAAGGACAACAGATCAGAATGGGATAGTTAGTATAAGGCATCAAAGTAGGGATGGGACTAATGGACTTCTGCAATTCATGTACACTAATGCCAGGAGTATTAGGAACAAGAAGGAAGAGTTTTTGGCCTTGGTTGGCACTTCCAGGGGCCACAGGTTGTTGGTATTAGTGAAACATGGCTGACAGAAGATGATAAAGCTAGTGGGATGGAATGCGACAGGTATAGTGTGTTCAGGAGTGACAGGGAGAATAAAAAGGGGGAAGGAGTGTTATTGATGATAGCTGATGAGTTGAAGCCAAGGAGTATAGAAGTTGAACTGCAAGATAGAGAAAAGAGCATATTTGAGGCTATTTGGTGTGAGATAGAGTCTAGCAGAACAAAATATACAATTGGGTGCTGCTATAGACCAGGTGATGGAATAGATGGTGGGGATAGTATGCATAGGCAAATAGAAGAAATGAGTGGAAGGAGGGTAATTATTATGGGTGATTTCAATTATGATAACATTACTGGAAAGAGGAGAGGGCACATGGGAGGAAGGAACTGGATTTTATGCGGTTATTAAAGGACAACCTGCGACAGCATGTAGTGGAAAATACTAGGGGGCAGAGAGTGCTTGACCTAGTAATTGCATCTGAGAATGTGGCTGTAACGAACATGACCATGTTGCCACCAATTGGTGAGCATGATCATAAGGTCATGACTTGGGAGGTGGCTACAGGAGTGGAATTTACAATTAAGAGAGGGTACATGTGGAATTACCGGGTTGGTAAGTATGACAAGCTTAGGAGTGTGCTTGGCTTAGTGCCATGGCATGTAAAACTGCAACGGCTGGATGTTGATAGTGCATGGGAGGTGGTTAAGAAGTGTTTGCAGGAGACAATGGTTGACTGTATACCAAAAGTCCAAATAATAAATCAAGTAGGGGTTAAAAGGATGAATAACACCGTTAAGCTTGAGCTGCAAAAAAAGAAACAATTGTGAAGGGAATTTAAGGAGAAAGGTAACCAGCAGGTGCAGGAACAGCATAAAGCTCAGGCCAGGATGGTAACAAGGGTGGTAAGAAAAGCAAAAGCAGATTACGAAAGAAAACTGGCCATGCAGGCTAAAGAGAATCTAAAACAGTTTTTTCAATATGTTGCAAGTAAAAGGAAAAATGTTCATGGCAGAATGATTTTAAAAAATGCTGAGGGTAGGAAGGTAACCGAATCAGTCGATATAGTGGAATTACTGAGCGAGCACTTTGCAAGAGTATATCGTTCAAGTGGTGACATTGCAAGAATGGAAGAACCAACAGCTTATACTGGAATTGTGATGAATGAAGTAGAGGTAAATAGTCTATTACAGAACCTCAATGTCAATACATCTGTGGGATTGGATGGTATACCAGCTCATGTCGTACGTGAAGCGGCTAAAGAATTGTCAGTGCCCTTGACCATTCTGTTTAATTTGAGCCTCGGGTCTGGGTCAGTCCCAAGGGGGTGGAAAGAGGGGAAAATAGTTCTGCTGCATAAAGGTGGTTCCAAGGCTGCTGTTGAAAATTACCGATCAACATAACAGGAATCGTTATCAAGGTATTGGAGAAAATAGTCAAGAGGAAAATACAAGATTGGATAGATGAAAATGGGATACTGTATCGGGGACAGTATGGTTTTGTGAAGGGTAGTCATGCTTCAGTAACTTGCTCACGTACTGGATAAGGGTAATAGGTTTACAATGATTCTACTTGACCTTGCTAAGGCCTTTGACAGGATACCACGTGGAATTCTAATCAGTAAATTGCAACATATGGGGATGGATATAGGGTTGGTGAGATGGATAGGAGGGTGGTTGATGGAGAGATATCAGAGAGTAGTTTATTCAGTAGTAGAGTCCACAAGACAGCCTGCGACTAGTGGTGAGCCACAAGGATCTGTTCTTGGACCACTGCTGTTTAATTTGTTCATTAATGATATAGGAAAGGATCTGAGAGGAATAGTTCATTTGTTTGCAGATGATGCAAAGTTGGGTAGGGCAATAGTGAATGCAGATGATGTCAAAATTTTGCAGGATGATTTGGATAGATTGGAGCTCTGGGCTAAGGAGAATGGATGTCAATTTAATGTGGCAAAATATAAGGTTATACATTTTGGGGTGAAAAGATTAGAGCAGTTTACTACATTGGTGGAACTGTACTCCAGGAAATTGATGAGGCGCGAGATTTAGGAGTGTTGGTGGATAAGGAGATGAAGTTTAGGGGACACATGGCAAAAGTGGCCAAATCAGCTCATCAAATCACTTGGTTGCTGAAAAATACGTTGACAAGCAGGTTATTGTTCCTCTGTATCGAGCCTTGATAAAACCCCATCTCGACTACTGTGCTCAGATTTGGTCACCTAGGTTTCTTCTTGATGGGGAGGAGGTTGAGAGGATCCAGGGGCGAGTGACCAAGATGATAGCAGGTCTGTGGAATGAACGTTATGAGAACAGGTTGAGGATTTGTGGGCTGGAAAAATTGGTTGATAGGCGGAGGAAGGGAGATATGATTGAGACATTCGAATTACTGAAGGTTTCTACAAAATTCATTCAGAAGATATTTTTGAGAGCAGGGCTGGTTGTGGGAGGACTAGGAGACATCCATGGAAACTGGGCAAAAGTGTGGTTAGTAAGGGTTTTAGAGCTGGGTTCTTTACTTTTAGAGTGGTGAATGAGTGGAATGGGCTGCCAGAGTCTGTGGTGGATGCTGTGACAGTGAATGAGTTTAAGGCGAGGTATGATAGATACTGTATGAATGTCGAATAGTTGTGATGAACATGATTTGGGGCCTCCCTCGATGAGTCTAAGGACTCCCTGGAGTTGCCCGTAATAATAATAATAAAAGGAAACACTGGAAAGAGTTTGGGTGGATAGCAGGAACAGAGGTGATATGATAGCGATGTTTAAGTCAGTGATTGAATTTTATCAGATAAATACAAAGGAATTATATAAAGAGTAGAAGATGAGAGCAGAAAAACAAGAGGCCATCCCTGGAAGTTAAATTATAATTGCCAAGAAGTTATATTTTTATTTAATCCTCTATCCAATTATAAACAAACATAGTTTGTAAGTGAGACACTTTCATGATTAGGCCACTTGTATATGAAGTACAAAAAAACTTCACATCAATTGCCTTAGTATCCCATAATACAAAGCATACATCCCTTCTGACATGTGCAAAGCTATGCATTATGGAAAGGATCCCTACTCAGACTGGTTTCAACCTTTATTGGGATCTCATCATTGGGAACCAGAATGAAAAGAGATAGAAAGGTTGAATTTAATGTAGGAGTCCTATACAATATTTCCCATATATTCCAATCTTCACTTTCTTGCTCTAATTATATTAGAGCAAGAAAGTGAAGATTGTAAGCCTCCTACCACACTACGATAGAGGCAAACTGAGGAGGAGGAGGGCATTGATAGCCAATGAGTCTATACTTAGATTGTGCAGAAGGAATGATGTAGGATTTGTGGTTCTGTGGTCTGTGTTTGATGGAAAGAAGGATCTGTACAATGCTGATGGACTGCATCTAAATGGTTCTGGTGTTAGTTGTCTAGAGTGTTAATAATTAGATATTTTTATATAGATTTGATTTTATTATAATATTAATCCTACCGACTGCGCATTTATTTAAATATAGGATTTTTATTAATTTAATCCTGTATATAGAAATGATCTCTGTTCAACAATTATTTTTAATTTATTTTCCGAGTGTACCTATATATTATATGCACAAGGGTTCACTCTGATTGGCACAAGGGTTCACTCTTTCTTTCAGAATCCAAATAAACACTGACTCAAGACCAAAATACAAAATAAACACATTTAATAAAACAAAAACAATATATATATATATATACACTTCAAACAATATTACATAACTAAATACAAATTTAATTAGATCCAAGGCCATTTTTTTTTAAATCAACTTACACTTAAGACTAGACTAAACACTGTTTTCACAATGACAAAATGTTCATAGCCAGTTTCTCTCTGTCAAAGCCCTTTTCCGAAGATATATGACTTTATTCTTCATTTTCACAGGATCCTTTATCATCACTTATGTAGCACACATTAATTCTTCCTAACTCAATTCCATCTCATTTTAGTAGAAATAATAGTTAGATCTGGCGTCCTTAATACAGATGAAACTTCCTAATCGGAGAGTTTTCTCGAACATTCCTTTAGAACATAATAGCAACTTCTTTTATTCATTAATGTTTATCGGCAGTCTTAACTCTTCCACTTTAAAAAAACTCACAGTTCTACGATTCCCTTTTCGGAACCTACTATAAATCTTTCAATTAGTGTTTCCTCCAATATTCCTTTTAAAACCCCAATAGCAATATTTTCTTTTATTTATAACTACTTATTCCACTTTAAAACTTAATAGTTCCATGATTCCTTTTTCGGAATATACCAATTAATAGTATATTCCAAAAAAGTATAAGTTTTGTGTTTTATGAACACTCTTCTTGTTTACTCTCTCGTTGCTTCGATACCAAACTTGTCAGCTGTCAATCACACATCAAATTTCTCGGCGAGCATGTGCATTCCATGAAAGTGGCAAGTGAGAAACTAAATACAATGGCTGACACACAGGTTACGTTAGCGACAAGAGAATGTCTTCATGAAACACATAACTTAATTATTTAAAATTACAATAAAATTGCTTAAAATAACACAACTATTCAAATCCGGTAAGTACATAAATTTTTAACTGCTTTACATATCATTTTTGACAAAACCATTTCAATAACGGGCACATCGCAATTGCTGACAATGCGTGTTATGAAACTAAAACTAATAAACTTAAACAAAAACAATACGTAAAAATATTCAAAATTTTAAATTATGATTAACATCAGTTTCATCTTTCTCTGAAAAAAAAATTTTTTTTTTTTTAATTTTAAATATTTGACCTATATCTAACAAAACTGTTAATGCTTATTTCTTGATCTTAAATAATAACGTGATTCTTGCTGATCATTATTCACACTCTCAGAATCATCTAATGCTAGAGATAATTCAGAATTTACATCTTCAAATTTACTATACTTACAAATTTCATATCTATACTTTCAAATATTTCATTTAAACTACTTGAATTATGCTCTAAATCTACAGAATCATCACTATCAGAATCAAATTCTACAGGTATATGAGATTCTTTATCCTTATTAACTAAATTAGAGGTATTTTCACATTCCTCTGGTTTATATAACTCTAAGTTAACTAACCTATGATATTCTGCTACTATTTCATTCATGTTAGAGTCAGTTTCATTTTCATCATTATTTCTGAATTATGGGATTTCTAAAATTTCCTGCATTAGGGTTTCTTTTACCAAAATTTAATTTTCTCCTTTGCTGTGTATTTGAATTATGAGCTTTAAAACTATTCCCTTTCCTACTATTTGATAGTGAATGAGATGCACAATTAGTACTAGGAAAACAATCCTGATCTTTCAATATTTTATTCACGTTGTCTCTTAATATAACTAAATTTTTACTCTCTAAAAAGTACCTTTTTAACCTATCAGTGTGTATATTTATAATTTTACTAGGATTTTTGACATCTTGAATCCTAAAATTCACAGGAGAAAATTTCTCTAAAATTCTATATGGACCTAAAGCTTTCCTTCCTAATTTCCCAACTCTTTTTATACTAGAATTATCATCTAACAATACTAAATCACCTGGTGCAAATGACTTATACTTTCTAAAACGATTTACATACTACCTAGTTTTCTGAGAATTTAATTCTTTATTCACCTTATGAATAACATGAATTTTAGATTTTTCTTCATCTTGATTAAAATGGTTATTCCTAGATGATTCTTCATCATCAGATCCTAGAGATCTAAATAAGTAATCAGCAACTATATCTCTTTTTCCTGGAATATATTTACTGATTATTTTTACAAGAGCTTTGTTCACTGAACATGATGAAGCGTAAATTCAGGGAAACTTAAGCAATTAGGGTGGAAGCAAGTGAGTTTCTGCAAAGGCACACATGAAGTGAGTGAGTGTGAGACTAAGTGAGGAATCCAGTCTCTCAAGCAAAAATATTTAATAGGGCAGTCAGTTCAAAAAGTAGAGGTGGGTTGGGGCCTAAAGGGATGCTTCAGTTTCTATATACTAATGACAGAAGTATTAGGAAAAAGAGGATTTTTTGGCAATAGTTAGTGCAGCCTCACCAAAAGTTATAGGCATTAGTGATACTTCACTAAAAGCAGATGATGTACTTACAGAGATTGAATGTGAAGGGTTTAGTATTTTCAGGGAAGAGAGAGAATATAGTATGAGGGAAGTAGAACTGCTGATGATATCAATGAATTACAACCAAAAAGAATAAGATACAGGCATGAGGGTGGCTGTTCATTTGAAATGATCTGGCATGAGATTAAGACCAGTAAGACAAAATATACAGTTGCTATAGGCCAGAGAGTTCCACGGATGATCTGGAAGACATGCATCACCAAATCAGCACAATGAGTACAGGTTGAGTGATTATTATGGGGGACTTCTATGGAGATATGGACTGGAAGAAAGAAAGATCCCATGGCAGGAAGGAAATAGAATTTATACACCTGCTGAGAGATAATTACTTAAGGCAGCCTGTGATGGAGGGAACTGTGGCTGGGAAAGTATTGGACCTGGTCATAGGATCAGACGAGCTATCCATAACCAAGGTGACAACAGTGCCTCCAATTGGTGAAAGTGACCATGCAGTTTTACTTGGGAGATTGTAAAACATGAGGAATATTCTATCAAGAAGAGGTATTTGTGGAATTACAAGACAGGTGATTATGATATGCTTAGGAAGAAGCTTAAATATGTACCATGGCATTAAACACTGCAGGGTAAGGATGTTAGTAGTGCATGGGATATAGTTAAGGGTCATCTAGAGGAAGTAATATTAAATTGTATACCTAAGGTAAGGAGGGTTAATCAGATAGGAGTTAAATGAATGAGTAATATGAAGCATGAGCTGCAGAATAAAAAAAACATGCTGTGGAAGGTATATATATTTAGAGAGAAAAGTGACCAGCAAACTCATGAACAATACAAGGCTAAGGCAAGAAAGGCAAAATCAGATTATGAGAAAAATCTAACCAAGCAGGTCAAAGGTAATCCCTCAGGCAAGAAAGGTGACCAGCATGGCAAGGAAGTCAACATCAGATTATGAGAAGAATCTAACCAAGCAAGCCAAAGGAAAACCAAAAAGTTATTTTGTTATGTGGCAAGTAAGAGGAAGAATAACTATGAAAGAGTAACTTTAATGGTCATGAGGAGAAAGAAGCAGATAAAGTAGTTGAGTTACAGAGTGACCACTTTGCAAGGGTATATCATCCTAGTGAGTTTACTGCTTTAACACATGTGACAGACACTGATGCGGGAACAGAGGTAGATGAATTGGAGGTTCTTAGGATATTGCAGAATGTCAATGTAAAAACAGCTGTGGGATTAGATGGGATATTAGCTAGAGTCTTGAGAATGTGCAAGAGAACTGGCAATGTCTCTGACTAGGCTCTTTAATTTAAGTCTCAGCTCTGGTAGAGTTACAAGGGAGTAGAAAAAAGGCAAAATAATTTCCTTGCATAAGGGAGGTTCTCAGACTGCAGTAACAAATTATAGACCAATCATTGTCTCAGGTGTGGTGTTTTACCACCAGACCTAAAAAATTGATCAAAAAGAGAATTCAAGAATGGGTAAATATAAATACGATACTGCATAAGGGTCAATATGGCTTTGTGAAACGTCAGTTATGCTTTAGTAATTTATTAACTTTTTTTCTTTTTTACAATAGAGTAACAGCTGAGTTGGATAAAGGAAATGGCTACACAATGATTTTGCAAAGGCATTTGACAGAATACTGTATGGAACTCTGTTATGCAAATTAAAACAAATAGGGATGGACATGGCACTTTTTAGGTGGATAAGAGAGTGGCTGCTGGACAGATATCAAGAAGTGGTATATGGAGTGGCAGAAATGAAGTGAGGGGAGTGACTAGTGGTGTGCCACAAGGTTCAGTGCTGGGTCCATTGCTAGTAATTTGTACATAAATGATATAGGAAATAATGCCGGCCTGGTAGGCCAAGTGGTTAGCATATCCGCTTCCAGCCAAAAGGCTGCGGGTGAATCCCACCGTGGCATGTATGTTTGTGATTGTCTGTGAAAATACTAGTGGTGGTCGCAGTAGATGCCGTTGCTGTAGATGATGATGGCAGTTGTAGTTTGTTATATTTGGTGGATTGAGTGGTGGAAATGGAGAGTTGGTGAGTCTTTGGACTCAATGAGTCCTTGGACTCCTTGGTGGTGTCACATCATAATAATAATAATCTGAAAGGAAATATTCAGTTGTTTGTTGATAGTGTGAAATTAGGTTAGAGTAATAGTTAATCAAGGTGATGTGGAGAGCTTGCAGGATGATTTAAATAGGCTGTCAGTATGGGCAAAAGATAATGGGTGTCAGATTTTAAGCCATTTATCATATTGAAAGCACTGTACTCCAGGAAATATATGAAGCTAGAAATTTAGGAGTGGTGGTAGACAGAGAATTAAAGTTTAGAGGATATATAGCTACGGTAGCCCATACTTGGCTATTGAATAACATATTAACATGTAGAGATAAGGAAGTTATATTCCTCTTTATAAAGCTGTAATATGTCCAAATCTGGATTACTGTGCTGAAGTCTGGTCCCCTGGAGAGGATTCAGAGACTAGTGACCAAGATGGTGTATGGCCTATGGAATGTTTCCTATGAGGATAGATTAAAAGTATGTGGATTGCAGAAGTTGGTTGATAGGAGAAAAAGAGTTGATATGATAGAAACATTTAAGTTACTTAAAGGGTTTTATATGATTGATGCAGGGGAAATGTTTCAGCACTTGGCTAGAGGGACAGGAACAAGAGGTCATCCCTGGAAGTTGAATAAAGGTGTGGTCTCCCGCAATGATTCCATGGAGGTGCCCGTATAATATTAACAATATATAAGTAGTAAAAAGGTGTATTTAATTTGTAACCAAGTGAAGAAACTTTCTACATCTGTCTCTAATCCATAGAATTTTAAAAACAAGGTGATACACCTTTTTACTATATGATTTTTCCCACCTTCCTGATATTTATTTTCTTTGTTCTTAACAAAGTCTTCCCATTACTTTTATTTAGCTGGTTTTTATTTTTAGAGGGACCTGTAGCATAGTATAATTATTAAAAACAACACGTAAGTCCACAGTAATAACTTTAATTAATAAATAAGGTAGATATTTCGTAATAAAAATAATAGTTCTACTTCAGATAGGAATAGAATACAAGTAACAAATATTCGGTGGATCACCTATTAAAATACAATGTTGTCACGAGCTAGGAAATGAAAGAAATTAATAAATAATTAATATTTAAGATAATTAGTTTTTTAATGATTACATAAAATAAAAGTCTCCCAGATCTTCGAGAGAGAGAGGGGCAATCATTTCGATTTAAATTCGGTCGGTGTAAAAAAGCTTCACAACTTTCTTTAAAGAGGCGTTCATATTTGAACCTGCATCTATGAAGTAGAATAGCTTTATCACACTGGATATTATGGGTAGTGGTAATACTGTGTTGTGCTAGACCAGACTTCTGAGGTTTGTTGTAATCGATATAATATTGATGTTCTTTAATTCTTTTTTCCACAGAACGGCCAGTTTATGTTCCAATACCTAAGGTTTCTTCAACAGTTCACAGAGTTCCAATCCCCTACCTTCCAGGAATCTCAGAACCTATAGACCTATAGATAGAATTTTAAAAAAGTACCAATTGATTCCCACTTATATTCCTATGAACAAAATTTCTTCCTTATTGCCTTCTACAAAAGATAAACTGTCAGCTCTGTCTTTGGCTGGTATTTACAAAATTCCTTGTGAATGCGATGTTTCTTATTTTGGACAAACTGGCCGTTCTGTGGAAAAAAGAATTAAAGAACATCAATATTATATTGAAAACAACAAACCTCAGAAGTCTGGTCTAGCACAACACAGTATTACCACTACCCATAATATCCAGTGGGATAAAGCTCTACTTCATAGATGCAGGTTCAAATATGAACGCCTCTTTAAAGAAAGTTGTGAAGCTTTTTTACACCGACCGAATTTAAATCGAAATGATTGCCTCTCTCTCAAAGATTTAGGAGACTTATTTTATGTAATCATTAAAAAACTAATTATCATAAATATTAATTATTTATTAATTTCTTTCATTTCCTAGCTAGCGACAACATTGTATTTTAATAGGTGATCCACCGAATATTCGTTACTTGTATTCTATTCCTTTCGTTTGTAACACTGAAGATGTACTATTATTTTTAATACGAAATATCTACCTTATTTATTAATTAAGGTTATTACTGTGGATTTACATGTTGTTTTTAATAATTTAGCTAGTTTAACACACTGTTTCACTTATTTTAATTTTTCTCTGTATTTTCTCAGAGGCTGACTTAACATGCTAGGAACTTTTGATACACATTCTTCTTATCCTTAACTGTCTCTAACTTCCTCCACCACTGAGCTTAATTTTTCAATCCTTGCAGACAACTTCACCACACACTTAAAGCTGAATCAATTTTTTCCCTTCAAGATAAGCCACAGACTGGTTTTTGTTTTCACACTCATTTTTCTTGAAAAATATCTGTGTATTTGAGTTTACAATACACCTCTGAGAGTTGCTAAATTTTGATTTCTTTTAAAACTTTCTTACAGGCTTTTCTTTTTAATATGATATTCAACTTTATACAGTTCAAAACTAAATAGTGTTTAATTCCGGTTTCAAATTCACTGTATTGGTATCCTGAACTAGTATGAATATATTGCTATCAACAATAACAAAGTCAGTGAGACTTTTTTGTGTGCTATCTTTGTGTGAATTTGTGCACATCTTTATGTTGGAACATATGCTAGTAAATTAAATTAAACTTGCCAAGAAATTATATTCTTGTTTAATCCTTTATCCAGGGGTAAGTACAAAGTTTTTGCATTAAGTATCTTAACAATAAGGCCACTTGTATATAGAGACTGATGCTGTCTAGGGATGTGCCAAATATTTGGTTCTGTTTCAGTATTTGACTGATCTGGTGTTTTTTTTTTTTTTTTTTTTTTTAAGATAGTTGGCTTTGGCCAAAGCAGAACAATTTTTGTTACACATGTTAAACAAATTCAAACAATACGGCTCAACCTTATCTTGTGTAACCATTCAAATAGAAGGGTTTAGATGGGTAATAAGTCAACTTATTCTGCCGTACAATTTCTCTCAGCACTAATTACCAATCAACATCATCAACCATGGGTCCAATGCCCATAGATGTCTGCTGCCATCTTGATATGATTCTTCCATTGCATTCTATTTTGTGCAAGATGACTCAGTTTGTGTATAGAGTTTCCACACCATTTGACGATGTCATCGTCCCATTCTCTGTTTGGTCTTCCTCTTTTGTTCTTTCCTTCAATCATTCCAAACAGCAACATTTTTAATTTTCTCTCATCATTCATTCTACACATATGGCCAAATAGACGTAGTTTCCTTTTGATTATTTTCTGGATCATTTCTTTTGGTTGTATTATTCGTCTGTAGATTTCCTCATTGTTCACTTTCTGTATCCAGCTTATTCTCGAGATCTTTCTATAGCACTTTCCTCTCAAATGCCAATATCCTCCTTTCAGATTCTCTCAGGAGTACCCAGGCCTCACATCCATAGAGCATGCTGCTGAAGATACAGGTTTCTACAATGTGCAGTTTAGTTTGCATCTTTATAGCTCGGCTTTTCCACATTTTGTCCATGGCTTTTAAAATAGTTGTTGCTCTGGCTATTCACATTTTTATCTCTTTTTTGGGATCTAAGTCATGCGTCATGTGGCATCCAAGATATGTGTAGTGTTCCACATTTTCCAGTTGAAATCTGTCTATCGTAACTCTGTTCAGTAATTCCTGTTGTCTGAATATCATCGTTTTAGTTTTTTCAAAGTTGACATTTAGTCGATATCTTTTTTCTTCTGTGTATAGTGTTTGCAATGTCGGTTCCAGCCTTGCTATGTCTTCTTCAATCAGGACGATATCACCTGCAAAGCAGAGGTAGTTTATTCTCATGCCATTTATTGAAATGCCTCCACCTTCTTCTTTAATCTTATCTAGTGTTCTTCCCAGATATGTGATGAAGATGAATGGTGATATTGGGTCCCCTAACTACCAATGTATACCTTGAAAGATTTTTTTCCAGAAGGTAGAAATATTTATGAATAAACCAGACGTACGTTATTCCAAAAATGCTGAAAAATTTATTTCCTACATCACAATTGATCAAATTCATTTTGATTATTAAATCCACAATTATCGCATATGTCGGCGTATAAGATGAGGCCTCAATTTTAGGCTATTTCTAGGTTTTACGCTTATGTCGGTTGTATAAGATGACCCCCCCCCATTTCTTGTATTAATGCAATGTTAGGTATTGTTGTTATATCCGTTATTTTTATATCTATGCATATCCGTTATTTTTTTTTGCATAGCATAGATTTAGTATTTACACGAATTACCCTAATTAAAAGTGATTAGCCCGAATTTTTATTAGTTATTAATTTTGCATTTTTTTTAAATTTTAGGATTATTAAAGTTGTTATCATTTAAAATCATGGAACCAGCAACAAAACCAAGAAAGTACGAAGCTTGATTTAAAATAAGGATAATTAAAATGGCAAAGCAAACTAATAACTGTGCTGCTGCAAGAAAGTTTGACATAACCAAGAAGATGGCAAGAGAATGGAGGAAGAAAGATATTTTTAAAAAATTGCCAAAGAAAAAATGTGTGATGAGAATGGGGATCATCCGATGGCCACAACTGGAAAATTACGTCGCAGAATGGGTATTCGAGCAAAGGCAGAATGGTTATTTTGTTACAAGAAATATGATTAGAGCATATGCTCTAAAATGGTCAAGATTGAATCCAGATGAAAGTATAGAATTTCGAGCTACTTCAGGATGGTGTAATCATTTTATGAACAGAGAAAATGAACATTCATAAAATGAAAATGTTCATAAAATGAAGTAATACGACAAAAAATGAAAATTGCTCAAAAACTACCAGCAGATCTTGACCACAAACTTACGTTTCCATAAATTTATTATTCAGTTGAGACAAGAACATAAATTTCGATTATCAAATATTGGAAATATGGATGAAAGTCCTATGAGCTTTGATATGATAAGCAATAAAACAGTAGAGTCTAAAGGTAGTAAGAGTGTGCTAGTTCGAAGTACGGGTCATGAAAAAACAAGGTTTATGGTTGTGTTGTCATGTTTGGCTGATGGAACCAAGTTAAAAACCAATGATCATCTTCAAACATAAAACTAAACCTAAGATAAAATTTCCTTCAGGTGTTTTTGTACATTTTCACGAAAAAGGATGGATGGACAAAAATGGTGTCAAATTATGGATAAATATTATGATATTATGGATATTTTAAATGAATTTATGTAACAAAAAATTAATCTGATTTCTTTATAAACACTGCCTATTTTCTTATACACCCTCAGTCCAAAAAGAAACCGAACTTTTCAAAAATAGAAGAAACTAGTGGTGCCACCTGTCGTACCTATTTGTTGTTGAAAGCAGCAACCTTCATTAGTGTTGTGTCAATTGTTTATGACATTTGTTTCATTAGAAGCCAAGTTATAGTGCCAAGAGTGAGAGTGTGTTTTGACAAACGGTCGGAAAATGAGTTTCAAACAGACAGCTGCAATTGAATTTTGTGTTAAACTTGGTAAAGGTTTTACCAAAATGCATCAAATGCTTCAGAAAGCATACGGATAATGAATGCTTATCCCGTACTCAAGTTTATGAGTGATTCAAGCGATTTCAAAGTGTTCGTGAGATGCTTGAAGATGACGAAAAGCCAGGCCGTCAAAACTGTACTGAACAAAGTTAACATCCAAAGAGCGCGTGATTTCATCAAATAAAACCCAAAATTGTCCATGAGATTGATTGAAGATGAACTGGGAATTCCAAAATCAACTGTGCACAACATTCTGACTGAGAGTTTGGGCCTTCGTAAATTGAATTCGCGATCTGTTCCTCACAAGTTGACCGACGACCAAAAAAGTATCGAATTGAACAGTGCAAGGACCTCATTAAAACCGCTTGTAAAGACTCAAACTTCCTTGAAATAATTGTTACTGGTGACGAAACGTGGTGTTTTGAGTATGAGCCCGAAACAAAGTGCCAGAGTGCCAAGTAGAGACCACCAGAAGTGGGGAATCCAAAAAAAGTTGCTTGGAGAAGTCAAAAGTAAAGACAATGCTGATTTGTTTCTACGATTCCAAGGGCATTATCCACAAAGAATTCATTCTGCCTGGCCAAACGGTCAATGGTGAATTTTATCTCAAAGTTTTGAAGCAATTGATAGCGAGAATTCATCGCATACGGCATGAATATCATGCTACAGGCAGCTAGTCACTTTTGCACGATAATGTACCATCTCATTGTTCAAACATTGCAAGACAGTTTTTGAGCAAAAACCAAGTTTGTGTGTTGGATCACTCACCGTATTCACCTGATTTAGCACCCTGTGACTTCTTTCTCTTCCCCCGACTTCATTTACCGATGAAAGGAAAGTGATACGACACCACTGAAAATGTTCAAGCGGCAGTAACCACGATCCTCAACAGTATCCCAAAAACTGATATAAAAAACTCATTTAACGAATTAATTGACAATACTAAATGCTGTATAGAAGCTGAGAGAGAGTATATTGATTGAAATAAATAATTTGAATAATTATAATTGACCTGTGTTTTATATTCTATCAAAAGTTCGGTTTCTTTTTGAACACAGGGTGTATCACGATGTATTGTAACTACCAAAATGTTCATCCAAGAAATTAAGCTTCCCTTTTTATACTTGCCATATAAGATGACCGTGATTTCGAGAGGTTTTCTGTAGTATTTGATAGTGGTTTTATACGCAGACATATACGGTTATTTCAATATTTGTTAATATTTTTGTTATTTGAAAAACAGTGCAATATTTTTTTTATTTTTATGCTGTATTTTTTTAAAATACAATGATCTCTATGAAATTAAATGATAGTTTTATTATATCGAAATGGAGGATATTATGTCCATCTATATCTTATAGCCAAATGTAGAAAGAAAGTGAAGTTTCAAAATTGTACCAGTGAGTTTATTAGAACAAGAACAGAACTGGAGTTGCCTTGGCTTGCATTATTTAAACACCAAGAAATCTGCCCACAACCCACATATTCATCTTTTATTAATGCATTGAGTAAGTTTCGCTAGCCTGAAGCAGACTAGACTTCAAACTGACCAAAGTTAAAAAAATTTGAGGTGGGGAATACCTCTCCAAAAACTCTGAGTGACCTACAAGATCACTTTAAATATTACTCAGAGATCCAAAATCACTCATTGGTGGCTCCACTAAGTGACAAAAACTGAATCAGTGCTGTACTTAACTGATGTCAAAAAGTTAAATTCATCATAAGTGATTTCTCAGCAAGTGCATAATAAAATATTAAACTATAGAGCTAAGAAGATTATTTGTATTATGTAAGATATTACAGAAGACAATATTACAGATACATCTATATTTCATAGCAAAAGATGGAAACGATTGAAAGTAAGAAATTATAATTTTTCTTTATTTTGAAAATTTACCAGAAAAAAACCTATGAGGAGGTTATGTTCTTACAAACTCTCTAGTAAATTTTAGAAACTTTTAAGTTTCTTTCTATATTTGGTTATAAAATATGGATGAATCCATAATATCCTCCATATCATCATCTTATTTATTTCGAATTGAAGCATCTTGGCTCTATACTTAAAAATTTTTAAAGTTATTATATTTAGGGAAAGCAAAATTTTATTTTCTCTTTTTATCAAAGAAAATCTAATGTCTTCATTTTGGTAATGTAAAATAAATATAAATAGGATATATTAAAAATACATAATTATTTTGTAGCCAAATATATGTATAGAAACTTTTTTGAATAAAAATAGAGAGCTTATGAGAATACAATCCTAGATGGCAGTTGCCTTAGCTTGCCCTACTTAAAAAATCTTCCCAAGTCTAAGTAGTACATGAAAAAAAATAATAAAAATAAATAAGATCTGTTTATTTTATGATGCTGCAACGAATACATTTAGGCTCCTCTTTGATAATTACTCTTACGAACAGACTGCTGTTCACTTACGAAAAACACAATTCTCTCAAACAGAACTGCTTTGGAATTGAATGTGGATTCTTGTCATTTTAAGGCTTCTGTCTGATCTTCAATGAGAACCAACAGTTTGAAACAGCTGTCAGGCCAGTGAAACCTTAATGTAAGGACCTAATAAAAGATATCTCATTAGCATGCATCTTTTTAGTAGTACAAGCTAAGGCAACTTTGATGGAAAAGATTTTTCAAAGGCTCTCTGGTCAGTTTTCGAAATGTTATTTCAATCATTTTCATGTGGTTACATGATTAAGTAAAGCTGCCTAATTAAGAATAATTAATTTTAATAATTAAATTTTATAAACAAATACTTTGAAAGAAAAAAAAATTTTGAAAACATTTATTTATAAAATTTAATCCAGTATGTTTCACTTTAACGTTCAGCACTTCAGTGAAATTCCACTTCCATGCATCCCAAATGGCATCACATGGTGTTAGTAATGACTAGTACAAGTTCTGAACAGAAATTCAGTAGGTACATACCATTAGCCTAGTCATGAAGATACTTCATGTGCAAACTTTGTTTGCTTACACTTGGATAAAGGATTAAACAAGAATATAATTTCTTTGCAAGTTTAATTTCATTTGTAACCTGCATTGCTTTTTTCTCCAAATTTTTGCAAAACATTTTTATATGTCTGTTAATCATTTACTACTTTGCTGTTCAGATCTCCAACAAGGACCAAATTTTCCTTTTGTATTGTGTCAGCTGCTTTCTCTATAGCCTTAAAGAATTCCTCCACTTCTTCCTTAGGAGAACTTTCTGTGGGACCATAGGC
Source organism: Typopeltis vanoorti (assembly GCF_054136105.1). NCBI lineage: Eukaryota > Metazoa > Arthropoda > Arachnida > Uropygi > Thelyphonidae > Typopeltis > Typopeltis vanoorti. The sequence continues at coordinate 151,384,505 of NC_143556.1, read as the reverse complement.
ACAAACAAGTCATATCATCCAGTTCCCCATTCTGATATTTGCACACACCACTCTACTTCATATTATTCACCATTCAAAAAGATTATCCTCATATTTAGTATTGAATAACAAAGACTGAATGATGAAATTGGTTATGATATTTGTAGGTTGTAAGAATAATTAGATTATTTTTGCTAAAATAAGCAATGAATTTTAGTATTCTTATTATTATCTGAGACTTCCAAGGACTCATCGAGAAAGAGAGGCTATAAATCACCCAAACCAACTGTCATAACCATCCCTTAAATTCATTCACACTAGATGCACTCACCACCCCTGAAGGCAAACTATTCCACCCACTCACTGTTCTGTGAGAGAAAGACCTCACTGTTATCCCTTTCTTTACTGTGAACAAGCTTAACTTCCATGGATTTCTCCATGTTCTCTCCCCACCTTCCATATAATGAAAAATTTCATCAGACAATATTCTATAAACACCCATTCAATAGTTCATAGACTTCTATCATATCACCCTTCTTTCTCCCATTAATCAGTCTGTAATCTACATACTCACTATCTGTCCTCAATCTAAATCCCATAATCTGGACATAATCTTTGTAATCTTCTTTGTATCCTTTCCACAACTTCTTTATCCCTTTGGAACCCAGGAGACCAAATCTCCACACAATAATCCAGGTGTGGTTTTATCAAGGCCCTTATAAAGAGGCAAAAGGACTTCCTTATTCTCACATGTCAAGGTTCACTTCAACATTGCAATTATCCCCTCTGAGTTGTATTTGCAACTTTTGCTATGTGACTTTGGAACTTCGAAATTCCTATTCACATTACACCAAAATCCCTAACCTCATCAGTTTCTTGTAGCATAACCCTGCTAATATAATATGCTGCTGGAAATCTCATCACGCCAAAGCGCACAATTTTACACTTATTAACATTAAACTGACAGCCTTTTTCGTTACAGCTTATTCAAATCATATTGTAAGTGCTGGATATCAATTGATTGATCTGCCTACATTTGCATCATTAGCAAATCTCCTGTCAGACCCTCCCTAATGTCATTAACATTTACAGATGGAACAACAATGTCCCAAGAACTGAACCCTGAGGTGCATCACCAGTTACTTGAAATCTGGCAGATTCACACCCACCATATACCACTTTTTGATATCTGTCTGTCAACCATCCACTGATCCAAATCAAGAGTTTATATTCCAATCCCATATTCTCCAGTTTATGAAGTAGCCTATCAAATGCCTTAGCAAAATCCAACATTATTGTAGTGTATCCATTCTCTTTATTCAACATGGCTGTAACATTATTATAAAATATGAGCAAATTGTTAAAACATGACCTTCCTTTAATAAACTGATGCTGTTTGTTTGTCTACCGATTTCTGTATGCGAATTCTAACCAACTTCTCTAAAATCTTCACTACCAACACCAGAAACACTGACAGTTGGTGGTTAGACACAATTTCTGCTCCACCCTTGTACAATGGAACTATCATACATTCCTGAGCTGATACTCAAGTTATACAAACATGTGAAAGGCCTAGCCAATTTGGTTGAACATTCCTTTAGCAAATGTGCTGATATTCCATTTGTCCCTATTGATAAATTCTTATCCAGGTTCATTATAAAAATTATGGAAACTACTGTATTAGAGTAAAACTTCAGTTAAATATAAACTAACATAATCACTCGACATTTCGACCTTCACATTAAGGCCATCATCTGGAGAATACATATATGTACAGAGAAACAAGCTGCACTCAATCTACATGGTATACTAAAGTTACATTGATTTGGTCAACCGTTAAAACTACTGGCCTAAACTCTGGTGGGAAAAAAAAAACTTATTACATCAATGCTAGAGTCCTGTTATTATTATCTATTTGGTTACAAAAAATTAAATTAAGCTAGAGAGCAATATGTTTCCACATAATTACTCATATAAAGTATACATATAACTTAAAACAAAACAGAATGGATTGTGGCCAACAAGAGGTGAAATAATTGTGCTACATTTTTTTCTCAGTAACACAAGCATTCTTTAGTGGTGCTGCTTTGAGTTTCGTTGTTATATTGTGTATTTTATGAGTTACCGAGAAGGCAAAGTCAGAGTCGGATGCATCTGCAGTGGAAGAGAAGATAAGGTTTCGTTATTTAGTATAGTTAAATATAGTTTATACTTGTAGTACCGCATAAATAAATTAGCTTACAGTAGAGCGTATAACATAGTATTTAGTGTTTAGTTTAGTAGTTCCTCGGCTCTAAGTGGATGATGGCGACAGCTGCAGCTCCGATTACAAATGGCACATCACCAGGTCCTCCCCCATTTAAGGACTCTATTTTGAGTAACATAATAAAGGATTTTGTGGCATGCAGTGTTTGCAATATGTATGCGTCCCAGCAGTTGGATATGTGGTGGGTGAGAGAAGGAGGGGGAGTGCGTATATGTGTAAAATGTAGGCAGTGGAAGGAATTTAATGAGTTGGATATTACGATAACTGACCTCATTGCATCAGAGATGGGAGAATCTTGAGAGTAGTGTGATAGGTGAAAATGACGAGTGAAATATGAATGTAAAATAAGAGTGGGGAGTGTGGAAGGCATGAATGATTGTGAAGTTTTCAGAGATGGTCTTCATTGGGAGGATGAATGGCAAGTAAGAGTGACTAACTTGCAGAGAGAGAGACAGATGAACTGAAAGAGGATATGGAATGTCTCAGGAATAAGACAAAAAGTAGGAAAGATGAGATTAGGCAAATCAGAGTAGGAGTGAGAGAGTTAAGGCAATGATAGAAGAGGAGAGAAAAGAAACAATAGGAGGGAGGGAATGAGAGGGAGGTATGGGAATGATGGAAGAGGGGAGAATGGAAACAGTCAGAGAGAGGAAATGAAAAAAATGTGAGGGAGTGCTGGAACCAAGGATAGAGTGATGCCAGGACAGCGGGTAAGTAGGGGAACACAAAGAGAAAGGGATAGACGAGAGAGAGAGAAAGAGTGAGGGATGCAGGTGAGCAATCAAGGAACAGAGTGGTAACAGGTGTGATGTATGATGTATGCCAGAGGAGTGTTTGCCTGTAGGAACGATAGAAGTGTGGCTATGGCAATTAAGCAAGGTGAAAGGGTCGTCATCATCATCATCATCAAATTCATGCCATGTACCCTCAAGGGGTGTACAGGATATGATAGTACTACATGAAAAAAATTACATCATTATTAATTTCCTATCTACAATTTTCCTCCAAATCAGTCTGTTACTTGTCAAGACTCCAACATTATCAGATCTTATATTTCTATCGTCTAAAGCATTTTGTACCGTATCAATCCACCTATATCTTGGTCTTCCTCTGGGTCGTTTTGCTGCCAACCTGGCAGAGAACACTTGTTTTGCTTATCTTTCTTCGCCCATTCTGTTTAAGTGACCATACCACCTGAGATTAGCTCTGCTAACGCATTCCTGGATGCTGACAATGTCAAGTTCTTTCCTAATATCCTCGTTTTTAATATGATACTGCCATTGATGCCATCTGTTCATGCCTATAATCTTTCTCAGGACTCTCATATCTGTGGTCTCTAGTCTTTGGTCAAGTGTTTTACTTCTGACCCAGCTCTCAGATCCATAAGTTAAAACTGGTTTGAACACTGTCTTGTACACAGCTAATTTAGTGTTCCGACTGATTTCTCTCTTATTCCATATGAATTTATTCAATTGACTTCCCACCATACCAGCTTTGCTGATTCTGTTGTCTATTTCTATATTTAATTTGCCATCTTCAGTAAAAATCGTGCCTAAATAGCTGAAATGTTTTACTTGTTCCACAGGTTCTCCATTCACAACACAGTTGACATTTTCAATGATTCTGCCTATTTTCATTGTCTTTGTCTTTTTATTGCTGACCTTCATACCATATCTATTACAACAGCTATTCAATTTAGTCAGAGAATCTTGTAGATTTGTAGCAGATTTATTTAGAAGTATAACATCATCCACATAAAGTAAAGAGCTGACATTAACATTTCCAATTTTGATATCATGTTTAATACCACTTTCCTTCATAATGTGATCCATATAGATAATGAATAATAGAGGGGATAATGTACATCCTTGTCTCACACCAGATTTAACATTAAACCATCTTCCTGTACTTCCTTTAATTCTAACTGCTGACTTACAACTCAAATAAAGACGAAGTATTGCTTGATATAATGCCCCATTGACACCATATAACTGCAGCGTATTGAATAGCTTCTCTCTTGGCACCTTGTCATATGCCTTTTCCAGATCGACAAAACTTAAATACAGATCTTTGTTATATTCCCATGCTTTCTCGACTATTTGTCGTAAAGTGAAGATCTGATCCTGACAGATTCTATTTGGCCTGAATCCAGCTTGTTCTTCACCAAGCTTTTCTTCCACAATTCTTCTCAACCGTTTCTCAAGTATACTTGCATAGATCTTGATAGGAACACTCAGTAGGGAAATACCTCTGTAATTCTCACATGCAGTTTTATTTCCCTTTTTATATATGGGTACTATGAGAGCTATACTCCAATCATCGGAAATTCGTCCCTCTGTCCAAGCTTTCTGAACTATGCAGTGCAGCCACTGTAAGACTCTTATACCACCATACTTCAGCATTTCTGGTCGAATATCATCTACTCCTGCTGCCTTTCCACATTTCAAGCCTTTGATGGCTTTTTCTACTTCTAGTATGGATATGTATTCCTGACTGCATGCCTGGTCAGTGTTTTTTACCACTGTGCTGTCATCACTGCTTGTTTCATTTAGCAGTTTTTCAAAGTAATTACTCCATACTTCAAGGATATCTTTTTCTCCCGTTTTCATGTCACCTTTATCATCTCTAATTCCTTTTACAGCACTCTTTCCTCCATTCTTAAGCTTCTTCAACAACCTCCAGAATATTTTACCACCTTCCTGATATTTATTTTCTATATTCTTGCCAAAGTCCTCCCATGACTTTTGTTTAGCTAGTTTTACACAGTGTTTAGCATTCTTGCATTTGTCTCTATATTCTCTAAGAGCACAAGCTGACTTATTTGACAGGAACTTTTGGTATGCTTTCTTCTTTTCCTTCACTGCCTCTTTAACTTCCTGTGTCCACTAGGGAGTTCTGATTTTTTTATCCTTACAGATAACCTCACCACATGCCTCTCTGGCAGAATCAATCAATGTTTTCTTCAGAGTTTGCCACTGAATCTCCAAGGTTTGATTACTGTTCTCAAACTCTTTCATTTTTTCTTCAATAATCTTTGTGTATTTTAGTCTACAGTTCACATCTGAGAGCTGCTCAACTTTTATTTGCTTTAAAACTTTCTTACATGTTATTCTTTTCAATATGAAATTCAATTTTATCCTGCTCAAGACTAAATAGTGATCACTTCCAATTTCAAATCCTCTGTACACTCTGGTGTCCTGCACCAGGGAGAAAATATCACTATCAACAATAACATAGTCAATGAGACTTTTCTTATTCCTAGCTTCTTCTCTCCATGTGAATTTGTGCACATTTTTATGTTGGAACACGGTGTTATTAATAACCAGTCCATGTCCTGAGCAGAAATCCAACAGATATTTGCCATTATTATTAGCTTTGCTCTTTTCTCCAAATTTTCCCAAAATATTTTTGTATGTCTCACAATCATTTCCTACTCTGCTATTTAGATCTCCATCAAGGACCAACTTTTCCTTTTTCATTGTGTCAGTTGCTTTTTCTAAAGCCTGAAAAAATTCCTCCACTTCTACCTTAGTAGAACCTTCTGTGGGACCATAGGCACAAATAAGTCTCATTGTCCAGTTCCCCATTCTCATATTTGCCCATATTACTCTACTTGAGACTGACTGCCATTCAAGAAGATTAGCCTCGTATTTTGTGTTGAATACTATGGCTACTCCTTTTCCTTGATTGTTATTGCCTGAATATAACATTTTGTATTTATTGCTCAGAAAGATCTCACCAGTTTTGGTCTTTTTTGTTTCAGTCACCCCTATTATGTCGATCTGGTACTTATCTAATTCCTTAGCTAGCTCCATTTCTTTGCCATTCAGGCTTCTTATGTTGATAGTACCGATCTTTAACCCTGGTGATGTTGAGGTGGGGTTTATTTTTAGATTTGTTCCAGTAGCTGACTTTTCGCTGTTCGCCCTGGTTCCCTGGCGAAAACAACGGGGGCCTTGTTTAACCGGGCAACGCCCCAGCCGGCATGAAATTTTGTCATGTTGTACCATCATTCTATATTTTGGTTTAACCAATAAGAATACAATTTGGTCGGCTCAATCCCAAATTGCCAGCCCATCCTCGTCCGTTCAGTATGCAAGTAGATACCCAACAGGGTGCACCACGAGAAGGTGAGGATTGGACATTAGGTCAGAAGCCCTGGTCGGTTCTCCGCATTCCTTTAAAGGGTATGTGGAGGTCTCCTCTCAGTTATACAGCTTTGACCCTTAAGCACCCCAGGTGAAAGGGTGGATGAAATTATTGTGATGGTGGGTACGAATGACTTGAGAAGCAATGTAAATCGGGTGGCGAGAGATCTGAGATTCTTGCTTGAGGTTGTGCAAAAGAAAACAGAGAGAGGAAAGATTGTTTGTGTGTTGCCCATTTATGATAGTGACAAGTTGAGCAGAAGAGCAGTAATAATGAATAGCATAATAGCCAGAATGTGTCAGAAGAGAGGATTGAAATATGTGGATGCTTGGAGGGCATTTGAGAACAGAAGGGAACTGTATGCGAGAGATCGCTTACATTTGAATGAGGAAGAACATAGGCATCTGGATAGATTGCTGTTTTCTGAATGAGTCGGTGTGGATGTGTCCGTGCTGTTTTCTGAATGAGTCCGTGTGTCAATGCATGGATACTAGAATTCCCAGGGTGGATGGTAGCAGGGGGTGGCCTCTTGTGAGAATGGATGCTTGGGTGAAGAGGGGACAACATTGAATAACACCGAGTCCAGTAGGGTCTGGAGGGAATAATGATAGGTATAGAAGCAGTGACATTTTTATGCTTTATACTAATGCCAGTAGTATCCAAAATAAAGGAGATGAATTGGTGACATTGATAGCATCAGCCTGGCCAAAGATTACTGGGATCTGAAATGTGGTTGATGGAAGATGATATAATAACAGGAATTGAAGTAGAATAAAGGCTTTGGAAGGTTGGTTTTGAAAGCATATGGTGTGAGGTAGAGGTGGCCAAGATATTTAGTGGGGTGTTGCTACAAACCAAGGAGCACAGAGAGTGGAGAGAAGGAGATGTTTAGGCAGTTGAGTTTGGCAAGTGAAAGAAGAATGATTGTTATGGGAGATTATAACTACAGCAGTATAAGCTGGGAAGAGGAAAATGCATGTATTAATAAGGGAATGGAATTTCTAGAATTCTTCAGGGACAAATGTCTTAAGCAACATGTAATAAAAGGAACAAGAGGTTCAAGAGGTTTGGATTTGGTCATAGCATCAGAAGAGCCGATAATAACTGAGATGACATCTCTCCCCTCCAGTTGGCGAGAGTGACCATATGGGTTTGACTTGGAAGATGAATAGACATGTAGGAGTATTAAAGAAAAGGGAATGTATGTGGAATTATAAGGTGGGTGATTATAGTCTTAGATATCAGCTTAGGACAGTTCCAATTCACCCTTCCAATTCCATGGAGGGAGGAATTCGAACGATGAGATATCATTAGTGCTTGAGAAATTGTGAAGGAATATTTGTTAGCAGCAATAGTAAGCTGTATTCCATGAACGAAGAAGCGAACACAATTTGGTATAAAGTGGATGATAAACAATATCAAACAGGAACTGCAGGTGAAAAAGAGATTATGGAAGAGATATAAGGACTGGGAATTTCCTGGGAAGAAGCCTGCAAAACCTTCTCAAATCCTTTGTTCTGGTAAGCAATGTGAGGAAAGGATCTTTTCCTTACTGGTACTTTTGCAATGAAAGCCTCGATTACACAGGAGAAATTCCTGAAATTAAGTTCTATATTAGAATTTAATATTATGTTAGATTAATAATAATGGTGGAGAGCAGATGCATGAAGAATATAAGACTCAGGCCAGGAGAGTGACTAGTATGGTGAGGAGGTAGGCAAAACTGGAATATGTGAAGAGATTGGCACTAAGATCCAAAGAAAATCCTATGGAATTTTTTTAGCTATACGGCCAGTAGGAGGAGGAATGATTGTGGAAGAATGACGATGGGGGATAAAAATGGGAATAGAGTGACTAATGCAGAGGACATAGTGGAGTTGTTCAATGAGCACTTTACTGGAGTATTTCATCCTGGAGAAAGTTTTAATACTAGAAGGATAGGGCAGGTTCAAAGTTAGAGGTCCAAGAGGAGAGCGTATTCCAAATACTGAGTACTCTGGATGTCAGTAAAGCTGTGGGACTGGATGATATTTCATCACCGATTTTGAGAGAATGTGCTAAAGAACTGACAGGTCTGTTGACCTGACTCTTCACCCAAGGAATAGCAGGAATGTAAGATAGTGGCATTGCATAAGGGCGTTAGTAGTTAAGGTCTTGAAGAAATTAGTGAGGGACTATATACAGCGTTAAGCAGAGGAAGGTAATGTTATCTGTGAGAATCAACATGGATTTTTTAAGGGGCACTCTTGCTTTAATGATTGCCTTTTATAATAAAGTAAAGAACGTATTTGTTGAGGGAAAGGCATATACTGCCATTTTTTTGGATTTTGCAAAGGCATTTGACAAGGTGCCACATGATAAGCTGATATTTAAGTTGTAGTACATGAGTTTAGATGTTGGGTTAATCAACTGGATTCAGGATTGGCTGTCTGATAAGTATCAGAGAGTTGTGTATGGTCAAGCAATATCAAGAAGGCAGAAGGGTTACAAGTTAGGGTCCCACAGGGCTAAGTACTGGGACCTGTATTGTTTAACCTTTATATCAATTACATCATTGTCAATGGATTGCAAGGGGAATAGTGAGTTGTTTGCAGATGATGTGAAGCTTGGAAGGATTATTAGTAATAGTAGATGTGGCGGCCCTGCAAGAGGATTTGAATAAACTAGTCAGATGGGCAAATGAATGAGGATATCGATTTAATGTAGCAAAATATAAATTGCTGTGGTATGGGATACATCGATGGGAGACTGCATACTCAATTGAGGAGCTGTACTGAAGGAAGTAGGGGAAGACAACAGATCTGGGGTTGATGATCAATAGAAAACTGAAATTCAGGGGACATATTGCAAAGGTGGTGAAGGTAACACAGAGGATTGCTGCAATAATGAGAAGGACGCTGACCTGTAGATATAAAAGAGTTATCATTCTGTTGTATAAGACTCTGATCAGACTATTGTTCTCAAATTGGTCCACAGGATTTGAAAGGGATAAATTAACTGTGGAGAGGGTGTAGAGGTGGATAACAAATCCTGAAATCATTGTACAATATTAATTATGAGATGAGCTGAGGGAATATGGACTGCAAAGTTTCGTGGAGAGGTGATATGATCGAGACTTTTAAACCGTTGAGAGGCAGTTACAGGGTGGACACTGGGGAGTTCTTTCACTTGGTGGAACAGTAGGAAGGAGCAATGACAACGGGCCATCCCTGGCAGTTACGGAGGGAAAATGTGAGCAAGAGGGTGAGGAGTGATTTCTTTGCATGGAGGGTGGTTGAACCGTGGAATGCATTGCCTGATAGAGTGGTGAGAGCAAGAACAGTCAATGAGTTCAAGCAGTGGTATGATAGACTTTGTGTTTCCTAATAAGGACCTCCCATGATGAGTCTCTTGACTCCATGGAGGCCTGAATAATAATAATAATAATAATTGCAAGTTGCTTAGAGTCCTGAAGTCAGGGTTTCTAGAAAATTTGAAGAACTAAGTGGACTGAATGTGTGCCGTCCAAATTCTTGAGATTTTTATACCACCGTTATTGTTAAAATTAGGATTGTTAATCAAAATTTCACAGGCTTCTTTAATTCTTTAAATTTGTCTTCATACCAGGTTTTTGAATGATGTAAAGAATAGGTGCTCTTCCAATCAATTTGGTGTAGGGTGTTAAGAGCATGATCTGAGATGGCTGCTTCAGCAAACTTGTTAAATTTAATGTGTTGCTTCTATTCTTTTTTAATGAATAGGGATTGTATGTCCAGTATCACCAATATAAGGTAAGTTGTAGGTGCAATAGATATGATAAACTCCAGGGTGAGCCAATGTGGGGGGCAGATGATCCTTAGAGGAGTTGAATATGTTTTTTTAATTTTATAAGTGGTTTAAAAGAAGCATTAAGATTATAGTGGTGTAGAATTCTATTTATTTTTTCTGATAACCTTTTAATGTATGGAATAGCTGTGGTTTTACTGTAATCTATGTCGTACGCATTATTTGATGAAGTTTTATGAAGAACTTTATTGATAATATTTTTGCTATAGCCATTGTTTATAAATATATTGCTAATAATTTGTAATTCTTGTTTAAGAGCTTGTTCATTTGAGCCAACTGTTACAGCTGTTTTTGAGGGTGTTAATGACTCCAAGTTTTTGCAAAGGATGATGATATGAGTCAGCTGTATATATTGGCCAGTATGTGTAGGCTTGTGGTAGACAGTGAAGGACAGCCTGTCTGAAGGAAGACATGTGACTAGTGTATCTAGGAAAGGAAGTGTGTTCTGATTTTCAATTTTAATAGTAAACTGCATGCGCTCATGTTGCCTGTTCAGGTGACTGAGGAAAGTGTTTAACGTTTGGTGGCCGTGTGGCCAGACAACGAAAACATCATCAACGTATCTAAGCCAAACTGTAGGTGTTAAAAGTAAAGGAATCTAGAGCATAATTAAGAAGAAGAGTCAAACGGCTATTTTTTCTGGCGAAGTTGATAAATTAAGGGGTTAAAAATCCCTCTATTGTTTTTCAGCCAGTAAGCGAAACTCTAAGATCGAGAACTACGATCTAAGCATTTCATGCCGACAAATCCAAGCGTAAGTGACCACTTGATAGTGCCACACCAAGGCGACTCAATGCAAAGGTGGAGCAAGCTCCCTCGTAGTTCTCAATCTTAGAGTTTCGCTTACTGGCTGAAAAACAATAAAGGGATTTTTATCCCCTTAATTTATCAACTTCGCCAGAAAAATAGCCGTTTGGGCTCTTCTTAATTATAATATATTATAATACATTATAGTGACACACCTTTCTGGCATTCGTATAGCGAATGTATGTAAGTTCTTTTCACTTAAAACTTTGATATCTTCTAGGTCTAGCTACTCACTGATGAGACCTCAAAAAAGGTTGAAACAGGTCTGGATAGTGACCTCTCCTCATAATGTAAAGCAGCACTACATTTCCTAGGAGATGCGTGTTTTTACATTATGAGAAAATATCAAGAATAGTGAGGGAGCTTGCTCCACCTTTGCATCAAGTCGCCTTGGTGTGGCACTACCAAGTGGTCACTTACGCTTGGATTCGCCGACAGTTCGTCGGCATGAAACGCTTAGATCGTAGTTCTCGATCTTAGAGTTTCGCTTACTGGCTGAAAAACAATAAGGGATTTTTATCCCCTTAATTTAATGAGTCTAGAGCATGTTGCTCAAAAGCTTCCATATAAAAGTTAGCAATTGGGGGACAGCAGTAGCTTTTGAGCAACATGCTCTAGATTGCCTGCAACTAAGCTACCAGGTCTATAGCAACATAACACCATATATCTCATTCTGTTAGCCTACACTTCACAGCATATATCCTCAAACTCACCACTACATGGGACATTGTTACTATCATTGTTTTCTTGCATTTCTACCTTAGCTGGACTAAGTCATCTGATATCAATAGCAGTACCCTCTCCCCTCCTCTCCTATCTCTTCTGTCATTCCTAAAAATAGTATATCCATTATACTCAATCCCAGTTACCACATCTGATTTTAATAGCCAGGTTTCCCTAATGCCAATAATCTTAGGCCACATCATATTCAATAAAGCAACAAACTCAACCCCATTGTTTCTAGATGCTCTTGTATTTGTGTAGAGATATAACAAATTACCATCTAGTCTATTCTTATAATTAGATATGCAATCTATTTGGCCTTGTTGTAGAAATTTCTCTTTTCCCTTCCCAGACATATTCAAAAGGTCTGAACCCAAAACGTATATTTCCACCCCTCTGCCAGATGCATAACCATGTTCGAAGCATTCATATATTTATCATGTTTGTATACTATACCTGAATTTTAACACACATTTTACCCATTCCTCCCTTGATGATCTAGTTTCCCTGACTCTGCATTAGCAATCATCCCAATAAGTAATTTTTCTGATGAATTCAAGCCAAATGAATGGGAATGGCCAATCCAGTAAGAGTGCCTAAAAGCAGTGGGAGAGAAGAACTTGAAAGTTCTTCTCTTGAAAAAAAACTTTCAAGTTTCTTTTCAAGAAACTGAAAATACAAGGTGTGTTTTCAAATGATAGTAGCCTCTCATCTAACATCATGAAGTAAAGAATTCATTTTGTTGATTTGGCTCTTTGGGATTGTGTTCAGTTTCTTGGTAAGTTATCCTACTGTGAAGAGAAGAGTTATTTTCCTCTTATAATCCACAGCAGCCATAACTAGTACAGTTCTTCCTTTGCTGATTTTTAACAGCTACATGCTGTTCCATCTTAGAGATATTTTAAGACTCTAAACTTGAAGAGCAAGAAGTTTTGGGGAAAAAGTTAAATTTTGATCACATGGCAGCAACTTAGAGTTGGAGTTTATTTGCATCATTACTCGAGAGAGACCAAGTTACACTCAATATTATGAAGGAAATCGAGAAAAAAAATTCTTCAGAACAATGGTAACATGATGTCCTTTGAAGAGAGCAGCTGTTTTTGTAATAGTAAGAGTATATTCAATGATGCTGGCTGCCTGTTTGTTCATGGCAGAGATGTCAATTACTAGACATGCATCTGTGACAGGAGGGAATCAAAAGGAAGAAATACACAGACCTACATTCAGTAGATTAGAATTCAGAGTGGAGGCAAAAGTCTCTTGGAGCTTAGATATGTATGGGAAATACTATCAAGAAATTGAAAACTCAAATAAAAATTAATACAATGGTACACAAGCAAAGATTTAAAAACAATGGTACACAAGCAAAGATTTAAAAACAATGGTACACAAGCAAAGACTTAACAATACAATGGTACACAAACCTGATACATAAGTGCCAGATCGACATAATAGGGGTGACTGAAACAAAAAAAGACCAAAACTGGTGAGATCTTTCTGAGCAATAAATACAAAATGTTATATTCAGGCAATGACAATCAAGGAAAAGAAGGAGTAGCCATAGTATTCAACACAAAATACGAGGCTAATCTTCTTGAATGGCAGTCAGTCTCAAGTAGAGTAATGTGGGCAAATATGAGAATGGGGAACTGGACAATGAGACTTATTTGTGCCTATGGTCCCACAGAAGGTTCTACTAAGGTAGAAGTGGAGGAATTTTTTCAGGCTTTAGAAAAAGCAACTGACACAATGAAAAAGGAAAAGTTGGTCCCTGTTGGGGATCTAAATAGCAGAGTAGGAAATGATTGTGAGACACACAAAAATTTGAAGAAAAGAGCAAAGCTAATAATAATGGCAAATATCTGTTGGATTTCTGCTCAGGACATGGACTGGTTATTAATAACACCATGTTCCAACATACAAATGTGCACAAATTCACATGGAGAGAAGAGGCAAGGAATAAGAAAATTCTCATTGACTATGTTATTGTTGATAGTGATGTTTTCTCCCTGGTGAAGGACACCAGAGTGTACAGAGGATTTGAAATTGGAAGTGATCACCATTTAGTCTTGAGCAGGATAAAAGTGAATTTCATACTGAAAAGAATAACATGTAAGAAAGTTTTAAAGGGAATAAAAGTTGAGCAGCTCTCAGATGTGAACTGTAGACTAAAATACACAAAGATTATTGAAGAAAAAATGAAAGAGTTTGGGAAAAGGAATCAAACCTTGGAGATTCAGTGGCAAACTCTGAAGAAAACATTGATTGATTCTGCCAGAGAGGCATGTGGTGAGGTTGTCTGCAAGGATAGAAAAATCAGAACTCCATGGTGGACACAGGAAGTTAAAGAGGCAGTGAAGGAAAAGAAGAAAGCATATCAAAAGTTCCTGGCAAATAAGTCAGCTTTTGCTCTTAGAGAATACAGAGAAAAATGTAAGGAAGCTAAACACTATGTAAAACTAGCTAAAGAAAAGTCATGGGAGGACTTTGGCAAGAATATAGAAAATAAATATCAAGAAGGTGGCAAAATATTCTCGAGGTTGTTGAAGAAGCTTAGGAATGGAGGAAAGAGTGCTGTAAAAGGAGTTAGAGATGATAAAGGTGACATGAAAACTGAAGAAAAAGATATCCTTGAAGTATGGAGTAATTACTTTGAAAAACTGCTAAATGAAACAAGCAGTGATGACAGCACAGTGGTAAAAAACACTGAGCAGGCATGCAGGCAAGAATAATACATATCCATACTTGAAGTAGAAAAGGCCATCAAAGGCTTGAAATGTGGAAAGGCAGCTGGAGTAGATGATATTCTAAAAGAAATGCTGAAGTATGGTGGTATAAGAGTCTTACAGTGGCTGCACTGCACAGTTCAGAAAGCCTGGACAGAGTGACGAATTCCCAATGATTGGAGTAGAGCTCTCATAGTACCCATATATAAAAAGGGAAATAAAACTGAATGTGAGAATTACAGAGGTATTTCCCTACTGAGTGTTCCTGGCAAGTATACTTGAGAAATATACCTGGCAAGTATACTTGAGAAACGTTGAGAAGAATTGTGGAAGAACAAGCTGGATTCAGGCCAAACAGAGGCTGTCAGGATCAGATCTTCACTTTACAACAAACAGTCAAGAAAGCATGGGAATATAACAAAGATCTGTATTTAAGTTTTGTCGATTTGGAAAAGGCATATGATAAGGTGCCAAGAGAGAGGCTATTCAATACGCTGCAGTTATATGGTGTCAATGAGCATTATATCAGGCAATACTTAGTCTTTATTTGAGTTGTAAGTCAGCAGTTAGAATTGAAGGAAGTACTGGAAGATGGTTTAATGTTAAATCTGGTGTGAGACAAGGATGTACATTATCCCCTCTGTTATTCATTATCTATATGGATCACATTATGAAGAAAAGTGGTATTAAACATGATATCAAAATTGGAGATGTTAATGTCAGCTCTTTGCTTTATGCGGATGATGTTATACTTCTAAATAAATCCGCTACAAGTCTAAAAGATTCTCTGACTAAATTGAATAGCTGTTGTAATAGATATGGTATGAAGGTCAGCATTAAAAAGACAAAGACAATGAAAATTGGCAGAATCATTGAAAATGTCAACTGTGTTGTGAATGGAAAACCTGTGGAACAAGTAAAACATTTCAGCTACTTAGGCACGAATTTTAGTGAAGATGGTAAATTAAAAATAGAAATAGACAACAGAATCAGTAAAGCTGGTATGGTGGGAAGTCAATTGAATAAATTCATATGGAATAAGAGAGAAATTAGTCGGAACACTAAATTAGCTGTATACAAGACAGTGTTCAAACCAGTTTTAACTTATGGATCTGAGAGCTGGGTCAGAAGTGAAACACTTGCCCAAAGACTAGAGACCGCAGATATGAGAGTCCTGAGAAAGATTAGAGGCGTGAACAGATGGCATCAATGGGAATATCATATTGAAAACGAGAATATTAGGAAAGAACTTGACATTGTCGGCATCCAGGAATGTGTTAGCAGAGCTAATCTCAGGTGGTATGGTCACCTAAACAAAATGGGCGAGGAAAGATTAGCAAAACAAGTGTTCTCTCCCAGGTTGGCAGCATAACGACCCAGAGGAAGACCAAGATATAGGTGGATTGATACGGTACAAAGTGCCTTAGATGATAGAAATATAAGATCTGATAATGTTGGAGTCTTGACAAGTAACAGACTAATTTGGAGGAAAATTGTAGATAGGAAGTTAGTAATGATATAATTTTTTCATGTAGTACTATCATATCCTGTACACCCCTTGTGGGTAGTACATGGCAGGAATTTGATGATGATGGTACACAAACAATAACATAGCAAAGCCTTAACAATCAGCCACATTTGAAAAATGTATGCAGCATGGTCCAAGTGCTCTATGGTAGGCAGTTAACAAGTGTTTGCATGAAGCAATGGCTGACTGTATACCTAGAGTCCGAATAATAAATCAAGTAGGGGTTAAATGGATGAATAACACCATTAAGATTGAGCTGCAAAAAAAGAAACAACTATGGGGGGAAATTAAGGAATAAGGTGACCGGCAGGCACATGAACGGTACAAAGCTCAGGCCAGAAGGGTAATTACGAAAGAACATTGACCATGCAGGCTAAAGAGTATCCTAAACAGTTTTTTCGATATGTTGCAAGTAAAAGAAAAAATGAATATGGCAGAATGATTTTAAAGAATGCCGATGGTAGGAAGGTAACTGAATCAGTTGATATAGTTGAGTTACTGAGTGAGCACTTTGCAAGAATAGATTATATTGGTTCATTCATTTCTGCAATGAATTAATACATCTGTGGGATTGGATGGTATATTAGCTCGTGTCGTATGTGAAGCGGCTAAAGAATTGTCAGTACCCTTGACCATTTTGTTTGAGTGTCGGGTCTGGTTTAGTCCTGAGGGGGTGGAAAGAGGGGAAAATAGTTCCACTGCATAAAGGAGGTTCCAAGACTGCTGTTGTAAATTACCGACTGATTAGCATATCAGGAATCGTTGTCAATGTCTTAGAGAAATTAGTCAAGAAAAGAATACATGATTGCATAGATGAAAATGGGATATTGTATGGGGGACAGCATGGTTTTGTGAAGGGTAGATCATGCCTCAGTAACTTGCTCACATTTTATAACACAGTGATGGCTGAACTGAATAAGGGTAATGGGTTTACAGTGATTCTACTGGACCTGGCAAAGGCCTTTGACAGGATACCACATGGAACTCTAATCAGTAAACTGGAGCAGATGGGGATGGATATAGGGTTGGTGAGATGGATAGGAGGGTGGTTGATGAAGAGATACCAGAGAGTGGTTTATTCAGGAGTTCAGTCCAAAAGATGGCTTGTGACTAGTGGTGTGCCGCAAGGCTCTGTTCTTGGACCACTACTTTTCAATTTGTTCATCAATGATATAGGAAAGGGTCTGAGAGGACATGTTCACTTGTTTGCTGATGATGCAAAGTTGGGTAGAGCCATTGTGAGTGCACAGGATGTCAAAATTTTACAGGATGAATTGGATAGTTTGGAGGACTGGGCTAGGGAAAATGGATGTCAATTTAATGTGGCAAAGTGTAAGGTTATGCAGTTTGGGGTGAAAAGAATAGCAGCAGTATATCGCATTGGTGGAACCGTACTCCAGGAGATTGATGAGGCCAGGGATTTAGGAGTGTTGGTGGATAGGGAGTTGAAGTTTAGGGGACACATTGCAAAAGTGGCCAAAACAGCTCATCAAATCACTTGGCTTCTGAAAAATACTTTAACAAGCAGAGACAAACAAGTTATTGTTCCTCTGTATTGAGCCTTGATAAGACCCTATCTAGACTACTGTGCCCAGATATGGGCGCTAGGGTTTTTTCTTGATGGGGAGGAGATGGAGAGGATCCAGAGATGAGTGACCAAGATGATAGCAGGTCTGTGGAATGAACCTTATGAGAACAGGTTGAAGATTTGTGGGTTTCAAAAATTGGTCGATAGGCGGAAAAGGGATGATATGATTGAGACATTCAAATTACTGAAGGGTTTCTATAAGATTAATTAAGAAGATATTTTTGTGAATAGGACTGGTGGTGGGAGGACTAGGGGCCATACATGGAAGCTTGGCAAGAATGTGGTTAGCAGGGGTGTTAGAGCTAGGTTTTTTATTTGGAGAGCGGTGAATTAGTGGAATAAGCTGCCAGAGTCTGTTGTGGGTGTTACGACCGTAAATGAGTTCAAGGCGAGGTATGATAGATACTGTGTGAATGTCGAATAGTTGTTCTTGACATGATGTTAGGGCCTCTCTCGATGAGTCTGTAGACTCCTTGGAGTTGCCCGGAATAATAATAATAGATTTAAAAAATAAAAAAAAATTACCAGGAAGGGCAGTGTAAAGAAAAAAACAATTTTCCATAATAAAGAAAAGATGATCAGATTAATTTAGATTAGGGCAAGCTTAGCAAAATTTTATTGTTTCTTTATACACCCATTCCACAGGAACCGCTTTTTATGCAGGACTTTATTATTTTTCAAAAGAATCCTATCTTTGAAGGAGATAGCATGTTCACATTGTTCCAGCTCATGGAATCTAATAATGTCTAGATATCCATCACAATGAACATGGCAGTCCATCTGCTGATTTTGCCAAAATATCTTGAATGACAGTACAGAGAATTTGAAAGACACCAGGGTAGGTCAAAGGGAAAGTTTCTTAGGAAATTGCCAACAGAGGAACTCCAATAACTGTTAATGAACTTGTTCACAAAAAAATAAATAAATAAATAAGTGAAATCATTACAGGAAGGTAGTTTTGATAAAATGTATTTTTTTGTGTAAGCAATGCCCCAGTAAAAGCACAGTGAGCAAGCTCACATAGTAAGAGATTCAATAGTGCCTGATTTTTGTTACTAGGATAGTGGTGTAACTGAGTATGGATATCATGTCCTGTGCGGATTTTCTTTCTAAAGTGTTTTTTCTTAAGATCTGTGGGCAAGTTCTTGTCAGAGTAATGCTAATGTTCCTTGCTAATGATTGGCATTTCATGAAGAAGTCACATTATTAACACTGATTAAGAAATCATTTGGACTAAGATGAAGCTTTGAGATTTTTCTTTAAAATAGAAACTGTTTATGACAAAGGATGTCAATGATTAGAGAGATGCATTGCAACTTTATAACAAGGTCCACTTATGCAGTCAACAGGTTGTAATGGAACATCTACTTTATGGATTTTAAGGATTAAGCTTCTATTTGGTTTCTTCATCCCGCTAATATGCCGTCAATAAGTCTGTTTAGTCTAAATGGCTAGAGGTTAGATCATCAGAACATCAGTTGTATAATCATATGAGAAACTTCTAATATTTTGTAGCCTTGGTTTCTACATAGTGTCTTGAAAGCATACAACTTCAATGGATTCTTTGAAAGTCTGTAACAAAAAGTTGTCTTCCAGTAATGCAACGAGGCAGATGACCAAATCATGTCAGGGTATTCTCTGAAATAGGACATTTTTGGAAATGGTTCTGATACTGACATTTTTTAAAATATGGAGTTATGTGTGTGGTGTCTTCTCCAATGTATGAAAAGGAAATGGAACTTTTATATTTTGGTGGAATTATGATATGTAAAGCCCTGTTTTTTTTTTAAGGCTTTGGCAATTCCAAACTTTTCTTGTGGATGGTGAAGTGGGCTGGGCTGGGCATGGAAATATATGTCAGTATGGCTTGTTTTCCTGTAGACATCTAGAGATATTCTGACCTTTGCCTTTTTACTGATTAAAACATTCAGAAATTGAAGTTTTTTTTCTTTTTGTCAGTATCTATTTCTAAGGTAAACTGAATTTCTGGATGGAGATTACTCAGGAAACACACAAAATTGGCTGTTTTAGAGCAGGGGTGGGCAACCTTCTTAAGTGCATGCCAAAATCACTAAATCTTTGATGCACACGTACGTGCTAACAGAAATTTTGGGGAACATTGTGGGAAATATTATTATTTGGTGTCTTAAGTATTGGGAGAACCTTTTCAAATAACAAAAAATCACACTAGAGCAGTAAAATCAAAAAATATTGTAAGAATTAAACACATTAATTGGCAATAAATTAAACATATTAATTGACAATAAAGACTCCCAATCCAAATTTTAATGACTCACGATTTAATTAAATCTAAATCCATATACACACACACACACACACACACACACACCCTTTAGAAAATCGATAAATTCTTTACAAAATACAAAAATATATATATATAAAATGATGGTAAAGGAGTCAGGCCATGTCTGGCTGCCAAGGCGAATGATGCAACAACTGAACTGTACAAAACTTCTCAGTCAGTATATCGTGGAGATGGATGACTAAGAAATAGGATAATTGTTTCATTTTCTTATTACTTATTTGGTATCACTCTGCTTAATAAAATTGTATTCTATTAAGTTAAAATATACAACTCAGTGAAGATGTTCGATATGTATTTATTTATTTAATTATTTTTGACGGTGCGCCTGGGTTGCATGCCAGAAAAAAGTCGTTGGCGTGCCACATTTGGCATGCGTGCCAAGGGTTCCCCAACCCTGTTTCAGAGTATGATTACAAATAATGACTATTCATGTAATCACCATATGCACAATTTCAAAGTGGAACTTTGAAACTGCATACACTCCTCAAACTGTTCCACATAAAAGTTAATGACTGGAGGAGATTACAGAAAGTCCATTGCTAAATCACATTTCCAGAAAGTACAACTTGCCTTTCTTGTGAAGAAAGATAACTGAAATCATTTTTATAAATTAAAGATACCAAGAAATTATATACTTGGTCCTTTATCCAGGTGTAAGCAAAACAAGTTTGCACCTGAACTATTTCCAGGACTGGGGCAACTCGTATAAAGAAGCTAATGACTTCACATCACTTGCCTTAGTATCCCATAATGCAAAGCACATCTCCTTAAGGAGATGTATAATACTATGCATTAGGGGAAGGGTCACTACCCAGACCAGTTTCAACCTTTATTGAGGTGAAAAAAAAAGTAAAGAGTTGCTCATCATAAGCCTAGAGTAGTTAGTATAGGGGTGCAAGAGAGCCTGATAGTATTAGGAGAAAGAAAGACAGACAGATAGCATCAGAGAAAGAGAAAAGGCTTCAGCTCTTTTATATCATCATATAGCCAAAGGCTATCAGTTTTCCTTTTTCAATCTTATGTAGATGAACAAGCAAAAGACCAATTGAAACAAAGATGACTGATATCCAGGTGGCTAGCCCCATCTGGGTAAACTGTTGAGTTAGCCTTTTTGCAAGTGATATGAAGCTAATGACTTCACATCACTTGCCTTAGTATCCCATAATACAAAGCACATATCCTTATGGGTATGTACAATGCTATGCATTATGGGAAGGGTCACTACCCAGACCAGTTTCGACCTTTATTGAGGTCTCATCAGTCCTCAGGCAAGCGACGTGAAATCGTCAGCTTCTTTATACAAGTTGCCCCAGTCCTGAAAATAGTTCAGATGCAAACTTGCTTACACCTGGATAAAGGATTAAACCAAGTACAGGAATACCTCAATTATCGTGGTTATTGTTGCCAAGAAAAATACCGCAATAATCGGGATATATAATGCATGTAAAATGGGTGATCATTGCATTGGATTTTTCAAATCTATTAATTAAATTTTATATATGAAGTAAAAAAAAAGTGTTAAACTTGTCAAGTAAAAATTGAAGGTTCATTTAGAAAAACAAGATTAATTTTTTTTTAATATAAGGAGTACATACAATTATTCTTTCTTGGATAAAAATTGGTGTAGAGTTGTTTAGTGAAATTTTTTCTTTCTTTTTTCTTCACATAAAACTTGGTAGCAATGGATGGAATTTTCAATTTCCTGATGAACTTTCATTGATCGCTCGAGATTAGGATTGCCATTCACGATTTTTTTTCTTTAAAATTTTCAGCAATTCTAAACATTTCGTCCATTTTTTTTAGGGTAAATTCCTTCGGTACCATGTCAATTTGTTCATCGTTATCATCGATTTGAGCATCGTAAGAACGTTCTCTCTCGAGGTTAATTAGGTCTTCATCATTCAGCTCCTTATCATGTGACTGAAGCAGGTCCTGAACATCACCTTTTTCAATTTCTTTTAGTCCTAGATCGAAGTCAAGCTTAGTTACGTCATTGATAACACGGGTTACTTCATTTTCAAATCCTTTAAAATCATTTGCACAATGAGGAATAATCCTTTGCCACGCCGCTCTTAGATTGCTAGACGTTACTTTACTCCATGCTTCCTTAACATTCTCAATGCAATTTTTGATATTCAATGCCTTCCAGAATTCTGTCAAAGTCATAGCTTCATCTCCTGTCGTCTTTTCTATTGTTTGTGAAAAAGTTCTTCGTAGGTAAAATGCCTTAAAGGATGCGATTACACCTTGATCCATTGGCTGGATGATGGAAGTGGTATTAGGTGGTAAATAAATAACTTTTACATTTTTGCACAAATCATTCAGTGCTGTTGGATGACTAAGTGCATTATCTAATATTAACAAGATTTTAAAATCAAGATTGAATGACTTGCAGTACCTTTCAGCTTCAGGACAAAAATAGTTTTTGTCATCCAAGCTTTCCTATTGAATCTCCAATGAACAGGGAGAAAATTTTTATCTAAACTTTTAAGCAGGCGAGGATTTTGTGAACGATAAATAAAGAGAGGCTTCACCTTGTAATCTCCAGAAGCATTGCCACATGGTAAAAGTGTTACACATTCCTTCGAAACACATTGCTAAAAATGTTTTAATGGGCATTTTTTTTCCATAATAAGCCTGTTTCGTCAGCATTAAATATCTGATCATCAGTATAATTTCCTTCTTTGATGATCTGTTGCAATTCACCAGAAAACCTAGCTGCTGCTTTTACATCGGCACTTGCAATTTCACCTTGTACACGAACACTATGAATGCTCGATTGCTTTTTGAACCGATCAAACCACCCTGAACTTGCAGAGAAAGTTTCTTCCATTACTGACGCTGAATCATTTTCGCTTTCTAATTGTTTTCTTTTTAAAGTTTCAATGCTTTTGTTTTTATAGTCATTTGACTAAGAGGAATTCTCTTTTGGTTACAATCTTCTATCCACACTGACAATAGTGTTTCCATTTCAATCATAAGATGGCTTCTGTTTCTTGTAGTTTGGGACCCAGACGAGGTCGATGCACTTTGTCCTAGTTGCTTATAGTTTGCAGCGTGGTCTAAAATATGGTGAACAGTTGATTCATTTAGACTGTACTCTCTTGCAATTTTGGCTTTGGTTGTGCCTGCTTCATACTTATTTATCATATGCAACTTATCTTCTAAGCTGATCACTCTACGTTTCTTCTTGATAGCTGTAGACTTGATATCATCCTTGTTTCTTTTAGCATTCATTGTAGGGGTAAATAAGAAGAAAAATAAATATCCACATGTACTTCATGTGGGAAAGGCAGACAGTTACTGGTGAGCAGGCGCCGTCGGATAAAAACGAAGTGCCTGGAGAGTGACGACTCGAACTGGTTGCATATGTAGTGGGCTATGTCTCGCGGCCACGATAATTTGAATTTGGAGTGCAATAATTGGAATTTTGGTATCAAATTATAAACCGCGATAAATCAAGAATTGCGATAATCGAGGTATTCCTGTATATAATTTCTTGGTATCTTTAATTTATAGTATCACCAAGTGGAAAAACTTCCAACAACTTTCTCTAATGAAAGCATTTTTATTATCAATTTTATATGCAATGCATTTGAAAACAGTTTTAATAATTTTTCTAAGGAAAAAAGTACTTAACTTTTTCACTAACTGATCTCCTTTGAAATTAAATTTTATTTAACTGTGTTTACTTCTTGAAATGTCTGGATTGCATTTGGGAAAAAAGAGAGAAATCAGGCAGGTGGAATACCTGAATATGACAGCCAGTGCATGTAATGACACTAGTTTATCATGCCAATTGAGACTTGAATTATAGAAGTCTGATAACAAGAGTTGCATTTCTTTTTTGCTCCCAATTTCCATGCAAGTGCCTTTATTTTTTTTACATAAAAATACTGGAAGAAATGGGAGTGTAATAAAAAATGTTACTAAGCAAAAACCTATAAAATTCCTTAATATTCAAAAAAATAAATAAATAAAATAATAATAACCTACCATGAATACAACATCACCACCATCTTCCTGAACAACAGGACGAATTCTAGTTTCTAGCAATTCCTTAATCATTTGGACAGCATCATCGTCATCTGGTTGGATAGCTAGGTTACATCAGTTATTTAAAAAAAAAGAAAGAAAGAAGAAGAATATTATTTAGCTATTTCACATTTATATCATGATGTCTAATGATGAACACTACACTCTCCAAAGTAACTGAACATACAACACCTATAACAATATTTCAATGGAAACTATGATGCTTACATCATAGAGCTATTTTATGTAGGGGGAGGGGAGGAGAGGGGAGAAGATTTAATCACAAACTGCCTTTTCAGTCAAATGTCAGTTCAAGTCACTACAGACCAAGACATGTATCTTGCATGTCTGACCACCATAAATGGAATGGTCTAATTGTAGGAATAAAAAAATCAACTATAAACTTCATGAAGATAAGGTACAACATGAAAATTAAAAGGACAAATTTTGGAAACCCTTACTACTGCAATAGCATATTTAATAATATAACACAAAGCAAATTAAATATATTGCCAATAATTCGAAAATATTTTGGCTATATACGTGTGCTATATCGTATGCTAACTCAATAGCTTTAGCTGTTTATTAATGGGCACAGAAGGATACCAGTCTAAAGTAATATTCATTAACTGCCATGTCTTGGCAGGGGGGAGGGCGGGAGGAAGAGAGAAAAATCATTAAACCTGGACTGAACAATAGTCAAATCTTATTCGTATATACATATGTAGGATATTGAAAATGAACCTTAAAAAGCCAACACTATTGTGCTATTCATTTCTGCAAAAAAAAAAAGGAAGCCAGAAGTGCAAGCATAAAGCAGGAATAGCAGTGAATTTTGAAATTCTTTATTGATCTCAAAAGAATTGTAGGGCATGGGCTTTCACACATGTCAAACAGACACGCCTCACAGAAATAGTGATTAAGTACAGCTCTTCAGAGAATGAAAAACAGATATTGACATATAGTAAAACGATTCATACAATTTATGCTATAATCATGAAAACATTTTACACTATTTTTGACAATTCCCTAATTTGACAAAATGTAACTGATAATTTACTGGTTACACAGTTGTAATTCAGTAGAATGGGTTCCTGTATATACCAATAGCTAATGCTGTGTAGATACAAGAACTCACTCTACTAAATTACAAAAGCATAATAAATACTGCCATAATCATTCCTTATAACAAACTATCAAAAATTCCAAATAAAGCTTAATATTATTCTGAAAGAAATTCACTATAATATTATCAGTTACATTTTGGCAAATTAGGGAATAATACTAATTATTATTATTACACAGGCATCTTCATGGAGTCAGAAGCCTCATTGCAGGAGATTCATTATTCAGACACTAGCCATTATTCACACAAAATCTGGTCCTAACACCCTTGCCAGCCACACTTTTACACAATTTCCACTGGGGAGAACCCCATGTTCTCTCTCTCTCTTCCTCTCATGTAATGAAAATATTCTTCAGTGTCAATCCTATAAAATCCCTTCAATAACTTATATGCTTCTATCATGTCTCCTTCCCTTTACCTATCAGCCAGTTTTTGAAGCCCAGAGACCATCAACCTATTTTCGTAGGGAGCATTCCATAGACCTGCCCAGCTCTGGAGCTTCTAATTCTGCATTGTTAAATTAGATTGTAGATTCTGAATCTTGTCCGTATGCTGGAACACAGCCCCTACCCCAATACAATTTATAACGTTACCGTTAAAATGACAACCCTATTCATTTATCCAAGATACAGTATATTTAAATATTTCTGGAGGGACATGGCATCAACATACATACATGTGATCTACCTGAATAATCATAACACAGTCATATACATAAATAAACAAAATAAATTTAAATAACCTCATAAGGTAGCAGGGTTTTTCTCCCAGAAACTCGAGGTTTTCATCTCACGTACAGGCAAATCAGCCTTCAGAACACATGCAATTTACAGATAAAAAATACTGTTGATGATGGGCAGTAGATGCTGTTGATAGTAGTTGTGTGTAGTAGGAGAATTAAGTAGTAGGGGAAATAGTTAGATATGTGTAGCAAAGTCGCATAATGAGTCTTTTTACTTTATTAGGTGTCACGTAATAATAATAATAACATAGCAGTTCCGATAATACTAATGGATACAACTGCATTATTAAATGCGAACACATTACATATACACTTTTAGGTTCATATCATATAAAAAAAAACGTATTCCTTATTAATGAAATTTATCAATAAGTATATACAAAACTTAAAAAGACAAACATGACAAGTGAACCAATTATGCGAGATTTTTAGACTATTATTATTATTATTATACAGCATCTAGATGGAGTCCAGACACTCATCGTGGGAGACTCAAACTAAATATTTTACACACAAAACTTATCAGGTACTCACAACTAGTATACACACACTCTTACATAGCTTCCACGGATGACTCTTAGTTCTTTATTTATATGTATGTATGTATGGATATATATATATATATATATTGAAAAATTTCTTTTGCATCAATTTCATAAAGCACATTTAATATCTTATAGGTTTCTATCATATGTCCCTTTTTTCTGCCTATCAACCAAACTTTCTAACCACCCACACACCTTCAACCTATCACCATAGGGAGAATTCTGCAGGCATCACCAATTTAGTAGGCTTGTCTCTGAATCTTCACCACCACCTTCTGATCAAGAAACCTGGGTGACCAAATTTGTGCATAGTAGTTAATACTGTGCACAGATTTTGCAACAGTAGCTTAACTTGTTGGCATGTTTTCCAACATCCAAGTAATCCTTTGAGATGTTTTACCTACCTTTCCAATATACCCTCTGAACTTCAAGTCTCTGTCCGCCATTATCCCCAAGTCCCTAGCCTCATCAATTTAATGCAATCTACTATCATAGGTAGCCAACAGCAGGCCACATGTGGCCCGCGGCAGGATAAAACTATATTAAATTATATTTATTATCAATTTAGCTATTAGTTTCGACCGCAGATTTTCTGATTGATATACTAGTTATATTTGTTATTTCTGATGACGGAAACAATTTATATTCTCAACACGGAATCAAAATTGCTTTAAAAAGATTACCCAATTTATAAAATCCACTGCTTCTCTGTGCGAGTTATAGCAGTGGGAGTGGTAGATTTCTATGCACTCCAGAATAATGCATCACTGAAAGTCACTTGCTGTGCTCTGGTTACAGTGATCAGTTTCAAAGACTCACTTTCACAGTTAACAGTGTTATTGTTACAGTTTGTGTCCCCTGGTCAGTTACTTCAGCCTTTGTGTACTATAAGTAAGAAATGTAAGAGCTGTGAAGAAAACAGATCATTTCAGGAGAAATGGGAAAATGAATTTCTGTTTATAAACAATAACAAACCGCACTGCCTTGTGTGTAAATACCAAGAATACGTTGGACAAGTATGGACTAAAATTGTACGTAATTTGAAGAGAAAGGTTAGTGCTCAGAAATCTATTTTTACTAAACCAACATCAATACAAAAAACGTCACTCTTGGCATCGTTTGTTATAAGTGCAGAGATAGCAAAAAAAATCATTATCCGATGGTGAATTTGTAAAACACTGTTCTGTGAAAATGGCATGTGCATTTGGGGAAGGTAAAATTGCCAGTGAGTTTGAAAGCATTCCACTATCAATACAAACTGTAACAAAAAGAGTCGAGGAAATAGGTTCTCACATATTAAATAAATTAAGAAGTGTTATTACAGATTCAGCTTACTTCTCATTGGCTCTGGATGAATCACCTGACAACAGATATTGCTCAACTAATAATATTCATTCGAACTGTTTCCAAAGACTTTGTTATTAATGAAGAGCTACTAGCATTAGAGTCATTAATAACAAAGTCTTTGGAAACAGTTCGAATGAAAATTATTAGTTGAGCAATATCTGTCTCAACTCCCTATCTCCAGTGCTACTACCATTTACACCAATGCCATCTAGTGCCCCCACCATTAGTATTTTCACAGACAATCACAAACATCCATGCCCATGGCAGGACTGGAACCCGCATTCTTTTGGCTGGAGAGCGGATACGCTAACCATTCGGCCAAAAGAATGCGGGTTCCAGTCCTGCCATGGGCATGGATGTTTGTGATTGTCTGTGAAAATACTAATGGTGGGGGCACTAGATGGCATTGGTGTAAATGGTAGTAGCGGCGGAGATAGGGAGTTGTGGATAGATGCCCTCCCTCGATGAGTCTTTGGACTCTCTGGAGGTGTAATGTAATAATAATAATAATAACACAGCCAAAGATCAAGACATTTATGATGCAGTTATGTAAGTTATAAATGGTACTGGTGACATCAACAATCTCACAGCTATTGTGACAGATGGCACCAAATCAATGCATTGTACTCAAACAGGCTTAGTTGGCTTACCAAGGAAGGTTGGAATCAACTGTCCTGTATTGCACTGCATTATACATCAGGAGGCTCTGTGTGGTAAAATTCTGAAGATAGAGGATGTTATGAAAATTGTAATGAAGTGTGTGAATCTAATTAAGGATGGAAATTGGGCCTTAACACACTGTAATTTCTTTCTTTTCTAACAGAAATGGAGGCAGAATATGATGATTTAGTGTTGTACACAGAAGTACGTTGGCTAAGCAGAGGGAACTGTTTGAAACGGTTTTTTGCTTTGAGAAAGGAAATAAAACAGTTTTTAGAGGAACACGAGAAGACACACAAAGAACTAATCCCACAACTATGTGATCCTCATTTTAACATACTTGCCTTTCTAACAGACATCACACACCACATCAATGAACTCAATGTGAAGTTACAGGGATGTAACCAAACAATCTCATATTTATGTTAAAGATACCAAGTAATTTTATAACCTTGGTTTTAATCCTTTATCCCAAGTAAGCAAACAGACAAGTCAAGTTTGCACCTGAACGTGGTTCAAGACTTATGGTGGTGGTGCAACACCAAGGCAACTCGTGGTAAAGATGGATTAAGTTCTGATCACTGTCCTTAGTATTTCCCATAAATGTAAAACACATCTCCTAGGAGGATGTATGATGTTACTCAGACCAGTTTCAACCTTTATTGAGGTGTCATCAGTGAGTAGGCAGACCCTGAAATGCCAAGGTTTAAGTAATACAGAGCTCATCAATTCTACCTATGCAAGTTGCCACAAGGTGCTTTGACCTTATTAATTAAGAATCTCCAGATGAGAGAAAGATGTGAAAGGTTTTTTACCTTGGGTATAATATATGTTAAAGATCCCAAGTAATTTTTAAATTTTTTTTAAATTACTTGGTATCTTTAACATATATTATACCCAAGGTAAAAAAAAAAAAAAAAACTTTTCACAATCTCAGATTTAGTTGGACACCTAGATGGGTTCGACTGAAGGTTTTTAAATTCACCCTAGTCAGAGGAAACTTGGTACATATCCCTTCCTGCAAGGAGTTGGAGGAGAGAGCCATGACATTGACTTCAAGTTTTCTGTGCCAATGTTAGACCAAGTTTTGAAGCAATTCAGTCAGTGATTTTCTGACTTCAGTGACATGCAGCCACAACTGACCTTATTTAACAACCCAATGAAATGCGACATTTCAGAGCCGCATGACATTATTCAATTGGAGTTGTGTGACCTTCAAAGTGACCACTTTTTCCTGTCAAGGGTGGGGATAGGCATTGACTTTTGGAAACTCTAGGTTGATCGCTAGGTTGCGCGCAGTGATACAAAATGCGCAGCGGCAATTAGAGCACCTGCAAAACTCTTTCCAGAGTGATTCGGCAAACGTAAATAAACAGCGTAAGAATGGGAGAGTTTCTGAAATGAAGGAAAGAGTGTTGTATGGCGACTCGTTATTAAGAGGGGTGATAGATGGCAGTGTAACTAAATCGTACTTACCGGGTGCGAAATTTAAGGATGTAAGTGAGAGTATTAGAGTGCAAAAACAGAGGGTGAAAGAATTAATAATTGTGGCGGGTACGAATGAATTGAAAGGTGATAAATTTTTTATGAAAGAGGACTTGAAAGTATTGTTAAAGGTAGCGAAAGAAAAGAGTGACAGAGTTAGAATGGTTAGTCTGTTGCCGCGCTATGATAGAGAGGAATTTAGAAGGAGGGCCATAATCGCAAATGACATTATGCGCAGGTTATGCAGACGGTGTGGTGTGGAATTCGTGGACGTGTGGAATGAGTTTGAAGGGCGAAAGGACTTATACAAGATGGATGGCCTGCATTTGAATGGACTTGGTGTATGGAGACTGGAAAGAGTGTTGCTGAATGAAGTGAAAATGGATGTGCAAAACCAGGGAAACTAGAACTACCAAGGGGGGGGGGGAATAGATATGCAGACATCAGTGAGACAGATGAGTGTAAGAATGTATATAATGTACCCGAGCCAGCACTAAGGACAAAAAATGGGAATGGGACATTTAGAATAACGCATCAATATAGGGTTGGGACTAAGGGATCACTGCATTTCATGTATACTAATGCCAGGAGTATTAGGAACAAGAAGGAAGAATTTTTGGCCTTGATTGGCTCTTCCTGGCCACAGGTCATTGGCATTAGTGAAACATGGCTGACGGAAGATGATATAGTTAGTGGGATAGAATGTGTAGGTTATAGTGTGTTTAGGAGGGACAGAGAGAATAAAATGGGGGGAATGGGTGTTATTGATGATAGCTGATGAACTGCAGCCAAGGAGAATTGAAGTTGTATCGCAGGATAGTGAAGGGAGCTCATTTGAGGCTATTTGGTGTGAGATTGAGACTGGAAGAATAAAATATAAAGTTGGGTGCTGCTAGACCAGGTGATGGAATAGATGGCGGAGATAGTATGCATAGGGAAATTGATAAAATGAGTGGAAGGAGGGTAATTATTATGGGGGATTTCAACTATGGTAACATTGATTGGAAGGAGGAGAGGACATGTGAGGAAGGAAAAGGATTTTATTCAATTATTAAGAGATAACTATCTAAGACAGCATGTAATTGAAAATACTAGGGGTGTGAGAGTGCTTGACCTGGTAATAGCATCTCAGAATTTGACCATGTTGCCACCTATTGGTGAGAGTGATCATAAGGTCTTGACCTGGGAGGTGGCTAAAGGTGTGGAATTTTTGATTAAGACAGGGCATATGTGGAATTACCGTGCTGGCAAGTATGACAAGCTTAGGAGATTGCTTGGATCAGTGCCATGGCATGTACAAATGCAAGGGCTTGACATCGATAGAGCATGGGAAGTGGTCAAGGAGCATTTACAGGAGGTTATGGCTGATTGTATACCTAGGGTCCGAATAGTAAAACAAGTAGGGGTTAAATGGATGAATAACACCATTAAGCTTGAGCTGCAAAAAAAGAAATAACTGTGGAGGGAATTTAAAGAACGGAGTGACCTGCAGGCACACGAACGGTATAAAGTGCAGGCCAGAAAGGTAACGAGTGTGGTAAAAAAAGCAAAAGCGGATTATGAAAGGAAACTAGCTATGCAAGCAAAAGAGAATCCTAAACAGTTCTTTCAATATGCTGCAAGCAAGGAAAATACTGTACACGGCAAAATGATTTTAAGGAATGACGATGGTAAGGAGGTCACTGAATCAGTTGATATAGTGGAGTTACTGAGCGCACACTTTGCAAAAGCATATCATCCAGGTGGTGACATTGAAAAAATGAAGGAACCATTTATACAGGAATAGTGATGAATGAAGTGGAGGTTACTAGTCTATTACAGAACCTTAATGTGAACACATCTGTGGGATTGGATGGTATACCGGCACGGGTCTTGCGTGAAGCGGCTAAGGAATTATCAGTGCCCTTGACCATGTTGTTTAATCTGAGTCTCAAGTCTGGTTTAGTCCTGAAGGTGTGGGAAGAGGGGAAAATAGTTTCACAGCATAAAGGAGGATCCAAGACTATGGTTACAAATTACCGACCGATCAGCATATCAGGAGTCATTGTCAAGGTCTTGGAGAAAGTAGTCATGGGAAAAATACAGGAATGGATTGATGAAAATGAGATACTGTACAGGGGACAGCATGGCTTTGTGAAGGGTAGATCATGCTTCAGTAACTTGCTCAAGTTTTATAACAAGGTGACGGCTGAACTGGATAAGGGAAATGGGTTTACAGTGATACTGCTGGACCTGGCAAAGGCGTTTGATAGGATATCACATGGAATACTAATCCGTAAACTACAACATATGGGAATGGATATAGGGTTGGTGAGATGGATAGGTGGTTGGTTGATGGAGAGATATCAAAGAGTAGTTTATTCAGGAGTAGAGTCCAAAAGACGGCCTGTGACTAGTGGTGTGCCGCAGGGTTCTGTTCTTGGACCACTGCTGTTTAATCTGTTCATTAACGATATAGGGAAGGATCTAAGTGGAACAATTCATTTGTTCGCTGATGATGCAAAGTTGGGTAGGGCAATAGTGAATGCAGAAGATGTCAAAGTCTTGCAGGATGACTTAGATAGATTGGAGTTCTGGGCTAAGGAGAATGGATGTCAATTTAATGTGACAAAATGTAAGGTTATGCATTTTGGGGTGAAAATATTAGCAGCAGTATACCACATTGGTGGAACTGTACTCCAAGAGATTGATGAGGTCAGGGACTTGGGAGTGTTGGTGGATAGGGAGATGAAGTTTAGGGGGCACATTGCAAAAGTAGCTAAATCAGCTCATCAACTCACTTGGTTGTTGAAAAATACCTTGACGAGCAGAGACAAGCAAGTTTTTTGTACCTCTGTACCGAGCCTTGATAAGACCTCATCTCGACTACTGTGTCCAAATTTGGTCACCTCGGTTCCTTCTTGATGGGGAGGAGGTGGAGAGGATCCAGAGGCGAATGACTAAGATGATAACAGGTCTATGGAATGAACCATATGAGAACAGGTTGAAGATTTGTGGGTTGCAGAAACTAGTTGATAGGCAGAAAAGGGGAGATATGATTGAGACATTCAAATTGCTAAAGTGATTCTATAGGATTAATTCAGAGGATATTTTTGAGATCAGGACTAGTGGTGGGAGAACTAGGGGACACCAATGGAAGCTGGGCAAGAGTGTGGTTAGCAGGGGTGTTAGAGCTGGGTTCTTTACTTTTAGAGTGGTAAATGAGTGGAATAAGCTGCCAGAGTCTGTTGTGGGTGCTATGACAGTGAACGAGTTCAAGGCAAGGTATGATAGATACTGTGAGAATGTAATTGCATAGTGGACATGATGTTTAGGGCCTCCCTCGATGAGTCTAAGGACTCCTGGAGTCATCTGAAATAATAATAATAATAAACTGGTACCAAGGGAGCAATATCCTACATTGAGTGATTTCAGCTTGAGAATTGCATCTATTTTGGAAGCACATACATATATGAATGCACTTTCTCAACTATGAGGGTGATTAAATCATCACAAAGAAGCCGACTGACTGATGACCACGTTCAGGATTTGTTACGAATATCGTCATCATCGTTGAAATTCGACTTTGATGAACTTGTTGCCATACATGAACGCCCACAGTGTTCTCATTAAGTTGTATTACATGTAAAAAAAACCAGAAATATGTAATTAAATTTAATTTAACAACTTATATTTAAATCAATCAAGTATTTTATATTGTTCTCCCAGTAGTAAAATGATTTAACAAATATAGTAATTCAATACATATAACTATTGCCTTGAAAAAATGCAGAGTTTATTTTTATTTAAGTTCTGTCTATAAGTGTGCGGCCCGTGACGCTACAACTCATCATCATATATTGGCCCTCGTATAGAATGAAGTTGGCCTCACTTGCTACTGTCATCAATATCATATATTGCGTATATCATAAAAGCTGTTTCCACTTGGTTATACAATAAATTAAAGATTCCAAGAAATTATATTCTTGGTTTCATCCTTTATTCAAGTGTAAGCAAACAAAGTTTGCATGTAAAGTCCCTTCACATCTGGGCTACTGACTTCACATCACTTGCTTTTGTATCCCATAATGCAATGCACATATCCTTACAGACATGAATAATGCTATGCATTATGGGATAGGCCACTACCCAGACTGGTTTCGATCTTTATTGAAGTATGTTTAAGTGCAGGAATACCTCTCCAAAAACTCGTGTGATCTCTAGATTACCCAACAATGAGCGACCCAAAGGATCATTTAACTCAGCAGTAGTTCTGCCCAGTGACAGGCTCACTACACCACCAAGAACCCTCAGCTTTGGCTCTGCCAAATGACAGGCTTGCAGAGCTGTCGTATCTCAGGGAAAGAAACATTGAGGTCTCATTAGTGGGGGCAGAACCCAGAAGTGATACCAAGGTTGAAATAATGCAAAAGTCATATTTCCATATCCAAATAGCCAAAAGGTATCACATCTTATTACTAAAATACTCTGAATTAGAGATAAATGTTAAAAGTTTTTTTTTTTTTTTTACTTGGTTATACTATAAATTAAAAATGCCAAGAAATTATATTCTTGATTTCATCCTTTATCCAAGCTTATTCACGTGCAAACAAAGTTTGTGTATCTGTGCATTGCATTATGGGATACTAAGGCAACTGATATGAAATCATTAGCCTCTATATACAAATAGCCCAGTTGTGAAGTGACTTCCACATGCAAACTTTATTTGCTTACACTTGGATAAGGGATGAAACTAAGAATATAATTTCTTGGCATCTTTAATTTATACATATATCATAACCTTTTCAACCCAAACCTTACATTTTGCAAATATTAAATTGACAATCATTATCTTTTGCCCTTACATTTTGCAACATTAAATTCACAATCATTATCCTTTGCCCATAGTGCCAATTTATTTATATCATCCTGCAGGATATCTACATCACTTTTATCAACTATTGCTCTGCTCAGTTTTGCATCATTGGCAAACAACTGAATTCCCCCCCCCCCCTTAACTCATTCTCTATATCTAGAATAGTGGCCCTAGTACAGAATCCTAAGGTAATCCACTAGTCACCCTCATTCTCCTAGATTCTACTCTGCCATATGTGTGAATCAAGCTGCAAAATCTGCAGCTTGATTCATACATTCTTTCTAATAGCTAAATAAAATCCTGGTATTCATAAATGCAGTTAATATAAGTGAATTAATGAAGTATTTCATTAATAAAGTGTGTCAATGCAGTACAAGAAAAAAATTCAGAATACCATGAATGACTCAAACCAAAACTCCAGCTGCTCACTCTGCCTGTATTGCAGCCTGCATTAGCTATAAAAGAACAATCAATAAATCCAAATCAGATTTTGAAAGGGCCAAATGTTGCAAATGCGCCTTCTTTCCAAATTCCCTTATCAAGGCCACTGGGTACAACTTTTGGTCATATATGTTTCCACCATTCTAATATCTAGGAAGTACCATAAGTCACTTCAAGCAAAGAAAAGGTCAACTTACTGGCATTGCTCGTCTTCCAATTCTTACATTGATGAACAGGGCAAGTTTCCTCTCACTTTACAAAGAACTGCTCACTCCATTCAACCTGCAGTCTTCTATCAGAAAGAAATCTGAAGAATCCTTAATAACCTGAACACAAACAAGGCATTTGGTCCTGATAGTATCTCACTATTGTGTTAAAAACATGTGTCCCAGAACTAACACTTATTCTATATTGCCTTTTCAATCTATCTTATTCAACTGCATGTTCTCAACAGCATGGAAAGAATGTCGCATCCAGCCCACTCCAACAAAAGAGACAAAATATAGCCAACTACCATCCAAATAGCTCTCACTTCTATTCTCTAAAAGAGCCATAAAGAAGATCAGCAACAAACAATCCTCTTTTTACGAAAAATAAAAAAAATAAAATAAATAAATAAATACAAAAACACAAGTTATTCTTTCTGACTTGCCTTTTATTTTATTTTTTTAAAGATGATAACCAGGTTTTCATATGGAAGGGGGATAATGTGATTTGTATAAACAGATAACATTATTTTATTATACTTATGCTCTATACTCAATAACCCTGCTAGTGAATATAGAGCATGTACATATTCTATACTCAATAACATTAAGGTATGTGAACCATTTTTTACTGCTGATGCTATCACCTTCTCACATATCTACATTCATTAAAGTTATTCTTCTGTAACATTGGTCCAGCATGCACCTCATCAGAACAAGGATTTTTTTTTTCCTCAAAGATGTTATTAATAGTTTTTAGATTATATAATTAATTTTTTTACCATCATGTTGCACCATTGTTTTGTTCAGGTTAATGCCAATAAAAATATAATCTGTTAGGTTAAATCCCAAATTGCTAGCCCATCCTTGTTCATTCAGTATCCAGGTAGATACCTAGATGGACATTAGGTCAGAAGCCTTGGTCAGTTCAACATATTCCTCACAGTTTAGCTTTGACACTTAAGCAACTTTTAGCAAAATTGTAAATTTTTCATGTAGTCTGCTTTGTTAAGTAATGATACTAGCACATCAAGGAATAGAAGTCCTATTTACTTCAGTTCAATCTGTAAACATATTTTTAGAGTTTAAGCAGCTATTCATGAAATTGTTGAAATCTTAAGTGTTCTTTAGAGCTTGGCCAGGTGAGGAAAATATTATTGATATAATGTAACCATATTTTTGGCTTAGCATGGTATTTTTGTAGCAATAGATTAGCAGTGGTATTGTTGGATTCTGATTATGTAGAGATTAGGGTAATTATTATTTGCTTCAGAATCCAACATGATCTTCCTCACAAAGGCTAGACTTGTAAATAATATTTAATGTAAACAACTTATTTTACAATTTAATATTCATATAACTACCTTAATTTTGTCTAATATTTAATTGTTTAATCAAAGATATATGTATAAATAATGAAAAGACTGTATTAAATATTATTAAGCTATTTTAGTTATTACTATGTTAATATTATAAGAACTTGTATTTGATAATTTAACTGTGCATTAATTGAAATATAAATATTCTTTATTTATTCCTATTTGTAGAA
The DNA here is from genome assembly GCF_054136105.1 of Typopeltis vanoorti. Lineage (NCBI taxonomy): Eukaryota > Metazoa > Arthropoda > Arachnida > Uropygi > Thelyphonidae > Typopeltis > Typopeltis vanoorti. Next base: position 151,347,597 of record NC_143556.1, on the reverse strand, counting down.
GTTTAGTGTTATGCAATACCTCAATTTTATTATGTTTTGTTTTGTTGTCATGGAGACGTATGTAAGTGAGTGAGCACGTTTTGGAACACCACGTGAGGAGAAGGTTTATTGAAAAGAGTTTTAGAAAGAAATCACGAGAATTTTTTAGGCGGGAAGAACAGATATATAAGCGATGAATGCTGAAATTATTAATGAATTAAGGGGAGATTAGATTATTAAGAGAGAGAAAAAAGGAGAGGATTGGTATTAGGTTGGAATCGGAGCTTTTGGCATTCGGGAATCACAGTGCGATAATAGCGAGTCAGCAAGTCACTCAAGCAGCTAATAAAGTCTACTAGTCGAGAGGCAGTTAGCTAATTAATTGTAGAATAACAATTATAGCTATGGAAGACAGCTGAGTGACTACTAAATAGACTAGCAATATTTGAGTTGAGATTCAATTTCAGGACCGACCTTTCAATGACATACAGAACCTTGAAGCAAAGCACAGAGTTATTAGGGAATAGTAGAAGTTGTAAAGTTGAAATTTACTGTTAGCTGTGCTTAGAAATATATTGCCTAAAGAATTAAATGAATGCAGGAAGAATGAATAGCTGTGCATATAAAACCTCAAGTTAAGGAATTATTGTGTATTGCCTTAATTCATAAGTGATCAGTAGTGTTTCATGCAAGAACGTTTGTTTATGTGTATAGTGACCGACGATTAATTCAGTTATTGCTTAGAAGATTTATTTAATGAGTGCCGTATACTGTTTAAGTGTTTACAGTTATAGTGTTTGTGTGTAAGTTAAAGAAGAAAAAAGATTATCGGTAACATTATTCCAACCTTTAATAATTCTATACAGAGAAGTGTGTGAGCTTCATCCTAGAATTTCCCTATACTAACAGTAACTATTGCAGAGAATTAACTGAAGTGTAAAATTAAAAGTGTTTGTTTGTAAAGAGGTGTTACTGAAATTCTTGTCGTATTTGGAACTTAAAGAACTGTGAGAAGACTGTATTATAGAGATAACAGATTTATCATTGTCTGAGTTATATGATTGAATTTATCAGAAGTTAAAATGTTTGTGATATCTTAATTACTGATTTGAATTTAAGTGTAAAATTTATGATTCTAAAATTAAGTGTTTATATTTTGTTAATCAAAAGTTGTATTTTGCCTGAATCTCTTTTACTGCACCATTCATAAAATATTCGAACCAAAGCGGGAGTGATAAATAAGTTAAATATACTTGGCCAGTATATATAATATTAACACCTAGAAGGAGAGATAGTTGTGAGTTGGTTTATCTTCAATTCTTGAACTAATTCAGATATAAAGTGGCGAAGTCTTTAAATATAAATTTTCTTTATATTTGAATTAGAAATCAACTAGCAACTTTCTGTTTTGTTTAAGAATATCATAGTAAATAACATGTCGGATCCAAGGTTTAGATTAAGACGAAGTACGATCCAACAGTATAAAGAAAACACACAAACTTCTTGATACAGGTAATCTTTATATGACATGTGTAAGAGATGAAAATGGAATACCGATTCCAAATGCAACAAACATGTTGGAAATATTGCTAAATTTTATCAAGAATTATCATTATTATTATTATTAATATACCCTCCATGGAGTTGGCAGACTCATCGTGGGAGGTTCATATTTATCATATAGAACTTAAAATCCTTAACACCCCTTGCTCAACACATTCTGGTAATGTGTTCCATTCACTGACAATTCTCCATGTAAAAAATCTACTCCTCACACCCACCTCTTCACCACACTTTTACATAACTTCCAGGGATGATCTCTGGTTCTTTCTCTCTCACCTTCTACTCTTTTTATAATCCCCTCTGAATTAATCTGATAAAATCCTCTATCTAACTTAAATGTCTCTATCATACCACCTTTTTTTTTTCCTCCTATCCACCAAACTCTGCAATCCACATTTCTTCAATCTCAATAGCCAGCATTCCAAATTCCTGATATTTTCAAATCACTCGCCTCTGGACCCTCTTCAATGTTTCCACATCACACTGAAAACTAGGTGACCAGATTTGAGCACTACGAGCAGCTTTTGCAACACTAGTAATATGTCCTCTAAACTTCAGTCTACTGTCAATCACTCCCAAATCCCTAATCTCATCCACTTCCTTTAGTACAGCACCATTAATTTAGTACACAGCTTTATATTTCTGCACTCAAAAATGTAACACCTTGATTATTAAAACTAGAACCCCACTCCTTTGTCCAAGTAAAAAAAAAAGTCTATTCAAATCTTCCTGAACGGAATTAACATCAGCAGTGCTACTTATAATTCTTCCCAACTTTGCATCAGTAAACAACTGAAGATCCCCAGTCAGTCCACATGATATATCATTTACAAACAAGTGATTATATACAAAGATGAAGAAAAACATGAACTTACAAAAATGAAAAATGGAAAGGCATTTGAATTAACATCAGCAGTGCTACTTATAATTCTTCCCAACTTTGCATCAGTAAACAACTGAAGATCCCCAGTCAGTCCACATGATATATCATTTACAAACAAGTGATTATATACAAAGATGAAGAAAAACATGAACTTACAAAAATGAAAAATGGAAAGGCATTTGAACTTGATGGAATACTGGAAAAATTATACTTCTATATTAGGAAGAGGATAAAACTGACATAAAAAGTGTGATATAATGGAATATAATGGCAATAATGTGGAGAATCCTGACCTGCAAAAATAGAGAGGTTATGATGCTACTGTATAAGGCCTTGATCAGGCCTCATTTGGATAATTGTGCACAGATTTGGTCGCCAGGTTTTAATGGTGATGAGGATATGTTGGGATGGGTCCAGAGAAGATTCACAAAGGTGGTCAGTGGGCATTGGAATGTGGAGAACAAGGACAGATTGAAAGAATGTAAGTTGCAAAGCCTTGTGAATAGGAAGAAGAGGGGGGATGTGATTGAGACATATAAGCTAGTCAGGGATTGTTATCAGATTGATATGGGAGATATTTTTCATAGAATGGGAAAAGGGGGGGGGATAGAATAAGAGGCCACTGCTGGAAAGTGTACAAGGAGGGTGTGAGAAGAGGAGTGTGGAGCATGTTCTTAGAATGGAGAGCGTTTGGCGAGTGGAATGCATTGCCTGAGTGTGTTGTGAATGTAGACAACACATTAAATCAGTTTAAGGCATGGCTGAATGAGCATTGTGTGGAATAGTGTGTACCTCCCACGATGAGTCTCTGACTCCATACAGGTCAGATGATAATAATAATAATAAGTGATAGAGATGTAACTCCTCTCCCAGTCCTTTATAAGCTGTTTACAAAAATTATAGAAGGCAGAATAAACAATATATTAAATTTCTATGAACCAAAAAGAATAGGCAGGTTTCAGAATATCCTTCTCAACTTTAAATCAATCATTTGCAAGCCTTAAATCAAATAATGGGGTGGGGGTAGGGAGATACAAAAGAATATAATACAGGAAAACCTCGCTTAACGCAAATTCGATATGTGTGATAACCAGTTAGCGCGATTGAGCAAAATGATACTATTTCCCTGCTTTAAGCGAGTGATTAATCAGTTAACGTGATTTTTTACGTTATGCAAAATTTTTTGTCACCAATCTGCAGTGAGCGACAGCACTTGTCAATGTAGCAGGCAGTGAGTGACACTCTGCAATTGACTCAAAGCTATTATCGTAAGCGCATGTGCAAACTGTTCTGTTGCTCAATCACTTTTCCTTCATTTTTCTTTGATTTAGATACCTATAAGGCTTTATCACATTCAACCCCTGATATGGAAAAGAGAACGACTAATAAAGAAACTGGCAGTAATAAAAAGACAAAAGTAATTACATTAGAGCAAAAGGTGAAAGTCATTAAGAGACATGAAAGTGGTGCTAGTAATACAATGATTGTGCCAAACCTGGGATACAGTGAGTTTACAGTTCCGACTATATTAAATAAGAGCAAAGAATACAAAGAACAAGGAAAAGTTGCTACTGCTTTAAGCATGCAGATCACCCGAAACAGAAGCCATTTAATGATCGAGATGGAACATCTTCTATCACTCTGGATTGAGGATTGTAACCAAAAATGAATACCTCTTAGTAAAAGCTCTCAATATTTTTACATCATTTGAAAGAGACCAAATTCTAAGAGAACTGTGAAAGCTTTACAGCGAACTTAAGATGGTATGACAACCGTTTTAAAAATCAAGCTGGACTGCATAATGTAAGAATAACTGGGGAATCTGCTAGTGCTGATAAAGATTCTGCAGCCAAGTTTCCTGAAGAAATGCAAAGAATAATTCAGGAGGCTGATTATGACAATCAGCCTCCTGAATTATTCAACGTCGACAAAACTGGTCTCTTTTGGAAGCGTGTACCAACAATTACTTTCCTAGATAAAACAGAAGCATCTCAACTAGGATACAAAGTATCTAAAGATTGTCTTATGCTTTTATTAGGAGGCAATGCAGAAGGTGACTTTAAACTCAAGACTATGTTATTTTATCATGTGCAAAATCTAAGATCTAACATTGAAGAAATCAGTGAACTGGATAATGAATGAAGACGTAAGAAACTTGCTCAATTCCCATTCTTAAGTGTTAAGCGAGAATGATTTCCTTCAACTAGGAGAACAGCATGCATATGAAGAAGAAGATAAGGAGTGTGAACAAGTAGAGAAAAATAAATATATATAAGCTATATTAAAGGATAAAATCATCAAAGTTAATAAAAATCAATTGCTTAAAATTTTGTTTAATGTCTAAACATTAGATTGAGCTACTTTTTTACAAAAAAAAATTAAGTAAAGATGTTTGATTAGTGCTGAACTTTTTCATCTTGTCATGCAATTTGCGATAGCTGGCAATCACTTTATCAAGATTTCAGCAGACTTCGAAGCTTCGTTCCGTATCAGGCCAGAATCAAACAAAATTTCCTTAGCATGCTCAATGTGAATGAAAACTAGCTCAAGTTCTTTTGCAGTTAATTTCTTAGTTATGACAATTAATGAGTGATCAGTAGTATTTCATGCAAGAACGTTTGTTTATGTGTATAGTGACCGACGATTAATTCAGTTATTGCTTAGAAGATTTATTTAATGAGTGCTGTATACTGTTCAAAGTGTTTACAGTTATAAAAAGTGTTTACGTATAAGTAGATGAGGAAAAAAGATTATCGGTAAGATTATTCCAACCATTAATATTTCTATACAGAGAAGTGTGATAGTTTCATCCTAGAATTTCCTTATACTAACAGTAACTATTGGTGAAAATTAGCTAAAGTGTAAATTTATAAGTGTTTGCTTGTGAAGAGGTATTACTGCAATTTTTATTGTATTTAAAACTTAAAGAACTATGAGATATTGATGTGAATGATCATTAAGGAACTTTATTAAATAGCTAAAAGGAACTGTGAGAAGACTGTATTACAGATAACAGAATTACCATTGTCTGAGTTTGCATGACTTTATTATCAGAAAGGCTGAAGTGTTTATAATAACTTGTTTAGTGATTTGAACTTAGGTGTATAATTTGTGATTATAAAATTAAATTCCTTCCTCGATCACCTCAATAGTCTACATCCAAGAATCCAGTTTACGATAGAAAAGGAAAATAACAATTGTTTACCCTTCCTGTAACACGCCTTCCTAATGGTAACCTTTCTTTCTCTGCATATAGAAAACCTACTCATACAGGCAGATACATTCACAAACTCACCCACCACCACCACCCGTCTCAGCAATATGACATTACTAAAACTCTTACCAATAGAGCCCACAATCTTTGTTCCAGTGAAACTGCCCTTTCAACCAAACTCAAGCACATACACAACACCTTCCATTCCAATGGCTACAGTGACTACAGAATTAAAAAAATAATCAAATCCTTCCCCATTCCTCGACCATCTCTTCAGGACTTCAGAAATGGCATCATCATACCTTACGTCCATGGTACATCAGAAAAAATAGCCATATCATTAAAAAAGTACAACCTCCATACAGCTTTTAAGCCCCACCGTAAACTTGCTACCCTTATCCGTTCCACCAAAGACCAGCTCCCTCCCCTCTCAGTGCCTGGAGTATATAGAGTACCTTGTGCCTGTAAACTGGATTACTTCGGACAGACAGGCAAATCAGTAACCATCCAGTTAGAAGAACACAAGTCATACATCTGCAATCACGATTACAGTAAATCTAGCCTTGCAGACCAAGTTTTGGATACAACCCACAGGATCTCCTGGAAAAAACCACCAATGCTCCACTATAGTAAAGTCAAAAAAGAAAGACTATTCTTTGAATCTGCATCTATACTCAGGAATCAACCGAATTTAAACAAATACGGTGGCATTAAACTTCCCAAGATTTGGGAAACATTAATTATCAGAGATTCCTCTTTACATCCTAGGCCACCTGCAAATGCCCATAGAGGGCGCACCACCTAGATAGGACTTTAGTTTCACTCACTATTGTATTATATTTGTGTGTGTGTTGTTACAAAAACGTTGTTTGTAATCCCTGAAGATGTCTCTGTGATGGAGACAAAATATTGGAAGCATTAAAATTGTTTTTAATCCTTTCTCAGTGCTGATAATATTCCATTAAACCTCCAACACGAATTCTTCACGGCACTTAAGCCTCAACACACAAACAAGAAGGCTAGCAGCCCAATTAATAAGGTAACTGGAGTTGTGGAGGAGGTTAATAAAAACGAATTAACCTCCAAAGTGGCAAAATTAAAGCAGATCATCATAGAAAAGATGCAAGAATTACAAAAAATCGAGGTGTTTAAATGAGCAAAAAATAAAATGAAAATTAAGCAGCAAAATAAGAAACAAAAAAGCACAGAAACAGCCAAGACAGGAAGTAACGAAAATCAGGTAAATGATGTTGTTAGTAAAAAGAAAGAAGTTATTTGGTATGGTGACTCTATAATAAAACATGCTATTGATGAGCAAGTTAAAACTTCGAGTTTTCTTGGAGCAAAAATTAAGAATATAAAGGAAGCAATTCAAAAACAGAAAAGTAAAGTAAAGTAAATGAAATCGTAATTGTAGTAGGCACTAATGACTTAACTAGCGATAAGTTCAGTATGAGAGAGGACATGAAAGGATTATTGGAAGAGGGAAGAGTGAGAAAGTGAAAATTGGTAGTATATTATCTCGATATGATAAAAATGAATTAAGAAGGGCTATGATGGCAAACGATTTGATGCATAGGCTGGTAGAAAGCATGGATGAGAGTTTTGGGATATGTGGATTGAGTCTGCAGGATGATTGGATTTGTATAAGAGGGACGGCCTGCACCTAAATGCATTTGGTATCAGGAGTCTAGGAAAACTAATACCTGGTATGAGACCTAACACAGAGAGTCAGTTAAACTAAATTACAAAGAGAGAATGGTGAAAAAGTGGGTGTCAGAGAAACAATGTTACATAACTGTGTTTATGACGGGATGGGCTTTGCCATTGAAATGTTGACGAGGAGAGAACAATTTCAATTTCAACTTTTTGTTCGTCCAGTTCGGACCCATCAAACATGTGCAAAGATGCCTACATGTATAAGGCATTAGAGAAGAATAAGGATCTGCAAGTTGTCCAACTGAGTCATGCAGACTGCAGACAAGAGTATACAAAAGAACATGCAGGTAAATTATTATGTCAGTATACGAATGCTAGGAGTATCAGGAACAAAGGAGTAGAGTTTGTTGCCTTAGTCAACATGTTGGGGCCTCAGAATGTAGGCATTAGTGAGACCTGCCTATCAGAATCAGACATACTAACTGATATTCAGTGTAAAGGGTACACTTTTTTTTAGGAATGATAAAGAGGCTAGGAGAGGAGTGAGTGTGCTGCTAATGATATTGGATGACTTCAATCCAGTTAGGTCTCAACTCTATGATCGTAGTACTACTACTAACAGTATATCATGTGGCAGTGAGTTTGAAGTCATCTGGTATGAGGTAGAGTCTAACAAGATCAAATACATACTGGGTAGTTGTTACAAGCCTGGTGGATCAGTTGCTAGTAATGAAGAAATGCATCATCAAATACACAAGATGAGCGATCGTGAAAAGAGTAATCATAATGGGAGACTGATTATTCAAATATTCATTAGGTAGCATTTGGATCTCGCAACATCTATTGAGCTGTTGTGAGACAACTTCCTCAACTAGCATGTGACAGAAGGAACTCTAAGTAAAAGAGCATTAGATTTGATTGTATTGTCAGAGGGTGTTTCAGTTAAAGATGTAACAATTCTGCCTCAGGTTGGTGACAGTGATCATGTGGTACTTACTTGGGAAGTGACGAAGTTTATGAATGTTCCATTCAGAAAAGGTTACATGCTGAACTGCCAAGTAGGAAATTATGACCACTGAGGAGTATATTAAGTTCAGTGGAATGGGATCGGTTGATGGATGGGAAGAATATCGACAGCATAGGAAACATTTCAAAAATACTTGAATGATGTGATATCAGAATGTGTCCTGAGTGTTCAAAGAATAAATAGAATGGGAATTAAATGGATGGGTAATCTTATTAAGCAAGAAATTCATAAGAAAAGGATGATGTGGAAGGAATACTGTGTGCATAAGGATGACGTCCATCATGAAAATTATAAGCAACAGGCTAAAATAGTCACAATTGTTGTACAGAAAGCAAAGTCTGAGTATGAAAAAAAACTGGCTCTGCATGGTAAAGACAATCCACAAAAAGTCTATCGATATGCTGCAAGTAAAAGAAAGAATGAATATGAAAGAATAACTCCTCTAAATGCAGATGGCGTGAGGGTTACAGATGCAGAAGAGGTTGTTCAACTAACGAGTGCTCATTTTGTTAAAAGCTATCAACCTGGTGTATGCAACATTGAGCTCACTGATACCTCTTCACTAGATGAAGAAACTCTGGTGAAAGGATGAGGTATTAGAGGAGTTGCAAACACTGAGTAAGAATTCAGCAATAGGGACTAATGGGATATCAGCACGTGTGCTAAAAGAGTGTTCAGCTGAACTGGCTATTCCTTTGAACAGGCTGTTTAATATGAGTCTCAGAACAGGGAAGATTCTGCAGGAATGGAAAGAATGTATCATAATCCCATTACATTGCATGTCGATATAGGATGGATAGGCCCTCCAAAATATTTCCATAAAATTGGAAGCATGAAATTATCTAGAATGTCATTATAGGCTGTAACATTAAGACTTCCAGTCACTAGAGCATCAAATAATGAGTGCCTCTTCCACCAAATTTCACAGGTGGCATATCACATTCAGGCAGGTAGCATTCTCCAGGCATCCACCAAACTCAGCCACATGCTTCAGAATGTGGCTGAGTGTGGATGCCTGGAGAATCATGCTTCATGCCATAATCAGAATCATGATCAGAGTCATGCTTCACTGCCAGAGTGAAGCATGATTCATCACTCCCGAGAACACATTTCCATTGCTCCAGCACCCAATGGTGGTGAGCTTCACACAACTCCATTTGATGCTGCCCATGCTTATGTTATACTGTGTGACCATGAAAATTCATGTTCTTCAGCTCCCGAAGAACAGTTGTGGTGCTGTCATTGCTTCAGGAATTTTGGAATTGATAGCAGGTGATTTTTTCACAATATGCACTTAGAAGTTCCACTCTGTGATTTTATGTAGCTTACTAAGATTGTACTGTTGTTGTTCATAGACATTTCCATGGAACAATAACATCACTTACTATTAATCAGGACAGCTGCAGTAGGGCTGTACTGAAGACCTCGCTAAGTTGCTGAAGTCTTTGGTACAGTCCATTTTGCTGTTACTGTTTGCCTATGAACACTGCAAGATCAAGTGCTTCCTTTTATGCCTGTATGAGCCATGGCTCTGATGTATATCACTATCTACTACCACAAAGAGGTGTCTGGATATTTTTGATCAGATACTGTATTTATTACCATCATCAAATTTCTGGTACATATTCTTGAAGAAATGTGCAAAATCTGTCAAATTATGATTATGAGTCTAAAAAAAAAAACAATGCTTGAAGCACTGCCATTTAGACTCCCATATCTTAATTTCCTTAATAATTAACAAGTGCAACGTTTTTTCAATATTTCTGTTAAGAAAAATTATCAAAATAGATGCTTTCCTAAAATGCTTGCTGGTGATCTGAAGAGTCTGCCTGTGAAATATATAAATACCAAAAGATTTTTACAAATATTAATAAAAAATATTAATTAAAAATACACATTTGTAATTAATATTTGAAATGCTAAGTGGTCTGAAAAGCTTTAGGCCTCAACCATAGATGGGAACAATATCCGCAATTTTTTTTTTTTTTTTAAGTTGGTACATCTGTCATAAACATCCATGTGAAATTGCAAGTCTTTCTATCAAGTAGTCTGCTTTATATTGTCTGAAGCAAAAGTGTTGTCTGTATCCCTTAAATGAATAAAATTGAGTATCGTGCGGTCATGAAATTCAGTGTAAAAAAAGGTTTAACGGCAAAAGAAATTTATTCGAAGTTCATAAAAGTTTATGGGCACTCTTCTCCTTCATTTTCGACAAATAAGAAATAGGCTGCCGAGTTTAAATATGGCTGTACCGGCCTTAAAGATGATCCATGTGAAGGACATCCAAAAAGTGTAACAACACCAGAAATCATTGATCAGTGTACGATATGGTATTGGATGACTGGCGAGTCAAAGTGTGTGAAATTTCTGAGACTATAGGCATTTCAAAAGAATGTGTAGGATATATTTTGCATGAAAAAGCTTTGCACAAGATGGGTGCTGCGTTTGCTCACTGCAGATCAAAAACACACTCGCATGAAAATCTATGAACAGTGCTTGGAGCATTTTAATAAGAATAAAACTGATTTTTGTGCATTGATTTATTACTATGGATGAGACTTGGATTCATCATTACACACCAGAATCAAAACAGTGGACAGCAGATGGTAGTTCAGTGACAAAGAAGACAAATTTGGTTCCATTAGCAGGGAAGTTCATGGCATCAGTGTTTTGGAATGCTAAAGGCATTCTGTTTATTAATTATCTTGAAAAGGGTAAATAATAACTGGGGAGTATTATTCCGATCTTTTAACCAGACTAAATGAAAACATTCATTAGAAAAGACCGGTTGTCAGAAGAATAAAAATAATCTTTCATCAGGACAATGCACCTACTCACAAAAGTGTTTTGGAAATGGAAAAATTAAGGGATCTGCAATATGAATTGTTGGAACATCCACTCTATTCTCCAGATTTGGCTCCCTCTGACTTCTATCTCTTCCCAAAACTAAAAACCTTCCTCATTATACCCCTCTACAGCTGCATTTCTTCGAATTGCAGCTGTAGAGGGGTATTTTGCAGATCTTACTGAGGATCACTGGAGCATCACTGGAATAAATGTATTAGTCTTAAGGGAGATGATTATGTTGAAAAATAAAAATAATTTTGAAATTATAAATTTCCATTCAGAAAAGGTTACATGCTGAACTACAAAGCAGGAAATTATGACCTTCTGAGGCATATATATACACACACACACACACACACACACACACACACACACACTGAGAGTTCAGTGGAATGGGATCACTTGCTGGATGGAAAGAATATCGATAGTGCATGGGAAGCATTTAAACAATACTTAAATGACGTGATATCAGAATGTGATCCGAGAGTTCTAAGAATAAATAGAGTAGGAGTCAAATGAATGTGTAATCTTATTAAGTAAGAGACTCGTAAGAAAAGGAAGATGTGGAAGGAACACCATTTACATAAGGATGATGTCCGTTATGACGTTATAAGCAGCAGGCTCCAATAGTCACAACTGTTGTATGGAAAACAAAGTCTGAGTATGAAAAGAAACTGGCTCTGCATGCTAAAGACAACCCACAAGAATTCTATCAATATGATGAAAGTAAAAGAAAGAATGAATATGAAAGAATAACTCTTCTAAATCCAGATGGCATGAGGGTTACAGATGCAGATGAGGTTGTTCAGTTAATGAGTGCCCATTTTGTTAAAAGCTATCAACCTGGTAATGCAACATTGAGCTCTCTGTTACTTCTTCACAATGATGAAGAAACACAGGTGTGTGAGGCCAAGGTATTAGAGCTGTTGCACAAATTGAATAAGAATTCAGCAATAGGGACTGATGGAATATCAGCATGTGTGCTAAAAGAGTGTTCAGCTGAACTGGCCATTCCTTTGACTCATATTAAACATCCATCAGGATGTTTAATATGAGTCTCAGAACAGGAATGGCCTTTGGACCACCCATTGCACAAGGGTGGTGCAAAGACCAATGTATCCAACTATTGACCAATCAGTGTCTCATGAGTAGTGGTGAAGACTGGAAAAGTTGATTAAGGCTCCATTCAGATATGGGTTGACAGTGAATTTCTACTTTACGATGAACAACATGGATTTACTAAGGGAAGGTCACATTTTAACAGCTTACTCACCTTCTTTAACAAACCCATTGAACTAGACAAGGGGGAAATAGGTACACCATGATTCTTTTGGATTTTGCTAAGGTTTTGACAGAATACACCAAGGTAGACTGTTGCATAAATTGGAGAATATGGGTTTGAATTATAGAATATTAGAGTGGATAAGAGGATGGCTGACTGACAGATATCAAAAAGTTGTATAATGGGGAGGGGGGGGTGAGTCTGCAAGATTTAAGGTAACAAGTGATGTACCACTGTTATTCAATCTATACATTAATGATGTTAGGAAGGATTTGACAAGCGACATACAACTATTTGCTGATGATGCAAAGATAGATAGGATAATTAGAATGCTGTTTATATGCAATACTTGCAGAATGATTTGAATAGGCTGGAATTGTGGGCATGGGGAAATGGGTGTCAGTTCAATGTCAATAAATGTAAAGTTTCACTTCGACATGATTATATATCCAATATCGTATTATATTGGTGGTATTATGCTTGAAGAAATTGATGAGGCTAGGGATCTTGGAGTGTTAGTAGATAGGAAGTTGAATTTCAGGGGCCATGTGGCAAAGATTGCAAATACAACTCAAAAGATAATTGCAATGTTGAAACAAACATTCACTTGTAAAGATAAGTATGTCATTTTGTCTCTTTACAACACCTCGATAAGATCTCACTTGGACTACTGTGCACAGGTCTGGTCTCTTGGTTTTCATTGTGATTCTGATATATTGGAAAGAGTGCAAACTAGAGTGTTAAAAATGATATCAGGATTATGAAATACTGATTATGTAGACAGATTGAGAATTTGTACACTGCAGATACTAGTAAACAGGAGAAAGAGGGGTGATATGATTGAGACTTACAAACTTCTGAAAGGGTAATACAGGATTTCAATTAATGGAATTTTTCCATTTATGGAGGGTGGGGAAAGGACAAGAGGGCATCCTTGGAAGCTGAGAATGAATGCTGCTAAGAGGGGGGAGTGATAGCTGGATAGGTAGGGTATAGGTCTATTTTCTCTCATAGGGCGGTGCATGATTGGAATGGATTGCCATTGGTTGTTGTGAGTGCAAGCAGTGTGAATGAATTCAAGAGTAAGAATGATAATTGGCGTGTGCGTGTAGTATGTAGCCTCCCTCGATGAGTCCCGGACTCCCTGGAGGTTTCTTAATAATAATACATTTAACTTTTTGCGCTCCTAAAAGCAGCTAAATCACAGAAGGTGAAAGATGTAGAAGAAGTCACAGGTGAACAATGGGTGATTCAGACATTATACAACAGGCAGTGATTCAGCAGAAGCTTTGCCTTCTAGTGGAGTGCCTCGATAAGCATCAGCAAGAGACTTAGTGTCTGTAGAAGAACTACAATTGAGTGTGAATACAGAATTTGAATTAATGCCATCTCAGTTGATGGAACAAGTGATGACAACATAAAATGTGTCAATATATTCCAATAATCTATCTCAATGTCATATGTTTACTCCAGTTGCATATCAGCCATCCATTCCTGCTACTGTTGGGGTTATTCGATGCTCAGCCTCACTATACAACATCAGGGCCTTGTAGAGATAGTCGAACATTAGTTCCTTGTTCTATGCCAACTGACCAATTCATATTCAGTTATATTCCTCAGGACTCAGTAAAAGTTATCAAATCAGGTGTCCTGGTATAATTTCAAAGACCTTCCATATCACTTGTTGCTGGTTCTTCAACTTTGAGTTATAAATAAAATTCCCAGTCTTACCAGGCTGGATTAGTCAACACCCATTCTCATCTTCAGGAGGAATGTGATCCTAGCCTATGTGCACAGGACTTGCCTCTTACAGAAATACAACAAAAACAACATGAGGTAGAGTTGCCACCATTAAGAAGGTAGAAAGAGAAAGGCCTAGGAAAAGATTTCTTTGCAACTCAAACAGTAAATGTATAAATGGAAAGGTGAAGGCAAGACCAACCAACCTCATCCCAATAGGGGTGCTTCAGGATATTAATGAGGCACTGCTGATCACAAGAGAAGGAAGACCAGAGTTGTCCCCCATCTAACTCTCCATTAACTCAAGTTTCCCTTTCTCATTCATGTATAAACACTGATGTGACTCAAAAATCATTTTTAAATGTTCAATAATGGTGGCAGGATCATGATCTAGAGAAGATACAGAAATAGATATAATTACTTCCATTATCACAAATAATGACAATAGATAGTGTATCTTCTGATAAAATCATCAAGGTTAGTTCCTGGTAATAATAAGCTCAGTTCTTAACACTATTGAATTAGTTGATATTCAACCTCATCTCAAAGTATAAGAGGTAATGTGAAGATAGTCAAGCATCAGTTCAATATTCTACATCCACTTAGATTACTCATGATAATAGTACAGTTATTACTATTATTGTATGAGCACCTCCATGGAGTTCAAAGGCTCGTTGCAGGAGAACCAAACTATCTGTACATTATCTATCATATCTCTCCTTGAATCCATTAACAGACAAAACAGTCACAACTGTCTCTGGCAACCAAATCCATTCATTCACCACTCTCCAAGTGAAAAATCTAGTCCTACAAACTATGCTTTTACTCAACTTCCAGCATTGACCTCTTGTTCTGCCTCCTTTAGTCAAGTGCTGAAAACACTTCCCCTACATTAATCCTATAAAATCCTTTAAGTAACTTAAATGTTTCTATCATATCCCCTCTTTTTATTTTTGCCTATCAACCAACTTCTGCAACCCATAAACCCTCAATCTATCCTTAAAGGGAGCATTCCACAGATCACTCGCCTCTGGATCCTCTCCACTGCTTTCTCATTTCCCAAGAAACCGAGGTGACCAAACCTGAATACAGTAATCTAGATGTATCAAGGCCTCATATAAAGAGGAATAACAATTTCATTGGTGACCTTAGCAATATGCCATCTAAACTTCAACTCTCTATCGTCTACCACCCTGAAATCCCTAGTTTCATCTATTTCCTGGTATACAGTTCCATCAGTGTTACAGCTTGTAATCCATTTATCCCAAAATGCACAACTTTACATTTCTCCATATTAAGCTGACACCCATTATCTTTTGCCACAATGACAGCTTATTTAAATCATCCTGCAAGCTTTCCGTACTGCCTTAATTAACTATTATTCTGCCCAATTTTGCATCATCAGCAAACTGAGTATTTCTCTTAATACTTCCTATATCATTTATGTACAAATCAGACAGTAAAGGCACTCACACAGAACCTTAAAGCACACTACTTATCACCTGCATACTCCTGGATTCTGCTCCTCCATATACCACTTTTTGGTATCTATCCATGAGCCACTCTTGCATTCATATAAACAATGTCGTATTCATCTCCATTTGTTCTGATTTATGTAACAGAGTTCCATGATGATCATGTATAAAGATACACCTGTTATCCTTACTATCACTGGGTCAAGAATTCGTAAGATGTCTTACAGGGATATTTCTTCATCTTCACCAGCTCTACTTTCATGTAGAGCTGGTGAAGATGAAGCATATGCAAACTGAAATGACGAGAATTATAGACATGCATGAAAGAGTAAAAAAGAATGGAAGGAAAGATGGCTATGCAAAAGTGGATTCAAGAGTGGCTCTGAATGAGGTGCACAAGGTTTGTTTTCCAGGAGGTAGAATGAGTGAGAAATTAAGGCACTGGATATGAGAAATAAGTGAGCAAAAGAGTCAGCAGTAGTAACAGGAATGAATGATTTTGATGAGAACAAGGAAAATGTTAGAATGCATATGGAGGTTGTCAAGGAAAGGTAGTCAGTATGTTGCCCAGGTATGATAGTGATGAGCAGAAGCAGCAAGTAAGAATGCTATGTTAGCAGAGCTATGTGAGGAGAAAGGGAGTGCATTTTGAAATGTGTGGGATGAATTTGAGGAATGAACGGAACCGTATATGGAAGATGGACTGCATTTAAATAGTTCTGGTCTGAGTCAGCTGTAGAGATTGTTGCTGGAAGGAAGAGGAATAACTTAATGAATTGGAATGTAAGACAATTAGTTAAACATAATATGAATTTTACTTAAATAAATATTGTATTGGCATATGAAGAGTATCTTCAGCATGACTCAAATTAATCAACTAGAACAGAAGCTAGTAGATTCAACAGTGAAAATGCACCAACTACACATACATTTTGTAGAGGATCATGGTCTTAATACATTAAGGTTCTAGTAAATATAACTAACAAGATATTTTTAAAAATATAAAAAAAAATATAAATTAATTAATTCTGGAACGTGTAAAGAACTATTTCCCATAAGTAGGATAATTTAATTCCATTACTTCTATTCAGATTCAGTCAATGTAGCAATTCACAACTTTCATTGTATACATATTCTAAGAACTTATTACTTTTTATAGAGAATCTTAAATTTCTTCCAAAGGATGATGTCTGGTGGTGGTGGTGATAGCATGTTCTGTTATCTCAATTGTTCTGGCTCATGGAACATGATGAAGTCTAAATGTTCATCATGATGCACAGCTGCTGATCAGCCTGTTAGGCTAAAATATGATAATCTACACTGGCAAGGAATTAGATACATTCCAGGGTGGGCCAAAGACAAAAGCTTATCTTTAGCTGGGTCTAGTAAAGTAGATATCTTGTTGATTGGCTGAAGGACATTTCTAGGCCAACAGGTCTAAGTAGTTTGGCTATACATTATGAGACTCCTTTAATAAAGAATGATAACACAACAGATTACCTCTGCATCACTATCACGATGAAAGGCAGATGACAAGAAAACTACAATTATCTCGTTGACATAAGATTTGGTAAAGCCATTAGCAAGGAAAGTAGACTTGAAGGGATTTATTTCTTGAGAGAGAGCAGTATTTCAGTGGAGCACAGAGAAAGTGTGCTCTATGTACCACGGTCATAATGGTGCCAGATTTTTGAGAATTATGATGGTGTGAAAGAGGATGAATGCAAAGCCCAGTACGTGTTTTCTTTCCAAAAACTGAGAAATAAAGGCTACCATCTGGTTAACAAAGTAAGAGGAGATCTAAAAAAGCAATCTGATTGTTCTCTTCTAACTCAAGAATGAACTAGATATGATGGTGAAGAGTGTTGATCTTACTGATGAACTGTTGTAGATCTGTACAGGAACCATGCCAAATCACAAAAACATAATTTAAATATCTGTACCATAAGGGCGTTTTAGGAAAGATGCTCTTCAGTATCCATTGATCAAACTGTTCCATGTAGCTAGCTAGTATGGGATAAAGAATACTACCCACTGATGTATACTCAATTTGTTGGTAAAGTTTATTTTGGCATGTTATGTAGCCAGAGTGAATGACAAAGTCGAATAGGCTGACAATATCTGCTGGAAAGTCTTGCTGAAAAGAGGAAGTTGAGTGTTTCATCTAAAGGAACATTTGTGAATAAAGACAACAATATCAAAGCTGAAAAGGAGATCACCTAGGCAAAGATGAAAGTCAGATATCTTTGCTTTGAAATGAAAACTATTCTTCTAGGTTCTCCCCAGGACCTGGGCGGCAAACCGCCCAGCTAATTAAAGTTGTGAATTGATATCGCTAAATAATGAGCAAGAATGGAAAAATAATTTAAGACATTTTTTAATTAATAGTGATGAGAAATCGAACCAGAGAGTCTCGATACTCATGAGATCAGTTCAATTTCTTGCATTGCAAGCCAATCTTGAGAGCTTCAGATATTCATTTTGATGCACACCAATCCGTAAATGGAAGAAGACAAAAATCGGGATTTCGAATACAACAGTATCGGTTGCAAAGAAGATCTTTTGTCAAAATTATGAAAGAGACATAATTTTGACATTTGAAAGAAATCAGTTTGCAAAAATTAAGCGAATTCGAATCAAAGCCAAAAATCGATGTTAAAAATCTACATTTATTTTTCTTAATAATAGTTTTTGTCCGAAGATCGTGAGTCAAGTATTTAATATATTATTTTGTAAAAGAAAATAGGCCTACACATTAAATATAGTTGTGATCTCGGGGAATTCTCGAAACTCTCGAGGACCATGACGTTATTCTCGAGTAATACCAATTCCCATTCCTAGTAATTAATACTTATAAATAGTAAAATTGCGACATAATGTGCGTTATGTGTCACGGGTATTACTGTCAGTGCACAATTCAGTGATTTGTTTTGATTAATTTAATAACAATGATATTTTGTATTTATTAAATTATCCCAAAATGAATAAAAAGTCAAGTCAGAAAACCACACGCTTAAGTTTTTATCATCATAAAATTCCTGCCATGTACCCTCAAGGGGTGTACAGGATATGACAGTACTACATGAAAAAATTACATCATTACTAACTTCCTATCTACAATTTTCTTCCAAATCAGTCTGTTACTTGTCAAGACTCCAACATTATCAGATCTTATATTTCTATCGTCTAAGGCACTTTGTACCGTACCAATCCACCTATATCTTGGTCTACCTCTGGGTCGTTTTCCTGCCAACCTGGCAGAGAACACTTGTTTTGCTAATCTTTCCTCTCCCATTCTATTTAAGTGACCATACCACCTGAGATTAGCTCTGCTAAGGCATTCCCGGATGCTGACAATGTCAAGTCCTTACCTAATATCCTCGTTTTTTATATGATATTGCCATTCATGCCATCTGTTCAGCATCTAATCTTTCTCAGGACTCTCATATCTGCCGTCTCTAGTCTTTGGTCAAGTGTTTTACTTCTGACCCGGCTCTCAGATCCATAATGAGTCGGATCTAATCCATAAATTAGTCGGATTAGTGTTCCGACTAATTTCTCTCTTATTCCATATGAATTTATTCAATTGATTTCCCACCATACCAGCATTGCTGATTCTATTGTCTATTTCTATATTTAATTTACCATCTTCACTAAAAATCGTGCCTAAGTAGCTGAAATGTTTTACTTGTTCCACAGGTTCTCCATTCACAACACAGTTGACATTTTCAATGATTCTGCCTATTTTCATTGTCTTTGTCTTTTTATTGCTGCCCTTCATACCATATCTATTACAACAGCTATTCAATTTAGTCAGAGAATCTTGCAGACTTGTAGCAGATTTATTTAGAAGTATAACATCATCTGCATAAAGCAAAGAGCTGACATTAACATCTCCAATTTTGATATCAGGTTTAATACCACTTTCCTTCATAATGTGATCCATTATAAAGGAAAGTGGTATTAAACCTTCTTTGGCAAGAATATTTATTTTTTATATTCTTGCCAAAGAAGCTATTCAATACGCTGCTGACTTACAACTCAAATAAAGACTACGTATTGCTTGATATAATGACCCATTCACACCATATAACTGCAGCGTACTGAATAGCTTCTCTCTTGGCACCTTGTCATATGCCTTTTCCAAATAGACAAAACTTAAATACAGATCTTTGTTATATTCCCATGCTTTCTCGACTATTTGTCGTAAAGTGAAGATCTGATCCTGACAGCCTCTATTTGGCCTGAATCCAGCTTGTTCTTCACCAAGCTTTTCTTCCACAATTCTTCTCAACCGTTTCTCAAGTATACTTGCATAGATCTTGCCAGGAACACTCAGTAGGGAAATACCTCTGTAATTATCACATTCAGTTTTAATTCCCTTTTTATATATGGGTACTATGAGAGCTCTACTCCAATCATCGGGAATTTGTCCCTCTGTCCAGGCTTTCTGAACTATGCAGTGCAGCCACTATAAGACTCTTATACCACCATACTTCAGTATTTCTGGTCGAATATCACTCCATCTGCCTTTCCACATTTCAAGCCTTTGATAGCTTTTTCTACTTCAAGTATGGATATGTATTCCTGACTGCATGCCTGGTCAGTGTTTTTTACCACTGTGTTGCCATCACTGCTTGTTTCATTTAGCAGTTTTTCAAAGTAATTACTCCATTCAAAGTAATTACTTCAAGGATATCTTTTTCTGCTGTTTTCATGTCACCTTTATCATCTCTAACTCCTTTTACAGCACTCTTTCCTCCATTCCTAAGCTTCTTCAACAACCTCCAGAATATCTTGCCACCTTCTTGATATTTATTTTCTATATTCTTGCCAAAGTCTTCCCATGACTTTTGTTTAGCTAGTTTTACACACTGTTTAGCTTTCTTACATTTGTCTCTGTATTCTGTAAGAGTAAAAGCTGACTTATTTGCCAGGAACTTTTGATATGCTTTCTTCTTTTCCTTCACTGCCTCTTTAACTTCCTGTGTCCACCAGGGAGTTCTGATTTTTTTATCCTTGCATACACCCTCACCACATGCCTCTCTGGCAGAATCAATCAACATTTTCTTCAGAGTTTCCCGCTGAATCTCCAAGGTTTGATTCCTGTTCTCAAACTCTTTCATTTTCTTTTCAATAATCTTTCTGTATTTTAGTCTACAGTTTACATCTGAGAACTGCTCAACTTTTATTTGCTTTAAAACTTTCTTACATATTATTCTTTTCAATATGAAATTCAATTTTATCCTGCTCAAGACTAAATAGTGATCACTTCCAATTTCAAATCCTCTGTACACTCTGGTGTCCTGCACCAGGGAGAAAACATCACTATCAACAATAACATAGTCAATGAGACTTTTCTTATTCCTAGCCTCTTCTCTCAATGTGAATTTGTGCACATTTTTATGTTGGAACATGGTGTTAGTAATTACCAGTCCATGTCCTGAGCAGAAATCCAACAGATATTTGCCATTATTATTAGCTTTGTTCTTTTCTCCAAATTTTCCCAAAATATTTTTGTATGTCTCACAGTCATTTCCTACTCTGCTATTTAGATCCCCAACAAGGACCAACCTTTCCTTTTTCATTGTGTCAGTTACTTTTTCTAAAGCCTCAAAAAATTCCTCCACTTCTACCTTAGTAGAACCTTCTGTGGGACCATAGGCACAAATAAGTCTCATTGTCCAGTTCCCCATTCTCATATTTGCCCACATTACTCTACTTGAGACTGACTGCCATTCAAGAAGATTAGCCTCATATTTTGTGTTGAATACTATGGCTACTCCTTTTCCATGATTGTCATTGCCTGAATATAACATTTTGTATTTATTGCTCAGAAAGATCTCACCAGTTTTGGTCTTTTTTGTTTCAGTCACCCCTATTATGTGGATCTGGTACTTATCTAATTCCTCAGCTAACTCCATTTCTTTGCCATTCAGACTTCTTACATTGATAGTACCGATCTTTAACTCTGGTGATGTTGAGTTGGGGTTTGTTTTCAGATTTGTTCCAGTAGCTGACTTTTCGCTGTTCGCCCTGGTTCCCTGGTGAAAACAACAGGGGCCTTGTTTAACCGGGCAACCCCCCCCCCCCCCGGCATGAAATTTTGTCATGTTGTACCATCATTTTTTATTTTGGTTTAACCAATAAGAATACAATTTGGTCGGCTAAATCCCAAATTGCCAGCCTATCCTTGTTCGTTCGGTATCAAAGTAGATACCCAACAGGGTGCACCACGAGAAGGTGAGGATTGGACATTAGGTCAGAAGCCCCGGTCGGTTCTCCACATTCCCTTAAAGGCTATGTGGAGGTCTCCTCTCGGTTACACAGCTTTGACCCTTAAGCACCCTGCTTAAGTTTTTAAGAAAGATGAAACCAATAAGTTGAAACCAATGAAACCAATTCTAATCCGTAAACTACAACATATGGGAATGGATATAGGGTTGGTGAGATGGATAGCTGGGTGGTTGATGGAGAGATATCAAAGAGTAGTTTATTCAGGAGTAGAGTCCAAAAGACGGCCTGTGACTAGTGGTGTGCCACAGGGTTCTGTTCTTGGACCACTGCTGTTTAATCTGTTCATTAACGATATAGGGAAGGGTCTAAGTGGGACAGTTCATTTGTTCGCTGATGATGCAAAGTTGGGTAGGGCGATAGTGAACGCAGAAGATGTCAAAGTCTTGCAAGGTGACTTAGATAGATTGGAGTTCTGGACTAAGGAGAATGGATGTCAATTTAATGTGACAAAATGTAAGGTTATGCATTTCGGAGTGAAAAGATTAGCAGCAGTATACCACATTGGTGGAACTGTACTCCAAGAGATTGATGAGGCCAGGGACTTGGGAGTGTTGGTGGATAGGGAGATGAAGTTTAGTGGGCACATTGCGAAAGTAGCTAAATCAGCTCATCAACTCACTTGGTTGTTGAAAAATACCTTGACGAGCAGAGACAAGCAAGTTATTGTACCTCTGTACCGAGCCTTGATAAGACCTCATCTCGACTACTGTGCCCAGATTTGGTCATCTCGGTTCTTTTCTTGATGGGGAGGAGGTGGAGAGGATCCAGAGGCGAGTGACTAAGATGATAGCAGGTCTATGGAATGAACCATATGAGAACAGGTTGAAGATTTGTGGGTTGCAGAAACTAGTTGATAGGCAGAAAAGGGGAGATATGATTGAGACATTCAAATTGCTAAAAGGATTCTATAGGATTAATTCAGATGATATTTTTGAGATCAGGACTGGTGGTGGGAGAACTAGGGGACACCCATGGAAGCTGGGCAAGAGCGTGGTTAGCAGGAGTGTTAGAGCTGGGTTCTTTACTTTTAGAGTGGTAAATGAGTGGAATAAGCTGCCAGAGTCTGTTGTGGGTGCTATGACAGTGAGCGAGTTCAAGGCAAGGTATGTAGATACTGTGAGAATGTTGAACAGTTGTGTGAACATGATGTTTAGGGCCTCCCTCGATGAGTAGCCCGTAGTAATAATAATAAGCATAGTAATGAAGACACCAAACCAACAACAGAATTGTCAATTTCTGCAGAGTCTCTTTCAAATGTAAAACGTATGTCTAAACACCACTTATCAGGTATTAACAGTGAGTGGTTTAAAAAATTCCACTGGTTAGTTGTGAAAGATAATCAAATGATATGTTCCACATGTATGAAATACGGAAAGAGATGACCCACAAACAAAGAAGTGACTTGGGTAACTATGCCATGCACAAGACTTCGAAAAGAAAGCTTGGTTGACCATGAACAAAGCAAGTTACACATTGATTCTTGTTCAGAGATAATTGAAAAACGTATACTAGAAGAAACTGGAATAGAGCAAATTGAAAAATAAATTTCAATTTTGAATAACTTGCAGAGAGAGATGCTTTTCTAGGAGCTTTAAGATCTATGTATTGGTATTGGTTAGCGAAAAATGAGTTACCACATACTACATTATTTGAAAAGTTGCTTGAGCATTGCAAGGCTATGGGCTGTTCCTACTTAGAATATCTTATCGTTGGTAAAAATGCACATTATACCTCAGAAAGAATAATGCAAGAGTTGATTGATATTTTAGCATCAGAAATTAGATCTGAAATACTGAAAAATATACATTCTGCAGATTATTTCAGTGTTTTATGTGATGAAACTACAGACATCTCAGTTTTAAAACAGCTGATTGTGATTGTATACATTAAATATGTTTGTCAACTTAGAAAAGAGGTCAGTGTTAGTTTTGTATCAACTTGCAATATCATTGATGGCAAAGCTGAGACTATAACTAACAAAGTAATGGACAGTCTAGGCTTAAAAACTTGTAATCTGGTTGGCCTAGATCTGATGGAGCAGCTGTCATGATTGGAAAGCAAAAGGGAGTTGCAAAACTGCTCAAAGATAAAACAGATGGACTCATGGTCAACTGTCATTGTGTAAACCACCGAACGGCTCTTGCTAGTGCCCAAGCAGCTGCTGAAGTGCCTTATTTAGTCATGTTTAATGATATCTTAAGGCAATTGCTTTTTCTTCTTCCAAAATTCCACAGTCAGGATGGCTGTCTCGTGATTCTGCAATACAGTGTCTAAGAGAATGCATGGTGAGTGTTATAGCTGCATTGGAAAAAGAGGCCACCGAATGAAATGATATCACAGCTGAATGTTTAAGTAAATATATCAGAACATGCAATTTCGTAGCTTCACTAATGATGCTTTCAGATGTGTTACCGCATTTACCTAACTTGTCTAGATCATGGCAAAGGCAAGATGTTGACTTAACTGAAATAGAGCCAGTCTTAGAAGCCAGAAAACTATCCATCATGGAATTGAAATACTCCTGGCAGTCATTTTCAAAATCTTCATCAGCATCTTTCAGGTGAACGGTCAGACCTTCACATTGGTTATTCAGATTCTAATGTTATTACGTTTAAGACTACAATATATGATAAATACATAGGCAGAGTTATTAAACACCTAGAAGCAAGATTTCCAGATATGCCAATCATTTCCTGCTTTTCAAGATATTTCAATGCAGAAAGTCATGATCAACATGAGGCTTCTGAGATTCTTTTTGATTATTATTCTAGAAATGGAAGTCCTGCAGTTTTAAACTATGAAAGGACTAAACTAGAATGAGCAGTTGCATCAAAAATGATTAATGGACAGTCATATCATACAAAAATATAGATCCAAGACAAATACTGCTGAAATTAGCAACAACATCTGAGCTTAAAGAGTCTTTTCCAAATTTAGCAAAACTAGCTGTTGGACTGGCCATACCTGTGAGCATAGATGGATGTGAAAGGGGTTTCTCTGCATTAAAAAAAAGATAAAAACCTGTATGAAGAATCGCATCAGTCAGAACACTAAATCTGATTTCACTGGACGGACCAGATCCAACAGATTTTAATTACAAAAAAGCTGCTGACAACTGAGCTTCTAAGAAGATGAGAAAATAAGAAAAATCCTAGTCTTGTTTGTTATAATTACTATATAAAATATTATCCTTGTTTAAAGTAATTTCTAATAAAATTACTATTTTAATTTGTTATGAAAGAGAATCTTTCTTAACTCATTCAAAATTTTTGTATGCCTGGGTAATGCTTCATTCACTTGGCTGGTAAAATTTCGGGGGAGAACACTGTTCTTGATAAGTGAAGAGGACTTTCATAGAACAATTGTAGCAACAAATACTGAATAGTATCTTTTCCAAACCATCCTTATGATACAGATATGTAGATAATGTTTTATTACGATTTGGCATGGCATCCATTTCCCTGTCATCTGCCTCTCATCATGCAGAGATGGCCCATCATGTTATCATTCCTTATTATAAAGGTGTCTTGGAAGACAGAGCAAAACTATTTAGTTCTGTCAGGCTAGGCTACAAGTGTCCTTCAGCCCTGTCAACAAGATTTCTACACTTCTAGGCTCGGATAAAGATAACCTTTTGCCTTTAGTTCACCCTAGGTGTATCAATTTCCTTGCCGGTATGAATTATCATGTTTTGGCCTAACAGGAAGATCAGCAGTCTGCATCATAATAAACATTTAGACTACATTAAGTTCCACAGGCCTGAACAATCAGGACTTGTAGAACACACTATCACAAGCATAAATCAAATCCTTTGGAAGAAAATTAAGGTTCTCCATAAATGTAATAATCTCTCAGAATGTTTATACAAAGAAAGATGTGAAACCTTGCTGTACTGACCAAATCTAAATAGAAGTGATGGACTTAAATTATCCCACTTATGGGAAATAGTTCTTCTTTACAAGTTTCAGAATTAATTTTATTTATGAATATTATTTTTTTTAATCTCTTGTTAATGAACCTTAATGAATACTCTACATCATGTACATGCAGTTCACATGTTTTAATTGTTGAATCTATGGAATCTACTGGTTTTTGTTCTAGTTGTTTAATTTGAAAGTCATACTGAAGATGCCCTTGATCAAGAAGCTAAAATTTTATGCCAATTAAATATTTACATAAATAAAATCCATATAATGTTTAACTAAGGAAGGGTAATGAATGTAATGAACAGAAGATCTGACACAGTGCAAAGTTATGTGAAAGAACAAGAAAGAGTATGGTAACTTGTGAATAGAGTGGTGAGTAGCATGAGTAAAGGGAATGAAAGAAAGAGAACACAACACAGACATGGAAAGTCAGGGCACACAGGAAGATATTGCACAAAAGGTGTGGTTATTGGATTCAGAAGAGAATGTGTGAGTGGGCAAGATAGGATAAAGATGGCCTGGAATGGGGGGTGAATGAGAATTTAGGTCTGAGGAAGGTTATAAGATTGGTAGTAATATAGAAAAGATTAGGGAGGCTATTGAGGAGATACAAGAAGCAATGTGGATAGGACTTGTTATAAAATCAGAAAGGGTCTATTATGTTTGTACGCTTCACGAGGAGTGAAATTATTGCATTACATTGTCACATATTGCATTGATTGGATTTATTCACCCAAAAATAGTTGGAAAAAGATTATGAGAATCGATTAAATGTGGATAATATCGTGACAATAATAGAAACAGATATGATATTGTTTGTGAAGACAGATAGAGAAAAAGGGAGGAGGAGTTATGTCCATTTAAATTAGAGATAGAAAGGGCAAATAGTAGTAGTCGTTTTAAGGCAGTGTGGTGTGAGATAGAAATGAAAAAGATGAAAGATCCAATTGGGCGTATAGGCCAATCAGGCTGGTAAATAAGAAAAGAATGATCATTATGAGTGATTTCAATTATGATAATATAGATTGGAATGAAGAGATAGAATTTTTGAGGGACAACTACCTTAGGCAGTATGTAATAGAGGGCATATATATGGATCAAGATCCTTACATTTGACAATGTTCTCATAAATGGTGTCAAACCTTCCTCCATTTGGTGAGAGTGGCCATGAGGTAATCATCTGGATGGTGACCAGCCAAATGAGAACTTATTTAACAAAGGGATATATGTGTGATTATGGAAAACACAGAAGACAATTTGCAGCCATATCACAGAATGAAGAATAGGATAGAAAGAAGATCAATGTTGCATGGGATATTTATACATTTTTTTGGGAAAAAAAATAATGAAAAGTGACTCTTATTCTACTGCTGTTGAAAATGAAGTCGAAGATTACTAATTATATGAATAGCCAAAGGCTTCAAATTCGGCGACATGAACTTATTTAAGTTAAGGAATATTACATCCCATATTGTTTCTTAGCTGAATAAGAAACTCAAAGAGTTTCATGCCAAATATAGAAACCCAGAGGTTGAAAACCCAGACCGGTTTCAACTTTTATTGAGGTCTCATCAGTGAGTAGGTAGACCTAGTTAATACCAAGTTTGTAGTGAACAGAACTTTGGCTCTTCGTATAATTAGTAATTTATTAGGCCACCTTCGCAATTCTCATAGTAGGGTATATGAAAGTTCTGTTTGCTACAAACTTGGTATTTCTAGGTCTACCTACTCACTGATGAGACCTCAATAAAGGTTGAAACCTGTCTGGGTAGTGACCTTCTCTCATAATGTAGAACAGTAATACAGCTCCTAGGATCTAAGTTCACATTATGGGTAAATACCAAGAATAGTGATCGGAGCTTGCTCCACCCTTACTATGAGTTGCCTCAGTTTGCACTACCAAATGGGTCAGGTGTTGCACTAATCCAGGTATTTGCTTACGCTTGGAATCGCCAAACTTTATATAGTCTCTATATTCGATAAGAAACTCTTTGAGTTTCTTATTCGGCTAAAAAACAATATGGGATGTAATATCCCTTAATTTAAAAAAGAAGTCGAAGATGAAATTTGAAGATAATACGCACATTGATTCAATGAATATGCAACAAGTCGGAGAAGAAAAAGAAAATAATTTATCTGATTGCTGGAACGAGAAGCAAGCATTGCATTTCTAAATGCAGTATTTATAAGTGGTTAGAAGTTAAAAATGGTAAATTAGGATGTCGCGTTTGCTCAAAATATAAAAATTTAAGTGTTGAAGGAGAAAAAAGTTGTTTTATCATCAAAGGAGAAATGAAAATGGAACCGAATGGAAACACTACAGACTCAAGAACCGCATGTTTGTGTAAGAAGTTATCCAAACATAATGAATCATTTGCTCATAATAAAATCATAAAAATAAATGAAGAATGTAGAAAATCTATATTACCAAATTTAATTGACAAACTAAATGAAAAAGAAATTTTGATAACTTCAAAAATGTTTAATTCTGTTTATAGTTTGGTGAAGAGAAACCGACCTATGTCTGATCTGCCAGATTTAATTGTGCTCCAAATAAAAAATGATATTGTTCTAGGATTATAATTGCATTTTACATTCTCATGAATTAGAATAGTTGAACATATTTCTAAACAAATAAAATTAGAAACATTCTCCAAAATAATAGAAAAAAAATGCAAAATTTCTATAATAGCAGATGAATCGATAATGTTGTCAATTTGTCTGCTATTATAGGAAAAAAAGTATTTTAGTTATTCACATACAAGTTGAGCTCACTGAACCATGTATGATTTTTGTAGATCTTACAGAACTAGAAAGTAGAATGTATACATGCTACTTTAAATTCATATGGATTTTCTGATGACAATTTAAAAAATCATCTTATTGCAGTTTATTCTGATGGAGCTAGTGTAATGCCAGGAAACAAATCAGGTGTGGCAAGCAAACTTCTACATAAATTTCCCAACATTGTGATTTGGCATTGCGTAGTTCATCGATTACAATTAGCATTAGACAATTCGATAAAAAACATTAAAGAAATAAATCATTTTTAAATATTTATGAATAAATTATATGCTTTTCATCATCAATCACCAAAACATCAACAAGAATTAAATATGATTGCAAAAGACCTTGGTATTGAAATTTTAAAAGATCGGCCATGTGTTTGGACCACGATGGGCAGCTTGCAGTTTACAAACGGTTCATGCTGTGTGTGGAGAAATTACCCAGCTTTATGCAAGCATTTTGCATCGAACGATAAATATAAGGGCTTTTTAAACCAACTTCTGAATTTGAAATTTTAAAAGATCTAGCATTAATGATTGATATCCTACAGGAATTATCATATCTGTCAGAAGCTCTAAAAGTCGCAATATAAGTATTATAATGGCTAACTCCTTAATCATGCGAACAATTAATGCAAGTAATGATTTTAAAAATTCTGTAGGTTCTTGTGAATCTAAAATTAATACCATGTTAAAATCAAAACAATTTGAAGGAATAGCAATTGAAAGCAAAATCAGATTTCACAAACTACTGCGAGAAACATTACTAAACTCTCTTATAATGTCTTTAAAGAATAGATTAATGCAGCAAAGAAATTTTAAACTTAAAAATGAAAATTATAAGGATTTGGAAGATGAAGAACTAAAAAACATTTTAAATGTATGCTATTATCCTGAAACATGGAGTATGGGAGAAGTTACGTGTCCATGGTTAGAAGGGAAAAAAAGATAAGATCTTTAAATTTTATTTTGAAATATGAAATTAAAATTAATGATTTTAGAGATTTAGTGGAAATGGCTTTGACTGGAAAGTTACAAAACGAAATTCCCAGCAATGCGAAAAAAGCCAAAGTGATTATGGCAACAATTGCAAATTGCAGTTTGCAGCGCTGAAGCCGAACGAGCTTTTAGTGTGATGCATGTACGTAATGACGACGAGATCTTCTCTCACTATAACATATTTTGGATTTGATGACAATATGTATAAATGGAAAGCCCTTGAATGAATTTAATCCGAATCCCTATGTCAAATCTTTTCTAGAAAATCAGTGCTCGGCTATAGATCCTCCTAGAAGAACATGAGACGTGAAGGAGGAAACAAGGTGTAGCAGCTGTTGTCAATAAGTATTTCCTTAAAGTAATTGTTTGTAAATGTTAACCTGTAAAGGAGAGAGTTTTTGTGGGGTAAATGTACACCAGCCAGTGAGTTTTTTTGTTTTTTTTTCATGTAAAATCGTCTCATAGTTTCGAAAGTGATTTTATTAAATAAAATATTATAGTTACTGTTACTACCATTTTACAAATAAGAATTCACTTTTGGTAGTCTCATAAATAAATAGGACTATAATGTCCCTTGATTATCACTTGATGTATAAAAACAAAAGAGAAACGTATTTGAATATTACTGTGTTTAGATAATATTTATGTATTATTTATAGATTGTTTGTCATAAAAACTTTTATTGCAAACAAAACAAATTTATTTTGTTTATAAATATTCTGCAAACATCCATTAGCGTTCACAAACATCCTGCCATGGGAATGGATGTTTGTGATTGTCTCTGGAAACACTAGTGGTGGCAGACGGCAATAGATGCCGTGGGTGTAGTTTTTTTTTTTTTTTTTGCTCGACGATGCGAGCGAGCCCTTTGTTAAAATTTCCATAGCTCACCACTGGTCAGGAGGTTATATAGTTGATGTGAAATGGAGAAATGAAGAGGTAAGACATGCAATCTGGAAGAAGAAGATAGTATTATGGAAGTAGCATAAGATGAGTAGTAACCAGTTGTACAAAGAGGAGGTGACTTGCTTAGCGAGGATAGCAAAAGAATAATATGAGCAATGGTTAACTCACGAGTCTAAAAAAAATTCTAGGGAGTTCTTTCAATACATGATCAGCCCTTTGTTAAAATTTCCATAACTCACCACTGGTCAGGAGGTTATATAGTTGATGTGAAATGGAGAAATGAAGAGGTAAGACATACAATCTGGAAGAAGATGGTATTATGGAAGTAGCATAAGATGAGTAGTAACCAGTTGCACAAAGTGTACAAAGAGGAGGTGACTTACTTGGTGAGGATAGCAAAAGAATAATATGAGCAATGGTTAACTTACGAGTCTAAAAAAAATTCTAGGGAGTTCTTTCAATACATTATCAGCAGAGCAGAAGAAAGAATGATTATGGAAAGATGATATTGGTTGGAGAAAATGGTAGAATAATAACAACCACAGAAGATGTAGATGAGGTGTTTAATGAGCATTTCATCAAGGTACTTCATTCTTGGAAATGTAACATCACACTCAGTGACCATCATGTAACATGATGGTAAGTGAGCAGGAGATTTATGAGGAATAGAGTAAATTGATTTAATAAGCTGTAGGGCTTTCTAGGGGGGGGATTAACAACACCTCTGACATACTTTTTAACATGATGCTTGCACTGGACCAAGTTCCCCCATATAGTATAGGCCAATCTGTGCATCTGGAGTTGTGGTTTGGTTAGGTTATATTAGGATGACGATTCAGAACTGGATTGACAATAGTAGCATTCTGTTTGATGGTCAGCATAGATTTACTAAAGGAAGCTCATGTTTTAGTAATCTGCTTACTCATTATAACAAGATGAGCAACACGACAGATAAAGGTGATGCTTACACAGCGGTAAATTTATTTTTTGCAAAGGCCTTCAATAGACTGCCACATGACAAGTAAACTGAAAAGGATGGATAGTAGATTAGTGTGTTAGATAAGAGATTGGCTGTCTGAGTATCAACAAGTTATGTATGGAGGAGTGATATCCCAGAAGAGAAACGTCACTAGTGGTGTGCCCCAAGGGTCTCTTTTAGAGCGTCTGCTGTTTAACATGTATATTAATAATATTGGGAGTGATTTGAATAGAGATACGTAGTTGTTTGTGGATGATGCAAAGTTGGGGAGTACTACAAGGAGTAGAGCAGATGTTGTGGCACTGCAAGAGTTGAATACATTGGCTAAATAGACTAGTGAGCAGGGTTGCTAGTTCAATGTTGCAATGTGTGAAGTTTTAAAATCTGAAAAGTAAAGATGGGATGTAGAGTATACATATTGGTGGGAATATCTTGGAGAAAGTAGTGGAGATAAGGAATTTGGGTGTGATTGTGAGCAAGAACCTAAAATTTCAAGAACACATTGCTAGATTCATGAGGACAGCTCAGCAGATTATGGCTATGATGTGTAGAAGTAAGGATATTGTAGTTCTATTATATGAGGCTTTGATCAGACCACATATGGATTATTGTGCACAGATTTAGTCATATAGTTTTCAAAAGGATGAAGAGAGATTGAGGAAGTGCAAATTGCAGAGATTACTTTTTAAGTAAGGAGGAGTGAGGAGAATGCGATTGAGGTATAAGTTACTAAAGGATTATTACTGGATTAATGTAGATGAGGTTTTGCAGAGAACAGGGAGGAAAACAAAATCATCCCTGGAAGCTGTATAAGGAGGGTGTGAGTGGGGAAGGATGAATCCAGAGAAATAAATATATTTAAGGCATAATATAATGAACTGTGTGTGCATGCACATGTGATAGTGGAAGCTAATAAAATCAGTTTTATCAGCAATTCTACATTAAGTCAAGTTTAATAGTCATCATCGTGAATACAGCACACATAATTAATCAATCATTCTGATTAGACACTTTATGCATCTGTACATAAATTTAATTTTTTTTCCCTTTTGAAGCATTTATCATCATCATCAAATTCCTGCCATGTACCCTCAAGGGGTGTACAGGATATGATAACTACATGAAAAAAATTACATCATTATTAATTTCCTATCTACAATTTTCCTCCAAATCAGTCTGTTACTTGTCAAGACTCCAACATTATCAGATCTTATATTTCTATTGTCTAAAACACTTTGTACTGTATCAATCCACCTATATCTTGGTCTTCCTCTGGATCGTTATGCTGCCAACCTGGGAGAGAATACTTGTATTGCTAATCTTTCCTCGCCCATTCTGTTTAAATGACCATACCACCTGAGATTAGCTCTGCTAACACATTCCTGGATGATGACAATGTCAAGTTCTTTCCTAATATCCTCGTTTTTAATATGATATTGCCATTGATGCCATCTGTTCATGCCTATAATCTTTCTCAGGACTCTCACATCTGTGGTCTCTAGTCTTTGGGCAAGTGTTTTACTTCAGACCCAGCTCTCAGATCCATAAGTTAAAACTGGTTTGAACACTGTCTTGTATACAGCTAATTTAGTGTTCCGACTAAATTTCTCTCTTATTCCATATGAATTTATTCAATCGACTTCCCACCATACCAGCTTTGCTGATTCTATTGTCTATTTCTATATTTAATTTACCATCTTCAGTAAAAATCGTGCCTAAATAGCTGAAATGTTTTACTTGTTCCACAGGTTCTCCATTCACAACACAGTTGACATTTTCAATGATTCTGCCTATTTTCATTGTCTTTGTCTTTTTAATGCTGACCTTCATACCATATCTATTACAACAGCTATTCAATTTAGTCAGAGAATCTTGCAGACTTGTAGCGGATTTATTTAGAAGTATAACATCATCCGCATAAAGCAAAGAGCTGACATTAACATCTCCAATTTTGATATCATGTTTAATACCACTTTCCGTCATAATGTGATCCATATAGATAATGAATAACAGAGGGGGTAATGTACATCCTTGTCTCACACCAGATTTAACATTAAACCATCTTCCTGTACTTCCTTCAATTCTAACTGCTGACTTACAACTAAAATAAAGACTAAGTATTGCTTGATATAATGCCCCATTCACACCATATAACTGCAGCATATTGAATAGCTTCTCTCTTGGCACCATGTCATATGCCTTTTCCAAATCGACAAAACTTAAATACAGATCTTTGTTATATTCCCATGCTTTCTCAACTATTTGTCGTAAAGTGAAGATCTGATCCTGACAGCCTCTATTTGGCCTGAATCCAGCTTGTTCTTCACCAAGCTTTTCTTCCACAATTCTTCTCAACCGTTTCTCAAGTATACTTGCATAGATCTTGCCAGGAACACTCAGTAGGGAAATACCTCTGTAATTCTCACATTCAGTTTTAATTCCCTTTTTTATATATGGGTACTATGAGAGCTCTACTCCAATCATCGGGAATTTGTCCCTCTGTCCAGGCTTTCTGAACTATGCAGTGCAGCCACTATAAGACTCTTATACCACCATACTTCAGTATTTCTGGTCGAATATCACTCCATCTGCCTTTCCACATTTCAAGCCTTTGATGGCTTTTTCTACTTCAAGTATGGATATGTATTCCTGACTGCATGCCTGGTCAGTGTTTTTTACCACTGTGTGTCATCACTGCTTGTTTCATTTAGCAGTTTTTCAAAGTAATTACTCCATTCAAAGTAATTACTTCAAGGATATCTTTTTCTCCAGTTTTCATGTCACCTTTATCATCTCTAACTCCTTTTACAGCACTCTTTCCTCCATTCTTAAGCTTCTTCAACAACCTCCAGAATATTTTGCCACCTTCTTGATATTTATTTTCTATATTCTTGCCAAAGTCCTCCCATGACTTTTCTTTAGCTAGTTTTACACAGTGTTTAGCATTCTTGCATTTGTCTCTATATTCTCTTAGAGCACAAGCTGACTTATTTGACAGGTACTTTTGATATGCTTTCTTCTTTTCCTTCACTGCCTCTTTAACTTCCTGTGTCCACCAGGGAGTTCTGATTTTTTTATCCTTGCATACAACCTCACCACATGCCTCTCTGGCAGAATCAATCAATGTTT
Source organism: Typopeltis vanoorti (assembly GCF_054136105.1). Lineage (NCBI taxonomy): Eukaryota > Metazoa > Arthropoda > Arachnida > Uropygi > Thelyphonidae > Typopeltis > Typopeltis vanoorti. The sequence continues at coordinate 151,312,906 of NC_143556.1, read as the reverse complement.
TCTTCAGAGTTTGATATTTATTCTTGATATTTATTTTCTATATTCTTGCCAAAGTCATCCCATGACTTTTCTTTAGCTAGTTTTACACAGTGTTTAGCATTCTTGCATTTGTCTCTATATTCTCTTAGAGCACAAGCTGACTTATTTGACAGGTACTTTTGATATGCTTTCTTCTTTTCCTTCACTGCCTCTTTAACTTCCTGTGTCCACCAGGGAGTTCTGATTTTTTTATCCTTGCATACAACCTCACCACATGCCTCTCTGGCAGAATCAATCAATGTTTTCTTCAGAGTTTGCCACTGAATCTCCAAGGTTTGATTCCTGTTCTCAAACTTTTTCATTTTTTCTTCAATAATCTTTGTGTATTTTAGTCTACAGTTCACATCTGAGAGCTGCTCAACTTTTATTCGCTTTAAAACTTTCTTACATGTTATTCTTTTCAATATGAAATTCAATTTTATCCTGCTCAAGACTAAATAGTGATCACTTCCAATTTCAAATCCTCTGTACACTCTGGTGTCCTGCACCAGGGAGAAAACATCACTATCAACAATAACATAGTCAATGAGACTTTGTTATTGTTGAATTTGTGCACATTTTTATGTTGGAACATGGTGTTAGTAATAACCAGTCCATGTCCTGAGCAGAAATCCAACAGATATTTGCCATTATTATTAGCTTTGCTCTTTTCTCCAAATTTTCCCAAAATATTTTTGTATGTCTCACAATCATTTCCTACTCTGCTATTTAGATCCCCAACATGGACCAACTTTTCATTTTTCATGGTGTCAATTGTTTTTTCTAAAGCCTCAAAAAATTCCTCCACTTCTACCTTAGTAGAACCTTCTGTGGGACCATAGGCACAAATAAGTCTCATTGTCACCCCTATTATGTCGATCTGGTAATTATCTAATTCCTCAGCTAGCTCCATTTCTTGGCCATTCAGGCTTCTTATGTTGATAGTACTGATCTTTAACTCTGGTGATGTTGAGTTGGGGTTTGTTTTCTGATTTGTTCAAGTAGCTGACTTTTCGCTGTTCGTCCTGGTTCCCTGGCAAAAACAACGGGGGGGGGGGGGCTTGTTTAACCGGGCGACGCCCCAGCCGGCATGAAATTTTGTCATGTTGTACCATCATTTTTTATTTTGGCTTAACCAATAAGAATACAATTTGGTTGGCTAAATCCCAAATTGCCAGCCCATCCTCGTCCATTCAGTATCCAAGTAGATACCCAACAGGATGCACCACGAGAAGGTGAGGATTGGACATTAAGTCAGAAGCCCTGATCGGTTCTCCGCATTCCTTTAAAGGCTATGTGAATGTCTCCTCTCAGTTATACAGCTTTGACCCTTAAGCACCCCTGAAGCATTTATTCATTCATTAATTTATTTTTTACTCTCCCACTTGCTACTGTCACAAGAAACACCATTCTTGATCCCCAAAAACTTGTCTTGATAGATAAATGTACTAAATATGCTCAAAGATGCAACAAAGAAATTACAGTTACCTGCATTTTCAAAAGGCTATCTAGGCTGAAGGGATTTGACCTAGATAGGGATTCAAAGTAAGGTGAATGTAATTTTTTTTGAAACCTAGGAGGCAATTTTTTAATAGCAGAAACACTTAGATTATGGTGATTCTGGGCATACATATTCGACTGCAGGTGTGTATACAGAACAGACCCAAAATAAGAATTGTTCAGTCAGGGACCTGCAAGGCAAAGTACACAAAGGAAGGAGGGAGGGGGAGGGGAAGCACATGAAAGACCTATAGCAGGTGGGCATCATCTGGAATAAATTAGTTGTTAAATAAATAGAAAATGTATATATGGTAATAAAAAAAACAGAAATCAAAAATCTGGAAATATGCTTTATTAATTTTAAACCCTTCAAAATTGTAAAAATTCTCTGAATCAGTCATAATGGGGCCATAATTAATAGGATGCTAAAAAAAAAAAATACTTCCTTACATTTAAAAGGATATGACAAAAAATAAACTCACTTTCATCAAAATATAAAATTATGCAGTTTCAATTTCATTTTTAATTTGATGATTTCATATGGAATGACCACAGTAGAAAAACAATAATATTCTATCTACTGCCACGATAATATTCTATTAATTAAATTTATAATACTTTTAAGATGAATAATTTTACCAGTATCTGGAGGTTGAACCTCATCTGTAGACACAGGAAGTCCAGAAGCAAAAAAATCCATAATAGTTGCAAATATGTTAGGTTTCAGAACTTTCCATTCTATCTCTTCATCTAACTAAAAATTAAAAAACATTATACATATTACTTTTCTGTAATTCAAGTATGAGTGGCATTCCAAAAGCAATGTCTCTATTGCAATAGCTCTTTACCCAAAAGAGAAATGTCAGTAAAATAAAAAACCAAATACATTTTTAAAAAAATCTCTATATTATTTTTATATGGTATTTCTCAACAGAATCTCATACCCTTCCAACACATTTTCTCACTGCATAAAAAGTTTTTCAAAGCCATTTTTAGTAAAATTCTTCAGGTTTTCAAAAACATTTTCTTGCCTCTTCTTTGATATATTCACCATTTTCAAAAAAATAGATACCTGCAAGATGCATCTTCAATTAAAAAAAAAATAGAAGTCTAACATAACCAAGTCTTGACTGTACGATGTTTCACAATTTCAAATCCAATCTCTTTGATAGCTATGGATCTGAATGTACTTGTATCTGGCCTCATGATATCAATGTCAAGGCTGTATCAGATTTCTGGTTATTTACTAAACTAAGATGATCTCATGGGTATTACTTTGAAATTAAGGTTAAGGCAGAGGTGAGAAAATGGTTCCAAAATCCTGCAGAGTTTACCATGTTATGATAGCATTGAAAAACTTGCTACATGGCAGGATTTTTTTTTTTTTTTTTTTTTTTTTTTTTTTTTTTTAACCAGCCTTTAACTTTTCCCCACTGCTGGGGTAAAGGCCTCTCCCACTGCACAAGGGTTGGGTCTATTTCTCCTATGGTGACCCACTTCTTCTTGAGAGAGTGTTTATTCACTTGTATGAATGAATGAATGAAGGTGGAAGACAATCACAAAACATCCATGAGGAGTAGGGCAGGTTCGTGGTTTAGAGATGCAAGAGGAGAGTGTTTTCCAAATACCAAGTACTCTGCATGTCAGTAAAGCAGTGAGCCGGGATGGTATTTCACCACTGGTTTTGAGAGAATGTGCTAAAGAACTGACAACTCCTTTGATCTGACTTTTCAATGAAAGTCTGGTTATGGGAAAGGTACCCAAGGAATGGAAGGAAGGCAAGGTAGTGCCATTGCATAAGGGTGGCGTCAGAATGGAAGTGTCTAATTATAGGCCAGTTTGTGTGTCATCAGTAGTTGTTAAGATCTTGGAGAAATTAGTGAGGGATCGTATACAGCATTGGGCAGATGAGGGTAATGTTATCTGTGAGAGTCAACATGGATTTGTTAAGAGGCACTCTTGTTTTAGTAATATGCTAGCCTTTTATAATAAAGTTACACGAGTAGTAGATGAGGGAAAGGCATATACAGCCATTTTCTTAGGTTTAGCGAAAGCATTTGACAGGGTGCCACATGATAAGCTGATATTTAAGTTGCACTACGTGGATTTGGATGTGAAGCTGGTCAACTGGATTCAGGATTGGCTGTCATATAGGTATCAGAGAGTTGTGTATGGTGGGGCAGTTTCAAGGAGGCAGAAGGTTACAAGTGGAATCCCACAGGGCTCAGTACTAGGACTAGGACCTATATTGTTTAACCGTTATATCAATGACATTGTCAGTGGATTGCAGGGGGATATTCAGTTGTTTGCAGATGATGTGAAGCTGGGAAGGGTTATTAGTAACTGTGCAGATCTGGTAGCCCTGCAAGAGGATATGAATAAACTAGACAGATGGGCAAATGAATGGGGTGTCAGTTTAATGCAGCAAAATGTAAAGTCTTGAAGTTTGGGATTCATCGATGGGAGGCTGCATACTCGATTGGAGGAGCTGTACTGTAGGAAGTAGGGGAGACAAGAGATCTGGGAGTGATGATTGATAGAAAACTGAACTTCAGGGAGCATATTGCAAAGGTGGTGAAGGTAACCCAGAGGATTGCTGCAATACTGCGAAGGATGCTGACCTGCAGAGATAAATAGTTATCATTCCGTTGTATAAGCCCTTGATCAGACCATACGTAGACTATTGTTCTCAGGTTTGGTCTCCAGGATTTGAAGGGGGATAAATTAACTGTGGAAAGGGTACAGAGACGGATAACAAAGATGGTTTCAGGATTGTACGATGTTAGTTATGAGGATCGGCTGAGGGAATGTGGACTGCAGAGTAGATAGAAGAAGGAGAGGTGATATGATTGAGACTTTTAAACTGTTGAGAGGTAGTTATAGGGTTGACACTAGGGAGTTCTTTCACTTGGTTGAACAGCAGGAAGGAGTGATGAAAAGAGGCCCTCCCTGGGAAGCTTCAGTCTTCACAACTCAAACAGGCTTCCTTTCTCCAAATTCCGCTGATCAAGCTGGAAGAAATGCTGAAATATTGGCTACCAATAAGGATTTAACACAAATTGTTCCCCGTGATCAAAGAATACTATATATTTCCTAAGTACATTTCTTCAAATAAACCATAAATGTTGTTAACTCTCCTCATGTAATCCTTTCTTTTAGGCTTTCTTTTTTTTCTCTTTGAAAATTCCAAGAATCTGGATGGCACATATTCAGCCTACTTAGTACCCAGCATACTTCAGCTAGTATTGGAAACCATTCCATATCAACTGGTCGAAATTTATATGTATATGTATAATCATGTTTTTAATATATATATATATATATATATATAAAAACATGTTGCTCTTAAGCCCAATGTAATTTTGTAACCAATAGATAATAATAATAATAATAGGATTCTAGCATTGATGTAGTCTAGGTTTTTTTTTTCCACCAGAGGTCAGGCCAATAGTTATTGTAACTGTTGGCAGTAACTTTAGCAAACCATGTAGATTGTAGTGCAGCTTGTTTCTCTGTATATATAGTGTATATGCTACAGAAGATGATCTTGATATAAAGATCGAAACGTTGAGTGTTGATTTTGGTTTATATTAAACTAATGTTTTACTCAAACACGGTAGTTGTCTCCATAATTTTCCAAAATATACTCCTCATGGTAACTTGGCCATAACCTTGTCCATATTTCTTTTTGCAAGAAATACCCTCAGTCCCATATCTTTTAGCAATACTATGATATAAACTGATATAATGACACTACAATGGTCTCTATACATCCTTTCCAGTTCTCCAAACAATCCAAGATTTAAAAAAATTGACATATTTGAAATGGCACAAATCAAAAACTCCAGCTCCACACTCAGCTTACAATGCTACTCACAACATATGTAAAAAAAAAAAAAAAATCAAACTTCGAAAGAGCCAAATGTAGGAAAGTTGCCTTCTGCTGAAAAGGCAATCACTTTCTGGTCTCCCAACCAAATAGTATTGGTGGGAGACTAGAAGGTGACTGCCTTTTGAGCAGAACCAATGTGAAATACTTTCCACTATGCCAAACATAGCTTACTGCATGCCTTTATTGATCTTTTGACAGAAAAACATCAAAAGATTCCTTTAACAATTTAAATACCAATGAATCTCCTGGTCCAGATGGTACTCCCAACTATGCTCAATAATTGCATTCCAGAATTAGAATCCATTTTACATCATTTATACACAATGCCATACTTATGTAGCATCTATATTCGGCATATTACAAAAAACAGAAAATAAAAGTCAGCTACCAAATCATCATCCTTGCTTCAACATAACCAAAATCACTTAAAATCAGTTAAATCAATCAAGTGTTAAAAGAAACTGTTGAAAATTTTGCAACATTCATTCATTTTCAATGCAGAATTTTCAAATAAATGTTATGATGAACTGAAATGTAGCACTATATTTACACACAGCTCTATATATAAAATTGCTTGCAAGTAGGGTTTCTGTCGAGAGAATTTTTCTAATCTTTCTTGTCTTGACTACTAGGAAAAACAGTTCAAGACATGAGACCTTTCATAAATTTAAATATAGAAATCTGAAACAAAAACAGTGTTTAACTTATTATAATCATTATTTTAGCAAAATGAGTACTGTATCATATAGATTATACACAATGATTAAAACTTTATTACAAATTAATGAAACTATTTAATAACTGCAATAAAAATGAGTACAATGTCATTCATAATTTTATACATTGATGTGTGTTTCTCTTGAGGAAAAGTGATCATGTAATCTTGACCTGGAAGAATGCCAGACATGCAGAATTTTCATATAAGAAGGAATATATGTGGAATTACAAAGCAGGTGATTAATCACAAGCTAAGGAGTAGGCTTCCAGTAGCACAATGACATAAGAATTTGGAGGGAAAAAGATGTTCTTCCAGTAGCACAATGACATAAGAATTTGGAGGGAAAAAGATGTTGGTGGTGTATGGGAAGTGGTCAAGGGGTAACTGAAAAATGCAATATCAGACTGTAGCAGTATACCCACAGTCAGAAGGATAAATCAGGTAGGAATCCAATGGATAAAAACCATCATTAGGCAGGATTTACAGACAAAGAAAAAGGTGATCGGGATGCCCATGAGCAGTATAAGGCACAGGTAAGAAGGATGATCTGCATGGTAAAGAATGCCAAAGATAATTATAAGAGGAAGCTAGCTGATGAGACCAAAAGAGAAAAAAATCTTAAAGAATTTTTTTTGCTATGTGGCAATAAAATGGAAGAATGACTATGGAAGGATGACCGTAAAAAGTGTTGATGGTAGGGAGGTAACAGAAGCAAATCCAAATAGTTGAGTTACTGAGTGATCATTTTTTGATAGGAGAATAGAGAATAGAGAACATTTATTGATAGGAGAATAGAGGTTAAACAATTGGAAATGCATAGAATAGTGCAGGAAATGTGTACACAGCAGTAGCCATCGAATTAGATGGCATACTGTCTAAATGTTATGAGAATGTGCAAGGAAATTACCACCTCCTCTGACCAAGCTGTTTAATTTAAGCCTCAGTTATAGAAAGGTGCCAATGGGGGTGAGCAGAAATACAGGAAAAACTCTCACTGCAGAAGGAGACTCCACGACAGAACAGGAAATTAGAGGAAAATCAGTATCTCAGGAGTGATGGTTAAGGTATTGGAGAAATTGGTAAAAGACAGAATTCAGGACTGAGTAGACAGGAATATGATACGTTATAAGAGGCAACATGGTTTTGTAAAGGTAGATCTTGCAGTAATAATTTGCCTACTTTTTATAATAAAGGGACAATAAAGTTGGACAATGGAAATGATTATTCAGTGATACTGCTGGACTGTGCAAAGCATTGTATTATGAGAATGTGCTTTGTAGCACATTCTTATAACACAGGATTCCATGACACTAGGTTGCATAAATTGGAGCAAATGGAGATGGATATGAATCTGCTGATTTGGATTAGAGGTAGCTGATGGACAGATAGAATGGTTTGAGTTCAGCAGGTGAACCACTGGGCTCAGTATTTAATCCAGTGTTATTTAATTTGCACATCAGTGATATAGTAAATGATTTGATGTGAAATATTCAGTTGTTTGCTGATGATACAAAACTGGGAAGGGCAATAATAAACGAAGGTGATGTCGAGAACCTGCAGGATGACTTAAAGAGATTGATAGTATGTGTAAATAACTGCCAGTTTAATGTGGCCAAGTGTAAGGTGATGAAATATGGAAAGAAGTGATCACAAGCTGTGTACTATATTGATGAAATGAACTGCAAGAAGTTGAGGAAGCCAGGAACACTTGAAGGTGACCGTGGATAGTGAGTCGAAGTTTAGAGGACATACTGCAAAGGTAGCCAAAAATGCAGGTGTTGAATTACATTGCGCAGTTGTAGATGATCATATTAACAAGTGGGGATAAAGAAATTACTGTTCCCCTTTATAAGGCTTTAATAACTCCACATCTCACTTACTCCATGCAAATCAGTCAATTGGATTCTGTGGGGATGAAGAGAAGGTGGAAATGATCCAGAAGTGAGTGGCAAAAGATAGTGGCAAGTATATGAAATTATGAGAATAGAGAATTCTCTCCTTATGAGAATAGATTGAAAGTCTATGGGCTTGAAAAACTAGCTGATAGATGAAATGAAGAAACATCATAGAAGGTTATTACACTTTTTTATAAAATCTTTATCAAGTAGCTTTATTTTTATCCTCCTACATGTTTCGCCAATCTGTTTCTATTGGCATCCTCAGGGAATACAAATCAGTAAGCACAAAATGAAGGTTACAGACTAGGTTATAACCGATGGTTCTAAATCATACAAAAAATTAGTATTGTGCGTGTCTCGTTAACGTGATTTATTCGTGATGACTCATGACGTAATTGTTATGAAAGTTCATTTCTTTGATATTTAATGATCTGATAAAAGTTTTCCAAATTTCTGGTAAAATTAGACCTTGATTCTTGTTTAGGTTTTCAGTTTTACGGATGACTGTAGCTGCTTCTTTAAAGGTTCTTGAATGGTAGTTATCTTCTATGTATGGCATAAGGCTCTTATCCCACTCAATGTGATGGTTAGTAGAGGCAAAGTGGCATGAAAGGCCTGAAATGTCTTGTCTGTTATTTCTGACATATCCTATGTGTTCTTTCTTTCTCGTTTCGAAGCTTCTAGATGTCTGACCTACGTAACTAATACCACATGAGCAAGGAATATATACTCCAGAGTATTTGTAGAATGGGTGAGGATCTTTCGGTGATCTTAAAAATTTCCGAATAGTATTGATGACAAGGATGACCTACTAATGGAATTAACCACAATATCCAGAGAACTTTCTTTAAATGGTTACCCTAAAAGACTCTATAACAAGATTCTATTTACTGATATACCACATCGACAACGTGATGACGTCCAATACATCAGTACAATTACAATTCCTTTTGTCAACAACCTTTCCAAAAAATTAGCTAACCTTTTAAAACCATACAAGATCAGAGTGACCATACAAGGCATTCAAACCAATCAATACTATTCGGAAATTTTTAAGATCACCGAAAGATCCTCACCCATTCTACAAACACTCTGGAGTATATAATATTCCTTGCTCATGTGGTATTAGTTACGTAGGTCAGACATCTAGAAGCTTCGAAATGAGAAAGAAAGAACACATAGGCTATGTCAGAAATAACAGACAAGACATTTCAGGCCTTTCATGCCACTTTGCCTCTACTAACCATCACATTGAGTGGGATAAGAGCTTTATGCCATACATAGAAGATAACTACCATTCAAGAACCTTTAAAGAAGCAGCTACAGTCATCCGTAAAACTGAAAACCTAAACAAGAATCAAGGTCTAATTTTACCAGAAATTTGGAAAACTTTTATCAGATCATTAAATATCAAAGAAATGAACTTTCATAACAATTACGTCACGAGTCATCACGAATAAATCACGTTAACGAGACACGCACATTGTCACACACAATACTAATTTTTTGTATGATTTAGAACCATCGGTTATAACCTAGTCTGTAACCTTCATTTTGTGTGCTTACTGATTTGTATTCCCTGAGGATGCCAATAGAAACAGATTGGCGAAACATGTAGGAGGATAAAAATAAAGCTACTTGATAAAGATTTTATAAAAAAGTGTAATAGTCTTATGAATAATTATCAAGAAAAAATTCAACATCATAGAAGGTGTTTAAACTTATTAAAGGAGTTTAATAGGATTGACAATGAAGACTTTTCAGTATATGGCAGGAAGGGAGACAACAAGGGATCACCCATGGATATTTTGTAAGAGTGTGGTTAGCAATGGTGTTAGAACTATATTATTTGCTTGGAAGATAGTGAATGGGTAGAATGAGTTTCCAGAGGTAGTTGTGAGTACTGTCAATGCATGAGTTTAAGCAGGAATAAGATAAGTATTGTGTGAATAATGGGTCTCTTGTGATGCTTCTTTCGATTCCATGGAGATACCTGTATAATAATAATAATAATAATTATTATTATTATACAGGTATCTCCATGGAGTCAAGAGACTCATCATGGGAGGTACTCACTATTGCATACAATGCTCATCCAACCGCATCTTAAACTGATTTAATGTGTCCACAACACACTCAAGCAATGCATTCCACTCACCAACCACCCTCCATGCAAAGAACCTGCTTCTCACTCCTTTGCTCACACCCTCCATATACAATCTCCAGCAATGGCCTCTTGTTCTACTTCCCTCTACAATTCTATGAAAAATCTCTTCCATGTCTACCTGATAACAACCCATGACCAGTTTTTATGTCTCAATCATATCCCCCTCTTCTTCCTATTCACGTGGCTCTGCAACTTACATTCCCTCAATCTGTCCTCATACTCCACATTCCAAAGACCACTGACTACCTTTGTGAATCTTCTCTGTACCCTTTCCAACATATCCTCGTCACCATGAAAACCCGGCGACCAAATCTGTGCACAATAATCCATATGAGGCATGATCAAGGCCTTATACAATGGAATCATAACTTCTCTATTTCTGCATGTCAGGGTTCTCCGCATCATTGCCATTATTCGATGTGATGTCTTCACAACTTGTGCAATGTGACCCCTAAATTTTAGGTCCTTGTCCACCATCACACCTGGATCTCTCATCTCCTCTACTTCTGTAAAGTCTCCCCACCAAGTGTATACTTGGCATCCCATCGTTGCTTACCAAATCTCAAAACCTTACACTTGGCAATATTGAACTGACAGTTCCACTTACCTGCCTATTCATGCAATCTGTTCAAGTCCTCTTGTAAGGCATTAACATCAGCCTGACTGTGCATTGCTCTCCTCACTTTTGCATCATCTGCAAACAGCTGGATATCACTAGTTAATCCTAACTCAATATCATTAACATACAAATTGAACAACAATGGCCCCAAAACTGATGCCTGTGGCACACCACTGGTGACCTCTCTCTTCTGAGATACTGCACCTCCATATACAACTTTCTGATACCTATCTGACAGCCAGTCACTGATCCAACAAAGAAGTCTATTATTCAATCCCATCTCTTTCAATTTAATTAAGAGCTTGTCATGTGGCAGTCTATCAAAAGCCTTTGCAAAATCCAAGTACACCACTGTATATGCATCTCCTCTGTCCAAGGTATTTGTCAACTTGTTATAGTACATACGTAAGTTAGTCAAACATGATCTCCCCTTAATAAACCCATGCTGATAACCACAGAGAATACTGCTGTTATCAACCCATTTCTGTATCCTACTTCTCACCAATCTCTCCAGGCCCTTCACCACAGCTCCAGATATACAGACTGGCCTATAATTTGAAGCTACAGCCTTATCACCACCTTTATGCAGTGGAATAATTTTATCCTCCTTCCACTCCCTTGGAAACTGTGCTGTTGAAAAACTGTTGTTAAAGAGATTTGCAACAGCAGTAGCATTAAACAGGCATGCCAATGCTACTGCCAGTTCCCTGGAACATTCTCTTAAGATGCATGGTGATATTTCATCAAATCCTATTGCCTTATTAACATCAAGGTTATTAATTTCCTCAAATACCTACATAAATAAATACATTGTCCTCAAGGGCTCATTTTAGTGAGTATGGGCATGGCAAACCCGAGGTACCTGATGCTGGACCATGCCTTACTTCATGTAATATACATCTGTTATATTATCTGTAGACTGGTCCCTCCCCTTTTTTCTTTCCTTCTTGCTACCTTCCCCCCAATGCTATTAGAGTATTCGAGGGCTAGGGGTGAATCTTTACTATTTTGCTATTTCATTTCATGTGGAAAGGGTCTCTGCAACCCTACCACTTTCTTCTTGCAGTGACTTCACTCCAAAATGCTACTATGATTGTGCCTAATAACGCATCTCATGCTGCATCGGCTGTCGAGCAGAATAATCAGAGCCGCGTTCAGGGCTTAGGCAGAGGGTCCTGTTTGAAAAGTATATTACAGTCTCCATCAAAAGTCAGTGATACTGTGAATGAGCAAAACAGAATGTATAAGATTAATCTTAGAAAGGAATTTTACATAGGCACATGGAATGTCCGGGGTTTACAGATGGGTACTCTTGAGATTGTCTGTAAAGAGATGGATAGGTATAAAAGTGACATCTTGGGAATTACAGAGACCAGATGGAATGGAGAAGGTCACTTCAAAAGACAGGATGGTAAGCTAGTTATTTACTCAGGTGGTGACTCAAAACATCATGGGTAGCTGTGATACTGAAGACAGCTTAGGCAAGAAGCCTTCTTGGTTATAACCTCATTAATGATAGGATACTCTCCATTAGACTTAAGGCTCAGCCTACCAATGTATCAGTTATGGTAGTTTATGCACCCCACATGGATAGGCCTGAAGAAGAGAGTGAAGAATTCTATGAAAACATACAAACTGTTTTGGACTGCCTACCGAGGAGAGACATACTGTACGTCTTAGGAGACTTAAATGCAAAAGTGGGAAAGAGTATGAGAGTCAGGCCAGAGTGTGGCATGTTTGGTGTGGGTGAACGTAACACCCATGGTGAAAGACTGTTGGAATTTGCCCGTGCTAACAGATCAGTTATTACCAATACCTGCTTCCAGAATCATTACATCCTGGCTCTCCAGCGGTGGAAGACAAGCATCTCTGATGTGCATACTTGTCGTGGAGCAGATTGTGGTACAGACCATCAACTGGTAAGAGACAAAGTAAGATTAAGACTCCGAAAACTTCCAGGTCAGGCACATTCCACTAGATTGGATGTTAGAGTAATTCCTAGTGGATTCACAGAAGAAACATCAACTCGGCTGGATGATTTTTTGGAGACCAATGAGGAAATCTCACCAGAAATGCTTTGGGAAGGAGTAAAGATGATAATACAGGATACAGCGAAGGTGATTCTCGGCCCAATAAGAAAACCAAGAGACCCGTGGATACCAGATTCAACACGGCAACTAATCAAAAGAAGGCGGTTGGAAAAACAAACAGACACAGGGACCGAAGAATACAAGAGATTACATAGAGAAATCAGAAGAGCCATCAAGCAGCACAAGGAAAAGTTCTATACTAATAAATGTGAAGAAATAGAGTTCCAGATGAGAACGCATAATTATAAAAGGATGTTGTATTTAGTTTGTGACTTAAAGCACAAGTTTAAGCCTAAATTGAATGTCATCAAAGACAGGAATGGATCATTACTAACAGAAGAGTTGGAAATCAAAAACAGATGGAAAGAATACTGTGAGGAACTGTACAGCAGAGTGGATAAAGAAAATGTGGAGTCCTCCCACCAAGAAAATTTTGATTTGGAACCTCCTCCATTTAGGCATGAAGTTGAAATGGCAGTTAAGCAGCTCAACAGCAATAAGGCCCCAGGTGCAGATGAAATCCCAGCAGAGTTAATTAAGGCCACAGGGGATGGAGGGTTAAGAGTGTTACATAGATTGATTACAAGGATATTAGAGACAGCATCATGGCCTAGAGACTGGACGAAGTCAGTCTCTAGGCTGACTGAAAGAAGTCAGTTTTCATACTACTACACAAGAAAGGTGATAAGAAGGCATGCAAGAATTATAGAACTATTAGTTTGATATCTCATGCAAGCAAAATTTTATTAAAGATCATGCTAAACAGGAGGCCAAAGTTGAGGCAGAGATGCCCAAGGAACAAGCAGATTTTAGGAAAGGTAGGGGCACCAGAGATCAGATCCTTTGCCTTAGACAGATCATAGAAAAATATAAAGAATTTGGACTCCCTCTGGTAATGTGTTTCTTAGACTACTCTAAAGCTTTTGACTGTGTTGAGCATGTGAAACTGTGGGAAGTAATGAAAACAATGGGTTTTCCTCAACACACTATCAGGTTGATAGCCAACTTGTATAAGGAGCAAGAAGCCACAGTAAGAACAGGTGTTTGATTGACTGACTTCCTTCAAGTTGGAAAAGGAGTTAGACAAGAATGTTTACTTTCTCCTCACTTATTTAGTATATATGCCGAGGACATCATGCGTGAAGCATTGGATGAGCTCAGGACAGGAATTACGATAGGAGGTAGATTGATCAGTAATCTGAGGCAAGCTGATGATACAGTACTCCTTTGTAATGACATGGAAGAACTAGGACTAATTCTTGACAAAGTTAACAAGATCAGTAATAACAGAGAACTTCAACTCAATTCTAGCAAGACAAAAAAAATTCTAGAAAAACAAACAGAGAAGCTCTTGAGAAACAAGTGTATCTTAATGGAGAAAGAATTGAGGAAGTCAGCAAGTTTGAGTACCTGGGATCCATTATTAATATGAAGAATTGCTGTTCAGAAGTTGTCAGAAAAAGGTTAGGAATGGCTAAAACAATAGTCATTGACCTGTCTAAAATCTGGAAGGATGGATCTATCTCCATGGGAACAAAGTTGACGATTTTAGATGCAGTTGTTTTTCTAACAGCGACTTATGGATGCGAGACTTGGAACCTAAAGAAGTCAGATAAGAAACGGATATCTGCTTTTGAGATGTGGTGTTACAGAAGGCTGTTGAGAATATCATATACTGAAAGGCGTACAAATGAATGGGTGTTAGAAAAGATTAATAGAACTTTAAGGCTCCTTAAGGATATTGACAGAAGAAAGTTAAAATATTTTGGACATATAGAAAGGATGGAAGGAGGACTTCTCAGAACAGTAATAGAAGGTAAAGTTCCTGGAAAAAGAGGCAAGGGTAGACCATCAATGAGATGGATGGATGGCGTGTGTGGAGTGACTGATCTTCAGAGAGTTGAGGCTGCCAGAAAAGCAACCAAAAGGACTACATGGCGAGGCCCGGTGTGGAACATCATCGAGCATCGGAGTGACCATATGGCATCTGTAGATGCCCAGTGAACATAGAGAATACCTACTGCTCACTCACAATTAAGCTATCCTTTCCTATGTCTCCTACACTCAATTTCCTCATGATTCCACCCTGATCAGGATGAAACACTCTTATACATTGATCACTGAATACAATGATGACCTCAACAATGTCATCATCAAATTCCTGCCATGTACCCACAAGGGGTGTACAGGATATGATAGTACTACATGAAAAAATTATATCATTACTAACTTCCTATCTACAATTTTCCTCCAAATAAGTCTATTACTTGTCAGGACTCCAACATTATCAGATCTTATATTTCTATCATCTAAGGCTTTTTGTAGCATATCATTCCATCTATATCTTGGCTTTCCTCTGGGTCGTTTTGCTGCCAACCTGGCAGAGAACACTTGTTTTGCTAATCTTTCCTTGCCCATTCTGTTTAGATGACCATACCATGTCAGATTAGCTCTGCTAACGCATTCCTGGATGCTGACAATATCAAGTTCTTTCCTAATATCCTCGTTTTTAATATGATATTGCCATTGATGACATCTGTTCACGCATATAATCTTTCTCAGGACTCTCATATCTGCGGTCTCTAGTCTTTGGGCAAGTGTTTTACTTCAGACCCAGCTCTCAGATCCATTAAGTTAAAACTGGTTTGAACACTGTATTGCATACAGCTAATTTAGTGTTCCGACTAAATTTCTCTCTTATTCCATATGAATTTATTCAATCGACTTCCCACCATATCAGCTTTGCTGATTCTATTCTCTATTTCTATATTTAATTTACCATCTTCAGTAAAAATCGTGCCTAAATAGCTGAAATGTTTTACTTGTTCCACAGGTTCTCCATTCACAACACAGTTGACATTTTCAATGATTCTGCCTATTTTCATTGTCTTTGTCTTTATATTGCTGACCTTCATACCATATCTATTACAACAGCTATTCAATTTAGTCAGAGAATCTTGCAGACTCGTAGCAGATTTATTTAGAAGTATAACATCATCTGCATAAAGCAGAGAGCTGACATTAACATCTCCAATTTTGATATCATGCTTAATACCACTTTTCTTCATAACGTGATCCATATAGATAATGAATAACAGAGGGGATAATATACATCCTTGTCTCACACCAGATTTAACATTAAACCATTTTCCTGTACTTCCTTCAATTCTAACTGCTGACTTACAAATCAAATAAAGACTAAGTATTGCTTGATATAATGCCCCATTGACACCATATAACTGCAGCGTATTGAATAGCTTCTCTCTTGGCACCTTGTCATATGCCTTTTCCGAATCGACAAAACTTAAATACAGATCTTTGTTATATTCCCATGCTTTCTCGACTATTTGTCGTAAAGTGAAGATCTGATCCTGACAGCCTCTGTTTGGCCTGAATCCAGCTTGTTCTTCACCAAGCTTTTCTTCCACAATTCTTCTCAACCGTTTCTCAAGAATACTTGCATAGATCTTGCCAGGAACACTCAGTAGGGAAATACCTCTGTAATTCTCACATTCAGTTTTATTTCCCTTTTTATATATCGGTACTATGAGAGCTCTACTCCAATCATCGGGAATTTGTCCCTCTGTCCAGGCTTTCTGAACTATGCAGCGCAGCCACTGTAAGACTCTTATACCACCATACTTCAGCATTTCTGGTCGAATATCATCTACTCCAGCTGCCTTTACACATTTCAAGCCTTTAATGGCTTTTTCTACTTCAAGTATGGATATGTTTCCTGACTGCATGCTTGGTCAGTGTTTTTTACCACTGTGCTGTCATCACTGCTTGTTTCATTTAGCAGTTTTTCAAAGTAATTACTTCAAGGATATCTTTTTCTCCAGTTTTCATGTCACCTTTATCATCTCTAACTCGTTTTACAGCACTCTTTGATCCATTCCTAAGCTTCTTCAACAACCTCCAGAATATTTTGCCACCTTCTTGATATGTATTTTCTATATTCTTGCCAAATTCCTCCAATGAATTTTGTTTATCTAGTTTTACACAGTGTTTAGCATTCTTGCATTTGTCTCTATATTCTCTAAGAGCACAAGCTGACTTATTTGACAGGTACTTTTGATATGCTTTCTTCTTTTCCTTCACTGCCTCTTTAACTTCCTGTGTCCACCAGGGAGTTCTGATTTTTTTATCCTTACAGACAACCTCACCATATGCCTCTCTGGCAGAATCAATCAATGTTTTCTTCAGAGTTTGCCGCTGAATCTCCAAGGTTTGATTCCTGTTCTCAAACTCTTTCATTTTTTCTTTAATAATCTTTGTGTATTTTAGTCTACAGTTCACATCTGAGAGCTGCTCAACTTTTATTCGCTTTAAAACTTTCTTCCATGTTATTCTTTTCAATATGAAATTCAATTTTATCCTGCTCAAGACTAAATAGTGATCACTTCCAATTTCAAATCCTCTGTACACTCTAGTGTCCTGCACCAGGGAGAAAACATCACTATCAACAATAACATAGTCAATGAGACTTTTCTTATTCCTAGCCTCTTCTCTCCATGTGAATTTGAGCACATTTTTATGTTGGAACATGGTGTTAGTAATAACCAGTCCATGTCCTGAGCAGAAATCCAACAGGTATTTGCCATTATTATTAGCTTTGCTCTTTTCTCCAAATTTTCCTACTCTGCTATTTAGATCACCAACAAGGACCAACTTTTCCTTTTTCATTATGTCAATTGCTTTTTCTAAAGCCTCAAAAAATTCCTCCACTTCTACCTTAGTAGAACCTTCTGTGGGACCACAGGCACAAATTAGTCTCATTGTCCAGTTCCCCATTCTCATATTTGCCCACATTACTCTACTTGAGACTGACTGTCATACAAGAAGATTAGCCTCGTATTTTGTGTTGAATACTATGGCTACTCCTTCTTTTCCTTGATTGTCATTGCCTGAATATAACATTTTGTATTTATTGCTCAGAAAGATCTCACCAGTTTTTGCCTTTTTTGTTTCAGTCACCCCTATTATGTCGATCTGGTACTTATTTAATTCCTCAGGTAGCTCCAATTCTTTCCATTCAGGCTTCTTACGTTGATAGTACTGATCTTTAACTCTGGTGATGTTGAGTTGGGGTTTGTTTTCAGATTTGTTCCAGTAGCTGACTTTTCGCTGTTAGCCCTGGTTCGCTGGCAAAAACAATGGGGGCATTGTTTCACTGGACGACGCCCCAGCCGGCATGAAATTTTGTCATGTTGTACCATCATTTTTTATTTTGGTTTAAACAATAAGAATACATTTTGGTCGGCTAAATCCCAAATTGCCAGCCCATCCTCATCCATTCAGTATCCAAGTAGATACCCAACAGGGTGCACACGAGAAGGTGAGGACTGGACATCAGGTCAGAAGCCCTGGTCGGTTCTCTGCATTCCTTTAAAGGCTATGTGGAGGTCTCCTCTCAGTTATACAGCTTTGACCCTTAAGCACCCTTCAACAATATCTTCTACAGCAGTTACCATTCTATCACTTTCATCCCTTAACGTCATCTTTCCATGATCATTCTTCGTTTTGCTTACCACATATCTAAAAAAACTCTCTGGGGTTTTTGTTAGCCTGATTTGCCAATTTCTAGTCATACTCTACTTTTGTTTTCCTTACTAACTGAGTCATTCTCCTAGCTTGTTCTTTATATTCTTCATGTGACTGATTACCATTATTCATCTTGTACTTCCTCCAAAGTAGTTTCTTTTTCCAGATTTCATGCTTAAGCTCCACATTCATCCATTTTACACCAACCTTATTCAGGATTTTTGGCCTTTGGGATACATTTCTACATTGATGCTGTTATGCATTTCATTGTAAGTTCCTATGCAGCATTTATTTCCTTACCACTCAACTCCTCGTTCCATGTTATAGCTGGAAGTTGTCTCCTAAACTTGTCATAATCACCAGCTTTATAATTCCACATATATCCTTTCCTCGCAAAAGCCTGCATATGACTAGCCACAACACTGGTGATCACGCTCACCAACTGGAGGAAAATGTGAAACCCCTCTAATAATTACATCCTCTGATGAAATGATGAGATCTAGAACTCTTGATCCTCATGTGCCTTTCTTTACATGCTGCCTGAGATAGTTATCTCTCATGAACTCGAGAAATTCACTTTCCTTATTCCCAAATGCTATCTCATCATTCCAATCTATATCGCCATAATTAAAATCACCCATAATAATTATCCTTCCTTTGTTCACTAATCCAAGTTGTTTATACATTTCTTCATCACCATCTTCCACATTCCCAGGCCTATAGCAACATCCAACTAAATATGTCTTCTTCTCAACCTCCACGTTACACCACACTGCCTCATAACCATTGCCACTATTTCCCTCTTTCATGTCTACCTTATGTGGACTTAATTTCCCTGCTATCATAAGCAGCACTCCCCCTCCCTTCCTGCCCTTTCTATTCTCATGAAAAATACTGTACTTTTCCATTTCTATTCCCATTACGATATCATCTTCATTCAACCATGTTTCACTTATTCCAATAATTTGTGGGCGAATAGCTCAATCATTGGAATCATTTCATCCCTTTATTTCTGATACTTCTGGCATTTGTAAACAAACACAACAGTTTATTTTTAGGTCTATAGCCAGTCCTATCCAATCCATATGTTGGTTGCGATTTCCCCACTACACCTGCCAAATCACCTTTATCGCTACTTACACCTCCTCAGTCTCCACTTCTCCACCCACATTTGCAATATACCCCATCTCCATACATACATTCACTGCCACTTTCAACATTCACTCTCTCTATGCCATGTCTCCCTGTCCACCCGAGCATCCCCCGTTTCCCTGTTCCTCTTGTATTCCCGTTCTCTCTTCCTCTCTCACCCCACTACTGTTTCCACTGCCAAGCAATGCTGTTTCTTCAGTACCACTCTCCTGATTTTTTCTCTTCATCTCTTCCTTCTGATCTCTGGCACGCATCACACACTGTACTTCCACTCACTCCAAAGCCATTTAAGTGCAATCCATCACGCCTGTATAATTTCATTCTTCCCTCAAACAAATGCCATACATCCACAAACTCCACTCCCTTATCTTCACACAGCTCCACCAACATACCATTCATGATTTTGGCTCTCCATCGCAACTCATCATCATACATAGGTAACACACTGACAACCTTTACTACTACACTGTTATCTTTCACTCTTCTCAATAGTCTCCTGATATTTGTCCTCACCTCCTCCTTATGTCCACTTAGATCATTCATCCCTACAATCACAACTAACTCTCTCGCTCGTTTCTTTCTCATGTCCAACGCCTTAATTATTGTACTCATTCTCCCACCCAGATGGACTCTGTCAATAACTAGCCCCCTAATTATGGAGTCTCCATATACTGCTATCCTGGAATCACTCGTCACTTCTTTTACTCTTTGTTCTTTCATTCTGTTTTCTTGCACACTTTCATTAATTTCCACTAGACACCTAACATCACTCAATTTTTCATTCCAACATCTGTTTCATTAAATCTTGCATTCCGGCAATTTCACTCTCTATCTCGCTAACTCTCGTTCGGCTGCACTTTACTTCCTTTTCCTCATTCATACTTTCCTTCACCCCTTATCACTAATTTTTGCTTGTACATCTTTGTATTCTTTCACTCCTTCAATATATTTTCAATTTGATTCTAATGGTATGTAGCCCATCAGTCTCATCTCTTCCGTCTAAGACGGGTTGAGTCGTCTCTTAAGCAGGATCTTCCAGTCTTCTCTATTCCTTGCTGTTTGAAAAAGTTCCTTATACGTTCTGCATCCCAAGATGTTCTTTATTAATTTCAGCCAAGTAATTCTTCGTCTTCCAGGTCTTCTTTTTTCAGTTGGAAAAGTATTGATTAGGATGTTAGGAAGTCTGAGTCCACGTGTACAGGGTGGCCAAACCATCCCAGTTGTTTTCTAATTTTTTCTATTATTGTTTTTATATACAATAATTCTTGTCTGACTGTGCTGTTTGTTTTCTTTTCTATTCAACTTGTTCTATTTATTTTTCTTAAGCATTTCATTTCAAACGCCTGCAGCTTTTTCTCCTCTCTTTTCTTAACTGTCCATGCTTCTGCTCCATAGATGACTGTTGGCATAATTACTGATTCATATAATTTGATTTTGGCTTGCTTAGATATCTTGTTTGTTTTCCAGATTTCCTGTAATTTTCCCATAGTGGTCCATCCTATCGCTATTGTGTGTTTGATTGTTTTGAGTTCATGTATTGTTTCTGTTAGTTTTGATCCAAGATATATGAAGTTGTCCATTTGTTCTCCATTTAGAGTGGCTGAGATGGTAATTCTGTTCCTCCCTATTTTCATCACTTTTGTCTTTTGTATATTTATTGTCATGTCATATATTTTACATGTTTCGTTTAACTTGTTGATCAACTTCTGTAGTTCATTTGGGGTTCTTGCAATAAGGATGAGATCATCCTCATATTTGATATTATTTATGTTTAAACCATTGACATTGATTCCAGGCTCATTGTCTACTGCCTTCTTTACAACATCGTCTAGATAGATGTTGAATAGGCATGGGGATAATGGGCATCCTTGCATTACTCCTTTTTGGATCTCTATGGGTTCTGTTGTGAGTGTGTCCTTTTTAATTATTGCATTTGTCTTAGAGTAATATTTTATCAGAAACTGTATGATATATTTGTCTATTGCTTTTTCTAGTAGAACTTTAAGAAGGATTTCTCTGTTGATGCTATTGAAAGCTTGTTTAAAGTCCACAAAACAACAATATAGTTCTTTATGGTCTTCCCAGCTGAGTTCTGCTAGTTGGTGCAATGTGAAAATCTAGTCTGTTGTTGAATAGTTTCCTCGGAAACCAGCTTGTTCTATTGCGTATCTAACTTCTTCTTGTAAAATTTTTGGGTAGTCATTATTTTCTTCTATTGTTGGCATTGCAGTTTTGTTTCCTTGGTGAAAGATATTCTTAAAATGGTTTGACCAGATATTTCTTATATCTTCAATATTCCTGGTTTCAATCAACTTGTTGTTTATCATTGTTACTGCTTTTGCTGAGAATTCCTTTGTAATTTCTCTTAAAGTATCATGGAAGACTTTTAGGTTGTTTTGCTGGTAGTGTACTTCTTGGCATTTCTTAGCTTTTTCTTCTCACCATTTTTCTTTGGCTTTTTTTAAGAGTTTATCAACTTTAATTTTGTTTATCATTGTTACTGCTTTTGCTGAGAATTCCTTTGTAATTTCTCTTAAAGTATCATGGAAGACTTTTAGGTTGTTTTGCTGGTAGTGTACTTCTTGGCATTTCTTAGCTTTTTCTTCTCACCATTTTTCTTTGGCTTTTTTTAAGAGTTTATCAACTTTAATTTTTAGTGCTCTATATTTTTCTCTATTCTCTTCATTGTTTTGTTGGTTGACAAGTATCTTGGCCTTTCTTTTCTCTTCTATTGTAGCTACGATGTCTTGGGTTATCCACTGTTTGTTTATTTTGGGTTTGGTACCTAGAGTGTCTTTTGCACTTTATAACACTGTTTCTTTTCCTTCTTCCCAGTATTTACCACTGTTCTGGAAGATGGAGGGTTTCAATTTCAAGCACATCTATTCAAAAAATCGACTTCTGCTTGAGCTATCTTTTAGTTTTGATAGGTTGATGTTTTCTTCTTTTCTGATATTGTTTTTCCTGTTGAATTTTATCTTCACTTTGGCAGTTAATATTTCATGGTCCGTGTCGAAATCAAAGCTTCTTAATGTTCATACATTATTTACTGATCTTTTCCATTGTTTGTTTATGATGATGTAGTCTATGCAGTTGTTGATATTACCACCTGGGGATGCCCATGTATATTTATTATTGGGGCGTTGATAGAACAATGCGTTTGTAATCATTAGATCGTTTGCTTTACAGAAGTGGAGTAATTCTTCTCATCTGTCATTAAGCTCTCCATATCCAAATTTCCCCATCACATCTTTTTTGTCTGCTGTGAACTGTCTTATTTTAGCATTAAAATCTCCCATCGCTATCACGAGTTCTCTGTTTTTAGAATTATCTATTTCCTGTTGTAGTTCTTCATAGAAATTTTCTATTTCTTTCTCTGAATGGTTACTGTCTGGTGCATATATTTGGATTATTTTAATTGTTTGACCTTTTCCTTTGCTTGAAGTCTGGCTGTGATTATTCTAGGAGACACTGGTTTAATCTCAATTACTGAGTGTGTAAGTTTCTTCTTAATTAATAATTAACTCCTTCTCTGTGTATGTTATCTTTTTTTCCTGAGAAGTATAGTCTTCCTTCTGGTAAATCCATAAATCCATCTCTGCACCAATGTGTCTCTGATAAACCTAAAATACTCCATTTCAGTCTTTTTTAAATTTTCCTGGACTAATTGCAATTTTCCAGGTCAGTATAATGATCTAATGTTGAGGGTTGCTACGTGTTTCACATCCTTGGCTGACCACATTGCTCATTTCTCACCTACTCTATGTGGTCTTCGAGTGGGCGTGTTGGCTGTCCCATACAAAGTAGCACTATTTCGGTTTGTAGACTTTCTCCTGCTCATGGAAGTTACTGGCATAATAATGTAGTCAGCTTGCCATGCTTCTGCTACATCCTTTGGTCCAAGGCTCTTTATTCTTTATTCAGAGCAACCCGTTTGGGTTTCCCCCATCTGCCACCCGAGGGAAGCGCTTGGTAGGAGTGTGGTCCCAGCCGCAAGATCAGTCTCATAACTATATATAATTATGAGACTCAGTATAATAATAATAATAGTGATTAACTGATACATCTGTTAATAAACTAATGTGTTTTCAA
Organism: Typopeltis vanoorti; assembly: GCF_054136105.1. Taxonomy (NCBI): domain Eukaryota; kingdom Metazoa; phylum Arthropoda; class Arachnida; order Uropygi; family Thelyphonidae; genus Typopeltis; species Typopeltis vanoorti. The sequence continues at coordinate 151,289,216 of NC_143556.1, read as the reverse complement.
GCATATGACTAAGAGTCAAAGTCTATTTGCAACAGTAATTGAGAGTGTCACATATTCTTTCTTGTTTCATTTGATAATGTACATAGTATAAAAATATACATCTTAAGATGATTGTAATACAACAGTTGGTGTGGTACCATGTAATAAAATTCTTATAACTCACATAAAAATTACAGTATCAACAATTAAGAGTAAAACATAATAACTAAGTAAAAAAAATTGTTGATTTTACTTTGGTAATTGTGATGAAGTCTGAACCAAAAAACACTGACTTGATACCATCAATGCGAAATAACTGACGAGCCAATGGAGATTTGTATGCTGTGCTTGTATTGGGAAAATCCATTGTACCAGATTCTAGAACTTTAACTCCAGGTATGAATTTAAGACTATTTGGATTGGGAGTCTCTTGTGTTTGAACAAACATAAAACGCACTGATAACAAGAAAAACAACAACAATATATATATATATATGTGCATATAATTTTAATATATTTTATATAATATATAAAATAATATAAATAAAATTCTGAAGACAGTGTTGTTTTTTTTTTCAGTTAAGAAAGGATTTTTATGTTTTCAGTCTCTTATCCATCATCTGTCTGTAATTTCTGTTTTATAGCATTCACTGATGGCTTTATAATAAATTATCATCATCAATTTCCTGATATGCATACCACAGGGGGGGGGGTTCAGGTTACTATGGAAGTACTATATGATTAAGTTTACATTATTATCATCTTCTATTCAAAATTTTCCTCAAAATTAGTCTATTACTTGTCAGCACAACAAAATATTGTCATATCTAATATTTCTTTTTTTTTAAGTCAGTTATAACTGAACCAATCCACCTAGACCATGGTCTTCCTCTGGGCCTCTTTCCTGCCATCTTGGGAGAAAGGTTAGCAAAACAGGTGTTCAATACCTGTTTTGCTAACCTTTCTTCCCATTCTATTTAAGTGGCCAAACACCTTAGATTGGCTCTGCTTACACATTCTTGAATGCTAATAGCGTCAAATTCCTTTCCAACACCTTCACTTTTAATATGATTCTGCTTTTGATGCCACTGGTTCACTCCCTAATTTTTCTCAGAATTCTCATATCTGTGGTCTTCAGTCATTGATCAAGTGCTTTATTTCTAACCCAATTCTCAGATCCATAACTTAAAACTGGTTTGAACAATGACTTGTATACTGCTAGTTTGGTGTTTTGGCTCATTTCTCTTTTAATCCATATAAATTTATTAAATTTTCACCCATCATACCAACTTCAATTATTCTATTGTCTATTTCCATATTTACTTAACATCTTCACTGATATGGTGTGGCATTGGCCATAAAAATGAATTCTTTACCTACAGCATCATGGAACAATCAAACATGATGCTGAAAAGTTTGTTGCAGTATTGTTCACCAGACATTGCATTTTTCCAGCACTTTTAGCTCCATGGGTACATTAAGCATAATGCATCCCCACACTATGCCCTACACTGTTGAATCTATCCCTTTCAAGAACATTCTCGGGATGGTAAGCAGCATCACTTTCACACCAGATCATGTCATCTAGAATCAGAGGAAATACTAAAATGACTCATCTATAAAGAGGACATTAGTCCATTGGTATCTTGTCACACCTTATTATTAAAATACTGTAATGTGAAATGGGCCCCCTTTAATGGATCAAGTTTTCTCACACAATACATAACTGCTATCTAATTAAACCTAGGATACAGCTACATTTATGTTGTGAGAACATGCAGCCTTGTCATACTTGTTACAGTAGGACAATAATTGTCCCTGGCTTGATTATGAAAAGTTACTTTTGCTTTATTTAAAAAAAAAAAAGGAAAGACTTAGAAAGCTGGTTGTGCCTTTTATATAATGAACTTTTATATGTTAAGATTTGCAACATTTGTTGCTGGAAATTGTGATTGTACTTTTCACTTACCAGTTTCATGTAGCCATAAGCATAAATAAATAAATTAAAATACTCTGGATTAGAGATAGTTGTTGGAAGTTTTTCCATATGGTTATATTATAAATTAAAAATACCAAGAAATTATATACTTGGATTAACCCTTCATCCAAGTATGTAATTTCTTGGTATCTTTAATTTATAGTATAACCAAGTGGAAAAACTTCCAACAACCATCTCTAATCCAGAGTATTTTAATAATACAGTGTTTTAATTTAAAAATATGACTTCTGCATTACTTCAACTTTAATATCTCCTTTGGGCCTGGCTCCCACTGATGAGACCTCAATAAAGGTTGAAACCGGTGAGGGCCATTATGAATTCGCTCTCTTAAGGTTTTTGCCTTAAGGGAGCAATTTGAGTCTCCGGGGAAAAGTGTTCTCCGGCATGGCTCGGTGAGGGGCTTTGTCGGTGAATGCTTTTCTTCGGAATATGAGCGGTTCTGCTCAGTGGTGGGTGGAATCACTGAGTGGAGCCAACGCTGAGATGGACGGTCTTTCACCCACAATTAAGTGGCCTAGGGATCGTCCGAATTTTTAGAGACGACTTTACTTATTCATAAGCTCAAACTGGTCTGTGTAGTGATCCTTCCCATAATGCATAGCATTATACATGTCTGTAAGGATATCTGCTTTGCATTATGGGATACTAAGGCAGTGATTTGAAGTCATTAGCCTCTACATATGAGCTGTCCCAGTCCTGAAAATACTTCAGGTGCAAACTTTGTTTCCTTACACTTGGATAAAGGACTAAACCAAGATGACAGCACATTTCTTTGAAATTTTCAATGGTACATGTCCAGTGGTGAGTAATGTAAGCAACAAGATCAGCTGTGGATATTGAATGGCAGAATCCATACTGATAGTCACTAGTTAATTCACTGGTCAAGTTGTGGAGGAGTTGGCTATTGATGACTTTTTTCTATTATTTTGGAGAAGACAAAGGTGATGGCCATGTAGTTTGATGCTAGACTTTTACCATCCCATTGCAACAGGATGAATATGAGATTGCTTCCATGCATTGGAATGAGTGCCAGATATATATAATAAATTATGATGATGCAGGATGGGAGTTAGCCCTGGAGCACATTGGAGAACAATTGGAGAGATGCCATCAGGACCAGAAGACGTTTTAGAATCAAAATATTTGTAGTTTTTTGATGACTTTTTTTTGTTGAAAACCTACAGGAGGCATATGGTGTTGGATTCTGGTATGGTAGGGATGATTTAACTTGGTCACCATGTTAAGAGTTTGAGGTAAAAAGCAATGCCAGGAGATCAGCTTTATCTTTCAGTAAAGTAACAGTGGTGTCATCAGGATGAGACAGAGGTGGAAGTGCAAGAGAGCAGAAGTTGCATCCAATGGCATTAGAAAGTGACTAGAAGGCACAGCTGCCATTTGAACAGGAGGCAAGTTTTCTGCTAGTAGTCTTTATGAAATCAAATTTGGATCTACTGATGACTGATTGGCACATGTTGATGCAAGCCACATGCAATAAGCTGATTTTTTTCTTTGATTGCTTTGACACATTTTTGGTTGAACCAGGGCTTGGAAAGTGGATGCAGATTATGGATTGAATGGAAGATGAAAGCCTTCATACCAGTGAGAATAAATTTCTGTGACTCATTCACAGCAAGTATTAGAGTCAGGTGAACAAAAGCATTAGTCAGACTGATGAAAGGAGTAGAAATTCCAGAGGTCATCCCAATTGGCTCCTTTTTAGTGATGGAGGATGCAAGCTCAGGAAAAGACATGGCTGGAGGAGGGGTGGTCTGTGAAAGGAGACTTATACGACATTGTGGTCTAAGTTAGGTTAGGTTACATGTTGTAACGGCAACCAACTATGCATTTTGTTGTGCAGACTTTTTTATCTAACACCAGACAGCTTTAAACATACTGCCTCTCAAAACTCTACCTTAATGTTGAATTTCTCTTGGCTTCAATTCTTCTACCATTAGCAGAGCCCTTCACCTCATGTCTAATTTCCCTGAAAACCAAATATCCCTTATATTCTATCCCTGTAACATTTTATCCCACAATCAGTCAACCAAATGCCTGTAATTTTGGGCCAAGTTGAATTAATCAATGCCAAATACTACTTGTTCCTGATGCTTCTGGCATTAAAATACATGAAATGCATTATGTCTCTTTAGGACTAGAGGTATCCTAACATCTTTGAATCACTGTTCCGTTTAAGTATGAGAAGACCTGAAACACTACAGTATGCATTTTTATGCTCCAGGATGCCTTGCATATCCACCCTGATAGCGCTGTAGCTTTCCTGATTTAACACTTCATTTTCTCACTGAGCAAACTTTCTCCAGCCACCTTACTCCAAATCCATTTGAGTGCAATCCATCAGTCTTATACATGTACTAGTCCTTTAATCAATCAAATTCACTCCATATAACTAAAAAATGCATATCATTCTTACTGTAAAATGACTAAGTTGCAATCATGGCACTTCTTGTCAATTCTCCTCTCATACTCTGGCAACAGATGTACAAACCTTTGTTATCTCGTGCACTTTTTTTTTTTTTTGCTTCTTTCAATAACTTTTAGATATCCTTTCATGCTATAACTTTTAAATCAATTGTACCTATCAAAACTGTTAATTCTTTAAGTTATCTTTGCACCAGAAAAACAGTTTCATCAAACATTCATCAAGCACATCCATGATTATGAAATTTTTTTTGTCATATTCCCAAGTGTCCCGAGGTCTGACATACGTCAGTTTACAGGCCGAAGTTAACCCTGTGAGAATGGTCAGTCCTCAGCAGAGTGCCAGCAACATCGAACAATTGGATCCCCTTCCAACAACTAACCGTGCTCAGACTTGCTTAGCTTTTTGCATGAGCCATTAGTAGCAGAGGCTCTACCAATCGACCAACCTTTGCTGGCTGATTATCAAATTATCACGCAATATTGTCTCCTTACTCTTTTTGTACTTTCATACTCTTTCCTCTCACCTCTCCTTTCTCTGTTATACTACTTGACAGATGTTTCTTTATCTTATGCTTTGTCCTGTAAAAGACTCAGCAAAGTGTTCTCTCTTCCATAACACCTCACCATTATTTTGTGTTATTCAAGAGGGCAGAAAAGAGTGAAAGTGGTGAATTTTGGTGCTGAAAGATATATTATTTTCTTTTGGATGTATTGAGTGACAATTAAGTCATTCTTTTTACATCATTATATTTATGAGTTTTTGTTGGATTAATTGAAAGGGTAGTGCATAATTTTCTGAGTTTTAAATGTTTAATATTTGCTTTCTTAAACACTGTACTGTGAGTCATAATGTTGATGCACAAAAACAATGGAATGCAATTTTAACATGCATGATTACATTCGCTGCAGCATGTGTGAAATGTATGGCCTTCGCAGAACAAGAGATTCATAGAAGAAGAATGAAATTGGAGAACATGTTTGTTGAAAGTGTTTCATGAATGAGTGCCAGAAGTGAAGAGAGTAAGAAGAGTGATAGCAGTAAATTGAAAGGTAAAATGAATGATAATGCAATTGGTGTATTAGTGTTGCAAGTGGTATGAGTGACTGTGGAAATTATGTAGTTGAAAATGAATAGAATGACCAGATGGTAATGGAAAAGATAAGTGCCCTTATGTGGAGTTCTTCACAGAAAAAAAAAGGTGAGATTGAGTGGTTGGAGAAATGCCTGGCAGATAGTATGACACAGAAGCTAAAGAAATGGGAGAGAAAACAAAGCATTAAAATAAGAATCTGATTTTGTATAGTGATTCACTGATACGGGGAATTCTTGAAAAGAGTGTGATGAAATCGGGTTTTCTTGGAGCTAAGATTAAGGATGCAGAGAGTTAAGGTGAAAGACGTTTATTTTAATAAGTTCGGTTTAATCCTTTATCCAAGAGTGAGCAAACAAAGTTTGCACCTGAAAGTATCTTCAGGACTGAGCTAAGGTGGTGCAACACCAAGGCAACTCGTGGCAAAGGTGGAGAAAGCTATCATCACACCTATCTCAGTATCTCCCATAATGCAAAGCACATCTCCTTGCAGATATGTGTAATGCAATGCATTAAGGCAAGAGCCACTACCCAGAATGGTTTTTACCTTTAGGGAGGTCTTGTCAGTGGGAGCCAGGCCCAGTAGTGGAGACATTAAGGCAGAAGCAATAAGAGGTCATCCCCAACTGTAGGAGTTGCCAAAAAGTGTACAACCTTATTATTAAATTACTCTGGATTCAGAGAAAGATGTTGAGAGTTTATTTTTCACTTGGTTAGACTATAATAAGTTTAGTTTAATCCTTTATCCAAGTGTGAGCAAACAAAGTTTGCACCTGAAAGTATCTTCAGGACTGAGCTAAGGTGATGCAACACCAAGGCAACTAGCACCTTTTGGCAACTCCTATAGGTGGGGATGACCTCTCATTGCTTCTGCCTTGGTGCCTCCACTACTGGGCCTGGCCCCCACTGACGAGACCTCAATAAAGGTCGAAACTGGTCTTGGTAGTGGCCCTTGCCTTAATGCATAGCATTAAACATATCCGCAAGATGTGCTTTGCATTATGGGAGATACTGAGATAGGAGTGATGATAGCTTTCTCCACCGTTGCCACGAGTTGCACCACCTTAACTCAGTCCTGAAGATACTTTCAGGCACAAACTTTGTTTGCTCACACTTGGATAAAGGATTAAACTAAACTTATTATAGTCTAACCAAGTGAAAAATAAACCCTCAAGATGTTTATAAACTATTGCACTTTTTTATAATGTTAGTCAAGTGGCTTTTAATTTATCGTCCTACATGTTTCGCCAATTTTTCTATCGGCATCTTCAGGGAATACAAACTAGTAAGCTATATGAAGGTAACAGACTAGGTTATAACTAATGGTTCTAATTCATACAAAAATTAGTATTGTGCAAGACAATGTGCATGTCTTGGGAACGTGATTTATTTGTTATGACTCATAACGTAATTGGCGTGAAAGTTCATTTTTTGATGTTTAATGATCTGATTAAAGTTTTTCAAATTTCTGGTAAGGTTAGACCTTAATTCTTGTTTAGGTTTTCAGTTGTACGGGCAACTGAAGCTGCTTCCTTGAAGGTTCTTGAATGGTAGTTTTCTTCTATATAGGGCATAAGGCTTTTATCCCACTCAATGAGATGGTTGGTAGAGGCAAAGTGGCAAGAAAGACCTGAAATGTCTTGTCTGTTGTTTCTGACATACCCTATGTGTTCTTTCTATCTTGTTTCGAAACTTCTAGAAGTCTGATCTACATAACTATACCACATGAGCAAGGTATATTATATACTCCAGAGTACTTGTAGAATGGATGAGGGTCTTTCGGTGATCTTAAATTTCCGAATAGCGTTGACTGGTTTGAATGCTACTCTGATATTATGTGGTTTTAGAAGGTTAGCCAATTTTTTGGAAATGCTGCAGACAAATGGAACAGTAATAGTACTGATGTATTGCACGTCATCACGTTGTCTTTGTGGTATATCAGTAAAGAGAATCTTGTTGCAGAGTCTTTTTGGATAACCATTTAAATATAGCTCTCTGGATATCGTAGTTAATTTCATTTGTAGGTCATCTTGGTCTGTTGTGTATTGTATAGCTCTTTTTTTGAGCAAATGGATAATGCTAAGTTTCTGGGATATATGATGAGAAGAGTTGAAATGGAGATAACGTCCAGTATTTGTAGGTTTTCTATACACAGATAGGTTGATACTATTATTGGTTTGTTTCTTTATTAGGATGTCTAGGAATGCAGTTTTCTATCTTTTTCAATTTCTATTGTGAATTTAATAGTATGGTGGAAACTATTGATTTGGTTGAGGTAATCCATTAGTTCTTCTTTCGTACGATTACAAATGAGAAAGATATCATCAACATATCTGTACCAAGTTTTCGGTTTTGGAATGATCTGGGATAAGATTTTATCCTCTAGGTCTTCCATGAATAAGTCAGCACAAGGAGGAGAGAGGGCGCTACCATGGCTAATCCGGTGAGTTGTTTGTAGACAGTTTTTTGCCAAATGAAATAGAAGTTAAACAGTGATTGAACAAAGTAGTGATGTTTCTTGGGAACAAGTTGCCTAAGATGTTGTTAATTCAACAACTGGAATGTTTGTAAACAGAGATGTAATGTCCAGGCTTGCTAGTATATCATCTTCATAGATAGGTATGGTTTTTAATTTTTCTATAAAATGTTGTGAGTTTTTAATATATGTATCCGAGACATGAATGTGTTGTTGTAAAATGAGGAAGAGTTTTTGACATTGGTTAGTAGAACCTGGCCAAAAGTAACAGGCATTAGTGAGATGTGTCTGACAAAAGCCAATATGGTCGCAAAAATAAAATGCAAGGAACAGGATGGGAAAAGAGAGTTTTTCTAATGATAGCAGAGGAATTAAAGCCAAAAAGAGTAGGAATACATCAGGGGTTATTACTAAATAGTTTAGGAAAATAACGTATACATTAAAATAACTTTTTAATACAAATCCAATATTTTGGCAACGTCACGTTGCCATTTTCAACAGGAACTTGTGAGCAAGACACGTGCACGCAGGCACAGCAAACGAGGACGAAGCAGGGTGTTATAGAGTGTTGAAAGTTTATAATAAATTTAGTTTAATCCTTTATCCAAGTGTGTGCAAACAAAGTTTGCACCTGAAAGTATCTTCAGGACTGGAGTAAAGTGGTACAACACCAGGCAACTCCTTGCAAAGGTGAAGCAAGCTACCAACACTCCTATCTCAGTATCTCCCATAATACAAAACACATCTCCTTATGGATATGTATAATGGTATGCATCAAGGGAAGGGCCACTATCCAGACTAGTTTTGACCTTTATTGAGGTCTCTTCAGTGGGAGCCAGGCCCAAGTGGAGATACCAAGGCAGAAGCATCAGCAAGGTCATCTACTCCTATAGGAGCTGACAAACGATGTGCCACCTTTTTATTAAATTACTCTGGATTTAGAGAAAGATGTTGAAAGTTTATTTTTCACTTGGTCATCAGGGGAACACATGGCTTCAGATGGCGGTTCATTTGAGGCCATATAGTTTGAGATAGAGGTCAAAAGGACTAAATATGTAATTGACTGCTGTTATAATCCAGGGGGTATAAGAAAGAATGTCAATGGCAAGCACTTGCAAATTAGCATGATGAGTACAGGTTGAGTAATTATTATGGGGATTTCAACTATGGGAATGTAAAGTTGAAAGAATGGTCATAGGCAGGGAAGGAAATGGAATTTATATAGCTGCTGAGAGATAATTACCGGAGGCAACATGTAATGGAGGAGACACAAGGTTCAAGAGTCTAGATCTGATCAATGAATTAGAGAACTTAACACAAACCAATCTAGCTATGCTGCCTCAGCTTGGAGAAAGTGATCATGTAGTCTTGACCTGGGAGATTGCCAGATATGTAGATTTTCTGTTAAAAAGGGATATAGGTAGAATTATAAAACAGGTGATTATGACAAGCTGAGGAGTTTGCTTTCAGCAGAGCCATGGCATAAGAATTTGGAGGGAGATATATGGAGGTGCTCAAGGGGTGTTCGAAGAAAGCAATATCTAATGTATACCTAGAGTCAGAAGGATAAATGAAATAGGAGTTACTGTAGATGAATTAATGGCTTCACAGTAGTTGCTCACAAAGAAAAGGTTGTGGAGGGATTAGCAAAAGGTGATCAAGCATGTCCATGAGCAGTATAAGATACAGGCAAGAATGGTGACCAGTATGATAAGGAATGCCAAAGCTAATTATGGGAGAAAGCTAGTTGAAAAAGAATCCTAAAGAGTTCTTTCGCTATGTGGAAAGTAAAAGGAAAGATGACTTTAAAAAGCAATGATGGTGGGGAGGTAATAGAACCAAAACAAATAGTTAAATTACTGAGTGAGCATTTTGCAAAGGTACACCATCTAGGTGGTGAAATCGCAGTGTTAGATGTTACATTGACTGATAGGAGAATAGAAGCTGAAGAAACAGAGGTGCATATAATATTGCAGAAGCTTAATATGAACACAACCATGGTATTCGATGGCATATTATTATTATTTTCCTGACCTCCATGGAGGTTATTTACAAGACTCATTGTGGGAGGTCAGCATTAGTCAACACAAGGTCCATCATAACAATCCTTAAAATCATCCACTGTCTGCACGTTAACCACCCTCTCTGACAATGCATTCATGCTCCTCCCACTCTCCATGCAAAAAACTTTCTTCTTATACTTTTACTCACCACCCTCTTTTGCAACTTCCAGGCCTGTGCATATTATTACTTACTATTATAATAATGGAATTAACTCACGTAAATTATTCTTTATTCGTAGAATTTTTGCCTGAGTACAGGTACAAAGGCTAATTAAACATTAACTATTATATTCACAAAGTGCCACCTAAGTAGCTAAGGTTAAATTTCCTAAATTTATTTTTAAAAAAAGAAAAGTTTTTTTGTTTTTTTTTTAATATATATATGTGTATACAATTACAAGTTAGGAAAGATTTGCTGATTTATAGAGTACTATCTCCCACAAGGGGGAAAGACATAGGCCATCCGATCTGTTTAAGTTAGAGGAGTGAAGTAACATTTTACATATTTTTAGAGGGACCTGTGGCATAGTATAATTATTAAAAACAACACATAAGTCCACAATAATAACTTTAATTAATAAATAAGGTAGATATTTTGTACTAAAAATAATAGTACATCTTCAGTGTTACAAACAGATAGGAATAGAATACAAGTAATGAATATTCAGTGGATCACCCCTATTAAAATACAATGTTGTCACGAGCTAGGAAATGAAAGAAATTAATAAATAATTAATATTTAAGATAATTAGTTTTTTAATGATTACATAAAATAAAAGTCTCCCAGATCTTCGAGAGAGAGAGAGGGGCAATCATTTCAATTTAAATTTGGTTGGTGTAAAAAAGCTTCACAACTTTCTTTAAAGAGGCGTTCATATTTGAACTTGCATCTATGAAGTAGAATAGCTTTATCCCACTGGATATTATGGGTAGTGGTAATACTGTGTTGTGCTAGACCAGACTTCTGAGGTTTGTTGTAATCAATATAATATTGATGTTCTTCAATTCTTTTTTCCACAGAACAGCCAGTTTGTCCAAAATAAGAAACATCGCATTCACAAGGAATTTTGTAAACGCCAGCCAAAGACAGAGATGACAGTTTATCTTTTGTAGAAGGCAATAAGGAAGAAATTTTGTTGATAGGAATATAAGTGGGAATCAATTGGTACTTTTTTAAAATTCTACCTATAGGTTCTGAGATTCCTGGAATGTAGGGGATTGGAACTCTGCGAACTGTTGAAGAAACCTTAGGTATTGGAACATAAGATTCAATTATCTGTTGGATTTGATTAGGGTTGTAATTATTAGATACCATTAACTTTTTAATGATGGAAAGTTCTTGTTGTAAGATTTCTGGAGAAGAGCAAACTTTATGTGCCCTATTACTTAGAGATTTAAGAATACCAAATTTTTGAGATGTATGATGAGCAGACTTTTATGAATGTATCTGCTAGTAAATGTGGGCTTTCGAAAGACACTTGTAGATAAGGTACCAGAAGAAGTTCGAGTAAGCAGGATGTCCAAAAATGATAAAGTACCAGAATTTTCCTTTTCCATGGTGAATTGGATACGAGGATGAAGGCTGTTTATCTGTTGTAGACAGGTGGAAAGCTCATCTTCAGTATGTGGCCAGATGGCAAAAACATCATCACCATAACGATACCAAAGAGATGGTTGAGGGTGAATGGATGAAAACATAGTCTCTTCGAATTGTTTCAAAAAATAGTTAGCCAAAGGTGGAGACAAAGGACTACCCATGGCAGTACCTTCAACTTGTTTGTAGAACTTGTTTTTCCAACCAAAATAACCTGAATGGATAACAAATTCGAAAATTTTTGCGATATCTGGAGGGTAAATAATAAATTGGCTGTGTCAGCTAATGGGATATTGATAAACAGAGATACAATGTCAAAACTGACTAACAACTAATATTCATTACTTGTATTCTATTCCTATCTGTTTGTAACACTGAAGATGTACTATTATTTTTAGTATGAAATATCTACCTTATTTATTAATTAAAGTTATTACTGTGGACTTACCTGTTGTTTTTAATAACATTTCACATTTCTTTGTAAAGCCTAAATTCTTTGTAGAGACTAATCATAATCTCCGAATCATCTAGATGCAGATCGGATCCGATCTGCATCTAGATGATTCAGAGATTATGATTAGTCTAGATGTTGTTTCGCTATTTGCGAATGTTTCGTTGGCGGACAGCATTAAATTACTGTACCAAGAATTTCCTCCAGACATAGTCAAATTATTTGAATTTGTAATAAAGTCCGGTTATTTTTCCTCCAAAAAGCAGTTATACCAACAAATCGAAGGAACAGCAATGGGTAATCCAATATCTCCTGCTATTGCCAACTACTTCATGGAGTACTTCGAACAGTGTATCTTTGACAACATTACACCCAGACCTAACCTGTGGTTCAGATATGTGGACGACATTTTGCCATATGGAAGGACACTTCAGAAGAATTACAACAGTTTCTCTCAAAAATAAATGCACTTCATCCAAGGATCCAGTTCACCCTAGAAGTAGAAGTAAATAAGCAGTTAGCCTTTCTAGACCTCTTAATTCTTCATCAACTGGATGGTAACCTACAATTCACAGTCTATAGGAAGGAGAATCATACAGGCCAGTACATCCATGCTGAATCACATCACCATCCCAGTCAAAAGGCAGGTACCATAAAAACACTAGTTCATAGAGCCCACTCATTTTGTTCTTCAGAAGAACTATTACAAAAAGAATTACAATCTATTAATTCCTCCTTCATATCCAACGGTTATAAGAATTCCTTCATAAAAAGAGCTTTAAGTAGTCATGCTCCAGCATTTACTTCTACTTCTAGGTAAACTGGATAGGCTCTTCAAATACAGAAGGACCTACACGTATACCTATCCCCTATGTACAAGGCATTAGCGAATGCATAGCTAAAGTGTTAAAACAATTAAATATTTGTGTGGCCTTTCGACCGGTCAGAAAAATCTCCACATTCCTCATGTCTCCAAAGGACAAGCTCCCACATCTCAGCTATCCAGGTGTCTACCAGATTCCTTGCTCTTGTGGGTTATCATATTTCGGACAAAAGGGAAGATTTGCTTTGATCCAATTAGAAGAACACAAGTCGTATATCCAGTACCTTGAAACTGAACGGTCTGGACTTGCAGAGCATGCCATCAACACCAGACATAGAGTTCAGTGCAACAAGACAAAAGTCGGTTCCTAATGGAACGGCTTTACAATGAAACATGTGAAACGTTACTTCACTCCCCTAACCTAAACAGATCCGATGGTCTACGTCTTTCCCCCTTGTGAAAGATAGTACTCTATAAATCAGCAAATCTTTCCTAACTTGTAATTGTATACACATATATATATTTATATACATTTGAAAAAAAAAAAGAAAAGAAAAAACTCTTTTTTTTTTTTTAATAAATTTAAGAAATTTAACCTTAGCTACTTAGGTGAAGCTTTGTGAATATAACAGTTATTGTTTAATTAGCCTTTGTACCTGTACTGATGATGCCTGTGATACTCAGGTGAAAATTCTACGAATAAAGAAATGATTTACGTGAGTTAATTCCATTATTATAATAGTAAATAATATGCCTACTCACGGTATTTCCTTACTGAAACTTGTATTATTATTATTATGTGACACCTTCAGGGAGTCCAAAAACTCATCGAGGGGGGGGGGTGCCAACAGCATCGAACAATTGATCCCTTCCAACTACTAACCGCGCTCAAACTTGCTTAACTTTTTGTGAGCCATTAGTAGCAGAGGCTCTACCACTCGACCAACCTTTGCTGGCATTATTATTATTAGTACACCTCCAGGGAGTCCAAAGACTCATCGAGGGAGGGTACCTGCTCTACAAGTCTGTCTCCAACACCATCTACTGCCGACCACCACTACTACTACTATTTCCACAGACAATCACAAACATCCATGGTGGAATTCGAACCAGCAGCCCTTTTGCTGGAGAGCGGATAACGCTAATCACTCGACCAACCAGGCTGGCAATGAGAATGTGCAAGGAAATTAGTTCCTGTAACCAAGCTGTTTAATTTAAGCCTCACTAGTGGGAAGGTGCCAATGGAATAGAAAGAGGACAAAACAGTCCCATTACATAAAAGGAGGCTCCAAGACAGAAGTAACAAAATAAGCCACTCAGAATCTCAGGAGTGGTGGTTAACGTACTGAAAAAATTGGTGAAAAACAGAAGGGACAACACGATTTTGTGAAGGGTGGGTCATTAGTAATTTGCTTACTTTTTATAATCATGTGACAATGGAGTTGGATAATGATAATAGCTACTCAGTGATAGCTATTAATAAAGCTTCAAATAACACACAAACTGCACACTCAGTTAAAACTATCTTATGCATAATATCTAATGTAAATTACACCACATAATTAAAAACAACAACAACAAAAAAAAAAAATTCACCTAGTTTTTCATCAACAAGTTCAGAGTAACAAATTGAAAATGACAACAATAATAAAAACCTGGATGATCCTTAATATAAATTTAGATCTAAGTTTTCTAAAAGAAAATTGCATACCATTGCTTCAGGGTCAAAGCCAAACTGGGAGGAGACTTCCATATCGCCTTTCAAAAATGCGGAAAACTGACGGGGGGGGGGCTTGACGTAATGTCCAATCCTCACCTTCATGTAGTGTGCCTCGTTAGTAGGTATCTACTGGGTACTGAACATACAAGGATGGGCTGGCAATTTGGGACTTAGCTGACCAAACTGTACTGTTTATGGCTTAAACTATAAATGCATATGATGGTACAACATGATGAGATTTCATGCCAGATGGGGTGTCACCTGGTTAAACAAGGTCCCAGCTGTTTTCATCACAGCTGGGACTTCAAGGTCCTAGAAGAAGAAGAATAAACATCTAGAAGAAGAAGAATAAACCCAACATCAGAAGAAATGAAGATAGGAACCATCAATATAAGGAGTATTAATGGCAAGAAAATTGAACTTGCAGAAGAATTGGAAAAGTACCACGTGGACATGATTGGCATTACTGAGACAAAGAAGACAAACAGGTGAGATATTACTAAGTATCAAATGATATTATCAGGCAATAATGATAAAGGAAATGAAGGAGTAGCAATAGCATTCAACACCTAACATGAAAATAAACTTCTTGATTGGAAAACAGTTTCAAGTAGAGTTATGTGGGCAAACTTCAAAATGGGAAAATGGACAGTGAAACTTATTTGTGCCTATGGTCCCACAACAAGTTCTTCTAAGGAAGAAGCAGAGGAGTTTGAGTTATTAGAATAGGCAGCTGACAAAAAAAAAAAAAATGGAAAAAGTGGTCCTTGTTAGAGACCTGAACAGCAGAGCAGGAAATTAATCTCACCAGACATACAGGAACATTTTGGGAAAATTCTGAGAAAAAGACAAAGCTAATAATAATAGTAGGTGTGTGCCGAACTTCTGCTCAGGACATGGACTAGTCATTACTAACACCATGTTTCAATATAAAAATGTGCAGAAGTTCAGTTGGAGAGAAGACGCAAGAAATAAGAAAAGCCTCATTGACTACATCATTGTTGATAGTGATATCATAAAGCTGTTTCAGGATACAAGAGTGTACAGAGGATTCAAAATTAGAAGTGACATTACTTAATACTAACAGGATAAAAATGGATATTACATTGATAAGAACAGCATGTAAGAAAGTTTTAAAAAGAATTAAAGCTGAGTAGCTTTTACAGATAAATTGTAGACTCGAGTATGCAAACATTATTGAAGAAAATTTGCAGCAGTTTGAAAACAAGAAATAAACCTTGGTTTCTCAAACACAAACTATGAAGAAGGCATTGACTGATTTAGCTAGTGAGGTATGTGGTGAAGTTGTATGCAGGATAATTTATATTTTCTATAAAAAAAGGGAATAAAGCTGAATGTGAGAATTATAAAGGAATTTGTCTACTGATTGTTCCAGGTAAGATTTATGCAAGAATCCTTGAAAAGAGGTTGAGAAAGATTGTGAAAAATGGTGGTAGTGGTGAGTGGTGGATACAAAAATAAGAACACCAATTAGTGGACATGTGTTAAAGAAGCAGTCCAAGAAAAGAAGAAAGCATACGAAAGGTTTCTAGCAAATAAGTCAACAGATGTCCTAAAATAATGCAGAGAAAAATGTAAGCGAGCTAAATTATGTATAAAAGCAACTAAACAAAAGTCATGGGAAGACTTCATTCAGTAAGAGCATGGAAAATAAATATCAGGTAGCAACTGGAAGAATGGTGGTACGTTGCGCCCTTTGATTGGAAAAGGCCTAAGTTCACTTCTCATCATGACAAGAGGAATCTTATCTTTATATGGTTTTTTCTCGATTGAAGGTGAGTTAGCCGATATCATACGAGGATTGAAGGGGTTTTTTCCTCCCAGAAACTTGGATTTTTCATCCCGCATACAGACAAATTGGCCTTGAGAACACATGCAATTTAAAAACAAAAAGTACTAGTGGTGGTGGGCAGTAGATTCCGTTGGTGTAGATGATGATAGTAGTGGTGGTTCGCTGTAGTTGGTGGATTAAGTGGAGATGAAGAGTAGGTATCCTCCCTCGGTGAGTCTTTGGACCCCTTGGAGGTGTCACACTATAATAATAATAATAAATATCAGGAAGGTAGCAAAATGTTCTGAAGGCTATTGAAAAAGGCTTAGAAATGGAGAAAAAAGTACTGTAAAAGGAATCAAATATGACAAAGGTGACATGAAAACTGAAGATAAGGATATCCCAGATGTCTGGGGTTATTACTTTGAAAGACTTAAACAAACCATGCAATGACAGAACCATACTAGAAAAATTTTAAGAGGAATGCAAAAAGGAGTACATATCAATACTTGAGGTAGAAAAAGCCATCAAAAACTTGGCAAGTGGAAAGGCAGCTGGAGTAGATGATATCTGAGAATTGCTTAAGTATGGAGGTGTAAACGTTTTGCAGTGGCTACACTACATAATTCAGAGGGCCTGGATAGAAGGTCAAATTCTCAATGATTGGAGAAGAGCTCTCATAATACCAATCCATAAAAAATGGAATAAAGCTGAATGTGAGAATTATAGAGGAATTTGTCTACTGTTTGTTCCAGGTAAGATTTATGCAGGAATCCTTGAAAAGAGATTGAGAAAGATTGTGAAAGAGAAACTTGAAGAAGAAAAAGCAGGATTCAGGCCAAACAGAGGTTGTCAAGATCAGGTGTTCACGTTAAGACAAACAGTTGAGAAATCGTGGGAATATGACAAGGTTCTGTACTTCAGTTTTGTAGATCTGGAAAGGCATATAACAAGGTGCCAAGGAAAAAGCTTTTCAAAACACTACAATTATATGGGGTGGATGGAATATTATAAAGAGCAATCCATACCCTATATTTAAGTTGTCAGTCAGCAGTTAGAATTGAAGGAAATACAGGAAGATAGTTTAATGTAAAATCAAGGGTAAGACAAGGATGCATGGCTGGCCGGCCTGGCTGGTCGAGTGGTTAGCATATCCGCTCTCCAGTCAAAAGGCTGCGGGTTCGAATCCCGCCGTGGGCATGGATGTTTGTGATTGTCTCTGGAAAGACCACTAGTGGTAGTCGGCAGTAGATGGTGTTGATATAGTTGCAGTCAGTTGGTGGATCGAGTGGTGGAGACAGTTGTAGAGCAGGTGCCCTCCCTGCTCTACAACTCTGAGTCTTTGGACTCCCTGGGGGTCAAATAATAATATATGGATCATATTATGAAAGAAAGTAGCATTAAGCCTGATATAAGAATTGGAGATGTCAAACTTAGCTCTTTGCTTTATGCAGATGATGTGGCTCCTAAACACATCTAGTGCAAGTCTCCAAGATTCTCTAACTAAATTGAATAACAGATGTAACAATTTAGCACGAAAATCAGCAATTAAAAGACGAAAACCATGAAAATAAGAAGGTTAGCAAAACAGGTGTTCAGTGCCAAGATGACATGAAAAAGACCCAGAGGAAGCCCAAGGTCTAGTTGGATTTATTCAGTTAGAACTGCCTTAGAAGAATGAAATGTTAGATATGAGAATATCAGTGCTCACAAGTAATAGACTAATTTAGAGGAAAATTGTGGATAGAAGATTAATAATAATGTAAACTTAATCATGTAGTGCTGTCATAGTAACCTGAACATCCCATCCCTTGGGGATATATATATATATATCAGGAAATTGATGATGATAAGACATATCTAGTCTATATAAACTAATATATCATAGATATATATCTAATGATCGTATATTTATGATATGTTCATTAATGTGAAATATATATTCATTACTGATATGTTCATTAATATTAACAATCTGATAAGATCATTAATATGATATGGCAAAAACCTGTAACATCTAACTTGGAAAATATTTACCCATTTGTATTGATTATAGTTCGCCCACCGATTTGAGGTCCCTCGACACTTCAGTGCATGTCAGAAAGAGGAGAATCTATTCCGATAATAGGCTAATCAGTCTGTCTTCTGGGATGCAATAATAAACAAACTGAGTTTATTTATTATTACAGGTCGGAAAATTTAGCTTTTCTTTTACGAACATTGCTGTTTTTAAAGTGTAACTATTTTGCTTGTATAACAGTTGGAAAAATGTACGTAGAGTGTTAATACATGCAAATACTGCGTTCTACATAAAACAATGTCACTTCGCTCCATGATAAGTTTCCTTTTATTTTCTGGGACTTTTTAAAACAAAATCCGATTTCATGAAGTATTTTCCTTAAAGTTTCTCTTTTCCAAGGAAAATTAATTTTTTCTTTAAGCACAGGAATCAATTTCGGAACAGTTGGCACTCTTTTCTCGACCACGTAAAATTCATGAATAGCTCTTCTTATAACGTCTACATCAAAATCATTCAAAGCTACGGTTTCGATGGTTTTCTTTCTCTGCCGTTTTTCTCAGTCGACCCCGATACGCCCGAAATTGCACTTGCACGTTTTATGACTTGAGAAAGGGGAACAAGAAGAGCCTTCTGACGATTCTTTTTCGCAGAATGTCAGCACATTATTCAATATTCTTTTGCAAGCGCTACTGAAACGTGTAACAATAGAACTTGTTGACTGTACTGGATCCATCATACAAATTAATAATAAAAAAATAATGCAAAAAGAGAACAACAAAAATCAAGCTAGTACAGCAACAGACAAGAAAGCACGTGATTTCACATGTTGGCGACCAATTCGTACATCCTTCATTTCTTTTTCTCCTTCAGCATGAATCGACTATTCTTGGCACCAAGCCAAGAAGGGATCTAGAAATGGTGGGCGAACTATACCTCTGAGTTCAATTTCAATAACAACAGAAAGTATCTATTTAATAAATGATGCAAATAAATGAAACTAATTAAACCTCATCATTAAATCTGTATTACTGCAATAAATTTTAAACTTAATACCTCATATTTTTCAAGTGGAACACTAGCAGTGTCACATCAAAAGTGACTACATGATAAACAAGGTGGTTTCATGTAGTTTATCAAATAAATGAATCAAATAATCATGCTTAAAACTAAAAGGTAATATCTGTTTCTATTAAAAATAATAATAAAAGTAACAATTTTAAATTTTCTCAAACTCATATCTGCAATCTTTAATCAAATGTTTCATTTTTATCTCACCTCATATCCAAGTTAAAATTGGTTTAAACACTATGTGCTGCTGTTCCAACCTACACCAAAATGAAAGTATTTTACTTGTTGATGCTACTATTTTCACTGTTTTTTGTCTTTTTATTGTTGATTTTCAACAACAACAACAAAAAATAATTTTTTTTTAACACGATGATCTTTACGTTTTAGGTGGAAAATGAATTTCATTGCCCAGTGTGAGACCGCTGCCTGCTTATTGGAAGCCTGAAGTAGCTTGAAAAAAAGTTTCATGTTTGGTCTCTAGATCAAGGTTCCAAGACACTGTAAAAATATAAATTAAAAAGAAATACAAAAAGAATATATAAAATCAATAAAGATGAATAAAAAATCCTTATTCTGCTCACAATATGAATGTACCCATAGCTTTACAAATAAAGCTTTCATGTGTGGGAGCAACATAACAAAAGTTATTCAGTTTCGTTAAGAATATTGAAAACTTCTACTGGATTCACCAATGTTCACATAAAGAACAGAGTTCAGATGAATATTGTGAATTCTGATATCAGGTACATACAACTTTCCTTCATAATGTGAACCATACAAATCACGAATAAGAGATGTGAATCGCTGTCTTACACCTAATTTTAAGGATGCAACTCTAGCTCACCTCCACGTGGTGCATGCTGGTAACAGTAAAGAGCTAGAAAGACTTGGCCATCCAGGCTATCTTAGGATCTCCTGGATTAGTGTACATGCATATCATATGCAAACATTTTATTAGGTTACAATGATGGAAACTAGGACTCATCCTGCCAACCAGAAGTGTCCTAAGACTCGGTCCATTGGACAACTGCTCAGAGTCTGCCAATAGGCAAATATAGAAAGCATCAGCAGGGATAAGAGTGAATGTCTTACTAGACTTCTTAATGACAACAGAACTGACATTGCCATCACACAAGAAACCAATGCAAGTAATGAGCCGCAACTATGAGAAAGAGGCTCCATTATGGGTTTCAATCTTATAGGAGCAACATACCATCTGATGTATGGGATAGCCGCCTATGCCCAAAATTCACTTACTAAAGTCCATTTCATTTCTGCTAGCAATGTTTCAGGCATATCTACCATTATTATAGAAGTTAACGACCTAAAAATAATTCATGTCTAAAAGCCACCATCTACAAGCTGGCCTGATGAAGTTTTGCCAAACTTAATATGGCAGATATGCCAACCACTCAGCCTGGCTGGCCGAGTGGTTAGTGTATCCGCTCTCCAGCCAAAAGGCTGCAGGTTCGAATCCCACCATAGGCATGGATGGTTGTGATTGTGGTGGTAGATGGTGTAGTTGCAGTTAGTTGGTGGATTGAGTGGTGAAGACAGAGTTGTAGAGCAGGTGCCCTCTCTCGAAGAGTCTTTGGACTCCCTGGAGGTGTCAAATAATAATAATACACCCTGCTGTTTACATTGGAGACTTTAACAGCCATCATACCCAATGGGGTTATAGAGAAACTGATGCAAGTGGTGCTAAGCTAGCCAAGTGGGCAGATACAAACAACATACAGCTGATTTTCGATTCCTAGGATAATTGCACTTTTAACTCAGCTAGATGGAATAGTGACAACAACCCCAACTTATTTTTTGTTACAACCAATCAAAGGGGACAAATAGCCATCGTGTTTTAGGAAGATTCACACACAGTCAACACTGCCCTATCTTTATTCAGGTGGGCCCTCAAATCCCAATTATTGAAACTACACCAATGCCACATTGGAATTTTGTAAAGGCAAACTGGAACAGCTTCTCATCAGATCTAGATAAAAATGTGCACTGGATTCCACCACAACCTTGTAATGACCGAAGATCTGTGAAAATAGTAATTTCTACAGCCAAAAAACACATCCCTAGAGGTGCCAAAAAAGAATACATACCTGGCTGGAGTGAAACCAGCAAAATACTTTATAACGACTTTCTGAATAGCAGACGTGTAGATGTCACAAATGATCTTATTGACAGCTTAAATGAAGCTAGAAAGAACAAATGGATTGACACCATCGAAAGACTGTACTTTAAACATTCAAGCAGGAAGGCATAGAGCCTTCTTAAAAAGTTGAGTGGTAATTCCCATCATTCCCATGCGAAAGCTGCTGTTAGTGCAAACTGTGTTGCCAATCGGATAGTGAATCTGTCCAGAGCTAAATCAGAAAAAACCCACACTAAAATAATTAGGAAGGAATTGACCAGACTTAAAGAAGGGTGTCCTGAAGCAATTCATCTATCGAATCCATTCAACAAAAAAGAACTTCTTCTTGCTGCATTCCAGGGAGTGAAAACTGGTAAAGCACCTGGTTTTGATAACATTCACCTTGAATTTTTAAAAAACTCTGGACCAAATACAATGGTATGGCTGACAAAATTATTTTTTAACATTCTACAGTGTGGCAGATTACCAGCAGAATTTAAAAAATTGAAGATAATAGCCATCCTGAAACCTGGAAAGTCCACTGATAAACCTGAAAGCTATAGACCTATAGCACTGCTCATAGTCTTTCTTAATCTATTAGAAGAACTTATTTACAGAATTAGTACAATTATTATTGACACTCTCCCTCATGAACAGGCCAGTTTCAGGCCCAGGTGCAATCGTAAAGATCAAGTTTTGGCCCTAATGACTCATACAGAATCAAAGTAGTTTCTTTGATTCTATATAAGTGCCTTATAAAATGCCTTAAAACTGGTGCAGTCTTTATAGATTTGATGGTCGCATATGACACCGTATGGAGAAACAACATGATCTACAAGCTCCTTAAAATGCTGAAATGTAAAAAAATTATCCATCTGATCAATGCTATTCTGTCTAATAGAACAATACAGATAGTTATAGATGATGATATGAGCAAGCCAAGAACACTTGACAATGAACTCTTACAAGGGTCAGTTTTGGTCCCTCTTCTATTCATTTTGTATATTTCTGACCTCCAAGAACAAAGTCTAGAAAATTCGCATATGCTGATGATCTATGCATCACATTCCAACACCAGAATTTCTGTACTATACAGCACATACTAACTAGTGACCTAGAGGAGCTAAACCACTTCTTTGAGAAGTGGCATCCTATTCCAAGCACTACCAAGACTGAAACATGCTGTTTCCATTTGAACAATAGCATATCACGTGACATCTTAAGAGTGCTACTAAATGGGAACATACTACCACACAATTTTAATTCAAAATATCTGGGCATAACCCTAGACAGAACCCTCTCCTTCAATAGACATCTCTCCAATATTGCTGCCAAACTCAGGACTAGAAATAACATACTGCATTAATTTGCTGGAACAACCTGAGGTGGGGGGGGAGGGACTTGTACTCCCATATTAAGGACATCTGCTCTGGGCCTTGTTTACTCAACTGCTGAATACTGCTCAGCTATCAGGCTGAACAGTGCACACGTTAAATTAATTGATACCATCCTGAATCAGACAATGCATATCATTTCTGGAACAATAAAGACTACTCCATCATATTGACTACCAGTTCTGAGCCACATACAACCGCCACAACTATGATGCCAAGACAACCTGATTAGGGAATATAACAAAATTTGCCAGAATCCACTGCTTCCTATAAACTCTGATATTGACAGCTATACATCACAGAGGCTTAACACACCTGCCTATTATAACAGCACAACAACTTGTCACTGAGGACTATGATGCAACAATAGAATGGCAGATGGAACGAATTGCCCAAGCCCCAGTAATCTGGCAGACACTGTCTTTAACCCAAACAGCACTCCATCAGGGTTCGACCTACCTTGAAAAATATGGACCTCCATAAATAAGGTTCGTACCAACCATAGTAGGTGCAAAGCTTCCTTGTTTACTTGGGAAATAAGACCAAACTCATCTTGTGATAGTGAGGATTACCAAATTATACAACATAACATGTTTGACTGTCCTCAGAGTCTACACAGGACCTGTAACTGACTTTATAACAGTTTCTAGAGATGCTGTTGATTGGCTGTCGAACTTATACATTCAATTTTAATTTTATGTTTATTTGTATATTTTTATGTGTACATATGACTACAGTGTCACTTCACACTAGTGTCTTCTTTTATACATCTTTTATGCATTTTATTGTCTTGTACATCCTTTTTTTTGTGTGTGTGGTGGCATATGCATGTATTCTTCTTAGCCAAACACTAAATAAATAAATAACCTAATTTTACATCAAACCATCCTCCTGTAAATTCTTCACTTCTTCTGATGACATACAACTCAAACATAATAGTGTTTAATTTTGCTATATGTAAAGTTTTAAGTTTTGGGATCTTCAGATTGGATACTGCACACTCTATATGTAGAAGTATGCTGGAGGAAGTATGGGAGATCTTGAGGTTATAGTGTGTCGAAAGTTGAAATTTAAAGGAACATGTTGCAAAGGTGATTAAGACAACTCAGAGGATTGCTGCAATATTAATATGAACATTAATCAGCAGAAATAAAACAGTAGTGGTTCCATTGTATAAGGCCCTGATCAAACTACATCTGGATTACTGTGCTCAAATTTGGTCACCAGTTTAGAGAGGATGCAGAGGCAGTTGACAAAAATGATTTCAGAAATGTGAATGTTAATTATAAAGATAGATTGAAGTCATGTAATCTGCAGATTACATGACTTCTGGCCAATAGAAGGTGAAGAGTTGATATGACTGAGATTAAAGCTGTTGAGAGGTATTTACTGGATGGATAAAAGACTGATTGTTAAGACAGTGGAAATAAGGAAAGGGCAAGAACTAGAGGTCATCCCTGGAAATTATACAAGTGGTGAATAAGAGGGTGAGAAGTATTTTTCTTTTTATGGTGGGTGAGCAGAATGCATTGCTGAGTATGTTGTGAATGATAAGAGCATGAATGAGTTTAAGCTTCAATATGATATATATCTTACATGCAGGAGAGATTATGGAAAATCTGTGGGCAATCTTATGGAAAATCCATAAGTCTGTGGACTCTTGTAATATATGTATACTATTTCACGTTGTAATTAAATATAATGTATACTTCTTATATAACATATGTAATCATTAATTGGATAAATTTCTCTCTCTCTTTCTTTGAACGTATCAAAGACAGGAATGGTGCATTACTAACAGAAGAATTGGAAATCAAAAACAGATGGAAAGAATACTGTGAGGAAATGTACAATAGAGTTGATAAAGAAAATGTGGAGGAGCCCTCTCACCAGGAAAATTTTGATTTGGAACCTCCTCCACTTAGGCATGAAGTTGAAAGAGCAGTTAAGCAGTTTAACAGCAATAAGGCCCCAAGTGTAGATGAAATCCCAGCCGAGTTAATTAAGTCCTCAAGTGATGGAGGGAAAAGAGTGTTTCGTAGATTGATTACAAGGATATGGGAGATAGGATCATGGCCTAGAGACTGGAAGAAGTCTGTTTTCACACCACTACATAAGAAGGGAGATATGAAGGCTAGCAGTAACTATAGAACTATTAGTTTAATATTTCATTCAAGCAAACTTTTATTGAAGATCATGCTAAATAGCATTGAGGCCAAAGTTGAATCAGAGATGTCTGAGGAACAAGCATGTTTCAGAAAAGGCAAGGGCATCAGAGATCAGATCCACTGCCTTAGACAGATCATAGAAAAATATAAAGAATTTAGACTCCCTCTGGTAATGCGTTTCTTAGACTACTCTAAGCTTTTGACTGTGTTCAGCATGTGAAACTGTGGGAAGTAATGAAAAGAATCAATTTTCCTCAACACACTATCAGGTTGATAGCCAAGTTGTATAGGTAGCAAGAAGCCATGGTAAAAACAGGTCTTGGATTGACTGATTCGCTTCAAGTTGGAAAAGGAGTCAGGCAAGGATGTTTACTTTCTCCTCACTTGTTTAGTATATATGCGGAGGACATCATGCATGAAGCATCAGATAAGCCCAAGACAGGAATTAGAATAGGAGGCAGATTGATCAGTAATTTGAGGTATGCTAATGATATAGTACTCCTTTATAATGACAAGGAAGAATTAGGATAAATTCTTGACAAAGTTAACAAGATCAGTAATAACAGAGGACTTCAACTCAATCCTAGCAAGACAAAGATTATGGTTCTCAAAGAAAATACAAACATGGAAGCTCTTGAGAAAGAAGTGTACCTAAATGGAGAAAGAATTGAAGAAGTCAACAAGTCAGCAAGACTACCTGGGATCCATTATTAATGGGAAGAATTGCTGTTCAGAAGATGTCAGAAGATTAGGAATGGCTAAAACAACAATCAGAGACTTGTCTAAAATCTGGATCTATCTCCATAGAAACAAAGTTGAGGATTTTAAATGCAGTTGTTTTTCCAACAGCAACATATGGATGTGAGATTTGGAATCTAAAGAAGTCAGATAAGAAAAGGTTATATCTGCTTTTGAGATGTGGTGTTACAGAAGGCTGTTGAGGATATCATATCTGAAAGGCATACAAATGAATGGGTGTTAGAAAAGAGTAGAACTTTGAGGCTCCTTAAGAATATTGACAGAAGAAAGTTAAAATATTTTGGACACATTGAAAGGATAGAAGGACTTCTCAGAACAGTAATTATTATTATTATTTGTCACCTCCAAGAAGTCCAAAGTCTCATCGAGGGAGGACATCTATTCTACAACTCTGCTTCCACCACTCACAATCCACCAACGGCATCTACAGCCGACCACCACTAGTATTTCCACAGACAATCGCAAACATCCATGCCCACGGTGGGATTCGAACTCACAGCCTCTTGACTGGAGAGTGGACACGCTAACCACTCAGCCAGCCAGGCTGGCGCGTAATAGAAAGTAAAGTTCCTGGAAAAAGAGGAAGGGGTAGGCCATCAATGAGATGGATGGATGGGGTGTGTGTGTGTGTGTGTGTGTGTGTGTGTGTGTGTGTGTGTGTGTGTGTGTGTGTGGAGTGACTGATTTTCAGAGAATTGAAGCCTCCAGGAAAGCAAACAACAGGCTGCATGGAGAGGCCTGGTATGGCAAAGTATGGTCACTCCGATGCCGTATGGTCACCGAGCATCGGAGTGACCATACGGCATCTGTGGATGCCCAGTGAACATATAGATAGAAGTACATAGAGATAGACATACTGCACAATATAATAACCTATTTATACCATATAATTGTAGCATTTTGAACATCTCTTCTCTTGGCACATTCTCACATATCTTTTCCAAATCTGCAAACTTAAATATAGATCCTTTATGTTCCCATGCTATCTCAACTATTTGCTTTAATTTATGCAGTACAATTATAAATCTCATACACACGCACGGTGTATGGCACAAAAAGATTCACAAAGGTGGTCAGTGGTCTTTGGAATGTGAAGTACGAGGACAGACTGAGAGAATGTAAGTTGCAGAACCTCATGAATAGGAGAAAGAGAGGAGATATGAGTGAGAGATATAAGCTAGTCAGGGGGTGTTATCAGGTTGACATGGAAGAAACTTTTCATAGAATGGGAGAAGAGGAGTAGAATAAGAGGCCATCTCTGGAAACTGTATAAGGAGGGTGTACGCAGAGGAGTGAGGAGCAGGTTCTTTGCATGGAGAATGGTTGGTGAGTAGAATGCATTGCCTGAGTGTGTTGTAAATGTAGACACACTGAATCAGTATAAAGCATGGTTCAATGAGCATTGTGTGCAATAGCGTGTACCACCCCATGATGAGTCTGACTCCAGTGAGTCAGATGTTGATGTTAATAATAATATATGTTTACACACGACAATATGTACATCCACAACTATCAGTGAAATCTTGATTAAATAAAGCATTAATGATGGTAGATTATGTGCTCGAAGTGAGCACCTTGTCTTTCAACAGGTTTCATAGCATATGTGAAGGTTCTCTGTCATCTTGGATAACAAGGGTTGGAACATCTGCTATGCAATTTTATCTTTAGTTCATCAAAGTCTGAAGGCAGGTCATGGTAGAATACCAAACAAAGACAACAAGTGATGTGAGATCAGGAGAACATGAAAGGTACAGAATTCTATGAACCCCAAAATAAGCCTTCCAGGGAAGTGTTCTGAGAAACAGGTTCTACAGTCCATGTGATGTGTGACAGGTTGCTCCATCCTGTTGGAATACCTATGTGTAAAATGGAATGTTTTTTTGCATGATGCATCCTATGCAAATCCTGGGTGAATGGAACCAGCACATTCTTGATGTAGCATTCGCTATTCAAGGTCACGGTTACACCAACCTCTTAAATGAAGTAGGGCACAATTATGCCATGGCTAGAAACTGCACACCATTCAGTAACATTTTCACTGTGAAGAGGTTTCCCTTGGACAAATTCAAGTCTCAAGAAAACTGTTTATCCGTTTACATGACTGCTGAGATTGAAATGCACTTCATTCGAGAACCAGACATTATGGAGGAAGGACTGATCTTAATAGACAATACTGCTTGAGGCATGCTTATGGAAATGACGAACAAACTGCTCACAAACATGTTGTAGGCTTGGACCATTTGCTCTACCAACTCCAAAGCAACATAATTCCCCCTAGCAGGGGTAATTATGCTGTTATCAGCCCTATCAGGATCCAACCACATTTTGTTTATTACAATAATTTTGAGGAAAATAAACTCAGTGAAACCATTTCAAAATTCTTATTCCTGATACTCCTGTAATTTTTGTGGATAAATGCAGAGGTAAATACAAAAAAGAGTGAATGAACAAGAGGCACATACATTAACAACTTCCACTCTTGGAAGTTGTGTGAAGGTATACGATTCCAAATGAGTCACTTAGTTTCATTATGATAGAAAAGTTACTGTTGAGTGAGACTTCTCATAATGAGCCCGGTTGTAGCCCGGAATCCGAGAGGTTGTTGTAATAAATTGGGTGTCCTGAAAAAAAAAAAAAAAAAAAAAAAAAAGATAATCGGTAACTAGTTGCAGTTATTTATTTCTTTAAAACAAAAACCCAAATCATACTTACAATTATCACTCACAAAAGGCAAAATAACAGATTAAATTATTCCATTCCATCTTCCTTTTTTTGTCAAGTTCAATTACATGTGACAGCCAAGTATCTGGGATTCTTTGAAACAGAATTACTGCTTTATAATAAATTTAGTTTAATCCTTTATCCAAGTGTGTGCAAACAAAGTTTGCGCCTGAAAGTATCTTCAGGACTGAGGTAAGGTGGTACAACACCGGATGACTCCTTGTAAAGGTGGAGCAAGCTACCAACACTTCTATCTCAGTATCTTCCATAATGCAAAACACATCTCCTTGCGGATATGTATAATGTTATGCATTAAATGGGAAGGGCCATAATGTATAATGTATATATAATGGATAACATTATACATATCCGCAAGGAGATGTGTTTTGCATTATGGAAGATACTGAGATAGAAGTGTTGGTAGCTTGCTCCACCTTTGCAAGGAGTCGCCCAGTGTTGTACCACCTTACCTCAGTCCTGAAGATACTTTCAGTCGCAAACTTTGTTTGCACACACTTGGATAAAGGATTAAACTAAATTTATTATAGTCTGACCAAGTGAAAAATAAACTTTCAACATCAAATTACTTCTTTAGATAAGAGGATTAATCCTTTGTGCATTTCCTGCTAAGTTTGAAAATTGTGTATACTCTTCTGGCCAGTTTGTTTTTCCATTGTAGTATGAAAACCCATGATTTCCAGGAGGAAAACCCTGCCACCTCCATATGAGATTGGCCGAATCATTTGAAAAGCCCTGATGAAAGGTTCTTCACATCCTGAACAAAATTCAAATCATGATCATTCAAAACAAGGGGAATCACTGATAATGACCATTCCCCTTTCAAATGCAGTTGAATTATTGCATTAAAAATGCATAATGCAAAGCTACATCAGATAAATTGAAACATGTGCTTAATGATTTTAACTCAAATGTTAGAATTGCTTCTAAGCATCTGAAAATTCAATCCTCAAAACAAAAACGCTTTGGTGGAGTATTCAATAAATTTCAAAGAATCTGTTATTATACATAAATTTAAATCGGAAGGACTTTCCAAGAATGAACATGTACTAAATAATGAGCAGTGCTAAATCTTAATCAAAAACATTCAAAAATTAAACACAAATGTTTAACAGTTAAAAACTTTGCACATTAAAATTTATAGATAAAACTTAATATTCATGTAAAAACTGACTGATATGCTTCTGGAAATTTATATACTGTAATAATGTCTTTCTTTCAGGAGGATATGCCACACTGCTAAGGCTTGAGAAGCTAAAAGAAAGGGAGGGGGGATTTTAAAAGCAATAAATGAGTTTCAGGTTTAATGTCAGATTATACAGCATATCTACTATGTATAATATGTTAACAGAAATCTTATTATGCACAAATTTATTTAAAGAAATTTATAAATATTCATATAGCTTTATCATGCCAACATTAGCATGATCTCATACAAATCAAAAAACATTTTCAAAATAATCAGTTCTCAAAGGCTGTTGAAAAAATTTAAGCTTAAATAATCCAAAGTTTTTATAATCCCCTCCACAAAAGAAGACCATCACTACAACCAGCTTCTAAACAATAATAATCAAATTGAAATAAAACAAGTAATAAATCAAGAAAGAAATGAAGATACAATACAGTTAAATGACCTAAAGAAAATATTGGAAAAACTAAAAAATAGAAAAGCTACAGGAGAAGATGGAATAAATTCAGAACTATACAAATACAACTCTAATTCATTTAAATTACAATTAATTAAATTCCTAAACAGAATATGGGAAGAAGGAAACATCCCAGAAGAATGGAAGACAGCAACAGTCATAAACATATTCAAAAAAGGAAACAGAAATGATTGTGGAAACTGCAGAGGAATATCCTTGTTAAATACATTCTATAATATAACATCTAGATATAATTAAAAGTAAATTAACACCATGGGCCGAGGAGAAGAAAAATGTGGCTTTAGGAAAGGAAGCTCCTGAACAGATCCCACATTTACACTGAAACAAATTATAGAAAAAAAAATAGAATTTAACCTGCCAACATATATGGCCTTCCTGGATTATGAGAAGCATACAATTAAATCAAATGAACAAAATTAATCAGTATACTGTATGAATGGAAAGCTCCACCTCAAACCACAAAAGCAATATGGAAGGAAGCTATATTAAAATTAAAATTAATAATGAAACAACTGAAAAAATTAAAACCAATAGAAGTCTCATTCAAAGAAGTGGATTATCACCAATACTCTTTAATATATATATATGGAAAAAATTTCAAGAGAGTGGAGGAAAAACAAAATCATAGGAATTAAAATAGGAAATAAAGAATTAACCAGCCTTTTGTATGCTGACGATCAAGTTATTTTTGCTGAAAATGAAGACCAATTAAAGAAAAATCTACACATATTGAACAAAACAATAGAACAGTATGATTTTAAGAGGAACCTGTGGTATAGTAAACTAATTAATAAGGAAACATGTAAAAACCACAGTAATATCTTTAATTAGTAAAAGGACAATTATTTCGAATATTTCGTACTAAAATTAATAGTACATATTCAGTGTCTGTTACAGTAATAGGAATGGAATACAAGCAAAACGTTCGGTGAATCACCTATTAAAATACAATTGTTACCGCGTGCTAGGAAATAATAGAAAAATAATAAATTTAATCTATTAAGATAAACGTTTTTTTACATAAGATAAAAGTCTCCCAGATCTTTGAGAGAGACAGACAGTCATTTCTATTTAAATTCACAACTTTCTTTGAATAAGCGTTCATATTTGAATCTGCATCTATGGAGGAGAACAGCTTTATCCCAATGGACACTATGAGTAGAGTCAATACTGTGCTGCGCCAGACCAGACTTCAGTGGTTTGTTATAATCAATATAATATTGATGTTCTTTTATTCTTTTTACCAAAGAACGGCCAGTTTGTCCAAAATAAGAGACATCCCATTCGCAAGGTATTTGGTAAATGCCACCAAAAATAGAGAAGACAGTTTTCCTTTGTAGAAGGTAATAAAGAAGAAATTTTGTTCATAGGAATATATGTTGGAATCAATTGATACTTTTTCAGAATTCTACCTATAGGTTCTGAGATTCCTGGAATGTACGGAATAGGAACTCTACAGACTGTTGAAGAAGCTGTAGGTATTGGAACATAAGAGTCAAGTATATGTTGGATTTGATTGGAGTTGTAATCATTTGATTCCATTAACTTTTTTAATGATGGAAAGTTCTTGACGTAAGATTATTGGGGAAGAGCAAACTATATGTGCTCTTTGAATTAGAGATTTAAGAATGCCAAATTTTTGAGACGTGTGGTGCGCAGACTTTTTGTGAATGTATCTGCCAGTAAATGTGGGTTTTCGAAACACGCTTGTAGATAAGATACCAGAAGACGTTCAAGTAAGGAGGATGTCCAAAAATGGTAAAGTACCAAAGTTTTCTTTTTCCATAGTAAATTGGATGTGTGGGTGAAGATTATTTATCCGTTGTAGAAAAGTGGAAAGTTCATCTTCAGTGTGTGGCCAATAGCATCGATATAACGTTACCAAAGAGATGGTTGAGGATGAATGGATGACAACATAGTATCTTTGAATTGTTTCAAATAGTAGTTTGCCAAAGGTGGAGACAGAGGACTACCCATGGCAGTACCTTCAATTTGTTTGTAGATTTTGTTTTTCCAACTGAAATAACCTGATAATACTATGCCACAGGTTGCTCTTAAAATCAGAATCATCATCCTTCATGGGGAAGAATTTACTAAACTAACAGGAAAATTAGGAAAATTATCAGTTCTACAAGGTAAGCTTCGAGCACGGATTGCCTTCCTCAAAAAAGTGCCATGATATTAAAGTTATTCCCACTTTCGCTAGATTTAAACAAACAATTCGGCCGCCTGGAGCCCACTCTATTTATATTTGCGCAAGTTTTTCCTTAATTTGTAATCAATTTCGTACTGCCAAAAAAGAATTAGCTTCTAATATCAATTCTATATCAGTTCTCGAAGAAGACATTTCAGCTGTTCTTAATGAAGAATTATTAGATACTGTTCTTCGATTATTAAAACAATCTTTATCCTGGTCTTATGGGAAAAACTTTCAAAATCTTATGCAAAAATACAATTCTTTATATAACAAGCAAAAGAAAAACCTTACCTCTGACAGTATGTCTACAAATAAATGGATTGTAAACATTTCCAATCGCCTGTTATCCAATGCTGAAACCAGTGCTTTAGCAAAGGGCCTTGATTTTGCTGTTATTCCTTCAAGCATTCCTTATCTTGATTTCTTACATAATATAGAATGCAATCTATCAAGACTTCCTAGCGAAGATGCCAACAAACTACGTTTTGAAGTTGCGACTTCGTTATTCAAAAGCAAATCACCGCCATGCAATTTATCAAATGCTGAAATCAAAGGTCTAACTTCTTTAAGAAAAGATATTACAATATCCATTTCTAAGGCCAATAAAGGAAAAGCTATTGCAATCATGAATAAGACTGACTATGAGACAAAAGTACCCAGCCTATTAGAAGATACCACGACCTATCAAGAGATCACACGTAATCCTACTAATTCACAAATTAAACAACTAAATAAATTACTTGATGAAGTTATCAGTTGGGATCCTAACTACAGGGATAAAATATGCACCTACTTTGGAAGAACTCCTCGTCCATGTGGACTCCCTAAAATCCATAAAGAAGGCTGTCCTGTACGACCTATCGTGAATTGCATTGATTCTCCAACTTATCAGATTGCAAAAGTATTATCACATTCCTTAAGTGCTCTCACTGGTCATTCCAGATCCTATACAAAAAAATCAAAAGATTTTCTTGAAAAAATCAAGGATATTAAAATTACAGATTCTGAATTGTTAGCCAGTTTTGACATCATTTCTCTGTTCACCAATATCCCTTTAACCGACACAGTCAATTCTTTATATGAAGATTACCATCCAGATATCGCAAGGATATTCGAATATATCATCCACTCAGGTTATTTCAATTAAAAAAACAAAATCTACAAACAAATTGTAGGTACTGCCATGGGTAGCCCTCTGTCTCCACCTTTGGCAAACTACTATTTGAAACAATTCGAAGATACTATGTTCTCATCCATTCATCCTCAACCATCTCTTTGGTACTGTTATGTCGATGATGTTTCTGCTGTTTGGCCACACACTGAAGATGAACTTTCCATTTTTCTACAACAGATAAATAACCTTCACCCATGCAATCAATTCACTATGGAAAAAGAAAACTCTGGTACTTTACCATTTTTGGACATCCTCCTTACTAGAACGTCTTCTGGTATCTTATCTACAAGCGTGTTTCGAAAACCTACATTTACTGGCAGATACATTCACAAAAAGTCTGCGCACCACACGTCTCAAAAATTTGGCATTCTTAAATCTCTAATTCAAAGAGCACATACAGTTTGCTCTTCTCCAATAATCTTACAACAAGAACTTTCCATCATTGAAAAAGTTAATGGAATCAAATGATTACACTCCAATCAAATCCAACATATACTTGACTCTTATGTTCCAATACCTACAGCTTCTTCAACAGTCTGCAGAGTTCCTATTCTGTACATTCCAGGAATCTCAGAACCTATAGGTAGAATTCTGAAAAAGTATCAAATGATTCCAACATATATTCCTATCAACAAAATTTCTTCTTTATTACCTTCTACAAAGGAAAACTTTCTTCTCTATCTTTGGCTGGCGTTTACCAAATACCTTGCGAATGTGATGTCTCTTATTTTGGACAAACTGGCCATTCTTTGGAAAAAAGAATAAAAGAACATCAATATTATACTGATTATAACAAATATAATATTTGTCGGTGCTGCGCCAGACAAGACTCTGAAGTCTGATCTGGCACAGCACAGTATTGACTCTACTCATAGTGTCCATTGGGATAAAGCTGTTCTCCTCCATAGATGCAGATTCAAATATGAACGCTTATTCAAAGAAAGTTGTGAAACTATCTTACACTGACCGAATTTAAATAGAAATGACTGTCTGTCTCTCTCAAAGATCTGGGAGACTTTTATCTTATGTAAAAAACCATTTATCTTAATAGATTAAATTTGTTATTTTTCTATTATTTCCTAGCACACAGTAACAACTGTATTTTAATAGGTGATCCACCGAACATTTTGCTTGTATTCCATTCCTATTACTGTAACAGACACTGAAGATGTACTATTCATTTTAGTACGAAATTTATTCTTTTACTAATTAAAGATATTACTGCGGTTTTTATGTGTTTCTTTATTAATTAATAGAACAGTATGACATGAAAATCTCAATAAATAAAACGAAACCAATAGCATTTCAAGGTAAAGAAATTAAAAGATACAAACTAGTCATCCACAACAAAGTAATAGAACAAGTGAAGAAATTTAAATATCTAGGAAATTAAATAAGCCCCAATGGAGAAATCGACACTGCATAAAAAGCAAAAATTCCTAGCAGTCATTGGAACTTTGAACAGACACTTCAATAAACAGATGTCTAAAATAATAGCCAAACCAATTCTGAAATGTGACAGTGAAACATGGTCTTGGGGAGAAAGAGATAAAAGACAGTGGCAGCTGCAGAAATGAAATTCCTAAGACCGCTCGCAGGCTATAAAAGAATAGACTTGAAGTCTATTCTAGATAAGAAATAATAGACTAGATAAGAAATGAAGAAATTAGCAAACAATTATCCATAATTAACATAACAGAAGACATCACAAACTATAGAAAGAACTGGAAAAACCACGTAGAAAGTATGAATGAGGATAGATAGCCAAAAAATACTGCCTGGAAATATAAACCAAAGGGACAATAATCAAGAGGAAGACCTAGGAGGAGATGGGCAGAATACTTTTTAAACGCTTGAAAACATTACAGGCAAACAATTGCCTAACATGCAGAGCCAAGAAGAAGAACCTAATGTGCTACTTTGACTGTAAATAGTAAAATATTATAATATTCTGATATCTCATTCTCATTCACAAGATTTATCTTCTTGCCCACGAAAAAAGTAGAGAGGAAAACAGGGATGGGGAGAAAAGAAAAAAAGAAAATAGAAACACATTATCCTATGGGACAACAAAAACAAAGACACTGCAGAGAGAAATTAGTATGTTGTCCACCCTGTTTTTAGCTGTAATAACTATACATTGTGGACATTACATATTTTTCTGAAGAAATCTGGTAATGTTCTACTCCACTTCTTCAATGCAATAATAAGTTCCACAATGAAGAAAACATAACCTAGTTTCGCATTCCAGTTCATCCTATGGACGCTTTATGAGGTTTATATTGGGATTATGTGGTATTACTGCACTGTTCTGATGTTATACTCTTCAAATAATGTTTAAATTATTTATTAAATAATTTTGCATATAGCTTTGCACATTATATAACACATGATGTTGAAACAATGTAAGGGCTGGCACCATAATACTGAACATTTACAATTGTCCAAAACAATGCAGGAGGAAGTGTACGAAAACATGTTTTCATGCACTACAACCTAATCATTATTACTATTATACGGTACCTCTATGGAGTTCAGAGACTCATTGTGGAAGACCTCAACTAAATACATAAAACCTATCGTACCTCTACTTAAACTCATTCACTGTCAGGGAACTCACAGCCAATTCTGGCAATCAATTCCACTCATTCACACACAAAATTTAGTCTTCACACCCTTACTAACCATACTCTTACACAAATTCCACAGATGACCCTGAACTCTCCATTTGTCATGTCCTGAAACATTTCCTTTGCATCAATTTTATAAAATCCATTTAATATCTTGTAAGTTTTTATCATGTCCCCTCTTTTCTGCTAACAACCAAACTTTGTAACCCACACACCTCCAATCTATCATCATAGGGAGCATGCCATAGACCTGTCACCAGCTTAGTCACTTGTCTCTGAATCCTCTCCACAACCTCATCGATCCCCAAGAAACCCAAATCTGTTCACAGTAGTCAAGACAGGACAAATGACCTCATAAAGATGGATAACAACTTCCTTATCTTTACTTGTTAGCATGTTTTTCAACATCCAAGTAATTCTTTGAACTATTTTGCCAACTTTTGCAATCTGTCCTCTGAACTTTAACTCTGTCTACCGTTATCCCCAAATCCCTAGCCTCATCAATTTCCTGCAATCTAGTACTATCAATATGATACATTGCATGTAACCTTTTCAACCCAAAGTGCATAACCTTACACTTTGCAACATTAAATTGATGATCATTGTACTTTGCTCACAATGCCAATTTATTAAAATCATCCTGCAGGATATTTACATCACTTTTATCAACTATTGTTCTTCCTAGTTTTGCATCATCAGCAGCAAATTGAATATCCCCCCCCGTCCCTTAATTTCACATTAAAGAATAGTGGTTCTAGTACAGAACCCTGAGATACTATACTAGTCACCCTAATTCTCTTAAATTCCACCACATCATATACTGCTCTCTGTTGTCTAATTGTCAGTCCCCCCCACACCCATGCTACTAGCTTCATATTCATTCCCATTTACTCCAACTTTTGTAAATTTCCATGTGGTATTCTGTGAAATGCTTTTGCAAAGTAGTAGTAGTATCATGGTGTTGGTGTAGCCATTTTATCCAATTCTGCTGCCACTTTATTATAAAATGTGAATAAATTACTGAGACCTACCTTTTACAAAGCCATGCTACCCACTATACAGAATTGCATCTTTATCCACCCACTGTTGGATTTTACCTTTAACCAACTTTTCCAATACTTTAACAACCACTCCTGATATATTAACTGATTTAGTTTGCTGCCCCTATCTTGGAGCCATCTATATGCAATGGAACACTCTTACCCTCTTTCCACTTCCTTCGAACCCTGCCAGTGCTGAGACTATGAACAACTTCATCAGAGGCAATGCAAATTCTCTTACACATTCATGTAGTACATGTCTTACATGCCATCCAGTCCCCTGATGTATTCACATTGATATTTTTCAATATGCTGAACACTTCCTGTTCATCTACCTCAATTTTAATATGCATCTCTGTCACATAAGCACCTGGATGATACACATTTGCAAAGTGATCACTCAACTATTTCTTTTGCCTCTGTCACCTTCCTACCATCATCATCATCATTGATTAAAAACATCCTTCTATAGTCATTCTTTCTCCTACTTGCTACAAAAACACTCTAGGATTTTTGGCCTCCTTATCTAATTTTCTCTCATAATCTGATTTGGCTTTTCTTACCATACTATTATTATTATTATTCCGGGCAACTCCAAGTTCTAGTATACTAGTCACCCTTCTTGCTTGCACTCTGTACTGTTCATGAGTATGCTGATCATCTTTTTCTCTATATTCCCTCCACAGAAATTTCATGTTTAAATTTCCATAGCTGTCGCTGTTATTCATGTCTAAGTTTCTGGAATAGAACATTAATGTTCTGGAATAGAAAACTACACAGACAATGGGATAAATAACTAATTGGCATTTAGAATAATTTAGAGAAAGACCACTTCATAAGATGGAAGAAAGCTAGGCAACTTCACAAATCCCACTTCAAACTGGAGAGACTGTTCCAGGAAGTGGCACAAGTTCTACAGAACCTGGTTATCCACAACTGAATGGATGGAATGATTTTAAACAGATTTCAGTGCACTTTCCTATCTATGCATCCACATTTACAACAGGAATCACCACAAAGAGTGCCAATATCACCCTCCATGCATGTGACTGTCCTTCCTTGTTATGTAGAGTTGTGTAGTTTTAATAATACTAGCTTAAGCTAGCATTATCAGAAATACAGCTGTAAATAATTAGTAAATTATTTATTTACATCCCATTGTCTACATACTTTTCTGTTCCAGAAACTTCAACATGAATAATATCCCTCCACAGTGGTTTCCATTTTTGCAGCTCTTGCTTTATATTTCTACTCATCCATTTAATTCCCACTTGTTTATATCCTCCTGACCTCAAGTCTGATATTGCTTCTCTCAAACAATCTCTGACCACTTACCATGCACTACTGGCATTCTTTCCTTATAGCTTGTAGTAAGTATTTTACCTTGGGTATAATAAATGTTAAAGATACCAAGCTATTTTAAACCTGGTTTTACTCCATTTCCCAAGTAAGCAAACAGACAAATAAGTCAAGTTTGTACCTGCACGTAATGCAAGTCTAGCTGACCCTACAGGTAGTGCAAGACCATGGTAACTCATGGTAAAAGTAGAATAAGCTCAGATCACTAATCTTAATATTTACCCATAATGCAAAGCATATCTCCTGGAGGAGATGTATGATGCTTTGTATTAAAGGCAAGGGGCCACTACCCAGACCGGTTTCAACCTTTATCGAGGTCTCATCAGTGGGAGCCAGGCTAGAAATATCAAGATTTTAGTAATACAGAGCTTATAAGTTATATTAATACAAAGCTTATAAAAATCTCCTGAGATTTTTATTTAATAAGGTTAAAACACCTTATGGTAACTTGTTCTGGTAAAATACTTATAAGCTCTGTATTACTAAAATCTTGATATTTCTAGCCTGGCTCCCACTGATGAGACCTCAATAAAGGTCGAAACCAGTCTGGGTAGTGGCCCCTTGCCTTTAATACAAAGCATCATACATCTCCTCCAGGAGATGTGCTTTGCATTATGTGTAAATATTAAGATTAGTGATCTGAGCTTATTCTACTTTTACCATGAGTTACCTTGGTCTTGCACTACCTGCAGGACTAGACTTGCATTACGTGCAGGTGCAAACTTGACTTATTTGTCTGTTTGCTTACTTGCGAAATGGAGTAAAACCAGGTTTAAAATAGCTTGGTATCTTTAACATTCCTTATAGCTTCTCAAGCAAAAGGACATTGTTTAAAATGCCTCCTAAGTTTGTTGGTCTGATTGGCTCAGTGATTAGAGTATCTGCTCTCCAGCCAAAAGGCTGCAGGTTCAAATCCTGCCGTGAGCATGGATGTTTGTGATTGTCTGTGAAAATACTAGTGGTAGTGGTGGTGGTAGGCAGTAGATGGCGTTGGTGTACATGATGCAGTTTGCTGTAGTTGGTGGATTGAGTGGTGGAGACCGAGAGTGGTAGAGTAGGTGCCCTCCCTCGATGAGTCCTTGGACTCCTTGGAGGTGTCCAAAGTAATAATAATAATTACCAGCGTAACCCTGTCTTCTTGACAGAGGAAGGATTTATCTTGAACTATAAAGCTGGTAATTATGACAATTATTATTATTATTACAAGGAAACTGCAGATCATCATGAAAACTACGTCCAATTTCTTTGTTGGGGCAATATACTAAGGCTCAAAAGCTCATTTCTAAGGTCTGATGGTTAAATAACCATCATCCTATCCTATATACTTCAAGGAGTGTCAGGCAGAATTTTAAGCCCACCTAGTCATATGCTGGAATCAGTGTCACCTTTGAAGTGTCACCTCCATGTTTTCAGCACACTAACAACAGTGATAAGTAGGATTTTTCATAGCTCTATTCCTTGAATTGTTACTATTCAATCATTATATTCACAAAACTGCGAATAGATTAAAGATCTCTAGGTGTTTGCAAAAGATAGTCAGGAAGAGTTATTATGAATGATGGTGATTTAGTGGTTCATCAAGAGGACTTTAATAAGCTAGCAAGGTGAGCACAGCTAGAGCATTAATTATTTGAGCAAGCATGCAGTATTACACATCAGAATATAGAAAAGAAACTCTACAGGAGTTGAAGAAGGGGATATTGGGATTAAAATAGAGAGAAAGAATTCTGCAAGGATGAGAAAGAATGTGATGAGAATTACATGATCAAATCAGTGCACAAGTATGGCCATATTTGGCCATCTGGATTTGGTGAAGGAATGAAATCCTGAAGGAGAATTTAATCCTTACAATGGAATACTCGAATACAAGATCAGATAATAAAGCTGTGAACCTCCATGTTTTCAGCA
The DNA here is from genome assembly GCF_054136105.1 of Typopeltis vanoorti. Taxonomy (NCBI): domain Eukaryota; kingdom Metazoa; phylum Arthropoda; class Arachnida; order Uropygi; family Thelyphonidae; genus Typopeltis; species Typopeltis vanoorti. The sequence goes on along the minus strand of NC_143556.1, from coordinate 151,248,526 downwards.
CACTACTAATAGTGATAACTAAGAATTTTCATAGCTCTCTCTCTCTCTACACACACACACATAGGGTGATCAAAATTAAAGTATCACTGTTCAAGGATTGTGGAGTACCACCGAGTGATCATGATCCAAACGTGAAACTTTGCAGGAATACATTGTGAATCATGCAGAAGCAATATCTGAGAAGAAAAAGTTCCAAAATTCACCACCAGGTAGCACTGTATGATGTACTGAATGTAGATGAAGTAATTTTTCTGTGTGTGTGTAAGAAGGAGAAAAGCGACACAAGCATAAATAACACAATTTTATTCACTTCCATTATGCATTCATGGGCTGTACTGTTCAATGTGCTGCCCTTCTTGGTATGCTATAAACTGCATCCTTTGTTATAGTGTCTTTCAGTGCTGGCAAATTATCAGGATGATCCCAATAAACCCTGTCATTAAGAAATCCTCACAACCAGAAGTCATAGGAGGGTCAGATCAGATGAATGAGGTGACCATGCAGTGGGAAACAGTTGTGTGTTTCCCACAACTGATCACCTGGCTTCCATTAAATGTTCTCAAAGAACATCCTGTATGGATCAACTGATGAGTGCAGGGGCCTTACCCTGCATGAAAATTACTGAATTCATGCCGTAGCACAACAAAATTGTTTATCATATCATGATACCTCTTAGCAGTAACGGAGTTGGTCACAGGACCTGACTGGCAGATGATGTCCTCAAAGAAGAATGGTCCAATGATAAAGAAAGCTGTCAACATGCAAAAGACAGAAACTTACTTTGGGTGAATGCAAAGGAATTTGTTGGATTACGTGCAGGCTTTGTGAAGCCCATACCTGGCAATTGTGGGTGTTCAGGTGAAAGTGAGTCTCATCTCACAACAACAAAATTATCCAACATTGTCCAACTCCACTGGAGCAACGAATGTTAAAGCAAATATCAGTTGAGTTTCAAATCCTGCAAGCACAACTCGTGTGTCAAATTTATCTTGAATGGGTGGAAATGAAGAATATTCTGTAGTATTTTCCAAACAGTTGTGTTAGGCATATCAATCTGTCTTAATATCGCATGTGCACAGCAGGAACCAATGCTGCTATTCATGGCCTGCTTCACAATGTCAGTAGCAGTTTCAATCACTTGCTGTGAAGTGATTGGTTTGCAATCTCTGTAGGATCTAATCGCAACAATTCTAGTTCTTAAATGATTACTCATTCATTGCAGAGCACATAGGAGAAAGTGGATAGATCTTGTCAACAGAGTGCAGCACTCTGTTAAGTAGTGTAGCTTCATGAGGAAAGGTGAGTGCCATCACTGTAGACAGTATTAACAACCAGAATGAAGGGAAAAATCCAATGTCCATCATTTTAAACCCTCCTGGTACCTGACCTGCCGAGTGATATAAAAATTCCCATGCATTTGGCATTTATACCACCTCCAGTGGTGAATTTTGGAATTTTTTTTTTTCCCCTCAGATATCATTTCACCATGATGCACAATGCATTCCTGCAAAGTTTCACAGCATTTGGATCACTGGATGGTGCTCACAAGACCTTAATCAGGGATACTTTAATTTTGATGGCCCTATATATATTTTCATCACAGCTTTTCTCTCTCTCTCTCTCTCTCTCTCTCTCTCACATACACACACACACTATCTATCAATAATTGTCCAGACAGTTTAGCAATTTACAATTGATACCAGCTGGCAAACCCTAATATCGAGCATGTCCACCTTTAACTTTGATCACCTCCTGCACCCTTTGAGGGAGGCTTTCCACCATTGTGTGGAAGACATCAGGTGAAATTTATCTCCATTTCTCTATCAAAGCAGCACTAAGTTCAGCGACAGATTGAGGATGTGCTGCTCTGGACCTCAATCACCGCTCTAATTCGTAACACTGGTGTTCAATGGGGTTGAGGTCAGGACTATGCACAGGTCATGGCAGTCATTTAAAACCAAGCTCTTCATACCATTCCATAACAGCTGCAGCTTTGTGGCATGGGACATTGTCGTCTTGATAGTAACACAGATCCTTTGCACAAAAACTCCAGTGTAGGTAGCATCTGATTATCCAGAATATCAAGGTAATGAGTTGTCTTCATGGAACCACAGACAATGACCAGTGGTCCCACTCCAAACCAGCTGAATGCACCCCAACAATATTACACCTCCACCACCAAACTTTACTATGGGTATAACACATTGTGGGAACAAATGTTCACCAGGCTGCCTCCACACCCAGCCATCAGATCGGAAACAGGTGAATCTTGATTCATCGCTCCAGAGTACCATTTTCCACTGGTCAACTGACCAGTTCAAATGCTCTTTGCACCACCTTGCACCAGACAAGCCACCTTGTTCATTATTGTAATGTTCGGCTTGTGCGTGCTGCTGCTCTTCTGTGAAAATCCAGTAAACAGAGTTCTTTTCGTACAGTATTAATGTGCTCACCATGGTGTTACTTGTGCTCAGGAACTCATCACGGATGGTTGGTGCCAATTGTAGCCGATTTTTGCATGCCATCCATTTTAACACCCTACTGTCTCTTCAAGTCATTTTTGGCATACATCTTGGGTGTTTTCCTGCACTAGTAATGCTAGAACATTTCCATTTGCTAACATCACCCACCATTGACTTTGGATGCTCCAGTTGAGCAGCAATGGCATATATTATGAACATGCCATCCATTTGACAGCCCACGATGACACCTCTCTCAAAGTCACTAAGTTCATGTCGTGTTGCGATACCATCTGTATTCAACTGCTACGATGAAAAAATGCTTCCTACTATCTGCACACCAGTTTTTATGTTATTAACAAACCTGGAATGTTTGATAACTTCAAATAACAGGGATGTCTGGACAATTATTGGTAGAGTGAGTGAGAGTGTGTGTGTGCACGCACACATGCACATATTATTTATTTATATTATTTATACATACATATATTATTTTTATACAGGTGCCTCCATGGAGTCTGAAGACTCACTATGGAAGACTGAGCTTATCCACACAATCTATCATACCTCTCCTTAAACCCATTAACAGACAAAGCACTCACAACTGCTTCTGGCAACCCATTCCACTCATTCACAAATCTCCAAGCAAAAAAATCTAGTCCTCACACCCCCACTAACCACACTTTTATTCAACTTGCAGAGATGACTCCTTGTTCTGGTCCCTCCAGCCAAGTGCTGAAACATTTCCCCTGCATCTATTCTATAAAACCTTCTAAGAAACTTAAATGTTTCTATCATATCTCACACTCTTTTTCTTCTATTAACCAACTTCTGCAATCCACACACCTTCAATTCATCCTGATAGGGAACATTCCACAGGCCACTCACCATCTTAGTTACTTGCCTCTGAATCCTCTCCACCACTTCCTCATCCTCAAGAAACCCAGGGGACTAGACTTGAACACAGTAATCCAGATGTGGGTGTATCAAGGCCATATAAAGAAGAATGACAATTTCCTTATCTCTACTTGTTAATACGTTCTTCAATTGCCAAGAAGGAGGACATAAAAATATGTCCTCTAAACTTTAACTCTCTGTCTACAACTACTCCTAAATCTCTAGCTTCATCTATTCCCTGGAGTACAGTGCCACCAATATGATACATAGCTTGTAATCTATTTATCCCAAAATGCATAACTTTACATTTATCAACATTAAAAACTAAAAAATTAAAACTGACACCCATTAACTTTTTCCCATAGTGATAGCCTATTTAAATCATCCTGAGTTCTCCACATTGCCTTGATTAACTATTACTCTGTCTAATTTTTCATCATCAGCAAACTGAATATTTCTTTTCAGGTTATTGCCCATATCATTTATGTACAAATTAAACAGAATGGTCCTATCACTGAACCTTGTGACACACCACTAGTCACCTGTTTTCGCCACAATTCTGTCACAACATATACCACTTTTTGACATCTCTCCAGCAACCACACTCTAATCCACTCAACCAGTGTCATATCCCATCCCCATTTGTTCTAATTTGCATAACAGAGTTCCATGTTGTATTCTGTCAAATGCTTTTGCAAAATCATTGTGTAGCCATTTCCTTTATCAAACTCAGCTGTTACTCTATTATAAAATGTTAGTAAATTACTAAGGCATGATCAATCCTTCACAAAGCCATGATGACCCTCATACAGTATCATATTTTTATCTACCCATTCTTGAATTCTCTTTTCTACCAATTTTTCTAATTCTTTTACCACCACGACTAAGATACTGATTAGTCTTTAATTTGCTACTGTATTCTTAGAACTGCCTTATGTGAAAGATTTATTTCGCTCTCTTTCCACTCCCTTGGAACTTTACCAGAACCGAGACTTTAAAAAGCAAAGTTGAATTCATTAACAGTTCCCTTGAGTATTCTCACAAAATCCTAGCTGACATCCCATCTAATCTCAAAGCTGTATTTACATTGAAATTCTGCAGTATCCTAAGAACGTCCAATTCATCCACCTTTGTTTCCACATCAGTGTCTATCACATATGTTAAAGCAATAATCTTGTTGTTGTTGTTGAGTTCACTGAAGAGCTTCTAGATATGACTGTGTAACTGTAGAACTGCTTTAACAATCTGTTGAACTTTGATGGAGTAAAGCTTTTCTCTAGGGTTATTGTCAATTTTCTGTGGAGCAGCAATTGCTGGACAAGAATAGATATGGACAGGTGTTAATTCAACTCCTGGACAGTTCTTGCATGCTTCATAGCTCCTACTACTGTCTGGCTGAAATGTTCATGCCTTTAAAATGTTCCGTCTTTAGTCTGGTGATGATTGTGGTTATTTCTCTGTTTTCATTAATGTCACTAATTTCATTCTTCTTCTTAAGTGTTTGTTTTACCAATCTTATTTTGGTGACTGAGTTAGCATCAGTTAGTGATAGTGGATGTTATTTTTGAGATAAATGTCTTGCTCCTTTGATGTATAGTTTCAAGTCCTTTTCTTTTATTTTCTTCCTGTGAATCCTTTTTTGAACAAGGTTCTAGGAGATTTAAGTTTATCACTGTGTTTTTTGGTAGAATAGTGAAAAGGAATGGCCCTTTGCTTATTTCAATGGATGGTGTTCTAAGTCAATCTGTTTTCTAATTAGCAGTAACCTTACTAGCATGATATATCCTTGCAAAGTGGTCACTCAGTAACTCAACTATTTTATCTGTTTCTGTCTCCTTGTGGCCATTAAGGTTAATCTTCCATAGTCATCCTTGCTCTTACTTGCCACATAATGAAAGAACTCTTTGGGATTTCATCTGACCTGCTTAGTTAGATTCGTCTCAAAATCTAATTTTGCCTTCCTTGCCATGCTGGTCACCTTTCTTGCCTGAGCCTTGTACTGTTCATGAGTTTGAGGGTTACTTTTCTCTTTATCCTCCACAGCATTTTTTTCTTCTACAGTTCATGCTTCATATTGCTGCAATTTAATATTGCTTCCCAAACTTATGGATGCCAAGGCCCCCCTATGGAAAAATTTAAATATTTCACGGTCCCCACCATCGAAAAAAAAAGCTTAATATAGACGTAGATTATTATAATATTTATTGTATTTATATTCAATACAATTTATATTCAAGATTTTGGTTTGTAATCTTTTTTGTGTTTCTTATCAATACCTTTGAAACGAAACTTATATGAATAAGCATATATTTACTAATATTCATTAATCCCCGAAATACACGCAAGAAGCAAAATTTGTTAACCAACACTCTTTTAAGATTAAAAAAAAATCTACTATCTTAAAACATTTTAAATTTGTTTTCATTATTTCACGGCCCCCAAGGGGGCTGCGGCCCACAGTTTGGGAAGCACTGCTCTAGGTGACCCTTAACTATATCCCATGCACTACTTACCCTGCAGTGTTTAATGCCATGGAACATATTTAAGCTTCTTCCTAAGCATGTCATAATAACCTGTCTTGTAATTCCACAAATACCTCTTCTTGATAGAATATTCCTCGTGTTTCACAATCTCCCAAGTAAGACCGTATGGTCACTTTTACCAATTGGAGGCATTGTTGTCACTTTGGTTATGGATTGGGCCTGGTCATAGGATCAGAAGAGCTATCCATAACCAAAGTGATAACACTCTCCCAGCCCTAGTCCCCTCCATCACATGCTGCCTTAAGTAATTAGGCGAATAAATTCTATTTCCTTCCTGCTATGTGATCTTTCTTCCTTCAAGTCTATATTTCCATAGCAGAAGCCCCCATGTCTTCCAGACCATCTGTGGAATTCTCTGGCCTACAGCAACAACCAACTGTATATTTTATCTTACTGGCCTTAATCTCACACCAGATTGCTTCAAATGAACAGCCACCCTCCCACCTGTCTTCTAATCTTTTTCGTTGCAATTCATCTGCTATCATCAGCAGTACTCCCCTGCCCGCAATACAGCTTGGTGGATAGGAAGAGCTGAGATGATTGTGACAATAGAATGAATACACTAAATGGACAATGGAAAGCTTTTTCTGGAAGAGAAAAGGATAGTGGAAAAGCTGGAGAGGTTGGCCAGGTGGATAGTAATTCCAATCTCCAAAAAAACAGGCAATTAGTTTGAATTCCATTGCTGGAATCGATGTTCTGAATGTCTTTTCACACCAGTTAATAAAATTAACTGGTGTGAAACCAGCCTACTTAGTGGAGATCTGAAGTGGCTAGAAAAAACTTCAAGTTTGATCTCTAGAACAGAATTTATGGTTTATTAATCCACTGGTGTGAAACCAGCCTGCTTAGCAGAGATCTGAGGTGGCTAGAAAAAACTTCAAGTTTGGTCTGTAGAACAGAATTTATGGTTTATTAATCCATAATAGGTTTATTACTTTTTTGTGGATGGGATGCACGTTTAAATCTTTGCACAGAATGGGGGAGTGTTGAGTGCATTTAACAAGAGAAAGAAAGGTATGTAGATATCATGTTGGAGGCTTAATGGATTTTTTTAACAACACTCAAAAAGAATTAAAATAGACTTTAATACTTCCTATATTTCGTCCTAGTCACTAGGACATCTACGGGGATTACAAAAAAATTAATGTAACATATGCACAAATAACAAACAATACTAAGCCCAACCACGTGGGTGACACTAAAGTCCTATCTAGGTAGAGCGCCCTCTAAGGGCAGTCGTAGGTGGCCTGGAATGTAAGGTGGGAACTCTGGTGATGAGTGTTTCCCAAATCTTCGGAAGCTTAATGCACCCATATTTATTGAGATTTGGTTGGTTTTTGAGAGCTGCTGCTGCTGCTTCTAAGAAAAGTCTCTCTTTCTTGAATTTGCTGTGGTGGAGCATGGTGGTTTTCTTCCATGATACTCTGTGGGTGGTGTCCAAAACATGGTCAGCCAAGCCTGAATGGCCATAGTTGTGTTTGAAGATGTAAGACTTGTGTTCCTCTAGAGATGGATGCTGATCTGCCTGTCTGTCCAAAGTATGCCAGCTTACAGGAACAGGGTACTTTGTAAACTCCAGGCAGAGAGAGAGGAGGGAGCTGATCTTTCGTAGAACGGATAAGGGTAGCCAGTTTGCGGTGGGGCTTATATGCTGTGTGTAGATTGTATTGTTTTAGTATCTTGGCTATTTTTTCAGATGTGCCACGGATGTAGGGTATGGTGATGGCATTTTTAAAATCTTGTTGACGAGAAGGAAGGGGAATGGGGGAGGAGTTGATTATTTTTTTTGATACTGTGATCGCTGTAGCCATTGGAAAGGAAAGTGCTGTGTATGTGGTTAAGCTCATTAGTGAGGGCGGTTCCACTGGAACAAAGATTGTGGGCTCTCTTGGTAAGAGTTTTAATAATGCCATATTGTTGAGAGGGGTGGTGGTGGGAGAGTTTGTGAATGTATCTGCCTGTGTGTGTGTGGGTTTTCTGTTATACGGTGAAGGTAAGTGTATCATTAGGCAGGCGTGTGACTAAGGTGTCTAGGAAGGGCAAACAATTGTTCTTTTCCTTTTCCATAGTGAACTGGATTCTTGGATGTAGACTATTGAGATGACTGAGGAAGGAGTCTAACGCGTCTGGGCCATGAGGCCAAATAGAGAACACATCATCTACATATCTTAGCCAGATAGAAGGTTTGAGTGGGGCTGAGTCTATGGCTCGTTTTTCGAAATCTTCCATATAGAAATTGGCAAGGGGGGTGAGAGGGGGGAACCCATGGCAGTTCCCTCTATCTGCTTGTAGATTTTGTTGTTCCAAGAGAAATATCCAGAGTTAATGGCAAAGGAAAAGAGATCTAAGATGTCAGAGGGAAAAACCTTTTCTAAGAGAGATAAGGTGTCAATTAAGGGAATATTGGTAAACAAAGATGAGATATCAAAGCTTACCAATATGTCTGTCTTCTTCAAGGTTAAATTTTCTGTGAGGGCTTTAAAGTGGGTCGAGTTTTTTATATAGGAAGGGGACCTTCCGGTGAGGGGGATCAGAGAGTTGGCCAGCTGTTTAGATAGTCTATAGCAAGGTGCATTGGTAGCATCTACTATAGGCCTGAGTGGAGAATTGGGTTTGTGGATTTTTGGTAAACCGTATATTCGGGGGGGACGGGAACGGAAAGGTTTAAGTTTTTTCGTGACATCTGGGGGCCAGGAAGATACTTTTTTGAGTAAAATTTTAAGTTTCTTAACTTGTGTTTTTGTGGGGTCGTGTTCTAGCGGGATGTAGGTAGCGCGATCGCGGAGGATGATGTTCATTTTACGCTTATATTCACTGGTATTAAGAACGACAGTGGCATTACCCTTATCCGCTCTGGTGATGACGATACTTTTTTCTTTACGTAGTTTCAGGAGAGCCGTGCGTTGGGCATATGATAAATTACTTTTTGGCGGAGAAGAATGCGTGAGGATGTTGGCTACGTCAAGTCTGATGTTGTTAGCTATCTCCGACGGTAAGCGACCGATTCCACGTTCGATGTTCACCATTACGTCAAGCATGTGGAATCGGTCGCTTACCGTCGGAGATAGCTAACAACATCAGACTTGACGTAGCCAACATCCTCACGCATTCTTCTCCGCCAAAAAGTAATTTATCATATGCCCAACGCACGGCTCTCCTGAAACTACGTAAAGAAAAAAGTATCGTTATCACCAGAGCGGATAAGGGTAATGCCACTGTCGTTCTTAATACCAGTGAATATAAGCGTAAAATGAACATCATCCTCCGCGATCGCGCTACCTACATCCCGCTAGAACACGACCCCACAAAAACACAAGTTAAGAAACTTAAAATTTTACTCAAAAAAGTATCTTCCTGGCCCCCAGATGTCACGAAAAAACTTAAACCTTTCCGTTCCCGTCCCCCCCGAATATACGGTTTACCAAAAATCCACAAACCCAATTCCCCACTCAGGCCTATAGTAGATGCTACCAATGCACCTTGCTATAGACTATCTAAACAGCTGGCCAACTCTCTGATCCCCCTCACCGGAAGGTCCCCTTCCTATATAAAAAACTCGACCCACTTTAAAGCCCTCACAGAAAATTTAACCTTGAAGAAGACAGACATATTGGTAAGCTTTGATATCTCATCTTTGTTTACCAATATTCCCTTAATTGACACCTTATCTCTCTTAGAAAAGGTTTTTCCCTCTGACATCTTAGATCTCTTTTCCTTTGCCATTAACTCTGGATATTTCTCTTGGAACAATAAAATCTACAAGCAGATAGAGGGAACTGCCATGGGTTCCCCCCTCTCACCCCCCCTTGCCAATTTCTATATGGAAGATTTCGAAAAACGAGCCACAGACTCAGCCCCACTCAAACCTTCTATCTGGCTAAGATATGTAGATGATGTGTTCTCTATTTGGCCTCATGACCCAGACACGTTAGACTCCTTCCCTCAGTCATCTCAATAGTCTACATCCAAGAATCCAGTTCACTATGGAAAAGGAAAAGAACAATTGTTTGCCCTTCCTAGACACCTTAGTCACACGCCTGCCTAATGATACACTTACCTTCACCGTATACAGAAAACCCACACACACACAGGCAGATACATTCACAAACTCTCCCACCACCACCCCTCTCAACAATATGGCATTATTAAAACTCTTACCAAGAGAGCCCACAATCTTTGTTCCAGTGGAACCGCCCTCACTAATGAGCTTAACCACATACACAGCACTTTCCTTTCCAATGGCTACAGCGATCACAGTATCAAAAAAATAATCAACTCCTCCCCCATTCCCCTTCCTTCTCGTCAACAAGATTTTAAAAATGCCATCACCATACCCTACATCCGTGGCACATCTGAAAAAATAGCCAAGATACTAAAACAATACAATCTACACACAGCATATAAGCCCCACCGCAAACTGGCTACCCTTATCCGTTCCACGAAAGATCAGCTCCCTCCTCTCTCTCTGCCTGGAGTTTACAAAGTACCCTGTTCCTGTAAGCTGGCGTACTTTGGACAGACAGGCAGATCAGCATCCATCCGTCTAGAGGAACACAAGTCTTACATCTTCAAACACAACTATGGCCATTCAGGCTTGGCTGACCATGTTTTGGACACCACCCACAGAGTATCATGGAAGAAAACCACCATGCTCCACCACAGCAAATTCAAGAAAGAGAGACTTTTCTTAGAAGCAGCAGCAGCAGCTCTCAAAAACCAACCAAATCTCAATAAATATGGGTGCATTAAGCTTCCGAAGATTTGGGAAACACTCATCACCAGAGTTCCCACCTTACATTCCAGGCCACCTACGACTGCCCTTAGAGGGCGCTCTACCTAGATAGGACTTTAGTGTCACCCACGTGGTTGGGCTTAGTATTGTTTGTTATTTGTGCATATGTTACATTAATTTTTTTGTAATCCCCGTAGATGTCCTAGTGACTAGGACGAAATATAGGAAGTATTAAAGTCTATTTTAATTCTTTTTGAGTGTTGTTAAAAAATCCATTAAGCCTCCAACATGATGTCCTCACAGCACTTAAGCCTCTTCACAGGTATGTAGATAATAGATGAAGTTATTAAGGTGTGATGGAATAAGCTTTGTGATATTCAGAGTGCATCACTGATTTTGAGCAGTTTAACTGTGAACACGTGCACTAAACTTTCGCATAATCATACCTACAGACATTTAAGACTGATCAGGAGGAAACCTACTATAAAATATAAAAAATAACAACTGTTTTGTTTGTTCAGGGCATTATAAGAAATTTTGAATAGTATGGGTAATGATATCTGAGTGAATGTCTAGACACTATTTATGAGTACAGCATCATATTAAGTGTATAAATACAGCATATGACATACATAAAACAGTTATTGGAAATGAAAAATGAAATGAGCAATTTGTGGAGTGATGTTAGACGTCTAGTGGAAATTAATAAAAGTTTGTAAGAGAACAGCATGAAAGAAAAAAAAGAGTAAAAGAGGTAATGAATGATTTCAGGATAGCAATATATATATATATATATATATATATATATATATCGAGATTCCATAATTAGAGGACTATTTACTGAGAGAATCCATAAGATCTGCTATCCAGGTGAGAGAATGAGTAGGATAATTAAGGCTTTGGACATGAGGAAGAAACGAGCAAGAGAATTAGTCATGTGAAGATTTTTCCACTTGGTTATACAATAAATTAAAGATACCATGAAATTATATACTTGGTTTAATCCTTCATCCAAGTGTAAGCAAACAAAGTTTGTGCCTGAAGTATTTTAAGGACTGGGGCAACTCGTATCAAGAAGATCATTTGCCTTAGTATCCCACAATGCAAAGCATATCCTTACGGACATGTCTAATGCTATGCATTATGGGAAGGGTCACTATGCAGACTGGTTTCGATCTTTATTGAGGTCTCAGTGGGAGCCAGACCCAGAGGTGATACTAAAGTTGAAGTAATGCAGAGGTAGTCATATTTTCATATACAAGTAGCCAAAAGGTGTCATACCTTATTATTAAAATACTCTGGATTAGAGAAAGCCGTTGGACATTTTTCCACTTGGTTATACTATAAATTAAAGACATCAAGAATAGCATTATACATGTCCGTAAGGATATGTGTTGCATTATGGGATACTAAGGCAAGTGATGTGAAGTCATTAAGTCATTTGCTTCTTTATGAGTTTCCCTAGTCCTGAAAATACTTCAGGTGTAAACTTTGTTTGCTTACACTAGGATAAAGGATTAAACCAAGTATATAATTTCTTGGCATCTTTAATTTATAGAATTAGTCGTGATCGTATGGACGAATGATTTAAGTGGACATAAGAAGGATGTGAGGACAAATACCAGCAGACTACTGAAAAGAGTGAAAGATAACAGTGTAGTAGGAAAGGTTGTCATTGAGTCGCCGAGGTATGACAATGATGAGTTGTGACAGAGAGCTGAACTCATGAATGGTATGCTAGCAGAGCTGTGTGAGGAGAAGAGAGTGAAGTCTGTGGATGTATGGCATGTGTTTGAGGGAAGAATGAAATTATACAGGCATGATGGGTTGCATTTAAATGGCTTTGGAGTGAGTGTACTGGAGAAAGTACAGTGTGTGTGATGTGTGCAACAGATCAGAACAAAGAAACAAAGGGAAAAATCAGGAGAGTGGTACTGAAGAGACAGAAGTGCTTGGCAGTGGAAACAGTAGTAGTAGTAGTAGTATGAGATGAAGGGATAATGGGCATACAAGAAGAACAGGGAAATGGGGGTGGAGCTCAAGTGGATGTTGAAAGTGGCAGTGAATGTTTGTTTGAAGATGGAGTATATTGTGATGTGGGTGGGAAGGGTGACTGAGCAGATATATGTGGTAAGTGGTGATAAAGGTGATTGGGCAGGTGTGGTAGGGAAATCACAACCAACACCTGACTTGGATAGGACTATAGACCTAAAAATGAACTGCTGTGTTTGTTGATGAATGCCAGAAATAAGAGGGATGAAATGGTTTCAGTGATTGGGTTTATTTGCCCCAAAATCATTGGAATAAGTGAAACATGGTTGAATGAAAATGATATCGTAACGGGAATAGAAATGGAAGGATATAGTATTTTTCACGAAGGAGGAAAGGGGGAGTGCTGCTGATGATAGCAGGGGAATTAAGTCCACACACACAGAAGAATTAAGTAGACATGAAGGGAGGAAATAGTTGCAATGGTTAATGAGGCAGTGTGGTGTAACATGGAGGTTGAGAGGAAGACATATTTAGTTGGATTTTATTATAGGACTGGGAAGGGTGGTGATGAAGAAATGTATAAACAACTAACTTGGATTAGTGAACAAAGGAAGGGTAATTATTATGGATGATTTTAATTATGGCGATATAGATTCCAATGAAGAGACAGCATTTGGGAATAAGGAAAATGAATTTCTCGAGTTAGAGATAACTATCTCAGGCAGAAAGTAAAGGAGGGCACGTGAGGATCGACAATTCTAGATCTAATCATTTCATAAGAGGATGCGATTGTGAGAGAGTTTCACACTCTCTTCCAGTTGGTGAAAGTGATCGTGAAGTAATCACCTGTGTTGTGGCTAGTCATATTCATATTTTTGTGAGGAAAGGATATATGTGGAATCATAAGACTGGTGATTATGACAAGTTTAAGAGACAGCTTGGAGCTATATCATAGAACAAGGAGTTGAGCGGTAAGAAAATAAATGCTGCATGGGAACTGACAAAGAAATACATAACAGCATCAATGTATGAATGTATTCCGAAGACCAAAAGGTTGAATAAGGTAGGTGTAAAATGGATGAATGTGGAGCTTAGGCATAAAATCTGGAAAAAAGCAAGTACTTTGGAGGAAGGACAATATGAATAATAGTAATAATAAATCAGTCACATGACGAGTATAAAGAACAAGGCAGGAGAGTGACTCAGTAAGGAAAACAAAAGTAGAGCATGAGCAGAAATTTGCAAATCAGGCAAAGAAAAACCCTAGTTTTTTTTTTTTTTTTTTTTTTATAGATATGTAGCAAGTAGAAGGAGGAATGATCGTGAGTAGCTAGACCTAAGTCTACCTTAGGTCTAGCTACTCACTGATGAAGTCTCAAAAAAGGCTGAAACCGGTCTGGGTAGTGACCTCCCTCCATAATGTAATAACAGCATACATTTCCTAGGAAATGTGTTTTTACATTATGGAAAATACCTAAGAATAGCGATCTGAACTTCTCCACCTTTGCAATGAGTTGTACTACGTACTAGGATCACTTGCATTTGCTAACGCTAGTGTCGCCGATACTTTATAGTTTACTATATTCGGCAAGAAACTCTCTAATTCCAATCTTTGAGTTTCTTATTCGGTTTTAAAACTATGTGGGATTTAATATCCCCTTAATTTTAAGTAATGTTTACATTGCTGAAATGAAGCTTATTAGCTCTTTATATTTAAGTAAAGATGAGTTCCAATCCCATACATTTCTGGCATCTCAGAATACATTTTCAGAATTTTTAAGAAATACAACTTAGTGGCTACTTTTCTTCCTATCAACAAATTATCTGCACAGTTTCCATCTTCAAAAGATAAATGGTCTCCTGTAGTTTCCCTGGTGTCTACCAAGTTCCTTGTGACTGTCATCATTCTTACTCTGAACAAACTGGATGATCTATACAGAAGAGAATGTAAGGATACCAATCCTATATTAGCAACAGCAACGCTGAAAAATCTGGCTTGGCACAGCATGGAATAGATACAGAGCATAACACTGTCTGAAACATGCTTACTTCATCTATGTCTGTATAAATTCGAATGCTTGTTTAAAGAAAGCACCGAGAGAAATGATTTTACTTCATTATATGAACTGAAATCAGAACTAAGATATGGGAAAGTAATTTTAAATATGCATTAATTTTTTTAAATAGCTAATGAATAATTAATATTACAATATTTTCTCAGTTGTTTCTCATAAAACAACACAGCTTTCACTGTGTCGTTTTATGTATAACATCATATGACTCTTTTTCAAATCAATCCATTGTTTGCATCCTACTTTGTAATTAACTATTGTTGCCATTGATGTAATATTAAAGCTAAAATATATGGTCTTAAATAAATAGTATTATTTTTTCGTGTTAATTTGAAGAAGTCTCTCATGGCACAAGTACCTCTTAAATAAATGCTTAGGCGTTGTTGATTATAAAAGAGATAAACAAATAAATTAATTTGAACTTACTAATATTTCATTGATTTTCCAACCTGCATCATCAGAGCACAAATTATAACTGTGACAATCACTACACTAAATCAATAGAAACAGTTCACTTTGCAACAGACATAGAACCAATGTCCCAATAAGATACCCCCCCCACACACCTCCATCAGGCTGGTCAAATGTAAAGTTAATTTAGAGAAGTGGGTCTATGTGGTATTATAATAACAATCTTTGGCAAATTGCAACTCCACTTGTTGAGGCTGGGGGAATGCCCACAGCAGATCCTGATATTCAAAAATAGTCTTTCTGACCTATAGTAACTTCTGTGTAAAACCGATGTCCTCCTCTATTCCGATCTCATGAAGTAGTATCAGTATCCAGAACATGGTCTGCTAATCATAACTTAATATAAAAAAGACAATCGTAGATGTAATTATTATATTATTATTACGTGACACCTCCTGGGAGTCCAAAGACTCATCGAGGGAGGACACCCACTCTACATCTCTCTCTCTGTGTCTCAACTAACTGCAACTACACCAACGCCATCTACCGCCCACCACCACCACTAATATTTCCACAGACAATCACAAACATCCATGCCCACAGCGGGATTCGAACCTGCAGCCTTTTGGCTGGAAAGTGGATATGCTAACCGCTCGGCCAACCAGGCTGGAAATTTTTTTGTTCTTCAAAGCAGATGTTAATTGATCTACCAATCCATCTAAACTGCAGGCACAAGAAACTTTATGCACTCCAGGATGAACAAGAGGATGAAGTTGATCTTTAGGAGAGCAAAAGAAAATAGCTAGCTGCATGAGTGGTTTAAAAGTGGCATGGAGATCATGTTTGGGGAAAACTTAATCCTACTTTTCTGATGTGTCCTTAATAAATGGAATTGGAATAGTTTTGCTATGATCCTATGAGTTGATTGCGGGATGAATATGGTGTATGGATTATTTTATCTAATTTATAAAGACTGTAGCCAATGGCTAAAGTGGTATTATCAAGGTCCATGAGATGGTTCTGCTAAAGTTTTAAGGGTTGTGTCATTTGAACAATTTAACCTGGTTCGTAAATGAGAGAGAATTATGAGAATGATAGAAGAGGGGAGAAAAGAAACAGAAGAGCGGGAATGAGAGAGAGTTATGGGAATGATAGAAGAGGAGAGACTACAAACAGAAAAAGAGAGAGAATGACAGAGAGTTATGGGAATGATAGAAGAGGAGAGAATAGAAACAGTAGAAGACAGAGAATGAGAGAGAGAGTTATCGAAATATGATAGAAGAAGAGAGAATGGAAACAGTTGGAGAGAGAGAATCAGAAGAATGTGAGGGAGTGCTGGAACCAGGGATAGAGTGATGCCAGGACAGCAGGTAAGTAGGGGAACACATAGAGAAAGGGTTAGAAGAGAGAGAGAGAGAGAGAGAGGGATGCAGTATTTACGTACAGTTTAGGGCCTCACAATCTGCCGGGGCCGCAAATAAAAAAACAAAAAGACCAGCTGATGTAATTTGAAACAGTAAGGGGCCTCTGGGTTTTGTATAGCTTAGGGCCTCAGCAAGTCTAAATCTGGCCATGGTTATAATAATCAATAACACTGGAAATCACATTTTATATATATATTATATATTAAAAGGGGGACTGATCCCTTCATTATAGGCTTGTTATTAGACCTAGTAAGAAAACAGAGGAACATATATTTGGAATATACTGGGATTATTATTATTATTACACTGGTAATTCCATATGTGCCAAGCATTAACCAACATTGGCACACTATCTGTCAAACTTCTCTTTAAACTCATTCACTATTCACACTCTTGCTACATGCAGGGATGACCACCCAGTTCTCTACCACCAGATCTGTACTGAAAAATTTCCTATCAATCCTATAAAAAACGTTCAGTAATTTACATGTTCTCTATAATTTCTGTACCCCACAAAGAACATAAAGCCTGCCTGAATGAGCCTGCCAAAATCATATTACTGTTATTACTGAGATGCATCTAGTGGGTCAGACACGTGGAAGGTCTCCACTGACATGTCACATAGTAATAACGTTACAAAAAAATTAAAAAATCAACCGCTTTCATTCATAAACAAATATTACAATATGCCAACTACTGATATAATGTCTAATAGAAATTTATATGTGATAAATTTGATAATATATAATAAAAAGGCATGTAATTCATGAAACACTTCGGAGACAACTGATTTCCACGAACTCGTGTTAGTTTAACATAATTTAACAACAAAACGTACTCACATTCGGTTGTAACATTTCAATTGAAAAATACTTCTCGCCATTTTCACGCATTTAATAACAGATACTCTGAATGAGACACTCATCTTGTCGTCTGCTATCTATTCTCGATACCACTTACTACTGATGAAAGCGGGCTTCTATATAAATACTGTTGTGCTTCCACCGTTAATATAAAAAATAAAATTTACTCAGCTGGTATCCCCCCAATAGAATGGAAAAAAACAATTGTGATTCCTATCTTTACGAAAGGTAATAGAGATAACCCTAAAAACTATAGAGGTATCAGTATACTAAATTCCTGTTACAAAATATATAGCAGAATCTTAAATAACAAACTAATGAAACATTCCGAAAACTTTATTCTAGAGGTACAGAATGGATTTAGAAAAGGGCGATCATGTATAGACCCAGCCTTTTGCCTAAAATTAATAGTAGAGAAAAGAAGAGAATATAATTTGGAAACACATATTGCATTTATTGACTTTGAAAAAGCATTTGACAAAGTTAAAAGAAACATATTATTTAACATATTAAAAGAAAGACAAATACCAAATAATATCCTAAAAGCTATCACAAGTATATATGAAAATAATCAAATACAAATAAGATTAAATCACGAGCTATCATATACAAGAGAGATAAACCAAGGGGTTCGACAGGGATGTCCCCTCTCATCAACTCCTTTTAATATCTACTTAAATGAAATAATAATAAAATGGAGTAAAAATTTACACCAAGGAATTAAACTTTCACCTACAGTTAACTTAAACACTCTCCTCTTTGCAGACGACCAAATAATAATTACAAATTCTGAAGATAACTTGCAGAAAGTTATTTTAAATCTAAATGAGATATCCAAAGATTATGATATGATAATATAAACAGAAAAATCAAAAACTATGGCCTTTAAAGGACAAGATCCAGCAAGAACTAAAATAGTAATAGATAACAAGATCTTAGAACAGGTGAATTCATTTAACTACCTAGGATGTATGATCACATATGAAAATGAAAAAGATATAAACGTAAAAATTGCAAAATATTTAAAAATAACAGGTGTAATTAACTCTATATTTAAACCAAACCTAGTTCAAAAACAAACCAGACTAAAAGTATACAATACATTAGCCTTACCGGTCTTAATGTATGGAAGCGAAATCTGGACAATAAAACAAAAAGACAAACAAAGTTTAACAACAGCAGAAATGAAGTTTATGAGAAACACTGCAAAGTATACTCTATCTGATCACAAAAGAAACGAAGATATTATGAAAGAATTAAACCAAGAACCAGTAATAGAAAAAATTAAAAAATATAAACATAAATGGATGGAACACGTTCAAAGAATGAAAACAGAAAGATTACCAAAACAAGCCTTAAAGTACAAGCCATTAGGAAAAAGAAAACCAGGACGTCCTCTTAAACGATGACTTCTAAGGCCGGAACAGGCCATGCTAGGCCTAAATCCTTGATACGTATGATGATGATGATGCTTCCACCGTAATCTATGTGAATGAGGCCCGAGGTTATTTCCTTAATGCAAAGGAAAGCTGTTATAGGTTTGATTCTAGCCAAAGACTAGAACTTTTTTTTATGCAATTCTAACCCACAAAAAAAAAAAAAACGTAAAAGAAAGTCCACTGGAGCCAGTACAAGGTGAATAATGGTAATTGGTAGACTTCCAGACTCTGATTCCTAACACTGCTGTTAGGAATGCAATCCTATTGCCTGCATCATGTGTTGAATGGTCAAATCTACTGAGCTGTTCAATGAAAAATTCACGTTCTTCAGAGGAGAAACATTCTATTTTATTTGGACGAAAGCTTACTATGGAAGTAGATGATAAAAAAAAATTGTATTTGAAGTTGTGTTCAAGTAAGTAAACACTTTCAGATACTTGGGATGTGATCTATCATACGAAGAAGAAAAAGACATAGACACTAAAATATCAAACTTTGTCAAAGTAAATGGCATAATAAATAATATATTTAAGCCATCCCTAGTACAAAAACACACTAGAATCAGACTATATAATGTCTTGTCAAAACCAACTCTACTGTACGGAAGCGAAACATGGACCATAAAAAGGAAAGATGAAAAACGAATTCAAACAGCAGAAACGAAGTTCCTCAGAAAAACAGCTGGATATACCAAGTGGGACCACAAAACAAATGAAGAAACCTTACAATCCCTGAAAATAAAATAAATTAATTACTACATAAGACAATATAAACAAAAATGGCTAGAACATTTGAATCGAATGGACAACAGCAGACTACTAAAAATATTATAGAGATACAAAATAAGTGGAAAGAGAAGAATCTGAAGACCAAGGAAGAGATGGCATGAGACTGGAACAGGCCACTTGGCCTAAACTCCATGTTAGGAAGAAGAAGATGTTGTGTTGCCAATTTGAAGCTAAATTTACTAGCTCTTTTTTTTCTTCCCTAGCTCCAAAAATTTTAATCTAGCACCTAGCTCCTTCAGAATTAGTTCCAGCTCTTTTTAGTTGTTTTTATAACTTACTGTTAAAGAAATTGTTTTAGAAGTTTCCCAGATATTCGCATTTGATAAGGAATTGTATTGTACGTTTGGTGCGAGCATCGTACACGTTTCAAACGCACGATGACGTCATCAGTCACGTGGCCCAACAGTCTACCATTTTGTCACCTTAAAGTTAATAGCACGGCTACACGTTAGTCGTTGCACAGTGTTCTGGGTCGGTAGTTACGATGGCGAGTGGGAAGTTATCAAAGACTGATTGTAATTCGTTGCAGTAAAGAGTTGTATATCCTTCTTCAAAAATGAGCAAAGAGAAAAATAAAGCTTACGAGCAAAAATTTAGGAGGGAGTGGTTGCAAATGGGAATGTTTAGTAAATAGTTGTGTGAAGTTGGGTGATTGATATTGAAGGAGGGTGATTATTATGGGAGATTTCAACTATGGTCGCATTGATTGGAGTGAGGAGAGGACACACGGGAGGAAGGAACTGGATTTTATGCGGTTATTAAGGGATAACTATCTGCGACAGCATGTAATGGAAAATACTAGGGGTCAGAGAGTGCTTGACCTAGTAATTACATCTGAGGATTTGGCTGTAACAAATATGACCACATTGCCACCAATCGGTGAGAGTGATCATAGGGTCTTAACTTGGGAGGTGGCTAAAGGTGTAGAATTTTCAATTAAGACAGGGTACATGTGGAATTATCGGGCTGGAAAGTATGACAAGCTTAGGAGTTTGATTGGTTCAGTGCCATGGCATGTACAACTGCAAGAACTAGAAGTTGATAGTGCATGGGAGGTAGTTAAGAAGTGCTTGCATGAAGCAATGGCTGACTGTATACCTAGAGTCCGAATAATAAATCAAGTAGGGGTTAAATGGATGAATAACACCATTAAGCTTGAGTTGCAAAAAAAGAAACAACTATGGAGGGAATTTAAGGAGAAGGGTGACCGGCAGGCACATGAACGGTATAAAGCGCAGGCCAGAAGGGTGACGAGTGTGGTAAGAAAAGCAAAAAAGGATTACGAAAGAACATTTGCCATGCAGGCTAAAGAGAATCCTAAACAGTTTTTTAGATATGTAGCAAGTAAAAGGAAAAATGTACATGGCAGATTGATTTTAAAGAATGCCGATGGTAGGGAGGTAACTGAATCAGTTGAGATAGTTGAGTTAATGAGTGAGCACTTTGCAAAAGTATATCATCCAGGTGGTGACATTGCAGAAACGAATAAACCAGTAGATTATACGGGAATTGTGGTTAATGAAGTGGAGGCGAGTAGTCTATTGCATAACCTCAATGTCAATACATCTATGGGATTGGATGGTATACCAGCTCGTGTTGTACGAGAAGCAGCTAAAGAATTGTCAGTACCCTTGACCATTTTGTTTAATTTGAGTCTCGGGTCTGGGTTAGTCCCGAGCGGGTGGAAAGAGGGGAAAATAGTTCCACTGCATAAAGGTGGTTCCAAGACTGCTGTTGTAAATTACCGTCCGATTAGCATATCAGGAATCATTGTCAAGGTTTAAAAAAAATTAGTCAAGAAAAGAATACAGGATTGGATAGATGAAAATGGGATATTGTATGGGGGACAACATGGTTTTGTGAAGGGTAGATCATGCCTCAGTAACTTGCTCACGTTTTATAACACAGTGACGGCTGAACTGGATAGAGGTAATGGGTTTACAGTGATACTACTGGACCTTGCCAAGGCCTTTGATAGGATACCACATGGAACCCTAATCAGTAAACTGGAGCAGATGGGTATAGATATAGGGTTGGTGAGATGGATAGGAGGGTGGTTGAAGGAAAGATATCAAAGAGTGGTTTATTCAGGAGTGGAGTCCAAAAGACGTCTTGTGACAAGTGGAGTGCCACTGGGCTCTGTTCTTGGACCACTGCTTTTCAATTTTTTCATCAATGATATTGGAAAGGATCTGAGAGGAAGTGTTCACTTGTTTGCTGATGATGCAAAGTTGGGTAGAGCAATTGTGAGTGCACAGGATGTCAAAATGTTACAGGATGATTTGGATAGTTTGGGGAACTTGGCTAGGAAAAATGGATGTCAATTTAATGTGGCAAAGTGTAAGGTTATGCACTTTGGGGTGAAAAGAATAGCAGCAGTATATCGCATTGGTGGAACCATACTCCAGGGGATTGATGAGGCCAGGGATTTGGGAGTGTTGGTGGATAGGGAGTTGAAGTTTAGGGGGCACATTGCAAAAGTAACTAAAACAGCTCACCAAATCACTTGGCTTCTGAAAAATACTTTAACATGCAGAGACGAACAAGTTGTTGTTCCTCTGTATCGAGCCTTGATAAGACCCCATCTGGACTTCTGTGCCCAGCTATGGGCACCAGGGTTTCTTCGTGATGGGGAGGAAGTGGAGAGGGTCCAGAGACGAGTGACCAAGATGATAGAAGGTCTGTGGAATGAACCTTATGAGAATAGGTTGAAGATTTGTGGGTTGCAGAAATTGGACGATAGGCGAAGGAGGGGTGATATGATTGAGACATTCAAATTACTGAAGGGTTTTTTTAAAATTGATCCAGAAGATATTTTTGAAAATATGACTGGTGGTGGGAGGACTAGGGGCCACGCATGGAAGCTGGGCAAGAGCGTGGTTGACAAGGGTGTTAGAGCTAGGTTCTTTACTTGGAGAGTGGTAAATGAGTGGAATAAGCTTCCAGAGTCTGTTGTGGGTGCTACGACTGTGAATGAGTTCAAGGCAAGGTGTGATAGATACTGTGTGAATGTTGAATAGTTGTTCTTGACATGATGTTAGGGCCTCCCTCGATGAATCTGTCGACTCCTTGGAGTTTCCCGGAACAATAATAATAATAATAAGTTCCTGGTGATGCTACAAAAGACCACTGTAAGTTTTGCAGATGTGATATAGCTGCTAAGTATTGTCAGCTAGTAAAGCATAACGAAACTAATAAACATCTTGCTGTTGTTCCTATTACAAATACGCTTGTGAAAAAGTCTGACAAGACCGTGAACTTTGAAGGTAGGTTAGCATTATTTCTTTGTTGTCACTCATCATTTAACAGTTGCAATCATCTAGTAGATCTTTGCAAAAATATCATCCCAGACAGTCAAATTATGCCAAAAGTAAAAATGCACTGAACTAAATGCTCTGAAATTGTAAAGAATATTATAAGTGAGCATTTTGAAGAAGATATAATTGCAAATATTGAGATGAAAATTTCAGCTTGCTAATAGATGAATCTATTATTCGATATCACCGTGAATAAGATTTTAGGAATGACCATCATTTATTATAGGAAAAAATTCAACAAAATTATGCATACGTTTCTGAGCATGGCGATTCTAGAAAAGTGTGACTCTAGTGGTATTGTGGCTGCACTTAAAACAGAGCTCTTACCAAGGACATTTAAATTCTCATCGCAATTGGTACAGACAACGCCAGTGTTATGGTTGGTATCAATAATGGCGTTTATGAACAACAGAAGGCATATATTCCCTCCTTAATTTTAATTAGATGTGTATGCCGTTCATTACAATTGGGAATGTCTCACACTTGTGCAGAATCTCTCCCAAGAAAATTAGAATTTTTAGTTGCCGAAACGTATAAGTGGTTTTTCACATTCTTCTTCAAGACAAGCAGCATGCAAAGAGCTGTA